>NW_028225182.1:5706950-6395551 GCF_052327205.1 Somniosus microcephalus | reverse complement strand
GGGAGGGGAGGGGAGAGAGACAGGGACAGAGAGAGATGTGGGAAGAGAGGGAGAGGTGGGAAGACAGGGTGAAAGAGTGGAGTGGAGAGAGAGTTGGGGGTGAGAAATGGGAGAGGGAGAGAGAGAATTGGGGAAGAGATGAGGAAGAGAGAGGAAGGAGGAGAGAGAAGATGGTGATAGCAAAAGGGGGTGAGTTGGGAGAAACAGATGAGCGGAAGAGAGAGGTGAGCGGTAGTGGTGTTCGAAGGGAGAGAGAGGATCGAAGGGGAAGAGAGAGGATGATAGGGTACGGGAGTGGAGGTCAGGAACTCCAGGGGAGAGAAGGTCAGGTACTCGGGGGCAGGTAAAGTGCATGGAGAACACAGTGCAAATGAAGAATAAGGAGATCTAGGTCTAAAGGGCAACGATGAGAGCCAGGTCTTCATCCATTTTCATCCAACCCAACCCCGCTTAAACCCACACCGCATTCTCCCTCCCCTCCCGCTAGACCTGCTTGATTTCATAGAAAGCTCGGTGCATGTGTGGCAAGTGACATCATGGGATGGAACAAAATCTGGAAGTCATGACACTTTCACAGTTCATTTCATACCCAATAACCGTGTTAACAATCCATGTCTCACACACAACCCATCATTTACGGGGGGAGGGATAAGGTCAGGAACGCGGACAGAGGCAGTAGGTCAGGAAATTGGGCTGAGGGAGTAGGTCAGGAACATGGGAAGAGTGATACGTTCACGAAATTGGACAGAGGGAGAAAGTCAGGAACTTGGGAAGAGGGATAAGGTTAGGAATTTGGGCAGAGGGAGAAGGTCAGGATCTTGGGCAGATGGAGAACGACAGGAACTTGGACAGAGGGAGAAGATCAGGAACTTGGGCAGAGGGAGAATGTCTGGAACTTGGGCAGAGGGAGAAGGTCAGGAACTTGGGCAGGGGGAGCAGGTCAGTAAATTTGGGCAGGGAGATATGGTCAGGAACTTGGGCAGGGGGAGAAGGTCAGGAACTTTGGCAGGGAGGTATGGTCAGGAGCTTGGGTAGTGGGAGAAGGGATCTTGGGTGGGGGGAGAATGTCAGGAGTTTGGGCAGTGGGAGAAGGTCAGGAACTTGGGCAGCTGGAGAAGGTCGGCAACGTGGGCAGGGGGACGGTCGGGAACTTGGGCAGGGGACGGTCGGCAACTTGGGCAGGGGGAGAAGTTCAGGAACTTGGGCAGGGGAGAAGATCAGCAACTTGTTGTGAGGTAAAAGATCACAAACTCGGGGGGTGGGGGGAAGGTTAGGAACTTGACCCTTGGCAGGAACTTTTTTGTGGGTTGGGAGAAGGTCTGAACAAGTGAAGGCGACCCATTCCAGATAAAATGCTGGGTGTGCCTTGTTCTCCAAGGGGAGCAATCAGAAATGTGATGTTTGAAATAAACGTGACATTAAAGCAACAGATGGAGTATCAAGTCTTGCTGGACTATTGATGCCAGCAGCAATATTTGAGCTTTGGCACAAATAACAACAGAGATGGTGGAAAGATTGTCTCCAGGGATGGTATATATTGATGAAAATTGAAAACGATTGCACAATTGGGTTTTGACATTAATGGCATCGATACGCTGCAAGGGTTTGCATACAGTTTGACCCTTAACAAGAACTGCAAATGGTGACATTTTCGGGCTGCTGAAGGTTCTTTTCTCCAGTTAAGTTAAACAAGTCACTCCCATCAGCTCTTTGGTCACCTGCTATTTCCGGAGGTCGATTCTGAGGGGGTTTCCACCAGCACCCGTCAGTTTGCTGTACGGGAGCCAGGAGTTTGTTCTACCAATAGCAGGGAGTGGGCTGTACTGGTACCTGGAAGCATGTTATTCCGGGACCTGGGAGTGTGGTGTACCGGGAACCGCCTTTGTGATGTACCGGGATCCGAAGTGTACTGTACCGGGATCCAGGATTGTCCTGTATGGGGACCCAGGAGTGTGGTGTACTGGGACACGGGCGTGTGGTTTACTGGGATGCGGGAGTGTGCTGTACTGGGACCCGGGAGTGTGGTGTACCGGGACCCGCGAGTGTGGTTCACTGGGATGCGGGAGTGTGCTGTACTGGGACCGGGAGTGTGGTGTACTGGTACCCGGGAGTTTGGTGTACCGGGATCCGGGGTTGTGCTGTGCTGGGACCCGGGAGTGTGGTGTCCCGGGACCCGGAGGTGTGGTTTACTGGGATGCGGGAGTGTGCTGTACTGGTACCCGGGATTGTGGTGTACAGGGAACCGGCTTTGTGCTGTACCAGGACACGTGAGTGTGCTGTACTGGGGCCTGGCAGTTTGCTATAACAGGACAACGGATTTTTTATTTACTGGGACTCGGGTCTAGGAAGTACCTGGACCCGGGAAGTTACTGTACCCGGAGCCTGGAATGTGAAAACCTTCTCTTCTAATCTGGCCCAGACTTCTATGTGTCCTCTTACAATCGTGCTGACGATGGACCAATTGAGTTTCAGCTCGATTCTTAATCTGCTTTAAACAATAATGGTAAAACGTACAGATTACTGAGTATGATGGAATTTGTCGGTGTCATCAGTAAGACAATTGCCCAGAAGTTTACAAACATAAAGAACAGAATTGTACTAATGCATGGGTTTGATTACAATTTAATGTAGAAACTTTGATTCCTTTTCACTATCTGTCCGAGTTACGGTGCAGAGATTTGCAGACTTCCTGCTGTCTTTACTTTTTTCTGGTTTCTTTCTGGATTATCACAAAGCTTTCCTTCAAAGATTAGCACAGGTCGGATTAAATGTTCAACATGGAGGTATCAAGCACCCACTGGCTGACTAGATATTACTCCACATTGGTCTATATTTTAGAAATAATCACAACAAGGTCTCATTCCCAAAGTACCTTTGGATTGTGAGCACAGCTTGGGAGTAATGAAAGCAGCTAATCGCTCTTGCCAATATCTGGTCAAACTGCATATGTGGATAAATCGTGTCGTAGCCCTGTCCTGGCGAGCAAACGGCTAAAGTGTCCCGAACCATGACATTAACTTACTTTTAATCCTGGAGCAGATTGTGAAATATTTAAAAAAATATAAAGAAATACATGAGCCCAAAAGTGGAATCTACAGTATAGGAAACAAAAATACACGATAATGTTAGAAAGTGTGACGTCTTCTCATCTATTTAATTTGACCATCATTCCGAGGGGATACATCACTCCGTTCTTCAACTCCTCTCTGAATTTCCTCTGGGTCACTGCATAAATAAAAGTATTCGTGCAGCAACTCAGGAGCTGGAGCATGAAGCCGATTTCCCGAACAAATGTGGGCACAGAAACAGGATATCCCAAGTAATCCAATCGTCTCAATATAGAACAGACCATGAAAACCACCCATAACAGTATGAAATTCCCCGATATAACAAACAGTACAATCATGGATTTCCTTCGGCTCTCCATCTCTGGGTCACTGGAATGATCGCCACTGCTCTGACCCCGGAGTCTGCTGCGGGCTCTGCTGGCCACTAAAATGTGTCTGACCGTTATAGCATTGAACAGTAGAATCAAAAGAAATGGAATAAATGGCGTTACAATGTAATGCATTAATTCAACAATGGCCCAGACCAGAGAACGAGATACATGGTATGGCACACGGCAAAACCAAGAGCTGTTCGAAAGCCAATATTGATTAGTATATACAAAATACCAGAAAATGTTCTTCAAACAGCTCAGCACCGTCACTGATCCGAGAACCACATCCGCCGTTTTCTCAGTGCAATATTTCGATTTCAGCTTCTGGCAACAAATGGCCACAAATCGATCAAAGGTGAAAGTGACTGTGAACCAGACAGAACAGTCTGTAACTGCAAAAAGTAGGACGGCGTGAATATTACAAGCACCAACGTTCCTCAAAAAGATAAACTGTTCCCGATAAACAATAGGAATCTGCCTCAGTATCAGATCGATGATCACGACTAGTAGATCTGCCGCTGCCATGGCCACCAGGTAGCGTGTGACACATTTGGAGAGACCGCACTTTCCCCGAGACAGGATCACAATCGTCAGCACGTTAACTGTGACCAAGAATAAATTAGGCAGACCATTCACCAGGAAAGGGCAATAACTGTAGTTGTCTGCATTGTCAGAGAAATAACAGAGTAGGTTACATAAAAGCGATATTAACTTTCTTCACATTAACTTGAATTGTGCCCAAAAAATGTGCAGTACGGCTTTGCATCCGGTGATGGGACCTGATTAGTTTACCTGTGACAGGTCGTGCTGGAGATAAAGGTTGTAGTCAGAGTAATCAGCAATGATCAGCTAAATAAGTGAGGTAAATGGATCACGTTGCATAGACTTGTCATGTATTACCTTGAGTATAGAATATTACCTGGTAATCTAATTGAAGTGTTTAAATGATTAACGATTTGTTCTAGTAGATAGAGAGAATCTAATTCCTGTAAGTCGGAGTCCAGAACAAATGGACATAAATATAAAATTATAGCTAGATTGTTCAAAGGTCATGACAGGAAGCATTTCTTCACATGAACGGAAGTGCAGAATTGGAACTCTCTCCCCCAAAAAGCTATTGAGGCTAGGTCAATCGAAAATTTCAAAACGGAGACTGCTAGATTTTTGTTAGATAAGGATATTAAGGGACATGAAACAAAGGCGGTTTGAATTATTTAAGATAGAGATGAGCTATGATCTAATGAAATGCCGGATCAGGTTCGAGGTGCTGAATAGTCTACTCCATATGTTCCTAAATGAAAAACATTAAAAACAGATACTGAGTTTAGAATAAGTACAAAAGTAACCAATCGGGAAGTGGGAGCCTTACTTGCGACTGAGCTAGCGGGGAAGGAATAGTTGGGACATTGCAGTGTGAATTGCAGTGTGTGTGAGTTAGTTGTTGGTGTGTTATACTACAGCTTAATCTCCCGAGGTGGGGAAGTGCCAAAAATGGCATGGTAGTAAGAAGAATGTGTGAATCGATGGAGTCCTCTAAATGGAATAGTGAGTTAGCAAAACACACTCTCTGTGTTCAAACATTGACAATGCTCATTAGTTCAAGGCTTGAGCTCTTCTGTAAAATTGGAAAATCAAATCTTCCCCTGCAATGATCATAAGGGTATGTGTACACTTTTTTACAGCTGGTCAGAAAAATTAATGTGTGCATCCCTCTTTGTTTTGGAGATGAGAAGTGTGGCATAGTCGGATCCTTCACTCCTGAATTTCCAATAGTTAATCATTGGATGATCCGAGTTAAAGACATGGTACGCTCCATGCTCGGATATTTTGGGTCACCACAATTAAACAGGCACAGACATACGATTTAATGTCGTTCGTTTTACAGACAAGTCTTTGAATTGTATTAGAGCAAACACAGTTAGCAATGGCCATTTACTGTAAATGCTGGGATAGTATGACTGACTTCATAAAATACCATCCTGGTATTTCAGAAACTATCTGTATTCTAGTCAAATAGAGTTAATCTTGCTCCTTTACTCAGACGATGTGAAGTGAGTAGGCTTCAAAGTCCTATAGTGAATACGTCACAATCCATTACTGAGTGAGGTCACTATCAGAACACTCCGCTTTCAAGCACTGTGGATCCAAATCAGAGATAGGACCAATTTTACCAAAGGAGCATGGAATTAAATTGTTAATTCAATTCATTATTCTACATAAAAACATTAAATGAGCAGAATAATAGTAAACAGTAAATCAAACTTAGAATTAAAAGGTAACGTTTCAGAAACATTGACACTAACATAGAGCAGGAAACGTTGGAAAGTGAGACAGCTGAAGCAGATTGCTCATCAATGCATTAGTGGTTGCTCTGATAGGATTGATTTGTACAATAAAATTACTAATTCTATCCTGCAGAAAGAGAAGATCGTGTGAGGTGAGATAACAATTTCTCTCCAGACATTCGGACTAATTATTTACAACAAAGTTCACATTTTAATTAAAATAGTAATAGAATAACATGACGTGTGCTGTAGACTGAAAGAACAGAAAGATCTTAATACAAATGCCTGAAAGGTAAGTAATAACAACGATTAAGGGCAGGCTAATCATTGAACTGCTACCACGGAATGGGAGTTCACATCAGTGGAGCACAGGCCATCATCAAACACACACAAGAAAGAAAGAGAAAATTACAGAAAGAAAGAACGAAAATGGAAGACAGATCTCGCATATCTATCGCCTTTAATGACTTCGGGACATCTGTAAAATTTTACACCAATGAAGTATTTTTGACGTGTAGTCACTGTTGTAGAACAGCAACTGACATTTATATAACGAAATGTCACGAAAATAACAAAATAAAGACCTGCAAACACGGACTAAGTTGTCAGGTACTTTAATCTCTGAGTACTGATGTACCGTCTGCAGATAATAACTTACCCGGGACACCAAACGCAGCCAGAATGGGGAAGTAAATCGGTTGTATATCGTAAATTGCCCATAGAATCTTGAGCTTGATCAGAAAATCAAGAGCCATTATTTCTCTTTCGGTAAGAATCGATGATTGAATGGTTGGTCCTGATGCTGGGTAAAATTCTCCGATTGACACGTTGAGATGATTCTCCTTATTTATAGAAGTGGGAATCCATCCGGTCAGAAACTCTGGTCCCTGCTGACTGGGTTTAATTGCAGTCACTGAACAAACAGATGTCGTCAACAAATTTCACTCCAATACATTTAATAAAAACAGTGCAATTACCAGTCGGATTAAGCCCCGAAGATCACGTTAAAAGCTATACCTTCATATATTCAGACAAGCCCCACAGTTCTAACAATAATTTAAAATGTATAGTAAGACCGTATATTGTGGTTTCTGATTTAATAACATAAATTGACCGCCGGACCCATCTATTCCAGTTGATGATATCGGTTAGACTCTTTATGTAATGTAGTACTGGCCAACGTTTGTGTGAGAGTGGGGCTTGATCCCTGATACGATATGAGCAGCAGGGCTTCAATTATCTCAATTTCTACGGTGGTAGAGGATGAGAAACGGACTAGGAGAACCTTGGAATAGTCAAGCATACAGGTGAACAAGGCAGGATGAGATTTTTACTGATGCATGGGATGAGGTCAGGATTGAGGCATGTTATTTTCCCTAGATGGAAAGGGAATTCCTAATAATCCTGCTGGTCGTCAGTATCCTAGATGGGATGGGATCAGAAAGGATATGGAGACAAATGGGAGAAACTGGAGAGTCACAGATGTTCAGCTGCTGAGTGTGGGACAGCGGATGTGGGATGTATGAATTGGTGGGCAATTATAAGGGGAAAGCAGCAAAGAAGACTCAACAGATACGTAATTACCTGAATGACCGAGAAATTGCAAGAAATCCTGTTACTTGACGAAATAATACCCATGCAGAAGAAGATGACGTCTGTGAATCGTGCTTTGTAAGAATTAGCTATCTAGCAGACGCTGATTATAATAAGCATAGTGGATCTAAAACGCTGATTGTCTTGGTATAACTCAACACAAGCACTTCTGTTATATTTGAAGAGTGATCCCATTGATTCCAAATAAAATTAATTAATTGACCTATAAAGCCTTGTATTTGAGAGCCACAGAGCCCAACAAACGCCATTTATGTAGGAACCACAGCATAACCTGTTATTTTAGAGACTAAGCCTCTTGGACAGGAGAATGTACCCAATAGCTCAAATATATTGTTTGGTGATCTAAGTAAACCACTACAATTCCAGATATGAAGGCGAAAGATCCCAGTAAGCCCTGATAAACAAAGCTATACAGGTTGGTGAAACCAGTAAACCACTATAGGCTTACTAAGCCAGTAATCTATGATAATCATAGAAATATAGGCTGCTGATTGCAATACACCCTGATCAATCCAGATACATAGGCTGTTAACCCAGTGATCCACTATAAAACCATACATATAGCCTTGTGATCCCAGTAAACCCTGATAAGCACAGCTATATAGACTGCTAAAACTACTAAAGCACTATAAAGCCAGCTATGTAGAATAGTGATCCCTGTAAACCTTTATAAACACAGTTATAAAGGCTGGTGATCCCAGTATCGTCGATACACATATATATATATAGGCTCCCTATTATATATAGAGTGCCTATTTCCACCTCGTAAGATCATCGCTCAATGCCCCCTCCCCCCCTGCATCAGCTCATTTGCTGCTTTTGTTTCCTATTGAATTGAATACTCCAACGCACACCTGGCTGCCCTTCCATTTTCTAGCCTATTTAAACTTGAAGTTATCCAACTTCGGCGGCCCGTGTCCTAACTTGAACCATGTCCCGTTCATGTATCAACTCTGTGCTTGCTTAAGATAAAAAATCACGGGATTGGGGTAATATTCTGGCATGGATAGAGGATTGGCTATCTAACAGAAGGCAGGGAGTTGGGATAAATGGTTCATTCTCAGACTAGCAATCAGTAACTAGTGGTGTTCTGCAGGGGTCAGTGCTGGGTCCCCAACTCTTCACAATCTATATTAACGATTTAGAGGAGGGGACCGAGCGTAACATATCAAAGTTTGCAGATGATACTAAGATGGGAGGGAAAGTAGTGAGTGAGGAGGACATAAAAAACCTTCAAGGGGACCTAGACAGGCTAAGTAAGTGGGCAGAGACTTGCCAGATGGAATACAATGCTGGAAAGTGTGAGGTTATGCACTTTGGCAGGAAAAATCGTAGAGCAAGTTATTATCTTAATGGCAAGAAACTGGAAAGTACTGAAGTACAAAGGGATCTGGGGGTCCTGGTGCACGAAACTCAAAAGGTTAGTATGCAGGTGCAGCAAGTGATTAAGAAGGCCAATGGAATGTTGGCTTTAATTGCTAGGGGGATAGAATATAAAAATAGGGAGGTATTGCTTCAGTTGTGCAAGGTATTGGTGAGACGGCACCTGGAATACTGCATACAGTTTTGATGTCCATACTTAAGAAAAGACATACTTGCTCTCGAGTCAGTTCAAAGAAGGTTCACTCGGTTAATCCCGGGGATGAGGGGATGGACATATGAGGAGAGGTTGAGTAGATTGGGACTGTACTCATTGGAGTTCAGAAGAATGAGAGGCGATCTTATTGAAACATATAAGATTGTGAAGGGGTTGGATCGGGTGGATGCGGGGAGGATGTTCCCGATGATGGGTGAAACTAGAACTAGGGGGCATAGTCTTAGAATAAGGGGCAGCTCTTTCAAAACTGAGATGAAGAGGAACTACTTCACTCAGAGGGTGGTAGGTCCATGGAATATGCTGCCCCAAAAAGCTGTAGAAGCTACATCATTACATAAATTTAAAACAGAAATAGACAGTTTCCTAGAAGTAAAGGGAATTAAGGGTTACAGGGAGCGGGCAGGAATTTGGACATGAGTCCAGGTTCGGATCGGACATGGCCCTGTGGGTAGTGGAGCGGGCCCAGCGGCCGTGTAGCCTGATCCTACTGCTATTTCGTGTGTCTAATTCTGTTAGATTGAGGAGATGGTTCTGTGATAGTAGATTGGCGGTTAGGATCAGATCAGCCATGTTCTTATTGAATGGCGGAGCAGGCTCGAGGGGCCGATTTGCCTACTCCTGCTCCTATTTCTTATGTTCTTATCCTCTTATGACCTACATTGTCTCCCGGTTAAGCAATTATTTCAAAAGTCTCATCCTTGTTTCCACATCCCTTCATGGCCTCGCCCCGCCCAATCTCTCTAATGCCCTCCAGCCCAACAACCCCAACACCCCCGCTCCCGAGATATCTGCTCTCCTCTAATTCTGCCCCCTTGTTTATAATCGCTGAACCATTGATGGCCGTGTCTTCAGTTGCATAGGCCCTAAACACTGGAATTCCCTACTTATACCTCTTCACCTCTCTACCTCAATTTCCTCCATTAGGGCTTTCGTCAAAACCATCTCGTTGGCCAAGCTCTTGGTCATTAGCCCTAATTTCTACTTATGTTGCTCGGTGTCAATTGTTTTTTCATATAACACTGATGTAAAGTGCCTTGGGAAATTATACTACATTAAAGCTGCTATATAAATACAGGTTGTTGTTGATGATGTTCGCATAATATCCGGATCTACCCAGTTTTATAGGTTGCTGATTGAACTAATTCATGTCATACGCAGTTATATAGGTTGGGGATCTCAGTAAACGCAGATTAATTGGAAAATGACCGGTGAAGACTTATAATATTGGTGTTCTTAATTCCAAGAAATCCTTCTTTATAGGATGTTTATAAAATGCATTAAATAACTTTACCACCCTTTCGCATGTTTAATCCTACTGTTCAACTATCCATTCCACTTTCTATATTGCTCACGATATTCCTGGATAATGTCAGATGCATTATTTTCATATGGATCCGTTTTAATTTTTCTCTGTCTATTTAATGACTGATCTCTATTCTTTGATCGATCCCCTTTCTATATTCTCGAAATGTAGTCATACGCTAATCATCTCATATTTGAAATTACACGTTGGACCAATTGTAAAGCAGTTGCTGACCCTAATCCCGTTAAAGGAGTCTTACCAAAATATTTAAGACAAAGGATCCAATAATTTCATGTGTCATATTAGAGTGGCCAATATAAGCCATGTAACATGGGATGGTCACAATTTAACTACTGCTTTAATTTAGTCTGGCCAGACAACTTTTTCCTCCCAAAGGCAAGAAGTAGCTCCAGTGAAGATAATGTGTTTTCCCATTGTCTTCCTCACGCTTTGATCTTCGGATTACCTTATCCTAGGTGAGTTACAAATAACACAGGTCAACAGGCTGCGCTGGCTCTAGTTATTGCTGGGAGTGGGATGTGGCAGACGGGGTCAAGCACTGGTGGTGGGTGCTCTTCTCCCCTGGCTAGTCGGAAGAGACCGTAGGGTCTGTAAAAATGACTCGATTGCCGCGGGAGGGCTATTTCGCCCTGCCTTTTGGGCTGGGGACATGGGATTTTTCCCTTGTTATCCCTCCAGGGATTCTTACAGTCTTTTCTCCAGTGACCATCTTTCCCTCACCCATAACAATTTAACCTAGCCTGGGAGGGACGGTTCCCCTCCTGGTGCCACTCTTTCTTGCTCCGGCTCCCAGGTTTAACCTCATGGACTTTTCCCTTGGGTTGGGGCGTTTCAATACCCCTCATGTTTATTGGAGCTCTGGGTGGCGGTTGTGGGACCTCTGATTGCTTGACCAACCTTGTTCTGATTGTAGCCTGTGGGATGGTTCTATTTGGGTTGCAGGTAAAGTCCGACTGGCCTATCTTCGGGCTGATAAGGCATATCATCCCTTTGCCCTCTTTAATGCCATATTCCAGCTTTCTATCTCTTCCATACAGGTGCCATGATCTGCTTCCTCAAACCCTTGGTCGCAGGCCAGCTTATACGCTGCCTTTACCTCCCTAACCTTTTCCTCCTGCTCTTTTACTTCTTGTATGAGGCGAGCATTCTCCTCCCGCACCCTCATCTCATTGCTCTTGGCCTCTGCAACTAAGCACTTCAGGTACTCTAATTCGTACCTCGTTTGACTTTTGCCCTCATTAAACTGGACCACCAGGTGCTCTATCTTTGCCTGGTATTCCTCAATCTCCCTTTCCTTATCCCAACTCTCTGCTCTAACTTCCCTAAGTCTGCGGGAACCTAACCACAAACAGATCAGTGGGATAAAAAGAAACCCAATAACTGCTGCTCTCTCCAGACCCAAACCACCATCTGCTACATCGCATACTGTTGCCGATGGTCCTGCCGCGGTCGCCATTTTGCAGAAACGGGGGGGGGTACTGGGGTTATTGTCTCTGGCTAGACAGAAGTATCGGAGCTGCTCCAGAGCCCCGTGCAGTTTCCAATCGCTCCCCTTTTTCTGGTTCTGACCACCGGACTTATTTCAGTAGCAATATGGACAAAACGAGACTCGTGGTTGGGTGCAAAGAAGACCAGTATTTACTGAAATAAAGAATAAATTGAAAAAAATGATGAATACAGCAGGCTTTTGCTTACTACAGCACACCTTTGCTTAATACAGCACACATTTGCTTAATACAGCACACCTTTGCTTAATACAGCACACCTTTGCTTAATACTGCGCTCTTTTGCTTAACGGGAGGAGAAACGAACACATCGAGTGAAAATTGACTAAAATTATAATTTAACTATATTCCCCTTTAATTCCCACCCCTAATACCTACCTAGGTTGCCTTGTAATGGGCCAGAAAGTTTTATGCTCACCAGTGAACGCCTGCTCCGTGCCCCTGCAGTCTGTCTTAGATTCTTCACCGCCCCGAAGTAGAGATACCCCAGTAATTCAAAAGTTACTGCTGGTATTCCACTTCTTCGGGCGTGCTGCTGAGCTGTTCTTCTTGTAGGCAGGTCATCGGAGGCAAGGCGGCAGAGGAAGAGAGAGTGGCTTCCTGAGGAGATATCTTCATACCCCATTGGGTGCCATTATCTGCACGCCCAAATCTGGATGTATCTGGGCTATACAAAAGGGACCGACTGACCCCATTGACTGTAATGGGTTTGAATGTGTTACCCATTCATTTAACTGGTTTGCGACCAGTTTGAAATGTCCCACTGATTTCTGAAGTGTTCAGTCAACAGCACTCAAGTGCTTTGTAAACAATCCATTGTCCAGCGGTCACCGCCCAACCACAACTGATTGACAGCTTTAAGTACTTAAGCCCTTGAGTCAACATTGTAGAGGGCTGGGAAACAAACAACCCTTTGTCCTGTGAGTGAAACTTCCTAAACTGCAGTTGATTGGCAGTTTCAAGTACTTCATGCATATTCGCACAGGCTGGTGTTTTTTTCAAATCCTTTGTCAGCCAGGGATGGGAGATATACCAGCAGGCTGTCTTTGTCAGCTGCCACGAGGCCTGACCTCATTTTTGATGCTCTGGGTTTTTAAGGGATATTCCACCCAGGTTTTCTTTAATCAAATATAATCTTCGGGGGCTGTAGAAATTTTCCGAAATTTTTGAAAATCCTTACTCATTAACAATCTCAGCTAAAACTGGAGCAAGCAAACGAAGTTGGATGGTCAGCAATTAGTGTTTTACTTTGTTTAATCTTAACTCCGTGGTTGTTGCACTTTATGCCTGTATTTATAAAGACTAGGATACCACCTGCATTATTAACCACGTTGTCCGGTAACCTTCAAAGTTTGTGCATATGCATCCCCGGTCTCTGTTCTTCCATCCATTTACAATTGTACCATTTAGTGTGTACGGTCTCTCTTCTTTCTTCCTATGACAATATATCACCTCACACTTCTCTGCTTGAATTTCACCTGTCATGTGACCGCCCATTCCACCAGCCAGGTTATGTCTTCTTGAAGTGTATTACTGTCGTCCTCACTAGTTACTAGTCTTCCAAGTTTCGTGCCATCTGAAATTGTTCCCTGAACCCCTAAGCCCAAGTAATTAATGTATATCCAAAACTGCAATGGTCCTCGTACTGAACTTGGGGAACGCCACTGTATAATTCCCTCCATTCCAAAAAACAGCCATTCACCACAACTCTCTGTTTTCTATCCGTTAGCCAATGGTGTAATCCATGCTGCTGCTGTCTCTTTTATCTCACAACTCGCCTAGAATGTGGTACTTTATCAAAGCCGTTTGAAAGCCCTGATACACAACATCAACTCCACTGACCTAATCCACTCTCGCTGTTTCCTCATCAAAAAACTCAATCAAGTTAGTCAAACACGATATGTCCTGAACAAATCCGGGTTGGATCTCCTTTATTATTCCATGCTTGTCCACGTGGCTGCTACTTTTCTCCCGGATTATTGTTTCCAAAACTTCCCAACCACCGACTTTAAGCTGACTGGCCTGTAATTGTCAGGTTTATTCTCCTCCTCTTTTTTGAATAAGTGTCTAACATGTACAATCCTCCAGACGTTTTGCACCATCCCTGGATTTAAGGAGGATTGAAAAAATGAAGCCAGCACCTTCGCAATTTCTACCCTTACTTCCCTCAGCAACCTAGGATGCATCCCATCTGGACCGGGGGACTTATCAACTTTAATTACAGCTAATGTGTCCAGTACCCACTCTTTTTCTATTTGGATCGCATCCAGAATCCCAGTAACCTCCTCGTTTACCATAGCTTTAGCAAGTCATCTTCCATGGTAAACACCGATGCAATGTGTACATTTAATACCTCAGCCATGCTTTCTGCCTCCACCAATAATGATCCATTTTGATGCCTAATCAGCCATACCACTCCTGTGAAAAAACATTTAATATTAATAGTAGGAGATAGTTTGATTCTCATTTGTGTTAGCCGCTGATCTATTCTTGTGCTCTCTCTTTGCCCCTCTTATTTCCTTTCTCACTTCCACTCTGTACTTTGCAAATTCAGACTGATTCTCCCATCTATTATCAAGCTGACATCTGTCATACATCTATTTTTCTGTTTCATCCTACTTTACAACTCCGTCATCACCCAGGGAGCTCTAGCTTTAGATTTCCTCTTTTCCCCCTTTGTGGGAATGCACCTAAACTGCAATCGAACCATCTCCTCTGTGAATACCGCCGCTTGCGCCACTACATTTTTGCCTGCCACTCTTTGACTACAAGTTAACTGGGATAGATCCCTCCTCAATTCACTGAAATTAGCACTCGTCCAGTTATGCATTTTCTTCTAGATTACTCCTTGCCCTTCTCCAGAAATAAACTAAAATCTCTGGATCGATGATCACAATTTCCGAGATGCTCTCCAACTGCAACATTCTCCACTTGACCCAATTCATTCCCTAGGACTAGATACAGAAATGCCTCTTTCTTTGTTGGGCAGGAAACGCACTGATCAAGAAAATTCTGGTGAACACACTTCAAAAATTCTTCCCCTTCTCTGGCCTTCACACAATCACTGCCCCATTCAATATTGGGGTAGGGAAAGTCTCCTATTTTAACTACTTTAGTTCTTATGCCTTTCAGCAATTTCTTTTCAAATCTGCTCCTCCATCTCCTTTCCACTATTTGGTGGTCTATAAAATACAAAAAGTAGCGTAATAGTTCATTTATTGTTTCTCAAATCCAACCCACAAGATTCGGCCTTTGATCTCTCAAGGATATTTTCTCTTTCTAGCACTAATTTCTTCCTTAATTACAACTGCAACCCCTTCCTATTTTTAACATTCCCCATCTTGAATACGGCCAGGTGAGTATTTATTCTGCTCTATAGTTTGACAGTTAAGGTTAATAGCTTATACATTTTAGTACGTCTTAATTTTTGTGGTTATAGTTTCTAAGGTCAATGTTGTGTATCGGGGAGTGCTAGTAACCAAGGGACATTGAGTATATCATGCAATTGTAGTGTAATTCGTGGTATTGATTTGATTAATTTAATTTTAATTAATTGAAGGCTAAGTCAAGAAACAGAGCTCGGCCCTGTGGCATGCTCCTCCTGCACTCTGTATGAAATCAGGGACACTTTCTGTGTCCCTGACGACCATGTGTGCGGGAAGCGTATACAGCAGCAAGTACTGGCAGACCGCATTGCGGTGCTGGCTCTGCGAATGGCTACATACTGGAGCATTAGCGATGCTGAGGATGTCATAGATATCACGTTTAATCAGTTGGCCACACCGCAGGTAAAGGCTGCACAGGCAGGGATGGAATGGGTGACCGCCAGGCAGAGTAGTAAGCACAGGCAGATTTGGATATTGCTGAGGGAGATGGCTTATCGGGGGAAAACCAGCAGCAGCCAATGTCCTGGCACTGTGGGTGGGTCTGCTGCAGAGGACGGGAGGAATAAGAATGGGAGAACTATAGTGATACGGAATTCTATTATAAGGGGAATAGATAGGAGTTTCTGCGGTCGCAAATGAGACACCAGGATGGTATGTTGACACCCTAGGACAAGGGTCAAGGATGTCTCAGAACGGCTGCAGGACATTCTGGAGGTAGAGCGTGAACAGCCAGTTGTCGTGGTGCATATAGGTACTAACGATATAGGTAAAAACCGTAATGAGGTCCTAAAAGTTAGGAGGTAAATTAAAAAATAGGACATCAAAGGTAGTATTCTCAGGATTGCTACCAGTGCCACGTGCTAGCCAGAGTAGAAATAAAACGATACTTCAGATGAATATGTGGCTAGAGGAATGTTGCAAGTGGGAGGGATTTAAATTCCTGGGACATTGGAACCGGTTCTGGGAGAGGTGGGACAAGTACAAACTGGACGGCTTGCCCCTGGGCAGGACCGTGACCGAAGTCCTAGGGGGACTGTTTGCTACTGCTGTTGGTGAGGGTTTAAACTAAAATGGCAGGAGGTTGGGAACCTGTGCAGGGAGACAGAGGAAAGGGAAGCAATGATAGAAACAAAAGAGAGGAAGGAGAAAAGCAAAAGGGGCAGTCAGAGAAACCGAGCGTGTAAATCAAACATGGCCACAGTAACTACTAATTCTAAAAGGTCTAACAGTGTTAAGAAAACAAGCCTGAAGGCTTTGTGTCTGAATGCGAGTGGCATTCATAATAAGGTGAATGAATTAGGTGCACAAACAGATCTAAACAGATATAATATAATTGGGATTACGGAGATATGGCACCAGGGTACCAAGGCTGGGAATTCAACATCCTGGGGTATTCAATATTCTGGAAAGACAGGCAAAAAGTAAAAGGAGGTAGGCAAGCATTGCTGGTTAAAGAGGAGATTAACACAATATTAAAGAAGGATATTATCTCTGATGATGTGGAATCTGTATGGGTAGAGCTGAGAAATACCAAGGGGCAGAAAATGATAGTGCGAGTTGTATAAGGTACACAAAACAGTAATGCTGGGGATGGCATTAAACGGGAAATTAGATATGCATGTAATAAGGGCACAGCAGTTATCATGGGTGACTTTAATCTACATATAGATTGGGCTAACCAAATTAGTAACAATACTGTGCAAGAGGAACTCCTGGAGTGTATATGGGATGGTTTCCTGGACCAATATGTCGAGGAATCAACTAGATATCACGCCATCTTAGACAGGATATTATGTAATGAAAAAGGATTCATTAGCAATCATGTTGTGCGAGGCCCCTTGGGGCGGAGCGATCATGATATTATCGAATTCTTCATTAAGATGGAGAGTGAAGTATTTGACCCAGCGACTAGGGTGCTAAATTTAAAAAAAACTAAACTACGAAGGTATGAGGCGTGAGTTGCCTTGGATGGATTGGGGAATGTTATTTAAAGGGTTGACGGTGGCTAGGCAATGGCAAACATTTAATGATGGCATGGATGAACTACAGAATTTGTTCATCTCTGTTTGGCATAAATTAAAACACAAAAAGTGACCCCAACGTGGCTAACAAGGGAAATTAGGGATAGCATAAGCTCCAAGGAGAGGCCATAAAAATTGGCCAGAAAAATCAACAAACCTGAGGATTGGGAACAGTTTAGGATTCAGCAAAGAAGGACCAAGGGAATAATTAAAAGGCAGAAAATACAATATGAGAGAAAGTATGCTGGGAACATAAAAACTGATTGTAAAAGCTTCTATAGATTTGTGATGAGAAAAAGATTGGTAAAGTCAAGCGTAGGTCCTTTGCAGTCAGAATCAGGGGAATTTATAATGGGGAACAAACAAATGTCAGGCCAACTTAATACGTACTTTGGTTCTGTTTTCAGAAAGGAGGACACAAATAATCTGCCAGAGATGTCAGGGAACATAGGGTCTAATGAGAGGGAGGAACTGAATGAAATCAGTATTGTAGGGAAATGGCGTTATGGAAATTGACGGGTTTGAAGGCCGATAAATCCCCAGGGCCTGATAATCTACATCCTAGGACACTTAAGGAAGTGGCCCTAGAAATAGTCGGTCCATTGCTGGTCATCTTCCAAAATTCTATAGACTCATGAACTGTTCCCATGGATTGGAGGGTAGCTAATGTAACCCCTCTATTCAGAAAAGGTGGTAGAGAGAAAATGGGAAATATCAGACCGATAAGCCTGACATCGGTAGTGGGGAAAATGCTAGAGTCCAATATAAATGATGTAATAGCAGAGCACTTGGAAAACAGTGACAGGATTGTACAAAGTCAACATGGAATTACAAAAGGTAAATCATGCTTGGCTAAACTACTGAAATTTTTTGAGGATTTAACTGGTGGAATAGATGTCATAGAGTCATAGAGTAATACAGCACGGATAGAGGCCCTTCGGCCCATCGTGTCCGCGCCGGCCATCAAGCCCTGTCTAATCTAATCCCATATTCCAGCATTTGGCCCGTAGCCTTGTATGCTATGGCATTTCAAGTGCACATCCAAATGCTTCTTAAATGTTGTGAGGGTTTCTGCCTCCACAACCCTTTCAGGCAGTGAGTTCCAGACTCCAACCACCCTCTGGGTGAAAAAGTTCTTTCTCAAATCCCCTCTAAACCTCCCGCCCTTTAGCTTGAATCTATGCCCCCTAGTTATTGACCCCTCTACTAAGGGAAAAAGCTCCTCAGCATCCATCCTATCTATGCCCCTCATAATTTTGTACACCTCAATCATGTCCCCCCTCAGCCTCCTCAGCTCCAAGGAAAACAAACCCAACCTGCCCAGTCTCTCCTCATAGCTGAAGCGCTCCAGCCCTGGTAACATCCTGGTGAACCTCCTCTGCACCCTCTCTAACGCGATCACATCCTTCCTGTAGTGTGGCGACCAGAACTGCACACAATATTCCAGCTGTGGCCTAATCTGTGTTTTATACAGCTCCATCATAACCTCCTTGCTCTTATATTCAATGCCTCGGCTAATGAAGGCAAGTATCCCATATGCCTTTTTTACCACCTTATCCACCTGTTCCGCCGCCTTCAGGGATCTGTGTACTTGCACACCCAGATCCCTCTGACCCTCCATCTTGCCTAGGGTCTTTCCATTCATTGTGTATTCCTTTGCCTTGTTAGTCCCCCCAAAGTGCATCACCTCGCACTTTTCCGGGTTAAATTCCATTTGCCACTGTTCCGCCCATCTGACCAACCCATCTATATCGTCCTGCAGACTGAGGCTACCCTCCTCGCTATTTACCACCCTACCAATTTTTGTATCATCCGCGAACTTACTGATCATACCCTTTACATTCATATCCAAGTCATTAATGTAGACCACAAACAGCAAGGGACCCAGCACCGATCCCTGTGGTACCCCACTGGCCACAGGCTTCCAGTCACAAAAACAACCTTCGACCATCACCCTCTGCCTTCTGCCACTAAGCCAGTTTTGTATCCAATGTGCCAAGGCACCCTGGATTCCATGGGCTCTTACCTTCTTGACCAGTCTCCTGTGCGGGACTTTATCGAAGGCCTTACTGAAATCCATGTATACCACATCCACTGCGTTACCCTCATCCACACACCTAGTCACCCCCTCAAAAAATTCAATCAAATTAGTCAGACATGATCTTCCCTTGACAAAGCCATGTTGACTATCCCTGATTAATCCTTGCCTCTCCAAGTGGAGACAAATTTTGTCCCTCAGGATTTTTTCCAATAATTTTCCTACCACTGATGTTAGGCTCACTGGCCTGTAGTTCCCCGGTTTTTCCCTACTACCCTTCTTGAATAATGGTACTACGTTAGCGGTTCTCCAGTCCTCTGGCACATCCCCTGTGGCCAGAGAGGTCCTGAATATATGTGTTAGAGCCCCCGCAATCTCCTCCTTTGCCTCACACAGCAGCCTGGGATACATTTCATCCAGGCCTGGGGATTTATCCATTTTTAGGCCAGCTAAAACCGCCAATACCTCCTCCCTCTCGATGTTAATATGTTCGAGCATATCACAGTCCCCCCGCCCTATTTCTATGTCTACATCGTCCTTCTCCATAGTGAAAACAGATGCAAAAAATTCATTTAGAACCCCTCCTACATCTTCCGGCTCCACACACAGATTGCCACTTTTGTCCCTAATGGGCCCTATTTTTTCCCTAGTTATCCTCTTACCCTTAATATACTTATAAAACATCTTCGGATTTTCCTTTATTTTGCTTGCCAGTGTTATTTCATGGCCCCTCCTTGATCTCCTAATTTCTTTTTTAAGTATCCCCCTGCACTTTTTGTACTCCTCCAGGGCGTCCTCCGTCTTTAGCCTTTTGTATCTACCAAAAGCCCTCCTTTTTTTCCTAATCCATTCTCGTATATCCCCTGACATCCAAGGTTCCCTGTGGTTTTTGGAACCACCCTTGACCTTTACGGGAACATGTTGCCATTGTATGATCTCAATCTCCCTTCTGAAAGCCTCCCATTGCTCCGATGTGGATTTTCCTACAAGTAGCTGATCCCAGTCCATTTTGGCCAGATCCTCCCTTATCCTATTAAAATCGGCCTTCCCCCAATTTAGAACCTTTATTTCCGGCCCATCCCTGTCCTTTTCCATGGCCACCTTAAATCTGACCATATTATGGTCACTATCACCAAAGTGCTCACCTACTAGCACTTTTTCCACTTGGCCGGCCACATTCCCTAGAATTAGGTCCAGTACCGCCCCCTCTCTTGTAGGACTTTCTACATGCTGGCTCAAAAAGCTCTCCTGGATGCACTTTAAGAATTCTACACCCTCTGAGCCTTTCACACTCTGACTATCCCAGTTAATATTGGGGAAGTTGAAATCCCCCATTATTATTACCCTATTATTTGCACATTTCTCTGAGATTTGCCTACATATCTGTTCCTCTATCTCCCCCTGACTGTTTGGAGGCCTATAGTACACTCCCAGCAGGAGTAGGCTTTTCGGCCCCTAGAGCATGCTCCTCCATTGGATGAGATCATGGCTGATCTTCCAAATTCAGTACCCTGTCCCTGCTGTCTCCCCATATCCCTTGATCCCTTTAGCTTTAAGAAATATATCTAACACCGTCTTGAATATATTTAATGAATTGGCATCCACTGACTCTGCGGTAGAGAATTCCACATGTTCCCCACTCTCTGGGTGAAGAAATTCCTCCTCACCTCAGTCCTAAAATGCTTACCCCTTACCCTTATACTGTGAACACTGGTTCTGGACTCCCCCTGCATCGGGAACTTCCTTCCTGCATCTAGTCTATCCAGTCCTGTTAGAATTTTATATGTTTCAATGAGATCTCCTCTCATGCTTTAAAACTCCAGCAAATATAAGCCAAACCGACGCAACCTCTCCTCATTCGTCATTCCTGCCAACCCAGGTATCAACCTGGTGATTCTTCCCTGCACTCCCTTAATGGCAAGAGCATCCTTCCTAAGATAAGCCGACATAAACTGTATACAATACTCAAGGTGTGGTCTCACCAAGCCATTGTAGAACTGCAGCAAGGCATCCTTCATCCTGTACTCGAATCCTCACGCTATGAAGGCCAACATACCATTTGCCTTCTTAACCACCTGCTGCACCTGTATGCTTACCGACAGTGACTGGTGCACAAGGACAGCCAGGTCTGGTTGCACATCCCATTCTACCAATCTATTGCCATTCAGATAATAATCTGCCTTCCTGCTTTTGGCAACAAAGTAAATAACCTCGCATTTATCCACCTTATACTGCATCTGCCATGCGTCTGCCCAATCACCCAACCCGTTCAAATCATACTGGAGTTTCTCTGCATCCTCCTCACAAAGCACACGCCCACCCAGCTTTGTGTCGTCTGCAAACTTGGAGATATTACATCTAGTTACCTCCTTAAGATCATTAATACATATCGGCCCAGAAATTCGGGTCGAGGGCTTCCCGCGGGTGTAAACCCCCGACCTGCACTTACCTTGCGTGCTGGTATTTGAGTTTTGGGCCCCCATGGAATTCCGATCCTGGGCCTGCTCCAGCGCCGGCGCACAGTGCTTGCATATCCCAGGGGCGCAGTTGGTTCGCTGTGTCCCCTGGGATCACGTGGGCCATGGGGAGCCAATCGGAGCAGGGAATGCCCATTCATAAGTTTGACAGGAAGAGCTGTCAAAACTTATAAATACTATGGGCCCCAAAACATCATTAATCTTCAAATACATTTATAAAAAACATCAAATTTTTTAAATAAACTATAAATTACATGAAAAAACTATTTTAAACAATAATTTAAATTTTTGAATAAAATCATTTTATTTTCTAACGGGGTTAAAAATAAACTTACCTGTCTTAAATATTTAAAAATAATAAATCTGTGGAAAAATGTTTTAATTTTAATGAATACACCACTTTCCTTGTAAAAAACAGGCCTTATGCCTGCTTTTTAAATGTGTAACTTCTGCAGACTTATCCTCCTGGGAAAATCTGCAAAAAAAAACTAAGTTCGACGTGCACATGCAGCCTCTCCTGCGCACACATTTGAACTCTGAACTCCTTCATTCAGGGGAATGGAAGTGCTGATTTCCCCCGTGTTATGCTCCTCTTGCTCTATGTGGGAATTCAGGGACACTGCCGGTGCCCCTGATGACCACATGTGCCGGAACTGCATCCAGCTGCGGCTACTAGCAGACCGCATTGAGGCGCTGGAGCTGCGGGTGGATGGGTTGTGGAGCATTCACGATGCTGAGAGGGTCGTGGATAACACGTTTAGTGAGTTGGTCACACCGCAGGTAAGGGCTGCACAGGAAGAAAGGAAATGTGTGACCACCAGGCGGAGCAATAGAAGCAGGCAGGTAGTGCAGGAGACCCCTGTGACCATTCCCCTCTCAAACAGGTATATCGATTTGGATACTGTTGAGGGGGATGACTCACCAGGGGAAGGCAGCAGCAGCCAACTTCCTGGCACTGGGGGTGCTCCTGCTGCCCAGGAAGGGAGGAAAAAGAGTGGGAGAGCAATAGTGGTAGGGGATTCTATAGTAAGGGGAACAGATAGGCGTTTCTGGGGCCGTAGACGTGAATCCAGGATGGTTTGTTGCCTCCGTGGTGCCAGGGTCAAGGATGTCACTGAGTGGCTGCGGGGCATTCTGGAGGGGGAGGGTGAACAGCCAGATGTCGTGGTCCACATTGGCACCAACGACATAGGTAAAAAGAGGGATGAGGTCCTGCAGCAAGAATTTAGGGAGCGAGGTGGAAGATTAAAGAGCAGGACCTCAAAGGTTGTAATCTCTGGATTACTCCCAGTGCCACGTGCTAGTGAGTATAGGAATAGGAGGGTAGAACAGATGAATGCGTGGCTAAAGGGATGGTGCAGGAGGGAGGGCTTTAGTTTCCTGGATCACTGGGTCTGCTTCTGGGAAAGGTGGGACTTGTACAAGTCGGACGGTTTACACCTGAACCAGAGGGGGACCAATATCCTTGCGGGGAAGTTTGCTAGCACTGCTGGGGGGGGTTTAAACTAACTTGGCAGGGGGATGGGATACAGAGTGGAACTATAATAGGGGGTGATTTACAGCCAAATACGGAGGAAAAAACAAGTCAGCTGGGAAGGCAGAGCAAATATGTGAAGGCAAAAGGGAATATGGCAAGGCTGGAAGGCATTTATTTTAATGCAAGGAGTCTTGCAAATAAGGTGGATGAACTGAAGTTGTTGTTGAACACATGGGAGTACGATATTGTTGCTATCACGGAGACATGGTTGTGGGAGGGTCAGGACTGACAGCTCAATATTCCGGGGTATAGAATCTTCAGGCGAGACAGAGGGGGGTGTAAAAGGGGAGGGGTGTTGCAATATTAATTAAGGAATTAATTACTGCTGTAAGGAGGGATGATATATTATCTCTAATGAGGCCATATGGGTAGAACTTAAAAACAAAAAGGGGGCAAGCACTTTGCTGGGAGTGTACTATAGGCCCCCAAACAGTCAGGGGGAGATAGAGGAACAGATATGTAGGCAAATCTCAGAGAAGTGCGAAAATAATAGGGTAATAATAGTGGGGGATTTCAACTTCCCCAATATTAATTGGGATAGTCAGAGTGTGAAAGGCTTAGAGGGTGCAGAATTCTTAAAGTGCATCCAGGAGAGCTTTTTGAGCCAACATGTAGAAAGTCCTACAAGAGAGGGGGCGGTACTGGACCTAATTCTAGGGAATGTAGCCGGCCAATTGGTGGAAGTGTCAGTAGGAGAGCATTTTGGTGACAGTGACCATAATTCGGTGAGATTTAAGGTGGTCATGGAAAAATACAAAGACGGCCTGGAAATAAGGGTTCTAAATTGGGGGAAGGCCGATAAGGCAGGATCTGGCCAAAGTGGACTGGGAGCAGCTACTTATAGGAAAATCCACACCAAAGCAGTGGGAGACTTTCAGAAGGGAAACAGAAAGAGTACAACGCCAACATGTTCCTGTAAAGGTCAAGGGGGGGACCAACAAGCAAAGGGAACCTTGGATGACAAGGGATATACAAAAAGGCATTAGGAAAAAAAGGGGGGCTTTTGGCAGTTACGAAAGACTAAAGACGGAGGAAGCCCTAGAGGAGTATAAAAAGTGCAGGGGCATACTTAAAAAAGAAATTAGGAGGGCGAGGAGGGGCCATGAAAGAACACTGGCGAGCAAAATAAAGGAAAATCCTAAGATGTTTTATAAGTATATTAAGGGCAAGAGGATAACCAGGGAAAGGGTAGGGCCCATTAGGGACCAAAGTGGCAATCTGTGTGTAGAGCCAGATGATGTAGGCGGTGTTTTAAATGAATTTTTTGCATCTGTGTTCACTATGGAGAAAGACGATGTAGACATAGAAATCGGGCAAGGGGACCGTGACATACTTGAACATATTAGCTTCGAGAGGGAGGAGGTACTAGCAGTTATAGCAGGCCAAAAAGTGGATAAATCCCCAGGCCCGGACGAGATGTATACCAGGCTGTTGTGTGAGGCAAAGGAGGAGATTGCAGGGGCTCTGACACAAATTTTCAGAACCTCTCTGGCCACAGGGAATGTACCAGAGGACTGGAGAACAGCTAACGTAGTACCATTATTCAAGAAGGGTAGCAGGGATAAACCAGGGAATTACAGGCCAGTGAGCCTAACATCTGTGGTAGGGAAATTATTGGAAAAAATTCTGAGGGACAAAATTAGTCTCCACTTGGAGAGGCAAGGATTAATCGGGGATAGTCAGCATGGCTTTGTCAAGGGTAAATCATGTCTGACCAATCTGATTGAATTTTTCGAGGGGCTGACTAGGTGTGTGGATGAGGGAAATGCTGTGGATGTGGTTTACATGGATTTCAATAAAGCTTTTGACAAAGTCCCGCATAGGAGACTGGTCAAGAAGGTAAGAGCCCATGGGATCCAGGGTGCCTTGTGCGTTGGATCCTAAACTGGCTGAGTGGCAGGAGGCAGAGGGTGATGGTCGAAGGTTGCTTTTGTGACTGGAAGCCTGTGTCCAGTGGGGTATCTCAGGGATCGGTGCTTGGTCCCTTGCTATTTGTGATCTACATAAATGATTTGGATGAGAATGTAAAAGGTATAATCAGTAAGTTCACAGATGACACGAAAATTGGTGGGGTGGTAAATTGCGAGGAGGAAAGCCTCAGGCTACAGGACGATATAAACGGGTTGGTCAGATGGGCGGAAAAGTGGCAAATGGAATCTAACCCTGAAAAGTGCAAGGTGATGCATTTTGGACGGACAAATAAGGCAAGGGAATACACAATGAGTGGTAGGACCCTAGGAAGTACAGAGGGTCAGAGGGACCTTGGTGTACATGTACTTAGATCCCTGAAGGCAGCGAAACAGGTAGATAAGGTGGTTAAAAAGGCAAATGGGATACTTGCCTTCATTAGCCGAGGCATAGAATATAAGAGCAGGGAGGATATGATGGAGCTGTACAAAACGCTGGTGAGGCCACAGCTGGATTACTGTGTGCAGTTCTGGTCGCCTCACTATAGGAAGGATGTGATTGCTTTGGAGAGGGTGCAGAGAAGATTCACCAGGATGTTACCTGGGATGGAGCGCCTCAGCTATGAAGAAAGACTAAACAGGCTGGGGTTGTTTTCCTTGGAGCAAAGAAGGCGGAGGGGGGACCTGATTGAGGTGTACAAAATGATGAGGGGCATAGATAGGGTAGATAAAGTGGAACTTTTCCCCTTAGTAGGGGGGTCAATAACAAGGGGGCATAGATTCAAGGTAAGGGGCAGGAGGTTTAGAGTGGATTTGAGGAGGAACTTTTTCACCCAGAGGGTGGTTGGAATCTGGAACTCACTGCCTGAAAGGGTGGTAGAAGCAGGAACCCTCATAACATTCAAGAAGCATTTGGATGAGCACTTGAAATGCCATTGCATACAAGGCTATGGACCAAATGCTGGAAAATGGGATTAGACTGGACAAGGATTGATGGACGGCGCAGACACGATGTGCCGAAGGGCCTCTTTCTGTGCTGTATAACTCTATGACTCTATGCGCAGTGCATGCAGGAAACCGGCACTTCCATTGGGCCAACGGGTGCGTACTCACCCGTGGAGATCCGAATTTCTGGGCCATTATGAATAGCTGGGGTCCTAGGACCAATCCCTGCGGTACCCCACTAGTCACTGCCTGCCACTCAGAAAAAGACGCGTTTATTCCAAGTCTTTGCTACCTGTTTGCCAACCAGTTCTCTATCCAAATCAGTACCTTACCCCCAATCCCATGTGCTTTAACTTTGCATGCTAATCTCTTATGTGCAACCTTATCAAAAGCCTTCTGGAAGTCCAAATACGCCACATCCACTGGTTCTCCCTTATCTATTCTACCAGTTACAGCCTCTAAAAATTCCAGTAGATTAGTCAAGCACTATTTACATTTTGTAAATCCATGTTGACTTTGTCAGATACTGTCACTGTTTTCCAAGTGCTCTACTATTACATCTTTTAAAATGGACTCTAGCATTTTCCCCACTATTGATGTCAGACTAACAGGCCGATAATTCCCCATTTTCCCTCTGCCACCTTTTTTAAATAGTGTGGTTACATTAGCTAACCTCCAATCCATGGGAACTGTGCCCGAATCTATACAATTGTGGAAGATGACCAGCAATGCATCTACTATTTCTAGGGCCACTTCCTTTATTACCCTAAGATGTAGATTATCAGGCCCTGGGGATTTTTCGGCCTTCAATCCCATCAATTTCCCTAACACCATTTCCCTACAAACACTGATTTCATTCAGTTACTCCCTCTCATTAGAACCTATGTTCCCCGACATCTCTGGGAGGTTATTTGTGTCCTCCTTTGTGAAGACCGAACCAAAGTATGTTTTTAATTGGTCCTCCATTTCTTTGTTCCCCATTATAACTTCCCCTGATTCTGAATGCAAGGGACCTACGCTTAACTTCACCAATCTTTTTCACTTCACATATCTACAGAACCTTTTACAGTCCTTCTTAATGATCCCTGAAAGCTTTCTCTCATATTCTATATTCTCCCCCTTAATTAGTCCCTTTGTCCTCCTTTGCTGAATCCTAAACTGCTCCCAATCCTCAGGTTCGCTGCTTTTTCTGGCCAATTTATATGTCCTCTCCTTGCATCTTATGCTTTCCCTAATTTCCCTTGATAACCATGGTTGAGTCACCTTTTTTGCTTTATTTTTATGCCAAACAGGGATGAGCAATTTCTGTAGTTCATCCATGCGATCTTTAAATGTTTGCCATTGCCTATCCACCGTCAACCCTTTAAGTAACGTTCCCCACCCCATCCTAGCCAACTCAAGCCTCATACCATCGTAGTTTCCTTTATTTCAATTCAGGACCCTAATCTCTGAGTCAACTAATTCACTCTCCATCTTAATGAAGAATTATATCCTATTATAATCGCTCCTCCGCAAGGGGCCTCGCACAACAATATTGCTAATTAATCCTTTCTCATTACATAATACCCAGTCTAAGATGGCCTGATTTCGATTTGGTTCCTCGAAATATTGATCGAGGAAACCATCACGTATACACTCTAGGAATTCCTCCTCCACAGTATTGTTACTAATTTGGTTAGCCCAATCTCTATGTAGGTTAAAGTCACCCATTATGCCCTTATTGCACGCATTTCTAATTTCACGTTTAGTGCCATCCCCAACCTCAGCATTACTATTTGGCGGTCTGCATGCAATTCCCACGAACGTTTGCTGCCCTTTGGTATTTCTCAGGTCTACCCATAAGGCAGAACCAGTGAATGTGGTGTATTTGGACTTTTAGTAGTCTTTCGATAATGTCCCGCATAAGAGATTAGCATTTAAAGTTGAAGCACATTGAATTGGGTGTAAGGTCTTGATTGCATAGATAACTGGTTGGCAGACGGGAAGCAAAGAGTTGGAATAAACGGTTCTTTCTCGGAATGGCAGGCAGTGACTTGTAGGGTACCGCAGGGATCGGTGCTAGGACCCCAGCTATTCACAATATATATTAATGATATAGACAAGGGAACTAGATGTAATATCTCCAAGATTGCAGACGACACAGTGCTGTGTGTGCGTGTGTGCTGTGCGGAGGATGCTGAGAAACTAGAGTATGATTGGACAGGTTGGGTGATTGGGCAGATGCATGGTAGATGCAGTATAATGTGGATAAAAGCAAGGTTATCCACTTTGGTGGCAAAAACAGGAAGGCAGATTATTTTCTGAACGGCAATAGATTGGGAGAAGGGCAAGTGCAACGAGATCTGGGTGTCCTTGTGCACCAGTCTCTGAAGGTAAGCATGCACGTGCAGCATGCAATTAAGAAGGCAAATGGTATGTTGTCCTTCATAGCGAGAGGATTCGCGTACAAGAGTGAGGATGTCTTACTGCATTTGTACAGGGCCTTGGTGAGACCACACCTTGAGTATTATGCAGTTTTTGTCGCCTTATTTGAGGAAGGATGTTCTTGCCATGGAGTGGGTGCAGCGAAGATTCACCAGACTGATACATGCGATGGCAGCAATAATGAGGAGAAATTGTGTCGATCTGGCTTATATTGCCTGGAGTTTAGAAGAATGAGAGGGGATCTCATTGAAACTTATAAAATTCTAACAGGACTAGACAGACTAGATGCAGAAAGGTTGTTACCAATGGCGGGCGAGTCCAGAGCCAGGGGTCACAGTCTAAAGATATGGGGTAAGCCATTTAGGACAGAGATGAGGTGAAATTTCTTCACCCAGAGAGTGGTGAACCTGTGGAATTCTCTATCACAGAAGGCAGTTGAGGCCAATGTATTAAATATATTCAAGAAGCAGTTAGATATATTTCTTAAGGCTAAAGGGATCAAGGGATATGGGGAGAAAGCAGGGACAAGGTACTGAATTTGGATGATCAGCCATGATCTCATTAAATGGCGGAGCAGTCTCGAGGGTCTGAATGGCCTACTCCTGCTCCTATCTTCTCTGTTTCTATGATGCCTGAAAACATTGTAACCAGGAATATTAATCTTTCAGAAATCGCCCCTTTTTTGAGCCAGGTCTCCATTTGCATGAGTACATTATATTTACACGTGGGTATTTGCGTCTGCAGCTCACCAGCATTATTATCCACACTTTGTACATTTACACACATGGGCCTAGAAATTCAGTTGCGTTCGCCAGCCGTTAACACCATAAGAGGGGTAGATTTCCAGCACTAGGCACTTAGCGCCCGGGCGCAGGCCAATCTGCGCCTACGCCCAACTTCAGTTGACATTTAGCGCCGGCGCAAAGTGTTTGCGCCCGTTCAGCTGCGCGCGTAGCTTATGACGTCATTTCGTCGTGCAACGCTGTTTGTGTGCCCCAAACTGGAAATTCAGTGGTGCCCGCCCAATGTGGGTGTGGCGCTGTTAAGAACTGTGAACTGGAACGCAGCAGAGGCCCTGCGGGCCTCGGGGAGCGCGAATTAAAGGGCGCTTAGACTGAACTATAAAGGCCAGCCATTTTGCTGCAATGACTTTAGTGCTTTGGATTTCTGGACAGAGACCAAGGAACAGACCTTACTAATTTGGGACAGCATAGGAGAGGTATTTTTGGCTTCTGGTCAGAGCTTTGAAATTAGACTCATTGTGATTTCACTGTTTGCAAGTTTATTATGGGGGCTGCATGGGGTTCCAACCCTCAGTTCCAGCATTATGTGCGAAGGGCTCGCAGACGCTGTGTGAGAGGGCCAGCCATGCCTAGACGCAGAGGGGCCATCAGGCGTCGGCAACATAGGCCTTACCCACTCAGGGAATACCGGCAGCAGGTGTCCTATCTCAACATGACTGCCGTGCATTGTGTTAAGAGGCTGCGCTTCAGAAGGGAGGTGGTTGCACAGATCTGCCAGCTGCTTCACAGAGATCTGCGTCCACAGCTGATGTGCAGGACGTCTCTGTCGGTGGAAGTGAAGGTCACGGTGGCTCTGAACTTTTATGCAAGCGGCTCCTTCCAAGCCGCTGCTGGGGACATAGCGAACATCTCCCAGTTCGCCATGCATCGCTGCATCCGGCAGGTCACCGATGCCCTTTTCGCAAGGAGACACCAATTCATCTCCTTCCCCATGACCCTAGAGAGGCAGGAGCAGCGTGCAGTCGGATTTGCCAGGATCGCCGACTTCCCCATGGTGCAGGGCGCCATTGACTGCACGCATGTGGCTATGCGGGCACCTATCGACAATGCCGAGGATTACCGCAACCGGAAGGGCTACCATTCCCTCAATGTACAGCTGGTGTGTGACCACAGGCAGCGCATCCTAGCTGTCAATGCCCGCTATCCAGGAAGCAGCCACGATGCATTTATCCTGCGCCAGACTACTGTGGCTGACATGTTCGAGGCACAGCCTCCACCAAGGGGATGGCTTATTGGGGACAAGGGCAACCCTATGTGTACATGGCTCATGACCCCGCTCCACGCGCCCAGGACCCCTGCGGAGGAGGCATACAACGAAAGCCATCAAGCCACAAGGAACATCATAGAGCAAACGATTGGCGTCCTCAAGCAATGGTTCCGCTGCCTGGATTGTTCCAGCGGATCTCTACAGTATTCGCCGGATAGAGTCTCCCAGTTCGTCGTCGTTTGCTGCATGCTGCACAACCTGGCTATCCGCAGGACTCAGGCACTGCCACCTCGCGTTGGACCACCACCTCAGGAGGACGAGCAGGAGGACCATGAGGAGGAGGAGAAGGAGGAGTACCAGCCCAGGAGGGAGCCACAAGGTCCAAGGGCCGTCCGCCGGCGGCTTATTGAACGACACTTCTAGACTCCCTGTCAGGGAATGGCTTGTGGCAATGAACGCACCTGAATGCAGCCGCTCCGCAAGCCCTCAGCCGGTTAGCGCAACAACCACTTGAAACATGACACCTGGACAAGCTGAATAAATAAAAAGCTTTATTTAACAAACTCAGGGCCCTTCCCACATGAAACAGAAAAACAGACAAGACCCCCAAAAAACAGTCAGAAACATATCTCACTCCCACAACCTGGGGAGGAATAACAAAAATTGTCCTTCCAATTGGCCTTCATCCTCGGCCTTACCAAATTAAGCCCCCCCCTCCACAACACAAACACCCCCATATAAAAAAAACAGTTGGCAACACACTCTACTTGGTGTGCCGAGAGGGCGAGTCCTTGTGCAGGCTTCTCCGGCCCCTGCCCGACCTGTTGCTCCACCTCAACCTGGGCCCTGTGGGTGTTGCAAGGCTGGGGGAAGGCTCCTGAGGGGCACAATGCGTGATGGCAGATGCCCTTGGGGGTCGGCCTAGACGAGGTCCGGCCCTGGAGGGGCCGGCTGCTGACTGCTGCAGCTGTGGCTGGCCAGAATCAGTCTCTCCAGCAGCTCGTTGCACCTTGGCTGGGGGATTGGCAGTGGCGGCTGCAGCAATGGGGGCAAGCTGGCTGATGCCAGGCGCTCGCTGGCCGCCAGAGACACTGGCACTCGGCCGGCCTGGCACTGCAGCAAGCGCAGCAATCTGGTGAAGGCCAGACTGCTGTGCTGCAGCAGGGCGGCGGGTGCCCTGGCGATGCTTCCGTGACACAGCGAGTGTGGCAGAAGTGAGTGCGCGAACTGCCCTGGTCTGTGCCCGCATCAGATCAGACAGTGTCTGGACGGCACCACTCATGAACTCGCGACTCACGTCCTGTGCTGCCGCAAGTTGGTCGACACCCCTGGCCTGTGCTGCCGCGAGTTGCTCGACACCCCTGGCCTGTGAGTCCCTGAAATTGGCCACACTATGAGCCAGGGACTCAATGGCCTGAGGCAACTGTCCCACAACCCCCATGAACTCATTGTGGCACCACTCCGAGGCCGCGGACATTTCATCAAGGAGGCGCACCTCCTGGGCGAGGTCCGTCTCTGGACTGGAGGGCGGACTCTCCCTCTGGGGCGAAGGCCGCCGAGCTGCCCGAGCCTTCCTGCATGCCTGGACGCCACTGGGCCCAGCAACTGCCCTCCCCTGCAACACTTTCCCCTCTGGGGAGAAGGCAGCCGTGCTGCCCGACCCTTCCCGCGTGCCTGGACGCCACTGGGCCCAGGAACTGCCCTCCACTGCAACACTTCCCCCTCTGGGGAGAAGGCAGCCGTGCTGCCCGACCCTTCCCACGTGCCTGGACGCCACTGGGCCCAGGAGCTACACCCCCCTGCAACACTTCCCCCTGGCTCTCCTCCAGGCAAGACGTCTCCCCTCCATTGCCATCCCCTGGTGTGGATGAGGGTTCCCCCGATGTGCCACCTTCCTCTTGGTCCTCGTCGTCCTCCTCTTCCGAGGGACTGGCACTCTCAGCTTCGGGGACCTCCTCCTCACCAGCTGAAAGCAGGAAGGCACAAGAGTAGCTTTAGAGTGAGGACAGGGCGTCAGCGAGGGAGGCATGAGTGGTGCCATGATGCACATTGGTGGGACAGTGGCAAAGGATGTAGATCTGAAGCGCAAGGGGAACCAGAGAGGTCCAAACGGTCATGTCCTTACCATTGGGTCCCAGCACAGGGTCGGCATCTCCAATAGCAACGGGGCCAGTCACCCGGCCACGCATGAGTCGAGCCAAGCTCTCCTCCAGCTGACTGAGCTGCTGGAACTGGGGATGGCCTCCCCCGGTGACAGTCTGGCTCTTCAAATTCCGCGCCAGCTTGGCCTGCAAGAGAAAGGACGGCCTCTAAATACAGTGTGGTGCCCTGTTGTTGTGTGCACTGCCTCCCATGGTGTAATAGCTTGGCCAGTGTGGTGCCCTGTTGTTGTGTGCACTGACTCCCATGGTCGAATAGCTTGGCCAGTGTGTTAAGTGCTGAGAGTGCTATTGATGATCATGCCAGTGCCATAGCTGCGGGAGGAGGGCTGGCCATTAGGCCTTTGAGGTCCCTTTGCCCATAATGTGAGGTGCACATGCTAGGATGAGGAGGACACTGGAAAGGGTACTCACCTTGACCATCCGAGTGAGGTCGTTGTACTTCTTGCGGCATTGGTCACCAGTCCTGGGGACATCGCTGTTGGCTGACACGCTCTGGGCGATTTCCCTCCAGGCTCTCCTGTACTGCCTCCTGGGAGCCTTCTTGCCACTGTCCGGGCACAATATCTCTCTGTTCTTTTCCAACCCCCTAAGCAGCACCCTCAAAGCATGCTCTGAGAAGTGCTGCGCTCGTTCACGGGCCTTCTGCATGGCTTCAGGCGCTATTCGGGTCCACCAGCAGTGTTCAGGCCTAGCTGCAGGGCTCCACTATCCAGGGCGTGGCTGCAGACAAAGTCGACCCTTCCCCCTTTAAGAGCTGGCCGGCGTCAGGGTGTCTGCTGTCAATCAAAACATGACCGCACCTGCGCTGCGCCCGGCCTCGGCGTTATCAGTCCGCACCGTCGGCTTAGCGCCTAAAGATAGGAGTGCAACGCCAGTTTCAGCGCTCGCGCAAACTCCTTGGCCAAAGCTACTGAATTTCGGCGAAGTGGCCTCCACTTTCCGGCGGGCGCTAACTTTAGCGCCCGCCCGACTTTACCGCCCCAAAACTGGCTATACTGAATTTCTAGGCCATGGACTCTGAACCTAACTTAGAGCACCTTGCATTTTCTCTAATCCCAAATATTTCTGTATTATTTCTAACTCTAACTCTCTCTCTCCCGGTCATCCGTGCACCGTTTATCCACTGTTCAATACTACATCCGAATATCCAACTCCCTGGCGAATTGTATTAAACCCATTCCCACGGCACTGGTTCACCTGCCCACAGGGATATCGGTCCCAGCTCTTTTCAGATGAAACCCTCCCATTTGAAAAGCTCCCTCCTGCCACAGATCTGGTCCCAATGTCCCAGGAATCTGAAGCCCCCACCCCCCTGCACCGTGTCTGTAGTTATTCATTAACCTGCCGTATCATTCTATTGCTATTTGTAGAAATAAGCGGGGGGGTGTATGGGGTTATTGTCTTCGGCCAGTCAGAAGTATCTGAGCTGCTCCAGAGCCCCGTGCAGTTTCGAATCACTCCCCTTTTCTGGTTCTGAACGCCGGACTTTTTCAGCAGTGATGTAGACAAAAACGAGGCTCGGGGTTGGGTGCAAAGAAGACCAGTATTAATTGAAATAAAAGAAATAAATTGAAAATAAGGAATACAACACACCTTTACGTAAGACAGCACACCTATGCTTAATACAGCACTTTTATGTAATACAGCACATCTTTGCTTACTACAGCACACTTTGCTTAGTACAGCACTCCTATGCTTAACACAGCACTTTTACTTACTACAGCACACCTTTGCTTACTACAGCACGCTTTGCTTAGTACAGCACTCCCATGCTTAAGACAGCACTTTTACTTACTACAGCACACCTTTGCTTACTACAGCACGCTTTGCTTAGTACAGCACTCCCATGCTTAAGACAGCACTTTTACTTACGACAGCACACCTTTGCTTACTACAGCACGCTTTGCTTAGTGCAGCACACCTATGTTTAATACAGCAGACTTTTACTTAATACAGCTCTTTTACTTAATACTGCACTCTTTTGCTTCATGGGGAAGAGAAACGGACTCATCGAGGGAAAATTGACTAAAATTACAATTTAACAAAATTCCCCTTAACTCCCATCCCTTATACCTATCTAGGTTGCCTTGTAATGGGCCAAAACGTTTTATGCTCACCAGTGGACGCCTGCTCCATGCTCCTGCAGTCTTCAATTCTTCACCGCCCCGAAGTGGAGATACCCCAGTATTTAAAAGTAACTGCTGGTATTCCACTTCTTTGGGCGGGCTGCTGAGTTGTTCTTCTTTCAGGCAGAGCACGGAGTCGAGGCGACAGAGAGAGAGGGAGATGGCTTCCTGAGAGACTATCTTTATACCCCATTGGGAGCCATAATCTCCGCGCCCAAATCCAGATGAATCTGGGCTATACAAAAGGGATCCAAACTGTCCCCATTGACTGTAATGGGTTTTGAATGTATTACCCATTTCCTTATGACTGGTATGCGCTTAATACAAAATGTCTCAGACATCCTTTAGTGTTCAGTCAACATCAACTCAAGTAGTTTGTAAACAAACCCATTGTCCTGTGGTCAGTCCAACCGCAATTGATTGACAGCTTTAAGTACTTAAGCCTTTGTGTCAACATTGTAGAGAGTTCTGTAAACAAACAACCCCTTTGTCCTGCGGTTGAAACTTCCTAAACTGCAGTTGATTTACAGTTTCAAGTACTTCATGCATTTCGCAGAGGCTGGTGTTTTTTTCAAAGCCTTTGTAGATATGCAAGCAGGCTTTCGTTTGTCTCCTGCCACGAGGCCTGACAGCCATTTTGATGCCCTGGAATTTTAAGGTATATTCCACCCAGGTTTCCTTTAATCAAAAAAAATTATCTTCGGGGCTGTAGAAATGTTCGAAATTCTTGCAAAACCTTACAGTCCCCCATCAGATACTAAAACTTGCTTGTAGTATCCTGTCCAAAGATGAGCAATAATTTCTTACCACCCACAGTGAACCTTCCCTTATAGTTATCTATATCTATCTTTGATCCCCCGACACCACCATCTCCCCTACCCAGAGGGAATCGCAGTGCACGGTAGGCATCTATCGACAGAAAAACAAGATTAGTTACAATAATTCAAACACGGAGGGTGTCCAATGCTCCTGCACCACTGAGTATTCACAATAATTCAAGCATGGAGGGGGACCAATGCCCCTGCACCACTTGTGACATAGTTTTAATCCGATACAACATCTTAATTGGGATTATCACCAAGCCAAAACATATCTGTTAAAAATACAAACGGAAGAAAATGAGCTTCCTTTTCTTTTTTCTGTAATGCAATTGCCTGACATTTTAATAAATGGCACCATCCTTCAGCCATAAATGTTTTTCAAACTTTCACAGTCTACAAACACAACAATTCATGGGCATATGCAATTTGTTCAATTAACTCTAAACAAGTAGTACATTCTCACAGTTAGAAACTAAATTCACACATTATTTCCTTTGGAGTTGGGACCAGTACATAATACAAAATATAACATTATTAACAAGGTTTTTGTAAACTCTTAATCTTAATTGGGATTTACAATAACAGTTAAAATGCTGTGGGCATCTGCCTCCTGAAGACCCCGCCCTTCGTGGGCTACGGGTGCTCCCTTCCTCGAGCATCTGAAGACACGATCGTCCTCTGTACCTTCCGAAACTCTGAAAAAGACTTAAAAAAACATCTAGCCAGGTCCCCTGGCTCGGGGGAATGTGATGGGGTCCCGCGACCATGACTCAAATTGACAACACTCTGGAAAGGTACCATGCTTAAAACTTATACCCTAATAATTAGCACTACCGAATCGCAATATAAAATTAAAATTAACACATTCTAACTTAATCCTCTATGCACGTTACTTGAACAAAGCTATATACAAGCGCTGCCCGTCACCGGGCGGCCAGCCTAATCCCTGTTTGGTCTGCCCCAGGCTGCTCCCTGCAGCGTGCCTGGACTGATTCCAACTTACAGTCCCTCGCAGCTTATGGCTGCTGGTTGGGGACTTCTGACTTTTGGCTCCTCCCTGACTCGGGAGGCCGCCCTATTCCACTGGAAAGCTGGTGACCATACTTTCTTGGGCTGGGGTACCCGAATAGATCTCCTAGCGAGTATCGCTGGTGGGGCTACCATGGCAAGCGGACCCTTAGCTCGGGTCACAATCCTTGCTGGCTGGGGACCTTCTCCCTCTGGTCCCTCCTTTCACAAATATGGGCTGGGGACAGGCAATCCATTGCCACTGGCTGCCGGTGGCTGAGAGTCTTCCCCTTCAGGTCTAAAACCTGGTTCAGGCTCCTCCCCGGAGTCCCCAAAGAGAGGGGGAATTGCTCGGGCCAAGTGCTGTGGAACTTCTCCTCTCATGCTCGCGACTTCACCTGCATGTGCAGTCTGTGTGAGGGTACGTGCTGCAGGCTGAGGACTTCTATTCTCAGGTTCAATCCCAACTGCCCATTTCCCTGCCTCTAGCTTAAACAACCTGCATTGTTTAATATAAATGGCAGCCTGCCAGTAACGCTGCTCTTAATCCTTTTCCCTTACCAGGGTGGCCTTAAAGGCGGTATCTTGGGCTTGGAACTGCTTTTGGTCCTGGGTCAAAAGTAGCCCCTGTGTGCCTCCCTTGTCCCAGATTCCTGCTACCGGGCCTGCTCTACAGGGGTCCCAGGACTCTCCTTCCCTGTCCCCCTGCTTAAACAACTTACACTGATCATGATTGTCTCCTCCCCTAACACAAGTCACAGCGCCTGCCTGTGCAGCCTGTGAGCTTGTATCCGCTGCGGGCTGAGGATTTCTGACCTCATGTTCAATCCCAGCTGCCTGTTTCCCTCTGGGTCCCATTAAAATAAATGGGCCCTTGTTAGACCGGGGTGTTTTGGTCAGGTCTTCTGAGTGGACCACCGTGCTGGAAGCTCCAGTTTCGACCGAATATCCCCCCTGCACCATCTTCACCCCCATCTTGACATACGGCCTGCTCCCCTCAGCATTTTCGCGGGGACACAGGTCAACAGGCTGCGCTGGCTCTAGTCATTGCTGGGAGTGGGATAGGGCAGACGGGGTCAATGCACCGGTGGTGGCTGCTACTCTCCCCTGGCCAGTCAGAAGAGACCGTAGGGACTGTAAAAATGACTCGATCGCAGCGAGAGGGATATCTGGCCCTGCCTTTTGGGCTGGGCTGTGGTCTCCTTTCCCTTGATATCCTTCCAGGGCATCTTACAGTCTTTTCTCCAGTGATCATCTTTCCCGCAACCATAACAATTTAACCTAGCCTGGGGGGACGGTTCCCCTCCTGGTGCCACTCTTTCTTACTCTGGCTTGCAGGTTTAACCTCATGGACTTTTCACTTGGATTGGGGGTGCCTCGATACACCTCATGTTTCTAAAGGCTACAGTGAGCTGGCGGATCACCGCTTCTTCGGTGGTCTGGGGGTTTCGGGGGTGAAACCACGCCACGACCTGGGCTTGGATCTGGAGTAGGCTGTTTGTCATAAGACAACGGAGCCAGAGAGTCAATTCGACTGGGTCCAGTGCTGCCTGCCCTGGCATTCCCGGGTATGCTCTCCGGTAGACTGGCCACAGCCTGTCTGCGAACGCCTGCGGGGACACCCCTGGGAGCTGCACCATTCTTTCTACCCGGGCTGACTACCATTATTGAGTCCCATGGCCTCCAATATCTCGTTCTTCCGATCCTCATAATCCTTCTGCCCCTTTTGCACTCGCCAGATAGGGCCTGGAGGAGATCAGCTCCCAGGGAAAACAGCAGTATTTTTGCTTGCTCTGCATCATCGCAGTCATTAACACAAGCTGCCTGTTCTACCTCCCTGAAGTTCAGTGAGGGGTCTCCCTTTTCAGCGAGCTTGGGGATGTGGCTAACCATGTCCCTGAGCTGGTGGGAGCCATACGGCACCACAAATTGATTCTGGATGGCCCCTGAGTCATCTTCATCAACGGGCGGACCGTACCTCCGTTGTCGGAGGGGGTACACTGTTCCTGATCCTGTCCTAACTATAGGGGCCTGCTCTGCTTCCTCTACCACCTCATCCTCCACCCCCCTTTGCTGCCAGAGCTCCTGAAAGTTCGGAGCTGTGGGTGGCGGTCGTGGGACCTCTGATTCACTGACCTACCTTGTTCTGGGTGTTGACTTTGGGAAGATTCTATTTGGGTTGTTGGTAAAATCCGACTAACCTGTCTTCGGGCTGATAAGGCATATCATCCCCTTTGCCCTCTTTAAAGCCATAGTCAAGCTTTCTGTCCCTTCCCTACAGGGGCCACGATCTGCTTCCTCAAACCTTTGGTCGCAGGCCAGCTTATACGCTGCCTTTACCTCCCTAACCTTCTCCTCCTGCTCTTTTACTTCTTGTATGAGGCAAGCGTTCTCCTCCCGCACCCTCATCACATTGCTCTTGGCCTCTGCAACTAGGCACTTCAGGTAGTCTAATTCGTACCTCGTGTGGCCTTAGCCCTCACTAAACTGGACCACCACGCGCTCTATCTTGGCCTGTTATTCTTCAAGCTCCCTTTCCTTTTCCCAACTCTCTGCTCTAACTTCCCTAAGCCTGCAGGAACCTAGCCACAAACAGATTATTGGGATAAAAAGAAACCCAATAACTGCTGCTCTCTCCAGACCCAAACCACCGTCTGCTACATCGCATACTGCTGCCGATGGTCCTGCCGCAGTCGCCATTTTGTAGAAAAAAAGGGGGCTGTGTAATGGGGTTATTGTCTCTGGCCTGTCAGAACTATCTGAGCTGCTCCAGAGCCCCGTGCGGTTTCGAATCGCTCCCCTTTTCTGGTTCTGACCGCCGGACTTATTCAGTAGCGATGTAGACAAAACCAGATGAGCCAAAACTGGGTGGGAGGGTATGCTGCGAGGAGGATGTCATGAAACTCCAGTACGATTTGGACAGGTTAGGTGATTGGGCAGAAACATGGCAAATGCACTATAATGTGGATAAATGTGAGGTTATCCACTTTGGTGGCAAAAACAGGAAGGCACATTATTATTTTAATGGCAATAGATTGGAAGAAGGGGAAGTGCAAAGAGACCTGGGTGTTCTTGTGCACCAGTCGCTGAAGGTAAGCATGCAGGTGCAGCAGGCGGTTAAGAAGGCAAATGGTATGTTGGCCTTCGTAACAAGAGGGTTCGAGTACAGGAACAAGGATGTCTTGCTACAGTTGTACAGGGCCTTGGTGAGACCGCACCTTGAGTATTGTGTGCAGTTTTGGTCGCCTTACCTGAGGAAGGACGTTCTTGCCATGGAAGGAGTGCAGCGAAGATTCACCAGGCTGATACCTGGGATGGCAGGAATGATGTCTGAGGAGAGATTGTGTCGATTGGGCTTATACTCAATGGAGTTTCGAAGATTGATAGGGGATCTCATCGAAACCTATAAAATTCTGTCAAGCCTGGACAGACTAGAAGCAGGAAGGGTGTACCCGATGGTCGGGGAGTCCAGAACCAGGGGTCATAGTCTAAGGATAAGGGGTAGGGCCGTTAGGACTGAAATGAGGAGGAACTTATTCACCCAGAGAGTGGTGAACCAGTGGAACTCTCTGCCACAGAGGGCGGTGGAGGCTAGTTCATTAAATGTATTCAAGAAAGAGTTGGATATATTTCTTGAGGCTAAAGGGATCAAGGGATATGGGGAGAAAGCAGGGACAGGGTACTGAATTTGAATGATCAGCCATGATCTCATTGAATGCTGGAGCAGGCTCGAAGTGCCGAATGGCCTACTCCTGCTCCTATCTTCTATGTTTCTATGAGACTCGTGGTTGGGTGCAAAGAAGACCAGTATTTATTGAAATAAAAGAAATATATTGAAAATAATTAATAAAACACACAATTACTTAATACAGCACACCTATGCTTAATACAGCACTTTCACTTAATAGAGCACAACTTTGCTTACTACAGCACACCTTTGCTAAGTACAGCACACCTATGTTTAAAGCAGCAGACGTTTACTTAATACAGCACTTTTACTTAATGGGGAAGAGAAACGGACACATCTAGGGAAAATTGACTAAAATACAATTTAACAAAATTCCCCTTTATTCCCACCCCTGATAGCTATCTAGGTTGCCTTGTAATGTGTCCGGATGTTTTATGCTCACCAGTGAACACCTGCTCCGTGCTCCTGCGGTCTTAGATTCTTCACCGCCCCAAAGTGGATATACCCCAGTGTTTAAAATTAACTGCTGGTGTTCCACTTCTTTAGGCGGGCTGTTGAGTTGTTCTTCTTGCAGGTAGAGCACGGAGGCGAGGCGGCAGAGAGAGAGTGATGGCTTCCTGAAAGGCTATCATTATAGCCCATTGGGAGCCATAATCTTCGCGCCCAAATCCGGATGTATCTGGGCTATACAAAAGGGATCCAAACTGTCCCCATTGACTGTAATGGGTTATGAATGTATTACCCATTTCCTTATGACTGATATGCACTTAATACAAAAAGGGCCAGAAATTCGGGTCCCAACGCGTGAGTACGGACGGGGTACTCATGCGTGGGCCCGGAGGAATTGCCGGTTTTCAGCATGCACAGCACTTGCGGGGAAATTCGGCATTTCCTGTCCTCTGACCCAAGGGGTTAAGAGGCGGAATGTGTACGGATTGACAGGCAGCGCGTGCACAATGGAATTCCTGTTTTTTGACAGGTTTGCGCATGTGTAAAGGCCTCTCCTTTTTACGAATGTAAAAAGGAGATGCAAAGACTTCATTCTTGAAGGTAAGTGGTCTTTAACTTAAAATTATTACATTTTTTCCACAGCTTTATCGTTTTTAAGGACTTTACAGTAAGGTAAGTGTAGATTTGGACCCGATTTATTAAAAAAATATTTTTTTCAAAAATGTTATTAATTGTTTAAAATAGTTTTTTGAAGTTATTCATATTTAATTAAATTATTGGGATGCTTTAAAAATTTTATTTAAAGTTTAAGTAGTGTTTTGGGGTGCCGTACTTTTCATGAGTTTGACAGTTCTTACTCTCAAACTTATGAATGAAGTTTCCCCTCCCCTGATTGGCTGAACATTGCTCACCTGATCCCAGCCGGCACGTCGCACTAACTATGCCGCTGGGTCAGGTTAGCACATCTCGCCAACATCAGAACCGGGCCACTGATAGGAAATCCACTGTGGGCCAGGTTTCAGATGTCGGTGCACCGGGTAAGTGCACATCGGGGGCTTGCACGCGCGGCAAGCCCCCGACACCAAGTTCTGCGCCAATGTCTCAGACATCCTTAAGTGTTCAGTCAACATCAACTCAAGTGGTTTGTTAACAAACCCATTGTCCTGTGGTCAGTTCAACCGCAATTGATTGACAGCTTTAAGTACTTACGCCTTTGTGTCAACATTGTAGAGAGTTCTGTAAACAAATAACTTTTTTGTCCTGCGGTTGAAACTTCCTAAACTGCAGTTGGTTGATAGTTTCAAGTTTTTCATGCATTTCGCACAGGCTGGTCTTTTTTTCAAATCCTTTGTAGATATGCAAGCAGGCTGTCTTTTGTCTCCTGCCACCAGGCCTGACAGCCATTTCTGATACCCTGGAGGTTTAAGGTATATTCCACTCAGGTTTTCTTTAATCAAAAGAAATAATCCTCGGGCTGTAGAAATTTTCGAAATTCTTGCAAAACCTTACATATTTACAACAGCTCCTGGCACTGGGAGCAATCCAGACATTGCAAACTTTTAGGTCCTGGGCCTAGAAACTCAGTCTAGCCACTTTTGGGGCGGTAAACTCGGGCGGGCGGCAAAGTCAGCGCCCGCCAGAAAGTGGAGGCCACTTCGCCGAAATTCAGTAGCTTTGGCCAAGGAGTTTGGGCGAGCGCTGAAACTGGCGTTGCACTCCTATCTTTAGGCACTAAGCCGGCGGTGTGGACTGATAACGCCGAGGCCGGGCGCAGCGCAGGTGCGGTCATGTTTTGATTGACAGCAGACACCCTGACGCCGGCCAGCTCTTAAAGGGGGAAGGGTCGACTTTGTCTGCAGCCACGCCCTGGATAGTGGAGCCCTGCAGCTAACGCCTGAACATTGCTGGTGGACCCAAATAGCGCCTGAAGCGATGCAGAAGGCCCGTGAACGAGCGCAGCGCTTCTCAGAGCATGCTTTGAGGGTGCTGCTTAGGGGGTTGGAAAAGAACAGAGAGATCTTGTGCCCGGACAGTGGCCAGAAGGCTCCCAGGAGGCAGTACAGGAGAGCCTGGAGGGAAATCGCCCTGAGGGTGTCAGCCAACAGCGATGTCCCCAGGACTGGTGACTAATGCCGCAAGAAGTACAACGACCTCACTCGGTTGGTCAGGGTGAGTACCCTTTCCAGTGTCCTCATCCTTGCATGTGCACCTCACAATATGGGCAAAGGGACCTCAAAGGCCTAATGGCCAACCCTCCTCCCGCAGCTATGGCACTGGCATGATCATCAATAGCACTTTCTGCACTTCACACACTGGCCAAGCTATTCGACCACGGGAGGCAGTGCACACAACAACAGGGCACCACACTGTACTTAGAGGCCATCCTTTCTCTTGCAGGCCAAGCTGGCGCAGAATCTGAGGAGCCGGACTGTCACCAGGGGAGGGCGTGCCCAGTTCCAGGAGCTCAGTGACCTGGAGAAGCGCGTGGCTCGACTCATGCGTGCCCGGGTGGTTGGCCCCGTTGCTATTGGAGATGCCGACCCTGTGCTGGGCCCCAATGGTAAGGACATGACCGTTTGCAACTCTCTCATTCCCCTTGCGCTTCAGATCTACATCCTTTGCCACTGTCCGACCAATGCGCATAATGCCACGAATCATGCCTCCCTCGCTGACGCCCTGTCCTCACTCTAAAGCTACTCTTGTGCCTTCCAGCTTTCAGCTGGTGAGGAGGAGGTCCCTGAAGCTGAGAGTGCCAGTCCCTCGGAAGAGGAGGACGATGAGGACCAAGAGGAAGGCGGCACATCGGGGGAACACACATCCGCGCCAGGGGATGTCAATGGAGGGGACACGTCTTGCCTGGAGGAGAGCCAGGGGGAAGTTTTGCAGGGGGGTGTAGCTCCTGGGCCCAGTGGCGTCCAGGCACGCGGGAAGGGTCGGGCAGCACGGCTGCCTTCTCCCCAGAGCGGGGAAGTGTTGCAGGGGGGTGTATTTGCTGGGCCCAGTGGCGTCCAGGCACGCGGGAAGGGTCGGGCAGCACGGCGGCCTTCTCCCCAGAGGGGGGAAGTGTTGCAGTGGAGGGCAGTTGCTGGGCCCAGTGGCGTCCAGGCACGCGGGAAGGGTCGGGCAGCTCGGCGGCCTTCTCCCCAGAGGGAGAGTCCGGCCTCCAGTCCGGAGACGGTCCTCGCCCAGGAGGTGCGCCTCCTTGATGAAATGTCCGCGGCCTCGGAGCGGCGCCACGAGTTCATGGGGGTTGTGGGACAGTTGCCTCAGGCCATTGAGTCCCTCGCTCATAGTGTGGCCGATTTCGGGGACTCACAGGTCAGGGGTGTTGACCAACTCGCGGCAGCACAGGATGCGAGTCGAGAGTTCATGAGTGGTGCCGTGCAGACACTGGCTGATCTGATGCGAGCACAGACCAGGGCAGTTCGGGCACTCACTTCTGCCACACTCGCTGTGTCACGGAAGCATCGCCAGGGCACCCGCCGCCCTGCTGCAGCACAGCGGCCTGGCCTTCACCAGATTGCTGCACTTGCTGCAGTGCCAGCCCGGCCGAGTGCCAGTGTCTCTGGCGGCCAGCGAGCGCCTGGCATCAGCCAGCTTGCCCCCATTGATGCAGCCGCCACTGCCACTCCCCCAGCCAAGCTGCGACGAGCTACTGGAGAGACTGATGCTGCCCAGCCACAGCTGCAGCAATCAGCAGCCGGCCCCTCCAGGGCCGGACCTCATCTAGGCCGACCCCCAAGGGCATCTGCCGTCACGCATTGTGCCCCTCATGAGCCCTCCCCCAGCCTTGCAACACCCACAGGGCCCAGGTTGAGGCGGAGCAACAGGTCGGGCAGGGGCCGGAGAAGCCTGCACAAGGACTCACCCTGTCGGCACACCAAGTAGAGTGTGTTGCCAACTGTTTTTTTATATGGGGATGTTTGTGTTCTGTATGGGGGGGTTTGTCTTGGTTCGGCGGAGGATGAAGGCCAATTGGATGGACAAGTTTTGTTATTCCTCCCCAGGTTGTGGGAGTGAGATATGTTTTTGACTGTTTTTTGGGGGTGTTGACTGTTTTTCTGTTTCATGTGGGAAGGGCCCTGAGTTTGTTAAATAAAGCTTTTTATTTATTCAGCTTGTCCAGGTGTCATGCTTCAAGTGGTTGTTGCGTTAAACGGCTGAGGGCTTGCGGAGCGGCTGCATTCAGGTGCGTTCATTGCCACAAGCCATTCCCTGACAGGGGGCCTAGAAGTGTCTGTTCAATAAGCCACCGGCGGACGGCCCTTGGACCTTGTGGCTCCCTCCTGGGCTGGTACTCCTCCTCCTCCTCCTCCTCCTCATGGTCCTCCTGCTCGTCCTCCTGAGGTGGTGGTCCAACGTGAGGTGGCAGTGCCTGAGTCCTGCGGATAGCCAGGTTGTGCAGCATGCAGCAAACGACGACGAACTGGGAGACTCTATCCGGCGAATACTGTAGAGATCTGCCGGATCGATCCAGGCAGCGGAACCGTTGCTTGAGGACGCCAATCGTATGCTCTATGATGTTCCTTGTGGCTTGATGGCTTTCGTCGTATGCCTCCTCCGCAGGGGTCCTGGGTGCGTGGAGCGGGGTCATGAGCCATGTACACAAAGAGTAGCCCTTGTCCCCAATAAGCCATCCCCTTGGTGGAGGCTGTGCCTCGAACATGTCAGCCACAGTAGTCTGGCGCAGGATAAATGCATCGTGGCTGCTTCCTGGAAAGCGGGCATTGACAGCTAGGATGCGCTGCCTGTGGTCACACACCAGCTGTACATTGAGGGAATGGTAGCCCTTCCGGTTGCGGTAATCCTCGGCATTGTCGATAGGTGCCCGCATAGCCACATTCATGCAGTCAATGGTGCCCTGCAACATGGGGAAGTCGGCGATCCTGGCAAATCCGACTGCACGCTGCTCCTGCCTCTCTAGGGTCATTGGGAAGGAGATGAATTGGTGTCTCCTTGCGAAAAGGGCATCGGTGACCTGCCAAATGCAGCGATGCACGGCGAACTGGGAAATTTTCGCTATGTCCCCAGCAGCGGCTTGGAATGAGCCGCTTGCATAAAAGTTCAGAGCCACCGTGACCTTCACTTCCACCGACAGAGACGTCCTGCACATCAGCTGTGGACGCAGATCTCTGTGAAGCAGCTGGCAGATCTCTGCAACCAACTCCCTTCTGAAGCGCAGCCTCTTAACACAATGCGCGGCAGTCATGGTGAGATAGGACACCTGCTGCTGGTATTCCCAGAGTGGGTAAGGCCTACGTTGCCGACGCCTGATGGCCCCTCTGCGTCTAGGCATGGCTGGCCCTCTCACACAGTGTCTGCGAGCCCTTCGCACATAATGCTGGAACTGAGGGTTGGAACCCCATGCAGCCCCCATAATAAACTTGCAAACAGTGAAATCACAATGAGTGAAATTTCCAAGCTCATGCCAGAAGCCAAAAATACCTCTCCTATGTTGTCCCAAATCAGGAAGGTCTGTTCCTTGGTCTCTGTCCAGAAATCCAAAGCACTAAAGTCATTACAGCAAAATGGCTGGCCTTTATAGTTCAGTCTAAGTGCCCTTTAATTAGCGCTCCCCGAGGCCCGCAGGGCCTCTGCTGCATTCCACTTCACAGTTCTTAACAGCGCCACGCCCACATTGGGCGGGCGCCACTGAATTTCCGGTTTGGGGCGCACAAACAGCGTTGCACGACGAAATGACGTCATAAGCTGTGCGCGCAGCTGAGCTGGCGCAAACACTTTGCGCCGGCGCTAAATGTCAACTGAAGTTGGGCGTAGGCGCAGATCGGCCTGCGCCCGGGCGCTAAGTGCCTAGCGCTGGAAATCTACCCCTCTTATGGCGCTAACGGCTGGCGGACGCAACTGACTTTCTAGGCCCTGCTTTTTAACTTCCTCCCAACAGCTTAAACTCTGACTGCAGGATCTCAAACCGATTTCTCCCTCTGTTGTTGGTTCCAGACATGGACCACGATTTCTGGCTCTTACAATTTGCTTCACAGCATTTTCTGCACTCAGAATTCAAAAGCGGCATCACAGCCAAGCTTGTATGTGATTGGCTGGATGGTGAGTACTTTTCCTTCCCTTTTCAGCCTTTATAAGTTGGTAAGTTCAATTAAATAGACGTGTGATATTCATCATCTTGAATCGGGGCAGAGGGTATTTAAAAATAATAATAATAAATTTAATTAATTAGACAGAAAGGGAGAGCAGGTGATGTGTTACCACTGTGAAATGTGGGAGCTGGTGGACACCATTGATGCTCACGGTGATTACATATGCGATAAGTGTTTGCTGCTCGAGGAACTCCGGCTCCGTGTTGATGAGCTTGTTACCAAGCTTATGACATAGCGACACATCAGGGAGGGGGAGTGTTACCTGGACTCTGTGTTTCAGGAGGTAGTCACAGCAATTAGATTAATTAATTCAGATGTAATCCGTGGTCAGGGACAGGATGGTGTGACTAGAGATGAGGCAGGTAAGGGGATCCAGGAGGCGGTGTTGGAGGAGCCGCAGCCCTTGCTCTTGTCCAACAGGTTGGAGGCTCTTACTCCCTGCGAGGATGGGAACGGGGACTGCGGGGAGGATGAGCAACCTGGTCACAGCACCGTGGAGCGGGGGGCCATTCAAGTGGGGGGAGTTAAATGAAATATTGTAGTGGTAGGTGATAGTATCATTAGGGGGATAGATAGGGTTCTTTGCAGCCGAGATGCGAGAGTTCCGAAGGCTGTGTTGCCTGCCCGGTGCCAGGGTTAAGGACATCTCCTCTGGGCTGGAGAGAAACTTGGAGTTGGAGGGGGAGGATCCAGTTGTCGTGGTCCATGTTGTTACCAACGACATAGATAGGACAAGGAAAGAGGTTCTGCTGAGGATGTTTGAGCAGCTAGGGGCCAAATTAAAAAGCAGAACCACAAGGGTAATAATCTCTGGATTACCACCTGAGGCACGTGCAAATTTGGCTGGGGAAAATAAAATTAGAGATTAAAATGCGTGGCACAATGACTGGTGTGTGAGAAATGGGTTTTGCTTCTTGGGACACTTGCATCAGTACTGGGACAGGAGAGAGCTGTTCCGTTGGGAGGGACTTCACTTGGCCAGTGCTGGGACTAGAATCCTGGCGAATCGAATAACTAGGGTTGTAGAGAGGGCTTTCAACTAATTAGTGGGGGGAGGTTATAAGAGAGCGAAAAATAAAAATGACAGCGGAGAAGGCAATAAAGCGAGGTAGCAGTGGGGGAATTAAAAACCAGAGCGTGTCAGGAAGGGACAGAATGTATATGATGATAAAGGTAAAGTAGTAAATGGGGTAAAAGCAGGAATAAATTGTCAAAAAACATATTTGAATATTCTTTATCTTAATGCACGCAGCATTCGTAACAAAATAGACAAGTTGACGGTACAAATAACTACACATGGTTATGCTCTGGTAGCCATTACGGAAACATGGCTGCAAGATGATCATGACTGGGAACTAAACATACAAGGGTATTTGACAATTAGGAAGGGCAGACAGGAAGGAAAGGGCGGTGGGGTTGCTATGTTAATCAAGCATGGAATCACTGCAATAGTCAGAAATGATATTGGGTCAAAGGATCAGGGTAGTGAAACAGTTTGGGTGGGGATAAGGAATAATAAGTGTAAAAAGTTACTAGTGGGTGTAGTCTATAGGCCTCCTAGCAGCTGCAACTCTGTTGGTCGAAGTATAAATCAGGAAATAGTTGGGGCTTGTAATAAGGGAACAGCTATAATTTTGGGGGATTTTAAATTTCATATTGACTGGACAAATCAAATTGGGCATGGCAGCCTTGGGGAAGAGTTCATAGAGTGTATTAGGGACGGGTTCCTTGAGCAGTATGTAACTGAACCAACCAGGGGGCAGGCAATCTTAGATCTGGTCCTGTGTAATGAGACAGGATTAATAAAAATTGTCCCAGTAAAGGATCTCCTTGGAATGAGTGACCATAATATGGTTGAATTCCAAATTCAGTTTGAGGGTGAGAGAGTTGGTTCTCAAACCAGCGTAATGAGCTTAAATAAAGGAGACTATGAAGGTATGAGTGTAGAATTGACTAAAGTGGACTAGAAAAACAGATTAAAGTGTAAGACGGTACAAGAGCAGTGGTCTACATTCAAGGAGACATTTCACATCTTTCAAGCATAATATATTCCACTGATGAAAAAGTGGAGTAAAAGAAAACACAGCCATCCGTGGCTTAGTAAAGTAATAAAGGATAGTATCCGACTGAAAACAAGGGCATATAAAGTACCCAAATCTAGTGGGAGGATAGAGGATTGGGAAGCACTTAAAAGCCAGCAAAGAATAACGAAAAGATTAATTAAGAAAGGAAGATAGATTATGAAAGTAAACTAGCAAAAAATATAAAAACAAATAGCAAGAGTTTCTACAGCTGTATAAAAAGAAAAAGGGTGGCTAAAGTGAACGTTGGTCCCTTAGAGGATGGGACCGGGAAACTAGTGGTGGGGAACATGGAGATGGCAATGATGCTGAACAAATATTTTGTATCAGTCTTTACAGTAGAGGACACTAAAAATATTCCAACACTGGACAAACAGGGGCAATGGGGGGGGGGAGGAGCTAAACACGATTAAAATCACTAAGGAGATGGTATTCAGTCAAATAATGGGACTTAAGGCGTATAAATCCCCGGACCTGATTGCCTACATCCTAAGCTCTTGAGAGAAGTAGCGGAAGGGATTGTGGATGCATTGGTGATTATTTTCCAGAACTCCCTGGACTCAGGAAATGTCCCGGCAGATTGGAAAACAGCTAATGTAACACTCTTATTTAAGAAGGGAATTAGAGAAAAAGCTGGAAACGATAGACCAGTTAGCCTAACATATGTGGTTGGTAAAATGTTGTCGTCCATTGTTAAGGAAACAGTAACAGAGCATGTGGATAAACATAATTTAATAGGACAGAGTCAGCATGGCTTTATGAAGGGGAAGTCATGTTTGACAAATTTGCTCGAATTCTTTGAGGACGTAACATACAGGGTGGATAAAGGGGAACCAGATAATGTAGTGTATTTGGACTTGCAAAAGGCATTTGATAAGGTGCCACACAAAAGATTACTGATCAAGATAAAAAAATCATGGGATTGGGGTTAATATACTGGCATGTGTGGAAGATTGGCAATCTAACAGAAAACAAAGAGTTGGAATAAATGGTTCGTTCTCGGGCTGGCAATCATAACTAGCGGCGTTCCACGGGGTCAGTGCTGGGACCCCAGCTCTTTACAATCTATATTAATGATTTGGAGGAAGGGTCCGCCTGCAACATATCCAAGTTTGCCGATGACACAAAGATGGGAGGGAAAGCAGTGAGTGAGGAGGACATAAAAATCCTGCAAATGGACATAGACAGGCTAAGTGAGTGGGCAGAAATTTGGCAGATGGAATATAATATTGGAAAGTGTGAGGTTATGTACTTTGGCAGAAAAAAATCAAAGAGCAAGTTATTATATAAATGAAGAGAAACTGCTAAGTGCTACAGTACAAAGGGATCTGGGGGCCCTGGAGCAGGTAACACAGAAGGTTAGTATGCAGGTACAGCAGGTGATCAGGAAGGCCAATGGAATCTTGACTATTATTGCAAGGGGGATGGAGTATAAAAACAGCGAAGTCTTGCTGCAGTTATACAGGGTATTGTTGAGGCCACACCTGGAATACTGCGTGCAGTTTTGGTTTCCATATTTAAGAAAAGACATACTTGCTCTCGAGGAGGTTCAGAGAAGGTTCAGTCGGTTGATTCTGGAGATAAGGGGCTTGATGTATGAGGAAAGGTTGAGTAAGTTGGGCCTCTACTCATTGGAGTTCAGAAGAATGAGAGGCGATCTTCTCAAAACATATAAGATTGTGAGGGTGATTGATCGGGTGGATGCGGTGACGATGATTCCACTGATGGGTGAGACTAGAACTAGGGGGCATAATCTTAGAATAAGGGGCTGCCCTTTCAAAACTGTGATGAGGAGAAATTTCTTTACTCAGAGGGTAGTAAATCTGTGGAATTTGCTACCCCAGAGAGCTGCGGAAGCTGCAACATTAAATAAATTTAAAATGGAGATACAGAGTTTCCTAACAGATAAGGGAATTAGAGGTAACGGGGAGAGGGCAGGGAAGTAGATGTGAATCTAGCTTCGGATCAGTCATGATCCTATTAAATGGCGGAGCAGGCCCGAGGGGCCATATGGCCTGTGATAATAATAATAACTTCCGGGAAGTTGTGTCATCACTTCCTGTGAACTGTGAACTATGAACTATGAACTGTGTACATACATCACTTCCTGTCATGTCACTTCCTGTTGGACTGGTATAAATACTGGTCTGTTCAGTATTGTTAGAGGCTTCTACCAGAGGTATGGTAAAGACCTCTCTTGTATACAGTGTGTTTATAAGTTACTTAAAGCTTACTTTAAAGTTACTTGATGGTAAGACTCCTTTTTCTTACATCAATTTAAGTAACTTAGTATTTACACTCTCAAATACTAGACCTTCGGACAAACTCGGAGTTAAGGATCCAGGGAACCACCCATCATGGAGAGAATCCTTAGACCTATTCGTCTGAACTTGGACCCGAATACACCAGCAGCTGGCAGGGTATGGAAGCATTGGTACCGTACTTTTGAGAATTTTCTGGATGAATGTAAAGCGGATGCTCCTGCTAGATTGAGGATACTTATCAATTATGTGACCCCAAAAGTGTTCGAATATGTTGATGAATGGGATAATTATGATGAGGTGATTCGGGCACTTAAGAAACTGTATGCCAAGACCCCAAATGAGGTCTATGCTAGACATATACTGGCCACAGCCCAACAAGGGCCAGGGGAATCAATTGACGAATTCCTGCAAGAACTTCGCAGGCTCAGCATAGATTGTAACTTTCAGGCAGCCTCAGCTGAGCTGTACCGCAATGAAATGATTCGTGATGCTTTCATCTGCGGGATTGCCTCTCCATTTATACGCCAGCGTCTACTAGAAAGTAAAACACTTGAGCTACAAAAAGCTTCTGACCTAGCGTGTTCTCTGGATTTGGCAAAGAGAAATGCAGACCTCTATCAGCTGCCCAGATCTCGATCTGCTGCTGTAGCTGCAACCAGACAATTCAAGCGGTCTCAGGTGAACTCTATCATGGGGGAATCTAATTCTGATAATTCTGATGAAGAAGAGGAGGATGACCCCACTTTTGCAGCCTCTTGGCAATCTAGGAAGGAGTGCTTCTTTTGTGGAGATGCTTTTCACCCTAGGAAAACCTGCCCTGCTCGCAATGCAATCTGCAGTTATTGCAAAAAAAAGGACACTTTGCTAAAGTTTGCCTATCAAGGGCCTCTACGAGGGCCAATCCAGCTAAGGCCTACCGAACTGCCCCAATTAGGGCCTATCAAGATGCTCCAGCTAGGACCTATCAAGCTTCCTCTCGAGCTCTCTCCCGAAGAATCACACCGAGAGTTTTAGCCACTCTCTGTGCAACGACATCAATTACAGCTGCTTGCCCACAGAACCTGTCTCATGCAGCCACAAAAATTTCAATTAAAGGGCATACCTTAGATGCCTTAATTGACTCAGGAAGTACTGATAGTTTCATTAAGGAACAGATTGTTGCGAAATTGAAACTACATGTCTTCCCATCGGACCAGGCAATTGCAATGGCTCAGTCATCATTTAATACCAGAATCTGCGGCTTTTGTGTTGTTGATATGACACTTCATGGTCGTATGTATCCCTCCACCCGACTTTCGGTGCTCAAGGACTTATGTAGTGATCTCCTCTTAGGGCTGGACTTCCAAAAACAGCATAAGAAACTCACCATTGAGTTTGGTGGATCCAAACCCGGACTTACTATTTCTAATATACCGTCTAAATTACCGTTTTGTGCATTGTCAGCAGCTTCACTTGATGAACCCTCATTATTTGCCAATATTCCGCCTCAATGCAAACCAATAATAACGAAATCGCGGCACTTTAATCAGGAAGACCAATCTTTTATTGCGGCTGAAATCTCTCGACTTCTAGCAGAGGATATTATCGAACCATGTTCGTCGCCCTGGCGGGCTCAAGTCGTCATTGTCAAAACCCTCTAAAACCTCACAAACAGCGACTATGCATCGATTATTCGCAAACCATCAATCAATATACCGACTTGGACGCCTACCCATTGCCACGCATTGATGATATGGTTAATAAACTGGCCGAATACAAAGTGTTCTCAACTTACGATTTAAAAAGTGCCTATCATCAGGTACCCTTGAAGGTCTCAGATAAGCAGTACACGGCCTTTGAGGCTAATGGACGGCTGTACCAATTTCGTCACCTCCCATTCGGGGTTACTAATGGAGTGGCTGTCTTCCAACGGGCAATGGATGGCCTGGTTAAGCAGGAAAACCTAAGGGACACTTTTCCCTATCTTGATAACATTACCATTGCAGGTCACGATCAACAGGAACACGACGCCAACCTCCAAAAATTTCGGGATGCCCTCCATATCCGTAATTTGACCCTGAATGAATCCAAATCTGTTGAATCGCAACCGACCATCAACATCCTTGGCTACTGCGTAGGCAATGGTATCATTAAGCCAGACCCAGAAAGACTTCACCCTCTCCAAGAGCTCCCATCACCTAAGAATCTGGCTTCTTTACATCGGGCTCTCGGTCTGTTTGCATACTACGCTAAATGGGTTCCTCATTTTTTGGACAAAATCCAACCCTTGCTGCATGCTAGATCATTTCCACTGGGAACAGCGGCTGTTGCAGCCTTTAATCTTCTCAAAAAACAGTTGGAGAAAGCGGCTCTTCACTCCATCGATGAGAATCTCCCGTTCATGGTTGAATGTGATGCCTCGGAGGTGGCGATCTCAGCTACTCTGAATCAGGAAGGTCGTCCTGTAGCATTTATGTCCAGGACCTTACAAGGTGCCGAGCTACATTATCCACCGGTTGAGAAAGAAGCCATAGCCATCAGAGAGGCAGTACGGAAGTGGAACCATTTTCTAGCTCGCCAGCACTTTACATTGATCACGGACCAACGATCAGTCGCCTTCATGCTCGATAATCGAAAACGAACTAAAATTAAGAATAATAAAATACAACTTTGGAGGATGGAACTGGCCTCTTTTGGTTATACCATTCTCTATCGGCCTGGCAAGGAGAATGTGGCCCCGGACACCCTCACACGGGCATTCTGTTCCACTATGTCATCCTGTACTCTCATGGATGTCCACAATGGATTGTGTCATCCTGGCATTACGCGCATGCTACATTTCGTACGATCACGGAATCTCCCTTTTTCCACTGGAGATGTAAAGAAAATATGCTCAGAATGCCAGCTTTGTGCGGAATTGAAACCTCAGTTCTTCCGCCCCTCAGATGGTATACTCATACATGCAACCCAACCGATGCAACGACTTAGCATCGATTTTAAGGGCCCAGTGCCCTCTTCAACTCGGAACACATATTTGCTCACCATGATCGACGAATATTCACGTTTTCCGTTTGCCTTCCCCTGCTCCAATATGCTGGCGTCCACAGTAATCTGCTGCCTTGAGCAGGTATTTTCTCTCTGTGGCATGCCAGCTTATATTCACTCAGATCGGGGTCCATCCTTTATGTCAAGGGAACTCAAGGACTACCTCTCAGAACGGGGAATTGCTACAAGCAAAACAACACCATACCATCCCATCGGAAATGGGCAGGTAGAGAGGTATAACGGTATCATCTGGAATTCCGTACGTCTCGCTTTAAGATCTCGGGGCCTACCAGACCAGCAATGGGAAACAGTGCTTCCGGATGCATTGCACTCTATACGGTCCCTGCTTTCTACAGCCACAAATACTACACCTCATGAGCGGTTCTTTGGATTCCAGCGTCGCTCATCTCATGGGACATCACTCCCGTCATGGCTAACTACCCCTGGACCTGTATTACTCCGAAGATACGTTCGGACATCTAAAAATGACCCTCTCGTAGACGATGTCGAACTAACCGATGCCAACCCCACATATGCAAACATACGATATTCCGACGGCCGAGAATCTACCATATCATTACGGGATCTGGCTCCCTGCCCACCAGGACCTAGTGGGACATCGGGTGATGGCATTTCACCAGGAAACTCTTGGAACCTATCGGGTACCCCTCTCCAGGATCCTGATCGGACACCAACTAGCTTGGTGCCGGTAGAACCACGTACTCAAGGTTGCGACCCTCCCAGTACCGTGCATGAAAGTACTGATCCGCCACAGACCAGCTCTGCACCTCCCTCTGAACAGAGGCAGTCCGACTTTGAACCTATTGGGACTCGTACTCGAAGCCATGATCTCCCCGACCCTTCACAGGGCAATCCAGGCCACACAGACTCTGACCAATGGCCAACCGCATGTAAGCGGACCAGCGACCCTCTACGACGGGAATCCAAATGGGTGCAACTCTTCCTTGTTCGACGGCTGCGGACCAAAAGGTAGACCACAGCCTCCTAATCCTGCAGGAGGGAAGAATGTGATAATAATAATAACTTCCGGGAAGTTATGTCATCACTTCCTGTGAACTGTGAACTATGAACTATGAACTGTGTACATACATCACTTCCTGTCATGTCACTTCCTGTTGGACTGGTATAAATACTGGTCTGTTCAGTATTGTAAGAGGCTTCTACCAGAGGCATGGTAAAGACCTCTCTTGTATATAGTGTGTTTATAAGTTACTTAAAGCTTACTTTAAAGTTACTTGATGGTAAGACTCCTTTTTCTTACATCATGGCCTACTCCTGCTCCTACTTCTTATGATCTTATGATCTTATGACCCTCTCCATGATGTCCCTTACTCTGGCACCAGTAAGCATGCATACGATATAGGCCTCACGTCGATGTTAGCAAAACTGCCTGTCTGTCACCCTGATTATCGAATCTCCAATTAGTACTGCAGTCCTACAGTTTGCTGCCACTCCCTGTGCGGTCCTTGTCTCACAGTGCCAGACGCAGGTAGGCTCTCCTTTGAGGTGTGGTCAACCTCCAAGGTACTCAATGCTAAATATATGTTTGAGATTGCCGCACTCCCGGAGAATTACTGAATTACCTGCATCTTCCTACGCTTCTTGCTGGCCACCCACATGGTATTCTGAACTATATCTGACTTATGGGTGACAACCTCTTGGATTTAGTGATCCAGGACGCTGTCAGCATCCTTGTTTGCTGAAGTGAATCCAGCTGCCCCTCAAACTCAGAAACCTTCAAAGTGTATTCGAGCAGCTGGAGGCACTTCCTGAAATGTTAGGCCTTCGGCTCACAATAAGCTTCCTGAAGTTCCCACATGGCGCAGCAGTTACAGACTGCGGTTCTTAGTTTTCCTTCCATTATAACTAGAAACAAAATAAGCTGCTTAGCTACAAGGTGATTTATATAATTGTTGTTAACTAGCTCTAAACTACACTGCAATAGTTCTATTCGTTCCTCCAAGCAATCTACTGAAGCTTAGCAAAAACCAGTGAGATACTAAATACAAAGAATCTAAATATTCAATACTTTACTTTGAATCCTCGAGTTCTGTGGCTCCACTTCTTCCATTCAGTTGGATTTGAGAAACCGCCTTCCTCCTCTCCACCAAATTCATACTATCACCAAATTCCCAGCTTCGAACATGCTTGTGATCCACTCTGACTATGATTTACCCAACTCTGTCTCCAAGTCTCTGCTTACGCAAATTAGTGCCTCATATATAACTTTTGCGAATCAAACAAGTTGCAATTGCTTAATCAGCTTCTAGCTCACAGCTTTTACCACCTCATCAAGCAATAATTTATAGCTGATACAAAGCAAAATACTGCGGATGCTGGAAATCTGAAATAAAAACAGAAAATGCAGGAAGTGCTCAGCATGTCAGTAGCATTTGTGGAGAGAGAAACAGATTTAACGTTTAATGTCGATGACCCTTCGTCAGAACTGGAAAATTTGGAGATGGAACAGGTTTTTAAAAAAGTATAGGAGCAGGGAAAGGGCAGAGAGGAGGAACGAACAAAAGGGAAGCTCTGTGATAGGATGGAAGGCAGGAGAGATTAAGAGACAGAAGTGATGATGGTGCAGGCAAAAGGAGAAGGTAATGGGACAAGTTCAGAAAGATGAGTCTAGATGAAATGTGCATGGCAGAATGATCGAAAGCTGCCATGTGAGAGAGAGAGAAAGACAGGATGTGGCAGGGGTTATAGTCTGAAATTGTTATAATCGGTGTTGAGGCCAGAAGGCTGAAAAGTGCCTAATCGAAAGATGAGGTGCTGTTCCTCGAGCTTAGGTTGAGTTTAATTAGAACAGTGCAGGAGGCAGAGGACAGAGAGGTCAGAGTGGGAGTGCAGTGGATAATTAAAGTGACAGGCGAGCGGAATCTCGGGGTCACCCTTACGGACTGAACAGAGGTGTTCTGCAAAGCGGTCACCCAATCTGCGTTTGGTCTCCCCAATCTAGAAGAGCAGCGATTACAGTGTATTACATTGCAAGATGTACAATAAGTCGCTGTTTCACCTAGAATGAGTGTTTTGGGGCCCTGTACAGTGGGAAGGGAGGAGGTAAAACGGCATGTGTTGCATCTCCTCTGCTTGCATGTGAAGGTGCCCGGCGAAGGGGAATGGGTGTTGGGAGTAATAGAGGCGTGGACCAGGGTGTCACGGAGGGAGCGGTCCCTTCGGAATGCTGAAAGAGAAGGTGAGGGTAGGATGTTTCTGGTGGTGGGATCATGCTGGAGGTGGCGGAAGTGGCGGAGGTTGATCCAGAGGATGATGGAGGATGTCCTTTAATCTCTCCTGCCTGCCATCCTAACACAGCCCTTCCCTTTTTTCCTTCCTCCCCTCCCCTGGTCCTGCTGACTAACCTGCTGAGCATTTCCAGCAGTTTCTGTTTTTATTCATTACTACTAATAATTTAGAGCTTATTGTCTGTTAACTGCTTATTACCACTGTCGTTGCAGTTTCATTTATGTTTCAAGACCAAGCTAAATTGCAATCTATTATCTATTCACCTTATCCCTATCAGTGAATTTCTACCATTGCCAAATCCCCAGCTTCCATTCTGCTTCCGATCCAAGGCGATTACAACTTACCCAGCTCTGTCTCCATTCTCTGTGCTAAACTGATGATCATTCTGTCCAGAGTCAAGAACCTCACTGGCTGTCCACCACCATTTAAAGACCATGGCATTGATGTTGGCTGGTTATGCAAAATCGGCAATAGCGCCTCACCCCAATTTATTTTTTATTGATTTTAAATAAAATAGGGCAGATGTAGAAGTGGCTGTCGATTCACTATTGTTCCGTGTTCGCTCCTGTTTATCATAAACAGACAATTGAGTAGCTATTACGCTGCTGCCTCATTAAGTGTATGAAGAGAGTGAGAGAACGTGTTGCAGGTGTAAAGTGGGTGGGGATGGAAGAACGTGATTCAGGGCTAACAGAGTGCGGGAGAAGGTGATCTATCTTCCCATCAGGATTACGTTCTTGCTTTCATCCCTCTTCCATTATACATGGGTTACGTTCTTTCTCACCCCGCACTGTTTTCACCGCACTCGCCCCATCAAGTTCCTGACCTTCACTCCCCGAGTTCCTGACATCACCCTCGACTTCCTGACCTTCTCCCCCCCCGAGTTCCTGACTTTTGAACCTCTCCAAGCTCCTCCCTCACTTAGCTCATCGCTTTCCAAACGCTTCTCCCCCTTTCGATCATCTCTTCTCTCGCCCCTTCGATCCCCTCTCCTCTCTTCCCTTCAATCCCCTCTCATCTCTCCCCTTCATTCATTTCTCCTCCCTGCCCGTTCGATCCCCTCTCCACTTTGATACACGCTTGCCTATCCCCTTCCATCCCCTCTCCTCTCTCCCCTTTAATCCGATCTCTCCCCCCAGTTTGACACCCCCTTCCCTCACCACTTCGAATCCCTCTCCTCTCCCACTTTGCCAACCGCTCCGCCTTTGGTATCCTCTCCTCTCGCCGCTTCCATCCCCTCTTCTCTCTCCCCTTCCATCCCCTCTTCTCTCTCCCCTTCGATCCACTCCCCTCTCTCCCCTTCGTTCACATCATCTCTATCGCCTATGATCCGCACTCTCCCTCACTTGATCCCCTCTCCCCATTCGAACCCCTCTCTTCTCCACCTTCAATCACCACGGCTCTCCTCACCTCGATCCTCATTCCACTCTCCCCTTCGATCCCCTCTCATACTTCCCCTTCGAATCCCTCTCCTCTCTCCCACTTCGATTCTCTCTCATCTTTCCCTCCTTCACGTCCTTCTTCTTTGTCCACTTCGATCCCCTCTCATCTTATATCCCCTCTTCTATAGACCCTCCGAAACCCTCTCCTATCTCCACCTGTCGATCCCCTCTCCTTTCCCTGGTTCGAACCCATCTCCTACGTCCCCACGTCTATCCCCTCTACTCTCTCCCCGTTCGAGCAGCTCTACTCTCTTCCCTTCGATCTCGTGTTCTCGTGCTCCCCGCCATGACTCAGGTGGTAAAATACTCACCTCCAAATCAGGAGTCTGCTTGTTCAAGTCCCATGCCAGAGACTTGAGCACAAACATCTAGATTGATAGTCCAGTGCAATACTGAGGGAGGGCGGCACTGTCAAAGGTGCTGGCTTTCAGAAGAGACATTAACCAATGCCCCATTTGCTTGCTCAGGTGGACATAAAAGTTCTCATGGCACTATTTCGAAGAAGAGCGGGGGAGATATCCCAGGTGTCCTGACCAATATTTATCCCTCAATCAACATCAATAAAACAGATTATCTGGTCATTATCCCATTGCTGTTTGTGGGAGCTTGCTGTGTGCAAATTGGCTGCTACGCTTCCTATATAACAGCAGTGACTACACTTCAAAAAGTATTCATTTTCTGTAAAGCACTTTGGGAGGTCTGTTGGTCCTGAAAGGCGCTATATGCATGCAAGTATTTCTTTATATCACCTCCCATCCCCTGACCTTTTACAAACTGAGCCAAGGAAAGTGTAGTGGTGCAGGCCGCAGGCACATGGGAAGACAATCACCTGAAAGTCCCACTCCAAGGCACACACCCTATTTAATAGGAAATATATCAGCGTTCCTTTATCGACGCTGGGTGAAAATTCTGGAACTCCCTCTCAAAAGCACTATGGAAGTATCTTCACCACGTGGAATGCAGCGGTTCAAAAAGGCAGCTGAACATCACTTTCTCAATGGCAATTAGGGATGGACAACAAATGCTAGCCTTGCTAGTGACGGCCACATCCCAGAATGCTGCTCTTGTCCTTCTAGATGATAGAGGTCACAGGTTTGGGAGGTGCTGCCCAGGATGTTGATGGTGGGGGAATCGGTGATCGTAATGCCATTGAATGTCAAGGGGTGATGGTTAGACTCTCGCTTGTTGGAGATAGTCATTGCCTGGCACTAGTGTGGCGTGAATCTCACTTGCTGTTTATCAGCACAAGCCTGAATGTCATACAGGTCTTGCTGCATGAGTACATGGACTGATTCATCATCTAAGGAGTTCAGAATGGACCTGGACACTGTGAAAACATCAGCGAACATCCCCACAACTGACCTTATGATGGAGGGAAGCTCATTGATGGAGCAGCTCAAGATGTTTGGGCCTAGGACACTGCCCTGAGGAATTCCTGCAACGATGTCCTGGAGCTGAGATGATTGGCGTCCAACAACCACAACCATCTTCCTTTGTGCTAGGAAGATTTACTAGAATAGTACCGGGGTGAAAGACGTATTTACATGGAGAGACTAGAGAAATTGGGGTTGTTCTCTTCAGAGCAGAGACGATTTAGGAGAGAGTTAGGGGTGGTGTTTAAAATCATAATTTTTTTTGATAAACTAAATTAGTTTTAGCCTTTTCCAGTGACAGAAAGTTTGGTCACGAGAAGAAACATGTTTAAGGTAATTAGCAAAAGAACGAGAGGCGACATGAGAAACGTGCTATTTGCACAGCAAATTGTTATGATCTGGAATGCACTGCCCGAAAGGATGGTGGATACAGGTTCAATAATAACTTTCAAGATGAAACTGGTTAACTACTTGAAGAACATATAGTAGCTCCGGGGAGACGGGAGGCGAATGGGATTCGTTGAATCGCTATATCAAAGTGCCTGTTCAAGTATTTTGGGCAGAATGGCCTACTTCTGTGCTCTATTATCTTATGAATCTATGATATTAACACGGAAGTTCTACAGGCCTTACTGGAAAGAGGAGCTCAATGTCAAACATCAATATTTCCCAAAGTGATTAGGAAGAAATAGAGAAATGTAAGGACAGAGAGGCACGGGGAGATAGACAGATAGATAGAGGGAGAAAGAAAGACAGCATGGGTAAAAGAGTGAGATAGAACGAGGGACAGGGATGGAGAGAGAAAAAAATTATATGGAGAAGAATAGGGAAAGAGAGAGAAAGAATCACTGAGAGGGAATAGAGACAGATATAACGAGAGATACAGAGAGCGAGATAGGGAGTGAAAACAAAGGGGGCAGAGAGAGAGAGATAGGGAGAGTCAGAGGGGAAAGTACAGCCAATGTTATACGACACAATGAAATCGAACGAGAAAGCAGAGGCAGGATGAGAGATGTAGAAATAGAGAGATAAATTTGGAGCGAATGATAGCAAGAGTAAGAAGAGAGACAGCGCAAGATATAGAGAGATGAGGGACGGTTGGAGAGGCAAGGAGAGGGAGTTCTAGACAGACAGTGAGCGAGACAGAGATAGGGAGACAGAGTGAGATAGACAGTGAGAGGCAGAGAAAGGCACAGAGAATCAGAGGGACAAAGGGAGCGCCGCGTAGAGGCAGAGAGACAGACAGACAGAGAGAGACATAGAGAGAAAAACAAAGTGAGAGAAATTGAGATACAGACAGAGGCAGAGGAAGACAGAAAGAGGGAGAGTGGCAAAGAGAGTGCGACAGGAAGAGACAGAGTGAGGGCGAGTGAGACATAGAGGGAGATTTAAAGGGTTAACGAAGAGAGAGAAGCAGATAGAGAAACAAAGACCGAGAAAAAATGGAGAGAAGGTCAGAGAAAGAAAGGAACAGCCATGAAGATGGCGAGTCAGTTAGCGTGAGAGAGGGACAGAGACAGAGAGAAAGGTAGATCAAAACAGAGAGAATGAGATACTGAATCAAAGAGAGGGAGAGACAGATGTAGAGAAAGGAAGAGAGTAAGAGAGACAGATAAAAGGAGAGAGAGACACACAAAAAAGATAGACAGACAGACAAAGACAGACACAGACGGATAATGAGACAGAGAAAGAGAGAGCAAGACAGAGAGAGAGAGACAGAGAGAGAGAAAGACAGAGAGAGAGATATGCAGGAAGAGAGAGAAAGAAAGAGTCAGAAATTAGAGAGAGAGAGACAGAGACTCAGAGAGAGACAGAGAGAGACTGTGAGCCATGAAGAGACAAGGAGAGAGAAGGAGAGAAATAGGCAGAGGGAGTGGCAGGCAGATAAAGATAGAATCATAGAATCATTGAATGGTTACAGCACAGAAGGAGGCCATTCTATCGAGCCCTTGCTGGCTCTCTGGAAGTGCACTTCAGCTGGTCCCACTCCCCCGCCCTTTTCCCAGAGCCCTGCATTTGTTTTCCTTCAGGTAATTATTCAATGAAAGCCACGATTGAATCTACCTCCACCACCCTCTCAGGCAGTGTATTCCAGATTCTAAACACACGCTGTGTAAAAAAGTTTTTCCTCACGTCGCCTTCGGTTCTTCTGCCAATCAACTTAAATCTGTGCCTTCTCGTTCTCGGTCCTTCCACCAATGGGAACAGTTTACCTCTATCTATATTTCCTAGAACCCGAATAAGAACATAAGAACATAAAACTTAGGAGCAGCAGTAGGCCAATCGGCCCTTCGCACTGCTCCACCATTCAATAAGATCTTGGCTGATCTTCTACCTCATCTCCATTTTACTGAACTATCCCCATTTCCCTTAATTCCTTTAATATCCAAATATCTATCGATGTCGGCTTTGAATATATATAACAATTGAGCCGCCACACCCTCTGCGGTAGAAAATTGCAAAGATTAACCACAGTCTGAGTGAAGAAATTTCTCCTCATCTGAGTCCTAAATGGCCGCACTCTTATTAAGAGTCTGTGACCCTTGGTTCTAGACTCGCCAGCCAGGGGAATGATCCTCCCTGCCTCGATACTAACAAGCCCTGTAAGAATTGTGTATGGTTCAATGAGTTCACCTCTCATTCAACCAAACACTAGAGAATATAGACCTAGTCTACTCAACTGCTCGTCATAGGATAATCACCTCATCCAAGGGATCGGTTTGTCAAACTTTGCTGCACTCCCTCTCTGGCAAGTATATCCTCCCTTAGGTAATGTGACCAAAGATGTACAAAATACTGCAGGTGTGCATCCCACCAAGGCAATAAATAATTGCAGTAAAACCTCTTTACTCTTAAACTCAAATCCTTTTGTAATAAAGTCCAGCATACCATTTGCATTCCTAATTGCTTCCTATACCTGCATGTTAACGTTCAGCGATTCGTGCACAAGGACACCCAGGTCCCTCTGAATACCAACGTTTCCCAATCTCTCACCATTTAAACAATACACTGATTTCACAGTTCTCCACATTTTATTCCATTTGCCATGTTCTTGCTCACATGCTTAAACTTTCTATATCCCCTTGCAACTTCTTCGCATCCTCCTCACAACATTCCCACCTAGCTTTGTGTCACCACCAAACTTGGATATATTACAGTTGGTCCCCTCATAAAAATCATTGATATAGATTGTAAATAGCTGAGGTCCAAGCACTGATCCTTGTGGTACCCCACTAGTTACAGCCTGCTAACCCGAAAATGACCCGTTTATTCCTACTCTGTTTTCTGTCTTTAACCAATCATCAATCCATGCGAGTATATTACCCCCAATGCCATGATCTCTAATTTTGTTTAATAACCTCTTGTATGGGACATTATCGAATGCCTGCTGAACATCCCAATACACTGCATCCACTGGTCCCCCCTTATATATCCTGTTAGTTACAAACTCAAAAATCTTTAACAGATTTGTCCTACACGTTTTCCCTTTCATAAATCCGTGTTGACTCTGCCCAATTCTTGTATTATTTTCCAAGTTCCCAGTTGCCACGTCCTTAACAGTAGATACTAGCACTTCCACTGCTACTGATGACAGGCTAACTGGTCTATAGTTGCCCGTTTTCTCTCTCGCTCCTTTCTTAAATAGTGGGGTTACATTTGCTACCTTCGAATCTGCAGGAAGCGTTACAGAATCTAGGGAATTTTGGAAATGACAACCAATGCATCCACAAACTCCATAGTTACCTCTTTTAAAAGCCTAGGATGTAGGCCTTCCGGTCCAGGGGATTTATCAGCTTGCAGTCCGATTAATTTCTCCAGTACTACTTTTTTACTAATACTAATTTACTTCAGTTCCTCATTCTCGCTGGACCCTTGGTTCTCCTTTATTTCGGGATTGTTTTTTGCATCTTCTTCCGTGAAGGCAGACAAAAAGTATTTGTTTAATTTCTCTACCATTTCCTTATTCCACTTTATTAGTTCTCCTGTCTCAGCCTGTTATGGACATATGTTTACTTTGACTAGTCTTTCCCTTTTCGCATACCTATAGAAGATTTTTAAGTCTGTTTTTATGTATCTCGCTAGTTTAGACTCATATTCTACTTTCTGCTTATTAATCAATTTCTTTATACTCCTTTGCAGAATTTTAAATCCTCCTAATCCTCAGGCTTACTACTATTTTCGGCAACATTATAGGCCTCTTCCTTTAATCTAATGCTATCTTCAATTGTTCTTGGCAGCCAAGGTTGGACCATTTTTCCTGTGTTGTTGTTATTCCTTAAGGGAATGTTGATTCATCGCGCATTATGAATTATTTCTTTAAATATTTTCCATTGCTTTCCTAATATCATATCTTTTGTTCTACATTTCCAAACTATCTCAGACACCTCGCTTCTCATACCTACGTAATTTGCTATGTTCAGGTTTAGGACCCTATTTTCGAACTTAATGAAATCACTCTCAAACGCAACGTAAATTTCTATCATATTATGATCACTGCTCCCCAGAAGCTCCATTGCTACAAGGTTATTAATTGCTTTTGTCCCTTTGTACAATAGTACATATGAAATAGCGAATTCCCTAGTAGGTTACTCGACATACTGATCTAGAAATCTTTCTTGAATGAATTCCATGAACTCTTCCTCTGCGCTGTTACTGCAAATTTGGTTTGCCCAGTCTATATGCAAGTTAAAGTCTCACATGATTACTGTATTTCCCCTGTTACATGCATCTCTAATTTCCTGATTTATACTCTGCCGACACCAGAAGCACTGTTAGCGGGCCTATAAATTACTCCCACTAGTGTTTACTGCACTTCTTGTTTCGTAGCTCCAACCAAACTGATTCTACATTTTGTTTTTATGAGCCAAGATCCTTTCTCTCTACAGTCTTTATTCTCTCGTTTATTATGATGGCTATCCAGCCCCAACCCGCCTCCTTCTCCATTCAGTAAATGAAATATCCTGGAATGTTGAGTTCCCATGATTTTGAACACCTCTATCAAATCTCCTCTCAACCTCCTCTGTTCTAATGAGAACAATCCAAGCTTCTCCAATCCCTCATCGCTGGAATTATTCTTGTAAATAATTTCTGCACTCTGTCTAAGGGCTTCTCTTCCTTCATAAAGAGCGGCACACAGAATTGGATAGGATACTCCAGGTGAGGCCGGACCAGTGTTTTATAAATGACCATCATAACCTCCTTGCTTTTGTGCTTTGCATGCCTCTATTTATGATACTCAGGATCCCTTTTGATTTTTTTTAACCTCTTACCCAACCTGACCTGCCACCTTCAAAGAATTTTGCATATAGACCTCCAGGTCTCTCTGTTCATGCACCTCCTTTAGAATGTTACCCTTATTTTATTTTGCCTCTACTCTTTCTTCCTAACAAAATGTATCCATTCTCACTTTTCTGCTTTAAGTTTCATCTGCCATGTGTCCGTTCATTCCACCAGCTTGTTTATGTCGTCTTAAAGTCTACCACTACTCTCCTCACTTCCACTATACGCCCAAGTTTGTGTCATCTGAAACTTTTGAACGTCAAGTTCAATAATTGATATACTCAAGTTCAGTAATTGATATACATGAAGAAAAGCAGTGGTCGGAGTACCGACCCATGGAGAACACCACTACGTGCCTTCCTCCAATCCGATAAACAAACGTTTACAACTCTCTACTTCCTCTCATTAAGCCAACTACTTATCCATGCTGCCACTGTCCCTTTTATTCCAGTGGCATCAAGTTTACTGGCATGCCTATTACGTGGCACTTTATGAAAGCCTTTGGAAGTCCATGTACACCACAACAACCGCATTGCCCTCATCAACCCTATCTGTTACCTCATCAAAAACTCTAACAGGTTAGGTAAACACGATTTGACTTTAACAAATCCGTGCTGGCTTTACTTACTTATCACAGAAACCTCACAGTGCAGATAGAGGCCATTTCGGCCCATCGAGCCTGCACCAAATTTTCTAAGTTACTCTTAAATTTGCCTCGGAAAATAGTGTCTAAAATCTTCCCCATTATCGAGGTTAAACTGGCTGGCATGTAATTGCTGGGTTTATCCTTACACTCTTTTTTGAACAATGGTGTAACATTTGCGATTATGCAGTCTTCTGGTACCATCCCCGTATCTAAGGAGTCTTGGAAGGTTATGCCTAGTGCCTCTGGGTTTTCCACCTTTCCTTCTCGCAGCATCCTAGGATGCATCCCATTCGGTTCTGGTTAATTATCTACTTTAACAGAGCCAGCTAGTAACTTCTCTTTATTATTTTTATCTTGTCAAGTATCTCAAATACCTCCTCTCTCAATATGAGTTTGTCAGTATCTTCTTCCTTGTTAAAGACATATGCAAGGTACTCATTTCGTATCTCTGCCAGGCCCTCTGCCTCCATTTAGGTCCCAAATTAGGCACATCCCGCCTCTTACTACCCGTTTAATATATATATGCTGATAGAAGACTTGAGGATTTCAATTTATGTTAACTGCCAATCTATTCTCATACTCTCTTTTCGCCCCTCTTACTTCCTTTTCACTTAACCTCTGAACTTTCTATATTCATCCTGGCTCTCACTTGTATTCTCAACCTAACATGTAGGCACCCTTATTCTGCTTCAATTCCCTCTCTAACTCTTTCGTTATCCAGGGAGCTCTGACATTTGTTTCCCTACCATCCCCCCTCGTGGGAATGTACCTCGACTGTACCCGAACCATCTCATCTTTAAAGGCAGCCCATTGTTAGATTGCAGTTTTGCCTGCCAATCGTTGATTTCGTTTTACTGGGCCAGATCCATTGGCAGCCCAATGTAATTGGACATCCTCCAATGAAGTTTTTTTTCCTCTTGATTACACCCTGTTCTTTTCCATAGCTAATCTAAACCGTATGATACGGTGATCACTGTTCCCCAAATTTCCCCAGAAACAGAACCCTCAATGCCTCCTTCTTCATTTAGCCTGCAATGTACAGATGCATTCGCACCCGTACGACCAGATTTAGGAACAGCTTCTTTCCCAGGGCTGTCATCCTACTGAACTCCACAAATAAACACTAAAGCCTGCACATCTGCCGATGCACTTTATTATGGTCATATTTATGCTAATATATATGTACAAATGTATGTTGAAATGTTTAAGTGCCCTAATCCAAATTGTACACTCTCGGGAGCCACAAGCCTACATTTCGTTGTACTGCACTTGTGCACTAACAATGACAATAAAAGTTGATTTGATTTGATTTGATTTGATTTGATCAAGAAAGTTCTCCTGAACACACCTCAGAAATTCTTGCTTCTCTCTGCACTTTAAACCATTACTATCGCATTCTATACTTGAAAAGTTGAAGTCCCCCATTATCACTATAGTTGTAGCACCGGTCTGTTATTTCCCTGCAAAGTTGCTCCTCTATATCCGGCCCACTAGTTTCTGGCCTATAGAATAAACCTAGCAGTTTAAAGGCTGATCTATTGTTTCTTTACTCTAATCAAATAGATTATGTCCTTGACCTCAGAAGCACATCCTCTCTCTCTCCATCACTGTAATATTCCCCCTAATCAATACTACCAACCCCACCTCCATTCTTTCTTTCCCTATCTTTCCTGAACTCCTTATATCCAGGAATATTTATAACCCATCCTGCCTTTTTTGAGCCTGGTCTCAGTTATCGCCACAGTATTATATTTCCATGTGGCTGTTTGCACCTGCAGCTCACGAACCATTTTTTATCATGCTTCTTGCTGTTACACACATGCACGTTAAACCTATCTTAGACCTTCTTGTAGACTCTCTCTGAGCCAACACAATACTGTACTATTAAATATTGCAGTGCTATCTATCTCCCCCAATCCTTTGTGCCCATACAGAGTGACAGACAGACAGAGAGAGAGAGATGGAGAAAGAAAGCGAGAAAAAAAGAAGAGGAGAAGACAGAGAGAGCGAAAAGGGAGGCACAAAGACAGGGAGACAGTCAGATTGAAAGAGAGTTAGGCAGGAGAAGCGAGTCAGATACAGAGAGAGCAAACAAGAGAGGATCAGACAGAGAGAGAGAACGGGACAAAGTTTACATAGCATTAGATAGAATATATAATAAAGAAACAGACCATTCGGCCTTACTAGTCAATGCTAGCATATATGTTCCACTCTAGCCTGCTCCCAGCATACATCATCGAACTCTATCAGCATAATATTCTATCATTTCTCCCTCATATGCTTATCTAGACTCCGCTTAAGTGTATCTAAACTATTAGCTTCAACTATCGCATATGGTTGCGAGTTCCATAATATCTCCACTCTCTGGGTAAATAAGTTCCTATTTAATGTTCCAATTTGATTCCTTGCTGACTATCTTAAATTGATGGCTTCTAGTTTTGCCCATCACGACAAGTGGAAACAATGTCTCTCTATCTACTCGTTTATAACTTTTCCTAATTTTAAAGACTTTTAATAGGTCACTCTTCAGTCTTCTCCTTCCAACAGAAAAGAGACGCAGCCTGTTTTGTCTTATGTTCCTTGATAATTCAATTTCAAAGAAACTCTTTGCCTTCCAAATTGTTTTTCTATTTATCTCCTAATCTCTTCGTATTCCCCCTTGCCTGCTGTCCATTTACTTAGTGTATGCCTTTGTCTTTATGTCAATGTTTCCCTTATGTCTTTATTCATCCACCATTAGTGTTTAGTTTGGCCGTGCTTTTTAGTGGAATATATTTTCCTGAAATCTGTTGAATACCATTTTAAGTGTTTCACATTTCTCTTCTGCATTTTGCTTGCCAATGTTGTTGTCCATTTTAGTTGCCCAAGATCTATTCTCAACCCCTCAATCTCAATTTTAGTCCAATATATTAACCTGGTCTTATAATGCTTATGTACTTCGCAGTTACTAGCTTAAGGACTATGTTTTATGGTCACTATGCCTAGATGATCCCATCCTTTTAAGTCTGTACCTGCTCTCGTCCATTCCCAAAATCTAAATACCGCAGCGAATATTCTCTCATTGGGCTTCTACATACAGGGTTAGTAAGGAGTCTGTTAACTATTGAAGGACTTATATTACCTTATCCGCTTTACCTACCAAATCTGGCCGAATAATTTCGAGGTAGTGACCGAGAGGAAGAGAGAGAGAGAGGGGGTACCAAGGGAGGGCGGTCATAGAGAGATTGAGAGAGAGAGAGGGAGAAAGACAGATTGAGGGAGAGAGATAGGTAAAGGAGAGAAACAGAGAAAGGGAGACAGTCATATTGTGAGATAGAGAGAGTGAGAGAGAGAGACAGAGAGAGAGAGAGTGAGAGAGAGAAATTAAGAAAGAGTGCAACAGAGAGAGTGAGCAATGTAAACAGAGTGAATGAGACAATAAAAGACAGAGTGGGAGACATAGACAGAGAGTCAGAGAGAGACAGAGAGACAAAGAGAAAGAGAGACAGAGAGACAGAGAAGAGAGATACATAGAAAAAACAGAAAGGGAGAGAAAATATATAACGGAGGATAGATAGAGGTGAAAGACAAGTAGCCTAGAAAAGAGATAGTTAAAGTGAGAGATAATGTAGAAGAGACACAGTAAGTAATAAGACAAATAGAGATAACCACAGAGAAAGATAAAGAGAGATAGAGTAAGAAGAGTGTGAACCACAGATGGAGAAAGTGAGAGCGAGTCAGAGCTTGAGAGTCTGGCGAAAGAGAGACAAAGTGACAGAGCAATAGAGAGGCAGAGAGATAGAGAGGGAGAGAGGGAGAATGTCGAGGGACAGAGAGAAAGCCAGAGAGATGTGGGTTAGATAGAGCGAGAGGGAGAGACACTGAGAGAGAGAGAAAGAGCAAGAGAGAGAGAGGGAGAGAGAGCGAAAGAGAGAGACCGAGACTGAGGGTGATACACAAACAGAAAGAGAGACCGGGAGACAGAAAATGAGATTGAGATTGAATACCTTGAGAGAAGGACAGAGCCAGACAGAGAGAACGAGAGAGAGAGAGTGATAGAGAGGATGAGACAGGAAGAGAGAGACAGAGACCGAAACAGTCAGAAAGAGGGAGAGACAGAGACAGTGACAGAGAGTGAGAGACACAGAGAGATTCACACAAACATACACAGAAAGGGAACAAAAGACAGATTGAGAGGGAAATAGAGGCCAAGAAAAAGTGAAAGGGGGACAGAGAGAGAGAGAGAGAGACAGAGACAGAGAGAGACACAGAGAAACAAAGAGGGAGTGAGACAGCCAGAGAGAAAGAGCTAGATGTAGCGAGTGTGGCAGATAGATTCAGATAAAGAGGGAGAGAGTCAGATGATGACAGAGGGAGAGGCAGACAGAGAGAGAGGGGGCATAGAGAGCGAATGAGTTCATGAAAGAAAGAAAAGGGGACACAGTGTGAAGCACATGTTGCTGGACTAATAATCCAGAGGCGTGCATTGGCAATTCGTAGAAAGGAGTTCAAAACCCACCACGGCAGTTTGTAAATTTGAATTCAGTTTAAAAAAAATAAATACTTAAAAAAAATATCTAGTATCAGTTTTGGTATCAATGAAGCTATCGGATTGTCATAGAAACCAAACCGGTCATGATACCCTAGTCGTGTGTACATATATACTTATTGTTAGGAGTTGGATTAATCTCATATGATTAATGTTTTTGTTTTATTTTATATTGATGCTTAGCTTGCAGATTTGTACTGTGGTTAAAATTAATGAAATGGTTGAAGTCGTTCATTCCCAGAATGCTATCGGGCTCAATGTGTCAGGGTATAAGATAGCTGACTGTTCTGTTCAGCTTCTGCTGAATTTGCAGGATGTGTGATTCGTGCCTATTGAATTCTTTCTGTCGCCACATTGTGAATAGAGATAGGCAAGGCAGTCCTAAGATAGGCAGTAGGACAAGGGCTGGACTGTTAATTAAATTGGCATAAGGTTTTTTGTAATTAGTACCTCATTTATGGGGTCTTGTTCACAATAACTGTCATCATGCTATGATGATTATTTTTAGCCCCGTAAAATACTTTCATTATTTTTTTCAAAAAATTAAATATTTGTTTAAAATTTGATTGTAATTTCATGCCATTTTAAAAATGTGATTATTTAAATATATTTATTTAAAGTTTAACTGTGTTTTTTCATTTATCTCCTTTCATATATTTGACAGGTCTTCCTGTGAAATGTATGAAGGGAGCTTCGCATCTGTGATTGGCTCCATGTGATCCAAGGGATGCTGCGATCTACATGTGGCTCTTGGATATGTGGGCTCTGCGCACTTGGAGTATGGTGAGAACCAGCATTGAAACTGTGTGCGTCCTGGGAGACCACAGTTAAGGGCGCAGATTTTTCCAGATCGCAGGCCTCCGCTGGAAAATATGGGCCATTAATCTTGGAAAAGGTGCAGCGCAGGTTCAGCATTATGATACTAGGGCTAAAAGGGTTATATTATTAAGACAGGATGCATAAACTTGGTTCGTCTTCACTTGAGAACCAAATGTTGAGAGGTGATTTAATTGAGAAGTATAAAATTACGTTAAATAACAGGATTAATTAGGCTAGATACTGAGAACCTATTTCCTCTGGTGGGATATTCAGAACAACGGATCAAAAAACTAAAATTAGAGCTCGGCCACTCAGGAGTGATATCAAGATGAACTTCTTCAGAAAAACTTTAGTGGAATCTGTAAATCTCTACCCAGAGTTTTACTTTGATTAGTTTAGCAAGAGATATGGAACAATGGTGGATAAATGGAGTTGAGGAATAAATCAACAATGATCTAACTGAACGGTGAAACAGGCTCCAGTGGTGGATATGTTGCACGATGTATGGCCAACTAAAAGGAGCCTAATGAGCATGTTTCCCTTAAACTAGGATCCCAGAGCTCCTCCAATGATAACTATCCCTAGATATGGATCATGTTTAGGAACCGTTGTAGGACATTCAGCCATTTGACCCTGTTCCACCGTTCAATTTGTTCATGGTTGTTCTGAACATAAATTCAATTTACCGCCTTTCCCCTACATCCTTGTTACCTTTACATAACAAATCGACCTCAGTGTTGAATGATTCAATTCCACCCAGCATCCACAGTCTCTAAGTTTAAGATTGTGCTACTTTTTTATTGCTCCCAACAGCAGAGGAAATATTTCTGCTGTATTTAGCCTATTGTATATCGTTCACATTTTACAAACTTCGATCAGATCTCATCTCAAACTTCTATACTAGGGCATTCAAGCCAAATGTAAGCAAAGTGGCTTCATTATGTAACTTCTTTCACCCTGATATCATTCAGGTAAACCTGAGCTGTATCCAATCCAAAACCAATATATCCTTCCTCATGATGTGTTGCCCAGAATGAAAGCATTGCTCCAGCTTAGGTCTGACCAGCACTCTATACAACTTCCACACTTTTTTATTATAGCACACTTGAGATATAAATCAACATTCCATTTTCATGCTTGATTTTTTTTTTACCTGTCGACAAGCTTTTAATAGTGCGTGCTCCTCTGTAGCTCATATTTGCTCAGCGTTTAGAAAATACTCCGTTTTATCCTTCTTGGGTCCAAATTTGATCTCCAGGCACTTGCCCATGTTGAACTCCTTTGCCATAGTTTCGCCCTCTCACTTAATCAGTCTTAAGTCACTTTGCAAATTTCTTCGGCCATCTGAACTACGTCCTGTCCCTACTAACTAATTGCCATCTGCAAACGTGAGACTACCCATCATATCACAATCACTGAAAAAAGTACAGACGAGATTGAGTTCTTGCATTGTACTTTTCATTTTTTTAATTCTGTGACAATTGCAGCAAAGGGATATTTTAACAGGCTCTTTAACTCATCTCTGTATTTGCGCTGTGTCACCGCATAAATGAAAGTGTTTGTGCTGCAACTCATGAGTTGAAACATGAAGCCTAACTCCCGTATGAACACAGGTAGAATCATAGCCCTGTAGCCCAGGTAACCCATTCGCCAATAAATACAATATATCATATATAGTGCCCATAACAGTATGAAATTCCCTGATATAGCATACAGTACAATCATGGATTTCCTGCGGTTCAACATCTCTGGGTCACTGGGACTTTCCCCACTGACTGGACACCGGAGTCGCCTGCGCGCTCTGTTAGTCACTAAAATGTACCTGACGGTTAAAGCATTGAACAGCAAGACCAAAATAAATGGTATGCATGGAGTTAAAATGTAATGAAAGAATTCAACTGCACCCCATACTTCTGAGCCTTCAACACTAGGTGTTATATAACAAAACCAGGATTGATTGATGAACCAATATTTACTCGTGTACATAAAGTACCAGAACGTATTTTTTAAAGAGAACAACACGGTAATCGTTGCTATAACCACACTCGCCGTTTTCTCCACACAGTATTTAGCTTTCAGCTTCTGGTAGCAAATGGCTATATATCGATCAAAGGTGAAACTGACCGTGAACCAGACAGAACAGTCTGTGACTGCGTACAGCAGGACGGCGTGGATGTTACAGACTGGGATGTACCTCACGAAATTGAGCTCTACATAATAAACAACAGGGATATGTCTCAGTATCAGATCAAAGATAATGACCAGAAGATCCGCTGCTGCCATGGCCACCAGGTAGCGCGTGATACATTTGGAGAGACCGCACTTTCCCCGAGACAGGATCACAATCGTCACCACGTTACCTGTAAACAATAACAAGGGAAAGGATCAGAAACAGACTGAAGACGCCTATTTGATTGTGTTACTGGTAAAAAAAAAGATATTTTGTTATTGAATTAATTGATAAAATTCAATTATTTTACCCATGTCAAGGACTGGTGACTAGAGACACTTTATTTACCATAAAATAATCAATATAAAATTTTATTAAATAAATGGGCCACATATACAAAAACATATGAATACTGTATTTAAAATGATTCAGGAAACGATTTGTGATAAATAGGGGTGCCTGGCAGCATTCAAATTGTTCAAAGCAACGTGGCTTGAAACAGGGAACCGAACAGCACCAGAATGTGTTGAGTTAACTGTCATTGTGATTTGCTTGGGATCAGTCACTCTGGATTGGTGATGGTAGCTGAGTCCTACATCCTACTCCTGATATTAAGGAGGCGAGCAGCCAAGGTTTCTGTCCCTAATCATTATTCAGTGACCCCAGGTTATGGAGGTGGAACAGTCCATGTATTAGCTCCAGTTCATTGTTCAGTATCTGCTCCTGTAAAGTAGGGGTGCAGATTTCAAGTGAGAACACGATCGGGTCAGCTTCAATGAGCTTCTTAGGACACTATCCATACTCACACTTTAAGAATAGAGACCTGTACGTGTCTGAATAAGCGGCACATGCATTCCCAGCAAGAGTCAGCAAACTTGGTTCATATCATGGAATCGATTAATCTTACAGCACTGAAGGAAGCCATTCGGCCCATCTTTCTTGTGCCGGCTATTTAAAAAAATATCGAATTTCTCACATGATACCGCTCCTTTCCAATAGCGCTGCAATGTTCTCCCCTCAAGTATTTATCCAATTCCCTTTTAAAAGTCACTGTTCAATCTGCTTCCACCAGCCTTTCAGGCAGTGTATGCCATAACAACACGCTGCATAAAAAAACCCTTAACTCTCCTCTTGCTCTTTTGCCAATTACCTTAAATGCGTGTTTTTTTTTGGTTAGCGACCCTCCTGTCAGTGGAAACAGTTTCTTCTGACTTAATCTATCAAAACCCTTCATGGTTTTGAACTCCAGTACTTCTGCTCTTAAACATTCTCTGCTCTACGGACAACAATCTCAGTTCCTATAACCTCTCCACCTCCAGCAGGATAGAAGTGGAACCTAATGAATTGAAACAGCGACTTTAAAATGACTTGCGGAAATGAGTTCTAGATTAGCAGGGGATTATGGGAAGGGGCTGACAGAGGACGTCTTGAAAAGCAGAGGATGAGTGGAACAGTGTTCGGAACTGTTAGACTGGATCAGTATCGATTGTGATACAAGCTCGATTTGTTAGAGAGCAGCTTTAGTAACAACACCTGCAAGATATGCAGAGGGGGAGACAGTTAATGAAAATAAATATCGTAAATAACTGATAGAATACATATTCATTCATAAATCAATCAATGTCATCATTGAAACTATATTCACTAATAGTTACATGCTCAAATCATTTTTACATAAAAGCAGAAAATGCACATATTTTGCTCCAAACTGTGCAATTACACCACAAAATACTTCAAATGAACGTTTCCTACATTACAAAACTGACCACCCTTTAGAAATACCTCATTGGCTATAAAGTGCTCTGGGTGGCCCCGAGGTCATGAACGGTGCTATAAACATGCAAGTTTTTTCTTTCTCTTCTTTAATCAGTTTATAAAGTTTTATATTATGAATCATAATTTCCAAATATCATGAGGGTTTCATTAAAAAAATGCGCTCAAACATTCTGTGAGGTTTCACCCGTCTGTGAGTGATGATTGAGTTCCCAATTGATTCTAGAACATGGCCTTAAAATAAAAGAAATACTAAATCTCTAGACATAACAAACTGGGATCATTCACATTAAAATAGAACGGGTGATAATAGAAGGTTAACGTGCAGCTCTCTGTAGTTTCAGTTAACTGAGCTATATGGGCATTGGATTATATTTAGAGGCAACGATATTGAATCAAAGCACTGATGTTTAACTGATTAAGCATTTTGCTGAATGCAAACAAAACTTGAAACCATTTCCATATCCCCCAGAAACACGAGACAGTAAGAAGTAGTGTTAGCGCTACACAATGAAGAAACTGACCAGAATTCATTCAGTAGTGGGTAGTGACCAAGATTTCAAAGTGTACCTGCAATCTGAACTCAATAATTCAAAGTGAAGTTGTGCCATTTATTAAACTGAAACCGTAAATGGGAGCCCGTGTACAGTGCCTCAGTGTAACAGGCTGCATTCTCAGACAGACAAGGATTGTGAAAGGAACTAAAACAGGATAGAGTTACAAAACTCACACGGTAAACAATACTGTTAAACATAATTATTCAAATAATGCATGGTTATAATGACTTAAATGATTAAAAATAATGATATTTTACATAAATCATAATCTAACCATTGAAAAATACTGATAATAATGCAACGTGGTTGCTAAAGGAGAGTCAGACTGCTGACTTGAGCTGGATTATTTCAAATTGAACTGACCATCCGTCTATCAGGATTCGCTCTACAACTCCCCATAGCACAGTATCTCAGCAGTTAAGATCAAATTCCTGCAAGGCAGCTTTCTGGTTTGATACAAGTGCCCAATGCAAACAACGCAACACAAAATGTTCAACACAAAGAATCATCCAACAATTCTGATGGTGTTATAGACTCAAAGGACGTCGGATGCTTAATAAGACTGTAACAAATCAAACAAATGGTGAACAGTAAAGACAATGAGCTCAGAATAAGCGACTGGAGAAACAATCACGTCAGGGGAGCAGGCTGCATTATTATCCACACAACAGATTCAGTACGTTTAATACAAATAACCACTGGCATTGTGAAACATATAAAGCAGAAGAGAGTTTATAGAACTAATAGTTGGATATATTAACTTACCTGGTCCATTAACAGCAGCGAACAGAGGATAACAAAAGAGAAAAATGGTCACACAACTGAACATGGTTTACAGAATTTACAACTTGATACAGTTATTTACCTGGTTCACCAATAGCAGTTAGGATGGGTTAGTGAACGGCAAGAACAATAATACATTTAATCAGGAATTACAGAAATCATTTTTGTAAAGAGTGACTTACAAGGAACACCAAAAGCTGCCAGGATTGGATAGTAAATACTCTGTATATCCCGAAAAACAAAATGTATCTTGAGCATTGCCAAAAATGACCGCCCTAATCTATCACTTTGTGTCGGACCCGAAGATCTGTGGACCTCCAGCATTTGACTCCGATTCATGTTCCCCTTTCTATGAGAAACCAAGAGTCCGCTAAAACTGTGAGATGATCCCTCTTACTTATAATACTGGAAACCCTCTCGTGAGTCAATTATGATCCATGGAGACTGACATTAGTTACATTCATTGAACAAACAGCTTCAGTTATTCCCTTGCACAAAGACACTTTTTATAGAACAATGTTCATTTAGTACATGTTATGTTAACGTCAGCGAAAAAAGAGCAGAGCACAGCAGGTTATTCGAATAAATGATTTGTAAAATAAAAGTTAAAGTGAAACTGAATGCAGATTACAAATGAGCAGAGATCCGTTTACTTGTTTGAGATTGTGTGGTGTATCCTGTGAAACATGGACAATTTTAGAGTGGCGCTATTAGAATTGACACATTATCTGGATCTACTGCTTCTATCGATCGAAAAAATCCCGAGGAAATTCCCGGGGTAATCTCAGTTCTTGGGATATTTTACACATGTTCTATGACTCTAAGACCATCTGCAAATATTATGAATTTCAGGCAACTCTCTCAGTAATAACCAATACCTGCAATCCCGTGCAAACATCTGCCCATTTTCTCGTTTACCTATAAATATTGATGCTGAACAAACCCCCGCCCCATACCCCGCATGTAATGTAAAAATCTATAGATTCTTCTGGAATTTGTATCAAATTCCACCCCCGCCCCGGCAACTACTGACGAGATTCCACAGATAACCTGTAAAGTTTGACCCTTCAAATATTGACTCAGTCCCAGAATTGTGAGGCAATAAAGGGACGGTAGATGGAACTCCCCTGATTACTAACAGAGAGCTCGGGAGGCTTGTGAGAAAATGACATCGCTCCTGTTACCCCCTGAAAATAGTAATCGTTTTTGAGGAACGCACTTCCACTCATTCCACCACAGATCCATGTAAACATTGGTACATTCTGACCTGCCCTGTAAATATTGAATCAATCGCATGGACTCCACAAAATCTGACAATTGATCCTCGGTCTCCCACTGGGGGCTGCTTGAAAAAGAAAGCTGACGGACAACTTAAACAAACTTCCACAAACCCTTGTAAATGCTGGCTCAGTCAGGGAACTGCCTCAATGTGTAAATACCCGACTACTCCACGTAACAAATGTCACTGTCCCAGGTCATTGGTAACTGTTGATACAATGCTGGGGGATAATTACACTCCCACAGATGCCAGAACACACTGACACTTCAATTAATATTGAAAAGTTCCTGTGGAACCGACCAGTAAAATAAATCATTCCCCGACAGTTCTGTAAACTCCACAATATCCCCTGTAAATTGTGCCTCACTACTATAGACACCACACACCCTAGAGTCTGAAGGCCAGATGAATGAATGAAAGCCAGAGTAACCTGTACAAATATTGCGACACTTTCAATGATTCCAGTAGACGCTAACTTTCTCAGGACAGCCACTGGAAATAGACTCTTATAAAATTGTAGAATATAGGTACAAATAGAATCACCAAAAACAATTATATTAATATAGCCTCTTTAAAGTAATAAAATGTCCCAAGGTGCTTCACAGGAGAGCTATTAAAACAAATGACAACGAGCCATATAAGGAGATATTAAGTCAGCTGACCAAAAGCTTGGTCAATAATGTAGGTTTCATGGAGCACCATAAAGGAGGAAAGAGAATTGGAGAGGCGGAGCGACTTAGGGAGGGAATTCCAGAGCTCAGGTCCGAGGCAGCTTAAGGCACGACCGCCAATGGTGGAACATTTAATATCGGGGATGTTCAAAAAGCCAGAATGCGTGGTCTATGGGGATTGTAGGGCTGGAGGAGATTACAGAGAATAGGAGGGGTGAGGCCATGGAGAGATTTGTAAACAATGGTCAGAATTTTAAATTCGAGGCGTTGTTTAACTGGGAGCCGTTGTAGGTCAGCAAGCACAGGGGTGATGCGTGAGCAGGACTTGGTGTGAGTTAGCACATGGGCGGCAGAGTTTGTGGATGAACTCAAGTTTATGGAGACTAGAAGTAGGGAGGCTGGCCAGGAGTGCATTGGAATAGTCAAATCTAGAGGTGATAAAGCCAAGGATGAGTTTTTCAGCAGCATGTCAGTTGAGGTAAGGGTGGAATAAAAACAGAACATGCTGGAGATACTCAGCAGGTCAGGCAGCATCTGTGAAGAGAGAAACAAAGTTAACGTTTCAGGTCGATGACCTTTCATCAGAACTGGAAAAAAACAGGAAATGGAACAGATTTTTCGGCAATTTTTGGGGCTGAGGAATGGGGGAGTGAATGAAAGAATAAAAGGGAAGGTGTGTGATAGGATAGAAGGCAGGAGAGGTTAAGAGACATTAAGAGATATTCAAGGCAAAAGGAGTTGGTAATGGGACAGGTTCAGAATCAAAGGATGGCTGCAGATGAATTGTAAATTGCACTGGCAGAATGAAAGACAGCTGCCATGTGGGAGAGAAGAAATAAAAAGTGTGGAAACCCTTCGTGTTCTGGATCCGCCCAGGGCTACAGATAACTGCAAGATTTTCATCATTCCTCGAACCACTGCTCTCGCCGTATCCTGAGATCCACGCTCAATGCCGTGCGATGCCACATGAACACACTCGACCTCTCTCTTCAGCAGCACCAACTCACTCTATCTCAAAGCTGTCCTGGTCCGCAGTTCCATTTCATCCTTCACCTCATCTGGTAATTCAACAAACAACTTTTTTTCTTCCTTTCAGGTGTAAAGGATCGCAAGCTTCAACAACTCTTGGACACAAATACTCCTCCTGAAACTTCTTCCCCTTCTCTTTCGTCTGACCACACCCCTTCTCCCAATCTCACACCCTGCCGCGTTTTCACTGTCTTCTCTGACATTCCCCTTTCTAACCCCGAACGATCAGTCCTTTGGAAAGTCCTGAGCTTCATTCCCTTACGCCCCCTCCTCAATCAATTTCGAGCTCGGCACGATGTTCAGCTCTTTTTACACCACCTTCATCTCCGTGGCCACTTCTTTGGCCAGGAATCGTCGCCCCGCATGGCTGACCTTTTCTCCTGCTTTCAGAATTCTCGCTCTACCTGGGCCCCTCTCTCTGGCCTCTTACTCTCTCTAGATCCTTTCATTGCAAATTAGTGGCGTGACATCAACCGGCTCCATTTCTCTGCACCCCTCACTCCCTCCAACCTACTGCCCTCTGAAATCTCAGCACTCCATTCGGTCAGATCCAAACCCGACATTTTCATTAAACCTGCTGACAAGGGTGGTGCTGTTGTTGTTTGGCGAACCGACCTCTACCTAGCGGAAGCTGAACACAAAATCTCCGACACTTCCACCTAACTCCAGCTGGACCACGACCCCACTACCGAACATCAAACCACCGTTTTCAAGACTGTCACCGACCTCATCTCCTCTGGAGATCTTCCCCCAACGGCTGCCAACCTCTTAGTTCACCAACCCCGCACAGCCCGCTACTAAATCTTTCCCAAGATCCTCAAACTTTCCCTGGTAGACCCATCATATCAGCCTGTTCTGCCCCATGGAACTTATCTCTTCTTTTCTCGACTCTATTGTTTCTCCCCTTGTTCAGTCTCTTCCCACCTACATCCGCAACACTTCCGACGACCTCCGCCACGTTAACAGTTTCCAGTTTCCTTGCCCCAACCACCTCCATTTTATTATGAACGTACAATCCCTCTACACCGTCATCTCCCACCAGGATGGACTGTGGGCGTTCCACTTCTTCCTTGATCAGAGGCCCAAATGATCCCCATCCACCTCCTCCGCCTGGCTGAACTTGTTCTCAGGTCGAACAACTTCTCCTTTGACTCCACTCACTTCCTCCAAATCAAAGGTGTTGCTATGGGAACCTGCATGGGTCCTAGCTATGTCTGCCTTTTCGTGGAATATGTGGAACATTCATTGTTCCAGTCCTACTTGGGTCCACTCCCGCACCTCATTTCCTGGGACATTGATGACTGTGTTGGTGCAGTTTCCTGCTCTCGCCCTGAACTAGATAATTTCATTCACTTTGCCTCCAAAATCCACACTTCCCTCAAATTAATATGGTCCATCTCCGACACTTCCCTGCCTTGACTTCTGCTTCTCCATCTCATGGGGTAGGTTATTGCCCAACATTCACTACAAGCCCACTGACTCCCACAGCTACCTGGACTACACTTCCTCCCACCCTGCCTCCTGTAATTACTCTATTCCATTCTACCAGTTTCTCCATCTCTGCCACATCTGCTCTGACGATGCCACCTTCAATACCAGTGCATCCAACATGTCTTCCTTTTTCCTCATTCGAGGATTCCCCTCTACTTTCATTGACATGGCCCTTGACCGTGCCCATTATATCTCCCGCACTTCTGCCCTCACCCCTGCCCCTCTTTCCAGGAACCACGATAGAGTTCCCCTTGTCCTCACCTTTCACCCCACCAGCCTCCACATTCAACAGATCATCCTCTGCCATTTCTGCAACCTCCAGCGTGTTCCCACCACCAAATGCATCTTCCACTCTCCTCCCCATTCAGCATTCCATAGGGACCGCTCCCTCTATGATAACATAGTCCACTCCACTATCACCCCAGCACCACTTGCCCTTTGCCCGGCACCTTCCTGTGCAAGCACAGGGTATGCAACACATGCCCTTATATATTCCCCCTTCCCACGGTCCGGGGCCCCAAACACCCCTTCCAGGTGAAACAGCGATTTATTTGTACTTCTTGCAATTTGCCATACTGTATTCATTGCTCACGATGTGGTCTGCTCTACATTTGGCAGGCCAAATGCAGATTGGGTGACTACTTTGCGGAACATCTCCATTCAGACCGGAATGGTGACCCCGAGCTTCTGGACACCTGTCATGTCAATTCACCGCTCCATTCCCACTCAGGACTCACCGTCCGCGGAATCTTGCATTGTTGCACGGAAGCTCAGCGTATGCTCGAGGAACAGCACCTCATCTCCCGATTAGGCATGTTACAGCCTTCCAGACTCAATAACAAGTTCAACAATTTCAGATCCTAACCTCGGCCCCTATTATATATTTATATATTTTTTATTCGCTCATTGGGTTTGTAACTTTTCCTTTTTTTCTCTCCCACAATGCAGCAGTCTCGCATTCTGCCAGCGCATTTCACACTTCATGTAGAGGTATCTTTTGTCTCTTTACCTGTCCTAGTACCATTTTGTCTCGTCTTGAATATCTCTTAATGTCTTTTCACCTCTCAGACCTTCCCTTTTGTCTTTCATGCCCTCCCCCCTTATCCCAGCCCCAAACTGGCCTTTTAATCTGTTTCATTTCCTGCTATTTTCTCAGTTCTGTAGAAGTGTTTCGATCTGAAACCTTAAATCTGTTTCTCTCTCCACGGATGTTGCCTGGCCTCCTGAGCTTTTCCAGCATTTTCTGCTGTGCTGTGCAGCCACAGATATGGCTATCTGTTCTTCTTACGATAGAATACCTTATCACTATTGCTCTCCCAATCTTTGCACAAACTCCTGTGCAGCTGAGCCAATCTTAGTGCCACGGACTTGGCTCTTGCTGCATTCCCCTGAGAAACCATCTCCCCCATCAGTATCCAAAACGGAAAATCTGTTGGAGAGGATGCAGGACCCAGGGGACCGCTGCACTACCTTCATAGTTCTTTTACTCTGTCTGGTGGTCAGACATTGCCCTCCGGCCTGTGCACTCGTTACATGTGGTGTGAGCACCTCGTTAATCGTGTTATCCATGAAGATCTCAGCATTGCTGATGCTCCACAGTGACTCCAGCTGCAGCTCCAAAACGCGGATTTCGAGTAGCTGGGTCTGGAGACACTTCCTGCTCATATGATCGCCCTGGGCACCTAAAGTTCCCCTGGCATCCCACATAGCACAGGAGGAGCACTTCAAGCAGCCGAGCTGCCCTGCCATGTCCAACCTTTAATTTACTTCCGTTAGTTCCTTTAAATTAAAGAATATTAAATACACTAGGGACCTTAATTCTCTTTAAATACGTTTTACTCTAAACTAGAGACCTTACTTTGACGACTTGACTGTAGACATACTCACTAGATCCTACTTACCAATCAGCTCCTTCCCTGGTTGTGACATCACTTTAGCGGTTTCGCTGTTGTTGTTGATTGACTGCTCCCGCCCTCGGACCCACCTAACTTCCTGACACACCCAAATCATAGTGCTCTGTATAAACAGCACTTCAAAGCATGTTTTTATTGGCCCTAAAACAAAGGCGCTTGCTGGATTCTGCTACAGGAGAACCAGTTTAATCTAGTTTCCCTAATTAACTGGCTTCAGCTGCTCTGACTTGCAGGCCTTGTATATTCCCTTTTAACCCTGCTTAAAGTTGGGAAATTTAGCTTTTAAACAGTAAACAGTAACAGTAAATGTGAAACAAACAAAAGTTTGATTTCAGCAAACAATTAAGACCTCCTGACTCACCCAACTCGCAGCACTCTGTTTAAAACGCATTGCTTCGTAAAGCAAATTTAGACGGCAGTTAAGAATCGGCAATACATTTATCTTTGTGAATGTATCCCTTATCTGAAGAAAATAAATTAAATATATAGCTGATGCACAGGGACAAAATTAATTAGAAAGGAAAATGGGAAATTGACCATTGTTTCATTGGTGCTGAAACAAAATATTATGGTTCAGTTGTAAAGAGACTTTATCAGACATCATCTGGTGAACTTCATTCAGTTTTGCATATCGCCAAATTCACCAGGCCTTTACCAGTGCTAAAGGGGTTAAATTATGAGAGCCTGTTTCGTAAATTTTGTTTGTATTTTCTTGAATATAACATGTTGAGGGGCGATTTAATTGAAGTGCTTCAATGATTTAAATGACAGAATTCGATAGGGTAGATTCGGAAAAGCTATTTCCTCCGGTGGGGAATACTGAACAAGGGGTCAGGACCATGACATTACTGCTCCACTAATCAGGTGTGAAATCAGGAAACACCTTCAAGCAAACGGCAGTGGAAATCGTTGAAGTTTCGTAAGCGTAGCAAGATTTATTGAAGAAAGATGTATAAATGGAGTTGGAATACAAATCAACAATAATCTAACTGAATGGTGGAACAGGCTGGAAGGCCTGGATAAGCTGTAAGATTTAAGGCCAACTGCGTGTAGTGGGGGCTGGGGAGACTACTGAGTAATTTCACCTTCAATTAGAACACAAAAATCTTCCTAAGCTGTCTATGTCTAGAGGTAAATAGTTTTCTTTGAAAAGGAACATTAGAAATAGGGGTAGGAATTTCAACCATTCGCACCTGTTCCGCAATTCAATTAGATCATGGTTGACCTGCACCTCAACTCTATTTAGCCACCTTTATCTTTCTTTTGTCCAATCTGGATGACCACGCACTTGCCTACGTTGAACCACTTTGCAAAATTTTTGCCCACTCATTTAATCTGTCTTAAGCCCGTTTGCAAATTTCTGCTGCGACCTGTAGCACTTACTGTCCCTCCTAACTTAATGACATATTCAACCGTCACAGCACCAAGTGCATGAGACACATCATATTTCAATTACTGAGCTGGGTAGTACTGCAACTGAAAACAGTACAGACGAGATTGCTTTCCAGCATTAAGTTCTTTTCAGTTTTTAATTCTGTGACAATTACAGTGAATGGATATTTTAGCAGACTCGTTAACTCATCTCTGAATTTGCATTGAGTTGCCCCCTAAATGCATGTGTTTGTGCATCAACTCATGAGTTAAAACATGAAACATAACTCCCATATGTAAACTGGCATAAGCATAGTCTTGTAGGCCATTCCAAAATAAATACAAAATACCATATATAGCGCCCATAAGAGTATGAAATTCCCTGAGACAGCATACAGTATAATCATTGATTTCCTGCGGTTCTCCACCTTTTGGTCACTGGGACTTTCCGCACCAACATGACTCCGGAGTCGCCTGCGGGCTCTGCTAGTCACTGAAATGTACCTGACGGTTAAAGCATTGAACAGCAAAACCAAAATAAATGGAACGCATGGTGTTAAAATATAATGAAATAATTCAATTGCACCCCAGGCTTGTGACGCTGCTACACTATCTGTTACAATGCAAAACCAGGATTGTTTGACGAAAGTGTATCTATTCCTGTACATAAAGAACCAGAAAGGATTTTTAAAGAAAAATCACAGTATTTGTTGCTATAAACACAATGGCTGTTTTCTCCACACATTATTTATTTTGCAGCTTCTGGCAGGAAATGGCCACATATCGATCAAAGGTGAAACAGACAATGAACCAGACAGAACAGCAGAACAGCCTGTGACTGCATAAATGAGGACGGCTTGGATGTTACACACTGGAATGGATATCACGAAAGTGAGCTCAACAAAATAAACAACAGGGATCTGCCTCAGTATCACATCGTTGATAAAGACCAGTAGGTCCGCTACTGCCATGGCCACCAGGGGGTGCGTGAGACATTTAGAGGGACCGCACTTTCCCTGAGACAGGGTCACAATCGTCACCACATTAACTCTAAGGAAGGAAACGAGAAAGGATCAGAATCAGAGTGAAATAAAAACATAATTCTGGAAGCACTCTGCAGTTCAGGCAGCATCTGTGCATTGAGTTATCTTTGCAGGTCCATGACCTTTCGTCAGCGTGAAGCCGCCATTTTGATGGAATTATGGGTGAAAGATATGTATTAAGAACTATTTTCCGGAGACATTTAACGACAATAAAATAATCAAAATCAATTTGTAAATAATTAAATGGCTGACATAAAACACAACAAAGGAATAACTTAATGTTTGATGTAGTCTATATGGAACTTAGCAAGGCTTTTGATCAGGTCCTGCATGGCAGACTGGTCACGAACGTAAAAGCCCATGGGATTCAAGGCAAAGAGGCAAGTGGGTTCTAGAATTGGCTCAGAATCAGGAAACAAAGAGTAATGGTCCAAGATTGTTTTTGTGACTGGAAGACTGTATCCAGTGGGGTTCTGCAGGGCTTAGCTGCAGACTGCAGGGCTCAGTACTAGGTCCCTTGCTTGTTGTGGTGTTTATCAACAATCTTGTGGTATATATCAACGATCTTGCCTTGAATATAGGAGGTATGATTAAGAAGTTTGAAGATGATACTAAAATCGGCTGTGTGGTTGATATTGAAGAAGGAAGCTATAGACTGCAGCAATTATCAATAAATTGGCCTGGTGGGCAGAACAGTGGAAAATGGAATTCAATCTTGAGAAGTGTGAGTTAATGCATTTGGGGGGTGCTAACAACGAAAGGGAATAAACATTAAATGGTAGGACACTGAGTGTAGAGGAACAAAGGGAAATTGGAGTGCATGTTCACAGATCCCTGAAGGTAGCAGGCCAAGTAGATAAGCTGGTTAAGAAGGCATACGGAATGCTTGCCTTTATTAGCTCTCTATTGAATACAAGAGCAGGGATTTTATACTTCATATGTATAAAACAAGAGTTAGGCCTCAGCTAGAGTACTGCGTGCAGTTCTGGTCACCACATTAAAGGAAAGATGTGATTGCACTAGAGAGGCTACAGAGGAGATTTACAAGGATTTTGCTGGGAATAGAGAATCTGTACTATGAAGAAAGACTGGATAGTCTGGCTCTGTTTTCCTTGGAACAGAGGAGGCTCAGGGCTGTCCTTATTGAGGTGTATAAAATTATGAGCTTCAGAGATAAAGTAGATAGTAAGAAACCATTTCCCTTAGCAGAGGGGTCAAAAACCAGGGGGCACAGATTGAAAGTAATTGCTGGAAGCTTTAGAGGGGATTTGATGGGAAATGTCTTCACCCAGAATGTTGTGGGTGTCTGGAACTCACTGCCTGAAAGTGTGGTGGAGGCAGGAACCCTAAACACATTTATAAAGTACTTAGATATGCACTTGCGATGCTCTAACTTGCAGGGCTACGGACCAAGAGCTGGGAAGTGTGATTAGGCTGGATAGCTCTTTGTTGGCTGGCGCAGGCACGATGGGCCGAAATTGCCTCCTTCCAAACTGTAACTGTCTATGATTCAATGATGAATTCAAATGGACTGGTCAGGTGTGTAGGATAGTGGCAAATAGAATTGAATCTGAAAATATGTGAGGTAATGCATTTGGGGAGGGCTAAAAAGGCTAGGGAATCTATATATATAAAGCAATCCGTCCATCTGTCTGTCCGTCCGTCTGTCTGTCTGTCCGTCCGTCTGTCCGCTATACACTCAAAAGTTATAGAGCATACCTACGCGTGTGTTATATCAAAAGAAAGCTGATGATCAGGGGAGTGTCATAGGCGTATTTACTTTCTGGTCATACAGAATTTGTTCTGGCAGTATACAAAAAACTTTCAAAAATCTGCTCATTAGCGGTTGACCAATCCTACCACTCATTAACATTGAGTGACGTGATGGTTGACCAATCGTACAGGGGATAGTGTTGACTGACTTGATCGTTGACCAATCCTACAGTTTGTGACCTGATGGTTGACCAATCTGTGCGTCACGGGGGGCGTTTCATTCCGTGTGTGGGCGGGCCTAATCCTGCAGCCTCCCGAAACTTTGCCGCCATTTTTTTATCCCGCCAGCGACAGCACCACCACAACATGCCCCCACATTTTGGCTCCGGCACAGTATCCCGCTCCCGGCCCGCCGGAGCGTCAGGTGAGTTGGGGTCACTTGGGCCGGGCCTATCCACCGCTCGGCCCGAGACACAGAGTGGGCGGAGCAGCGGCAGCGGCCGGCCATTAATTGCGCGGCCCACGGCCGGCCGCACCGGGAGCTCAGCTGGGGTCAGTCTCGGCCTGAGAGCCCAGCCGGGCCTGAAGCGTTAGGCCGCACACGGCCACTGCGGCCGGGCTCAGTTTTCCAAGCCCTTCCCCGGGTGCCAAAAGAGCTGGAGGGAGGGAGGGAGGGAGAGGAGAGGGGGAGATGGAGAGAGAGGGAACGAGAGAGAGAGGGGACAGACAGGGGCAGGGAGAGACAGGGGGGCGAGAGAGAGGGGACAGAGAGAGAGGGGACAGAGAGAGGGGCAGGGAGAGAGGGGCAGGGAGACAGAGGGGGAGTGAGAGAGAGAGGGTCAGGGAGGGAAAGAGTGACACAGAGCGTGGGAGCAGCAGTGCCCGGCCGTAAATCGCGTGGCCCAAAAAAGCCCTGGCTACGCAGGGCCCCCCCAGCTAGTACACTATAAATGGTAGAAAATTGAGAACTGCTGCAATGCGCTATCTCACCCTCGGTTATCTCCCCACTGAAGTGGAGCTAATTTACAGAAAAACGGGAAACTGTTCAACCTCCGTCGCCTCCAGTCCACATACATGGTTGTCCCATCCTCTGTCATCGAATTGCAGAATGCAGACGATGCTTGCAGCTGCGCCCACTCGGAGGTCGAACTCCAAACCTTTGTCAACACTTTCCCTGAAGTATACATGAGCATGAGCCTTACGCTAAACATCCGTAAGACAAAGGTTCTCAACCATCCTACCCCCGCCACACAGTACTGCTCCCCGATTATCAAAATCCACTACAAGGACTTGGTCAACTTTGACCTCTTTCCATATATCGGGAGCCTACTGTCAACAAGGGCAGACGACGATGACGAAGTTCAACACCACCTTCAGTGTGCCAGTGCAGCCTTCGGTCACCTGAAGAAGAGAGTGTTTGAAGACCAAGACCTCAAAACAGGCACTAAGCTCATCGTCTACAGAGCAGTAATGATACCCGGCTGGCTCCATGCCTCAGAGACATGGACCGTGTACAGCTGGCACCTCAAAGCACTGGAGAGGTACCACCAACACTGCCTGCACAAGATCAAGCACATCCATTGGCAGGTTAGGCGCACCAACGTCAGTGTTCTCGCTCAGGCCAACATCGCCAGCATCGAAGCTTTGATCAAGCTCGATCAGTTCCGATGGACGGGTCACATTGTCCAAATGCCCGATATGAGACTCACAAAACAAGCATAGACACATAGAAACATAGAAGATATGAGCAGGAGTAGGCCATTCGGTCCCTTGAGCCTGCTCCGCCATTCAATGCGATCATGGCTGATCATCCAAATTCAGCTCCCGGTCCCTGCTTTCTCCACATACCCCTTGATCCCTTTAGCCTGAAGAAATATATCCAACTCCTTCTTCAACATATTTAATGTATTGGCCTCTACTGCCTTCTGTAGCAGAGAATTCCACAGGTTCACCACTCTCTGGGTGAAGAAATTCCTCCTAATTTCTGCCCTAAATGCCCTACCCCTTGTCCTTAGGCTGTGACCCCCGGTTCTGAACACCCTGACCATCGGGAACATCCTTCTTGCATCTAGTCTGTCCAGTCCTGTCAGATTTTTATAAGTTTCAATGAGATCCACTCTCATTCTTCTAAACTCCAGCGAGCACAAGCCCAATCGACCAAATCTCTCCTCATACGTCATTCCCGGCATCCCAGGTAGCAGCCTGGTGAATCTTCGCTGAACTTCCATGGCAAGAACATCCTTCCTCAGATAAGGCGACCAAAACTGCACACAATACTCAAGATGTGGTGTCACCAAGGCCCTGTATAACTACAGCAAGACATGCTTGGTCCTGTACTCAAACCCTCTCGCTATGAAGGCAACATGTCATTTGCCTTCTTAACCGCCTGCTGCACCTGCAGGCTTACATTCTGCGACTGGTGCAGAAGGACACCCAGGTCTCGTTGCACTTCCTCTTCTCCCAAACTATTGCCATTCAGATAATAATTTGCCTTCCTGTTTCTGCCACAAAAGTGGATAACCTCACATTTATCTATGTTATACTGCATCTGCCATGCTTTTGACCAATCACCCAACCTGTCCAAATCATTCTGGAGATTCTCGGCATTCTCCTCACAGCACACACGCCCACCCAGCTTTGTGTCGTCTGCAAATTTGGAGATATTGCATCTAGTTCCCTTGTCTAGACCATTAATATATATTGTGAATAGCTGGGGTCCAAGGACCGATCCCTGCGGTACCCCACTATTCACTGCCAGCCACTCGGAAAAAGACCCGTTTATTCCAGCTCTTTGCTTTCTGTCTGCCGACCAGTTCTCCATCCAAGTCAATACCTTGCCCCCAATCCCATGTGCCTTAAATTTACACGCTAATCTCTTATGCGGGATCTTATCGAAAGCCTTCTGAAGCCGAAATACACCATGTTCACTGGTTCTCCCTTATTTATTTTACCAGATACATCCTCAAAAAACTCCAGTAGATTAGTCAAGCACGATTTACCTTTTGTAAGTCCATGTTGACATTCTCTGATCCTGTCACTGTTTTCCAAGTGCTCTGCTATTTCATCTTTTATAATGAACTCTAGCATTTCCCCCACTACCGATGTCAGGCTTACCGGTCTGTAATTGCCCGTTTTCTTTCTACCAACATTTTTGAATAGTGGGGTAACATTTGCTACGCTCCAATCCATGGGTGCTGTTCTAGATTCCATCAAATGCTGGAAGATGATCAGCATTGCATCTACTATTTCGAGGGCCACTTCGTTTTATACCCTAGGATGTAGATTATCAGGCACTGGGGATTTATCAGCCTTCGATCCCATCAATTTCCCTAACACCATTTCACTACAAATACTGATTTCTTTCAGTTCCTCCCTTTCATCAGACCCAAGTCCCACAACATCTCTGGGAGGTTATTTGTGTCCTCCTTTGTGAAGGCAGAACCAAATATTTATTTAGTTGGTGCCATTTCTTTGTTCCCCATTATAAATTCCCCTGATTCTGACTGCAAGGGACCTACGCTTGACTTCACCAATCTTTTTCTCTTCACCTATCTATAAAAGCTTTTACATTCAGATATTATGTTCCTTGCAAGCTTACTCTCATATTCTCTTTTCCCTTTCTTAATTAATCCCTTTGTCCTCCTTTGTTGAATCCTGAACTGCTCCCAATCCTCAGGTTTACTGCTTTTTCTGGCCAATTTATATGTCCTATCCTTGGATCTTATGCTATCGCTAATTTCCCTTGTTAGCCATGGTTGAGTCACCTTTTTTGTTATATTTTTATGCCAAACCGGGATGAACAAATTCTGTAGTTCATCCATGCGGCCTTTGAATGTTTGCCATTGCTTATCAACCGTCAACCCTTAGAGTCACATTCCCCAATCAATCCTACCAACTTGCGCCTCAGACCATCGTGGTTTCCTTTATTTCAATTTAGGACCCTAGTCTCTGAGCCGACTACTTCATTCTCCAGCTTAATGAAGAATTCGATCATATTATGATCACTACGACCCAAGGGGGCTCGTACAACAAGATTGCTAATTAATCCTTTCTCGTTACATAATAGCCAGTTTAAGATGGCCTGATCTCTGGTTGGTTCCTCCACATATTGGTCCAGGAAACCATCCAGGAATTCCTCTCCACAGTATTGTTACTAATTTGGTTGGCCCAATCTATATGTAGATTAAGTCACCCATGATGACTGCTGTGCCCTTATTATCCGCTTCTCCAATTTCCCTTTTAATGCCATCCCCAACCTCCACATTACTATTTGGAGGTCGATATACCACTCCCGCTTCTCAGTTCTACCCATACAGATTCCACATCATCAGAGCTAATATCCTTCCTTACAATTGTGCTAATCCCTTCTTTAACCAGCAATGGAACCCACCTCCCCTTACTTTGTGCCTATCTTTCCTGAATATTGAATACCCCTGGATGTTGAGTTCCCAGCCTTGGCCACCCTGGAGCCATGTTTCCATAATCCCAATCAAATCATATTCGTTTACCTCTATTTGCGCAGCTAATTCATCCACCTTATTATGAATGCTCCTCGCATTAATACACAAAGCCTTCAGGCTTGTTTTTTTAACGCTCTTAGACCTATAAAAATTATTATTTTCTGTGGCCATGTTTGATTTAAACCGTTGATTTCTCTGACTGCCACTTTTGTTTTTCTCCTTCCTATCTTTTGCTTTTATCCTTGTTTCACTTTCCACTCTCACCCTGCTCAGGTTCCCAACCCTCTGCACTGAGCTCTGGCACGGCAAGATAGGCCCAGGTGGGCAGAGGAAACGCTTCAAGTACACCCTCAAAGCCTCCTTGAATAAGCATAACATCCCCACCAACACCTTGGAATTCCTGGCTCGAGATGCACAAAGTGGAGGAGAAGCATCTGGGAAGGCGCTGAACACATCGCGTCTGTTCACCAGGAGCAAGCAGAAGCCAAGCGCAGGCAGCACATGGATCGCACCTCAACCCAAGCACCCCATCCACCTGGCCCTTCAACCACCATCTGCTCTACCTGTGACACAGACTGTAAGTCCCGCACTGGACTCATCAGTCACCTGCGAACTCACTCATTTTTAATGTGGAAGCTAGTCATCCTCGGTTCCGAGGGACTGTGTAGAAGAAGAAGAAGAAGAAGAAGAAGAAGAAGAGATCAGATGGACCTACGAGTGCATGTCCACAGATCCCTGAATATAGCAGGATAGGTATAAAAGGTGGTTAAGAATACATACCGGATACAGGCCTTTATTAGCCAAGTCATAGAATATAAGAGCAGGGAAGTTATTCTTGAAATGTATAAAACACTAGTTAGGCTACAGCTAGAATATTGCATGCAGTTCTGGTCACCACATTACAGGAAACATGTGATCACTCTGATGGGATGCAGAGGAGATTTACGAGGTTGTTGCCTGTGCTGGGAAATGTTAGCTATGTGGAAAGATTGGATAGGCTGTGGTTGATTTCTTTGAATAGAGTAGGATGAGGAGAGATCTAATTGAGTTGTATATGAGTGAGGGGAGCTGCGATTGAGATGGCCGATATCACTTCGGCAGTTCGCAATGAATAGAGCTAGAGAATGTAAGAATCCACAGGGTGTCGTCCTTGTGGAACGAGAATTCTGAAGATGGGAGAAAATACCCGCTCTGTGGGTGGAAGAATCCTGGTCAAAGAAGTGGGCGTGCAGGCAAAGGCGACAGAAGAAGGACTCAGTGTCGTGCCGAGATCGAAAACCATTAAAGTGGTGGCGTTAGGAAATAACATTGATTCCTTTGCTGAGGACTGATCCTTCATGGTCAAAGGGGAGATGGTCAGAGGGGATAGTGAAAACACAACAAGCGGTGAGATTGGAAGAAGCGATCGGGTCCGAGGAAAGTGAAGGGAATGAAGGTACCAAAGGACAGTTGGTGTCCAAGATTTGTTGAAGCTTGCGATCCTTGACACATGAAAGGAAGAAAAAATGTTTTTTTGTTAAAGTGCCAGATGTGGCAAAGGATATAATGGAACTGCCGACCAGGCCAGCTTTGAGATAGAGTGATTCGGAGCTGCTGAAGAGAGAGGTCGAGAGCGTGAATGGTGGTGGCGCATGACGTTGAGCATCGATCTCAAAATGTGGTGTGGAACGCTGAATATATTGGAGATATCTTTAATCCTGGCTGGATCCGAAACATGAAGGGCTGATTTTCATTTGAAAGACACGTGGAATGTGTGCGACCCAGAGACAGTTGCTGAGGAAAGAGCTGTGTCTGTGAAACCGAGTTTTGGTAGATACCTGATCAAACATGAGAAGGGGACAGAAAGCAACGAGGATGAACAATATAAAAGAGACAAACGAAATCCAGTCGGATGGAAGAGCAGAACTTCTTCAAGATGGAAATCCTGGAAGAAAAGTGGTAGTGAATTAAACACTAACACTTACAGCGTCCGCAGTATTTTGCTTTTGCACAAGAACAGTGAAACAGTTTTGCAGAAATCATAACCTAACTTTCAAAGATAGTGACAAATTTGCAATGTGCTAGATACGGGAGAGGGAGACCGCTAACTGGTGTTGAACTATTTCAAATTGTCCAAACTGTTTCTCTATCTGTACACCTTCTACAACACATTATTTCTGCAGATAAGGTGAATGTCCTGCAAGGCATATTTCAAATTTCAATAAGTGATCAATGCAGACACACAATCCAAGCCATGCTTGTGTTACATCTAGACTTAAGTATTCCAACACACTCATGGCCAGCCTCCTCACACATGCTACTCTTCATAAACTTCAGGTTATCCAAACCTCTGCTGCCCCTGCCCTAACGCGCACCAAGTCCCAGTCACTCATCACCCCTGTGCTCGCTGACCTACATTGCCAACCGGGTAAGCAATGCCTGGATATTAAAATTATCATCCTTGTTTCCAAGTCCGTCGATGGACTAACCCCACCTAATCTTTGTAATCTCCTCCGGCCCTAAAACCTCTGAGATATCTGCGCTCCTCTAATTCTGAAGACTTGAGCATCCCTGATTATAATCACTCCACCATTGTTGCCGTGCCTTCTGTTGCCTAGTTGCTAAGCTCTGGAAAGTTCTCCTTAAATATCTCCACCTCTCCACCTCTCTTTCCTCCTTTAAGATGCTCCTTAAAACCAAACTATTTGAGCCTCTGCTCTAAAATCTCCTTATGTAGTTCGGTGTCGAACTTTGTTTTATAACGCTCCTGTGAAAGGCCTTGGGACGTATTACTACGTTGAAAGCACTGTACAAGCACACATTGTTGCTGTTGTTGTTGTTCAACATAAACAATCATCCAACAATACTGATGGTATTATGGACTAAAAGAACATGCGATTCTTAATAAGACTGCTCCACGTCAAATAAATGGTGAAAAATGAAGACACTGAGCTCAGGCCCCTGAATAAGTGACTGGGAAAAAATTCTGTCAGTGCAACATGGAAAGTTATTATCCACACAACAGATTCAATATACTCAAGACAAGTAACCACTGGTATCACCACAGAAATAATCCAAACATAAATAAAGTCAAAGAGTTGGTAGAACACCTTGCTGATTATAAAGACTTACCTTGTCCTTTAACAGCAGCAAAATTCGGATTACAAAGAACAGTCACACAACTGAACATGGTTTACAGAAGTAACAACCTGTTACACCGAATTACCTGGTTGACCAACAGCAGTGAGGATGGGAGAGTGAACGGCAAGAACATTGATACATTAAAGTAGTAATTACAGGAACCATACCTGGAAAGTGTGACTTACAAGGAACAACAAAAGCAGCCAGAACTGGATAGTAAATACTGTGTATATCACGAAAAGCAAAATATACCTGAGCAGTGCCATATAACACCACCCTCTCCTATCACTTAGTGTCAGCCCTGATAATCTGTGGAACTGCAGCATTTGACTCCGATCCATGTTCCCCTTTCTATGAGAAACACAGAGTCCGCTAAGACTGCGAGATGAGCCCTCTTACTTATAATACTGGAACCACTCTGGTGAATCAATTAAGATCCATGGAGATTGATATTACTCACAGACATTTAACAAATCGTTGTAACTGTTCCCTTGCACTCCAAAACGTTTTATAGAACAAATTACGTTTATCACATGTTATGTTAACATCAGCGACAAACATCAGAGCTCAGAAGATTATTCGACTAATTGATGGAAAAAAACAGGAAAGGTAAAACATTTGTCTTCGAATGCAAATGACAAGTGAGAGGAGGTCCGTTTACTTTTTTGAGAATATCTGTGCTATACAATGCAATCCTTAGGTAACAGTGAAATCCGGAGCATGGATCTATATTGTTTCTGCCAATGGAAAGAATCTCGAGGGAATTCCCGGGTACTCTTTCAGTTCCCGTGACTTTTGCTAATATTCTATGACTCTAAGACACTCTGCAAATATTAACAATCTCTGGGAAGCTGGATATAAAGAACTACGATCTACAATGCCGTGCAAACATTTGCATTTTCTCTGATGTGCAAATATTTACTGGCGTTGGCCCAGCCCCCTCCCCCCGCCCCCCACACTCGCGCATATTGTAAATTTATACAGGTTTTTTCTGGAAATATTATCACAATCCACCTCCCAGTGAGCAGCCTGCAAATATTGTATAAGTTCCACAGACAACCTGTAAAGAATGACCAGGCATAGTGTTTCGTCACTTCAAATATTGAATCAGTCCTAGAAATCTCAGGTAATAAACGGTCATTTGCTGGAATAACCCTGCATACCGAGACACTGCTCGGAAGGCCTCAGAGAAAGTTACATAGATCTGGGTACTCCCTGTAAATACTATATTGCCTATTGGAATGTCCTTCAAGTTTTTTCGAACCATGTAAATAATACCACAAAGGGGGAATTGTCTGATTCGCCCTGTAACTATTGACTCACTTGCCTAGACTCCACAAAATATAACAATGGAACCTAGATCTCCCCATGGGGAATCATTGAAAAAAAGATGACTGACAAGTTAAACCATCTTCCACAAACCATTGCAATTGCTGCCACAATCTGGGCACTGCCTGAATGTGTAAAGTCCCCACTACTCCATGTAAGTAGTGACAGACAGATTCTCTGCAAATTATGATACACCACTACGGGTATTAATTTTCCTGCAGATTTCTGAACAAACCAACACATTATTCAATATTAAAAGGCCCATGTGGATGCTAACATATTATTAGAACTCTCACCGGATACCCTCTAAAAGTGGTAAACTCCACATAATCCCCTCAAATGTTTGACTCTGTCCTTTGGGCTCCACGAACACTATAGTCTGAAGACCAGCTGAATATGTGAAGTCCATAGTAACTCATAAAACTTTTGCGCCACTTTCTAACACCCCATTAGATATTAGCATGGTCATGCGAATCACTGGAAATTGAATCATCTATATATATAAATGGATCGATCTGTCTGTCTGTCGTCTATCTGTCTGTCTGTCTGTTCTCACGTGTGCATCTGTCCGGCTATGCGCTCGAAAGTTATAGAGCGTACCTACGCATGCGTTATGTCGAAAGAAAGCTTACCGTTCCGAAACGGTCGTAAGCGTATTTACGTTTCGGCCGGACAAAAATCGCGCCCGCGGTATCCGAAAAACTTTCAACATTCCGCTCATTAGCATCTCATTATCCGCTCATTAGCGACAGAGTGACCTCGAGGTCGACCAATCGTATGCCGGGTTTCTGGCGCATGTGGCCGGGCCCTCCTACAGTCGAGTGACGGGACAATTGACCAATCCTACGCTTTGGTGACCTGACGGTCGACCAATCGGTGCGTGTGTGGGTCGGCCTTATCATTCTGAACCGAGGTGAGTCGCCGCCATCTTGATTCCAAACTTTTCCTTTCTTTTTCCCGCTTTCTGCAACTTTAAAAAAAACGTTGCTTTTAAAACACATATTGTTTTTAAAAAAAGTTAATTACTTTCTAAATTTTTTATCTAATCTCATTAATTATCCTACCTTTCCCCGTTTTTCCAGGTAGGCCTCGAAGCCTGGGCATCTGTTGCCAGCCATGTTGGACACTAGGCAATTGTTTTGTGGCAAGCTCTTCCCACGCCTCACCCCCCACCCCCGCACCTACGCTGGGCCCGATTCCGAACCAGCGGCCAGCCATCTTGGTAAAGGCTGGCTGGGCTCACTTCAAGCTCCTGGCGGTTCATTCGGGGGGGGGCGGGGCACCGGAGGGGAGGGGGAGTGGAGAGGGTTACCCTGGCAACCGGCCTCGCCAGCCGCAATCGGCCGCTCAGCCCAGGCCCGGAGATCGGGAGGCGGAGAGGGGAGGAGGGTCACCAAGGCAACCAGGGCTCAGCTCGGGAGAGGGAGGGGGAGCAGAGAGGGTTACCCCGGCAACCGGGTTCGCCAGCCGCAATCGGCCACTCAGGCCCAGGCCCTGAGATCGGGAGGCGGAGAGGGGAGGAGGGTTACCAAGGCAACCGGAGCTCGGGAGGGGAGGGGGGAGTGGAGAGGGTTACCCCGGCAACCGGGCTCGCCAGCCGCAATCGGCTGCTCGGGCCTAGGCCCGGAGATCGGGAGGCGGAGAGAGGTGAGGAGGGTTACCAAGGGCAACCGGAGCTCGGGAGGGGAGGGGGGAGTGGAGAGGGTTACCCCGGCAACCGGGCTCGCCAGCCGCAATCGGCTGCTCGGGCCTAGGTCCGGAGATCGGGAGGCGAGAGGGGAGGAGGGTTACCAAGGCAACCGGGCTCTGGAGGGGAGAGGGAGCGGAGAGGAGGGTTACCCTGGCAAACGGGCTCGCCCAGTCGCAATCGGCCGCTCAGGCCCAGGCCCGGAGATCGGGAGGCGGGTTACCAAGACAACCGGGCCCCAGCCAGCCGCAATTCGGCCGTCTCTGGACCCCCCTTCCCCCATTCCCCCCTCCTCCCCTCCCCCCTCCTCTCCCTCCCCCCTCCGCCCTCCCCCTCACCTCTCCCTCCCCCCTCCACTCCCCCCTCTCCCTCCACCCTCCTCCACCCCCCTCCCCCCCTTCCTCCCCCACCACCCCACCTCTCCCCCCTCCCCCTCCCACACCCTTCGCCCTCCACCTCTCCCTCCTCCCCCCTCCTCCTGCCCTCACCCTTCTCCCCTCCCCCTCCCCCTCCCTCCACCTCCCCCCTCTCCCTCCCCCCTCCCCCTCCCACCCCCTCCCCCACCTCACACCTCTCCCTCCCCCTCCACCCTCCTCCTCCCCTCCCCCCCCTCCCCTCCCACTCCCCCTCACCCTCCCTCCACCTCCTCCCTCTCCATCCCCCCTCCTCCCCCTCCCTCTCCCTCCCCCCTCGCCCCCTCCCACCCCCTCCCTCCCCCTCCCTTCCCCCCCTCCCTCCCTCCCTCCCTCCCTCCTCCCCCCTCCCCCTCCCCCTTCCTCCCCGCTCCCTCCCCCTCCCCCTCCCCCCTCCCCCCTCTTTCTCGCTCTCACTCTTCCCCCCCCGTCGCTCTCACTCTTCCCCCCCAGTCGCTCTCCTCTCTTCCCCCCCAGTCGCTCTCTCTCTCCCCACCAGTCGCTCTCTCTCCTCCCCCCCAAGTCGCTCTCTCTCTTCCCCCCCAGTCGCTCTCTCTCTTCCCCCCAGTCGCTCTCTCTCTCTCTTCCAACAACAACATGCCCTCAAAAGACCCTCGGCACCGCCGGGCACTTCAGCAAGTCTATATATATAAAAGGATACATCTGTCTGTCTGTCTGTCTGTCTGTCTGTCTGTCTGTCCTTCGGTGTGTCTGTCCGGCTATACACTCTAAAGTTATAGAGCGTACCTATACGTGCGTTACATCAAAAGAAAGCTTACGATTCCGGAACGGTCGTAAGCGTATTTACGTTTCGGCGAGACAAAAATTGCGCCCGCGGTATCCAAAAAACGATCAAAATTCCGCTCATTAGCATCTCATTATCCGCTCATTAGCAACAGAGTGACGTCGAGGTCGACCAATCATACGGTCGAGCTACCCAACGGTTGACCAATCGCTGCGTGGTGGGGGCGAGTTCCTGGCACGTGCGGGCGGGCCCACCTAAAGTCAAGTGGCAGGACGATTGACCAATCCTACGCTTCGGTGACCTGACGGCCGAACAATCGGTGCGTGTGTGGGCCGGCCTTATTGTTCTGAACCGAGGTGAGTGGCCGCCATCTTGATTCCAAACTTTTCATTTCTTTTTCCCCACTTTCTGTGTTTTTTCTCAAATCTACATTTCCAGCAAAAAAAAAGTTGCTTTTAAAACACAAATTGTTTAAAAAAAAAAGTTAATTAATTTGTAAATCTTTTCTCTACCCTCTATATTGTTCCTACCTTTCACCGTTTTTCCAGGCCCGGGGCCTAGGCTTCTCCAACTGCCAGCAGTGCAACTCTAGACCCAGGCTCCCGCCTAGACAGAGACAAACACTGGCAGAGAGGGGAGGGTGTGCTGCCTCAGCTCCATTCCCGGGGTCAGTAGGTGGGGAGGCTTCATAAGCAACTGGGGTAGGTCGCAAGCCCCGAATAATAATCTGAAGATCCTGTGTTTGCAGCTGAGGAAATTTCTTCTGCTGACAGCCCCAGGTTAACGGCAGCCATCTTTGTTGAGGAGGGCGAATAGTTTCAGTGCGACACCATTTTGATTCAGTGTGTAACAGAGTGAATGCGCGGCCATCTTAGTACAGGAACATAGATGGGTGGGGCTTCAGTGCTTCCAATCGGGTCCTGGTGACCGGGACAGACAATCGACTGTGTGGGCGGGGCCTAATCTTTCCAACTGAAAAGCAAGCAGCGGCCATTGTTTGTGATACAACACACTGACAGGTGAGGACCCCTTATTTAATAAAGAGATTGGTGAGGTTGTAAAGTGTATGTTATAGAAAGATTTACCGAAAATGTTTAAAAGCACTTTAAATTTCATGTTTCCACACCCCTTGCTCCCCCCTTCCTTTCCCCCCTCCCTTTCCCCCCTCCTTCCCCCACAGCACCTTTCCCCATCCCCCCTCCATTTCCCCCTCTCCCTTTCCCCTCCCAACCTTTCCCCCCACCCTTTCCCCCCTCCTTCCCCCACACCCACTTCCCCCCAACCCAGCCTCGCTTTCCCCCCCCTCCCTTTTCCCCATCCCCTCCCCCATACACCCTCTCCCCCACGCCCCCTTTCCCCCCAACCCCTTCCCCCCTCACTTCCACCCCCTCCCCTCCCTCTCCCCCTCCCTTCCCCCCTCCCCATTCCCTTTCCCCCCTCCCCTCCCTCTCCCCCTCCCTTCCCCCCCTCCTTCCCCCACTCCACCTTCCCCCCCAACCCACCCTTCCCCCCTCCCTTTCCCTCCCTTGCCCCCCTCCCCTCCCTCTCCCCCCTCCCGTCCCGCTCCCCACCTCCCTTTCCACCCGCCTTCCCCCACACCCCCTTCCCCCCTCCCTTCCCCCCTTTCCCCCCCCTCCCTTCCACCCTCCCTTTCCCCCATCCCTTTACCCCATCCTTCCCCCACACCCCCTTCCCCCCAAAACCCCCTTCCCCCCTCCCTTTCCTCCCCTCCATTTCCCCCGTCCTTTCCACCCTTCCCCCCCACCCCCCCCTTCCCCACCCCCCCTTCCCGACCACACCCACCCACACCCCCTTCAAACACCAACACCCCCTTCCCCCCCACACACCCCCACACCCCCTCCCCCTCCACACACCCTCCCACCTCCCCCTTCCCTCCCCCACCCCCCCATCCCCCCCATCCTCCCACCCCTTTCTCCCCCACCCACCCCTTTCTCCCACCTCTCCCACCCACCCACCCCTCCCATTCTGCCCCACCCACCCCTTTCTCCCCCACCAGCCCCACCCTTCTCCCCCCCAGCCACCTCACCCTTCTCCCCCACCCACCCGTTTCTCCCCCACCCCTTGCTCCAGCACCCCTTTCCCCTTTCTCTCCTACCCTCTCTGTCTCTCTCCCTCCATCCCTCTGTCTCTGTCTCCCTCTCTCTCTCTCTCATTTCCTCACTCCCTCCTTTGCCTTCCCTCTCTCTCTCCTTCGCTCTCTCTTGCCTTCCCTCTCTCTCTCTCCTTCCCTCTCTCTCTCCTTCCCTCTCTCCTTCCCTCTCTCCTTCCCTCCCTCTCTCTCCTTCCCTCTCACTCTCATTCCCTCTCTCTCTCCTTCCCTCTCTCTCCCTCCTTCCCACTCTCTCTCTCCTTCCCTCTCTCTCTCTCTTCCACCCCAGTTGCTCTCTCTCTTCCCCCCCAGTCGCTCTCTCTCTTCCCCCCAATTCGCCCTCTCTCTTCCCCCCCATTTGCACTCTCTTTCTCTTCCCCCCCAGTCGCTCTCTCTCTCTCTTCCCCCCAGTCGCTCTCTCTCTCACTTCCCCCCCAGTCGCTCTCTCTCTTCCCCCCAGTCACTCTGTCTCTCTCTTCCCCCCCAGTCGCACTCTCTCTCTTCCCCCCCAGTCGCTCTCTCTCTCTCTTGCCCCCAGTAGCTCTCTCTTTCTTCCCCCAGTCGCTCTCTCTCTTCCCCCCCAGTCGCTCTCTCTCTCTCTTCCCCCCCAGTCGCTCTCTCTCTCTCTTCCCCCCCAGTCGCTCTCTCTCTCTTCCTCCCCAGTCGCTCTCTCTCTCTCTCTCCCCCCAATCGCTCTCTCTCTCTCTCTTCCCCCCAGTCGCTCTCTGTTCCCCCCCAGTCGCTCTCTCTCTTCCCCCCAATTGCCCTCTCTCTTCCCCCCCAGTCGCTCTCTCTCTTCCCCCCCAGTCGCTCTCTCTTCCCCCCCAGTCGCTCTCTCTCTTCCCCCCCAGTCGCTCTCTCTCTTCCCCCCAGTCACTCTCTCTCTTCCCCCCAGTCTCTCTCCCTCTTCACCCCCAGTTGCTCTCTCGCTTCCCCCCCAGTCGCTCTCTCTCTTCCCCCCCAGTCACTCTCTCTCTTCCCCCCCAGCCTCTCTCCCTCTTTGCCACCAGTCGCTCTCTCTCTTCCTCCCCAGTCGCTCTCTCTCTTCCCCCCAGTCGCTCTCTCTCTTCCCCCCAGTCGCGCTCTTTCTTCCCCCCAGTCGCTCTCTCTCTCTCTTCCAACAACAACATTCCCTCGAAAAAGCCTCGGCACCGCCGGGCACTCCAGCTAGTAGAATTATACTGCGATACAACATAGAAGATGGTCATTCGGGCCCCCCTGCCTGTGCAGGCTCTTTGGAAGGGTGACCCAATTAGTCACTTCAGATCCCTTTTGAAAGTTATTATTCAATTTGTTTCCACCACTACCACGGACACCAAAACATATATTGCCTCACTCCCAGAAACTCCATTAAAGAACGGGGTTGTATTTGAGCTTTATGAATGTGGAAACTCTTTGAGTTCCCTCAAAATATTGAAGCGCTGCCTTCCAAAGATTGATACTGCCTGGAACTGTCTACAATCCTTGGCACCACCGAAAATATTATGTCACACCTCTGACCCTTGCAAATACTGCCAGAGAAACATAGAAACGTAGGATCAGGAGAAGTCCATTCAGCCCCACGAGCCCATTCCGCCATTTAAGAAGATCATGACTGGTCTGTAAATCAACTAAATTTACCCCAATTCATCTATATCCTCTGGTACCATTACCATATAAAAGCTATGTATTACAGTCATGAACATTTCAATTGACCTGCCTCCACATCCAATGAAGTAAGTTTGAAGTTTAGTGACTGTAAGCAATGCGGTAGCCATTTTGTGCACAGTAAGGTTCCAAAATCATAAAATCGCTTGTTTTATGTTGGCTGAGACGTACATTATGTCCAGGAGAACAGGAAGAACTCTCCTGGTCTTTTTCAAAACCATTCCTACTGAGAAGGCAGACTGGGCGCCTGTCTCATTCGAATGACGGCACCTTCGACAGTGCAGCACTCTCTCACTACTAGAATTGTCCCATCTGAGATTTCATGCTGAATTCTGTGGGTTTTTTCCCTCTTAGCAGTAGCATACGGTTTAGTTTATGCTACCAAGCCTCATCAGGATCGCGAAGAAGTAACTTGACCCATTGACTACCTCTAAAATAGCAATTGTTGAGTTGTTCTGGAAAACATTCCATCAACACTACCACATGGCGGCTTAGTGTAGATGTAACTGGATTAATTGAGTCTCTGTGAATAATGGCGAGTTCCTGGTTGACCCTCTTTAAAGACAGAAATACTCACCGAGATTTCTGCATATATTGTCACATTCCCAGGCTCTCCTCAGACTTCCTGTATAAAATGACACTGTCCCAGAGACCTGTCTGTACTTTCCGGGAACCTCTTTTGCAAATTTGCTCACTCCCTTTAATCTCCTTTAAACACGCATCCGGTAGAACGTTAACCTACATCAGATCCCTCTCCGACAATGCCTCAGATTTAAAATCCTTATCCTCGTTTTCAAATCCCTCCATGGCCTCGCCCCTCCCTATCTGTGCAACCTCATCCAGCCTAATAAGCCTTCGAGATCTCTGCAGTCCTCCAAATCTGGCCTCTTCAGCAACCCCGATTTTCATCGCTCGATCATTGGCGACTGTGCCTTCAGCTGCCTTGGGCCGAATCTCTGGAATTCGCTCTCTAAACTCTCTGCCTCTCTAACATTCTCCCTTCATTTAAGATGCGCCTTAAAGCCTAACTATTTGACTAAACTTTTGGTCATCTATCCTGATCGATCATTCTTGGCTCGGTGTCAAACAGGTTTTTATTGTTATTGCTCCTTTTAAGCGCCTTGATATATTTAGCTACGGTAAATGTGCTCTATAAATGCAAGTTGCTGTTGTTGTGGTCTAATATGTCTCTCCAGAAAACTATCTTAAATGGACCCTAGAAGTTCATTACCTTTCATGTTAACTCGTGGCTTTGAATCTGAATACTCTGAAAAAGATACTTTAACATTCCAATAGCTGAAGTACATTGCGGAGACAATGCATTTTAAAATAAAATTAACACATTAGGCAGATGATGAATTTGAAATACCGCCAAATTTCTTTAAAAAGTAATCCATGCACCAGATTGATATATATATATATATTAATCGAGTGTATGGATTACATTTTAAAGAAAGTTGGCGGTATTGCAAAGTACAATATATTGGCAAAGCACAATAACCATGGCGCCAGTTTTAGATATTTCATTCTCGTGATGTGGGTGTCGCTGGCAAGTTCAGCATTTATTGCCCATCCCTAATTTCACTTGAGAAGATGGTGAGGAGCTGCCTTCTTGAACCGCTACAGTCCGTGTGGTGAAGGTTCTCCCACAGTGCTGTTAAGGAGGGAGCTCCAGGATTATGACCCAGTGACCCAGCCTGACACGGCACAGTAGTACAGATGGAATGCTGCACTGTCGGAGGTACCGTCGTTCAGATGAGATGTTAAAGAGAGGCCCCTTCTCCTCTCTCAGCTGAATGTAATAGATCATACGGTATTATTTCTAAGAAGAGGAGGGAAGTTATCCCCGTGTCCTGGCCATTATTTATTCCTCAATCAACATTATAGAAACAGATAAGCTGGTCATTATTACATTACTGTTTGTGGGAACTTGCTGTGTGTAAATTAGCTGCGCTGTCTCCTACATTACTGCAATGACTACACTTCAAATGCACTTCATTGGCTGTTAATTGCTTTGGGACATCATCTGGTGGTGAAAGGCGCTATATTAATCAAGTCTTTCTTTTATTTTGTCTTGCTGCCCTTGACCTTCTAGGTGGTAGACTTCATTTGTTTATGAGGTACTGTCGAAGAAGCCTTAGCAAGTTTGTGCAGTGCATCTCCTTGTTGGTACACTCTGCAGCGCCAGTGCACCGTTGATGGAGGGAGACAATATTAAAGGTGCTGGTTCAGGTGCCAATCAAGCGGGCTGCTTTGTCTTTGGTGGTGTAGAGTTTCTTGAATGTTGTTGGAGCTGTACACATCCTGGCAAGTAGAGAGCATTCCATCAAACTCTTCACTTATGCTTTGTTGATGTTGGAAAAGTTTTGGGAGTTATGAGGTGAGTCGCTCCCGCAGAATACCCAGCCTCTGACCTACTCTTGTAGCATCAGTATTTAAATGGCCAATCCACTAAACTTTCTGCCAAATAATTAAGCTTTGGGAATCGACTGTGAGGGATTCGAAGATGGTAATGCAGTTGAATGTCATGGGGAAGTGTTTAGACTCGCTATATTAATTCCCTAGCACTTGTGTGGCGCGAATTGTATTGCCACTTATCGGCCCAAACCTAAGGGTTGTCCGTGTCTTGCTGCATGTGGGCATGGACTGCTGCATTATCTGAGGAGTTGCGAATGGCACTGAACACGGTGCCGCCATCAGGGAACATCCCCACTTCTGACTTTATGTTGGAGTGAAGGTCATTGATGAAGCAGCTAAAAATGCTTGGGCCTAGGACACTGCTCTGTATAACTCCTGCAGCGGTGCCCTGCGGCTGAGAAGATTGGCCTGCAACAGCCACAGCCATCTTCCTTTGTGTTACGTCTGACTCCAGCCAATTGAGAGTTTACCCCTGAAACCCAATTAATTCATTTTACAAGGGCTCCATGATGAGGTGAAGTAAAAGGCAGTCATGCTCACTTCACCTCTGGAATTCACCTCCTTTGTCCATGTTTGGACCAAGGCTGCAAAGAGGTCTGGGGCCGAGTGCTCCTGGTAGAACGCAAATTGAGCAGTTTTGAGTCGGTTATTGTTGAGTAAGTACCGCTTGATAGCAGTATCTATAACGTCTTCCATCACTTTGCTGATGATTGAGATTAGACTGATGGGACGCTAATTTTACGGATAGGATCTGTCCTGCTTTGGGCAATTTTCCACATTGTCGGGTAGATGCCAGTGCTTTAGCTGTAATGGAACAGGTTGGCTGGAAGCACGGCTAGTTCTGGTGCAGAAGTCCTCTGCACGACAGGCGGAATGTTGTCGGGGCTTTTGCTGTACCGAGTGCGCTCAGATGTTTCTTGATACCACGTGGTGTAAATCGAATTGGCTGAAGACTGGCATCTCTGATGGGGCCGGGGGCATCAAGAGGAGACACAGGTGCATCATCTAGTCCTTTTAATGTGCAGAGAATTACGCTGGCAAATAAAAATGTGATGCATTAGCGTAATCGGCAAAGACTGCAGCTGGCTATTGCAAATTATACCAGATGTGAATGCAAACATTGCAATGAACATATAATGGGTACAGAAATTAAATTCATGCACATGAGAGAATTCAATGTAGTTTCTGTCCATTTTTAAGCAATTAAAGCAGGAAACAAAATACATTAATTAATTAAGGTATAAAATGCATCACTGGCAACATCGAATTGTGAAGAATCAATCTACAGGCTTTTAATTTGCGTTTTATAATTTGTGTATATGCAGAATAAAAAGATTCTCGGAAAATTATAGCGATGGGCTACTTTCAAAAATTAAATCAATACAACATTCAATTGATGGAAATGCAACGATGGAGCACTGAGTGAAACAACAGAACTATAACAACAAAGGTCTGGAGATGCCGATGTTGGACTGGGGTGGACAAATGTAAGAAGTCACACAACACCAGGTTATTGTCCAACAGTTTTATTTGAAATCGCAAGCTTTCGGAGCGCTGATCCTTCGTCAGGTGAAGTGGAGAGATGCATAAATAGACAGCTGATCATCCAAATTCAGTACCCTGTCCCTGCTTTCTCCCCATATCCCTTGATCCCTTTAGCCTTAAGAAATATATCTAACTCCAAATTGAATATATTTAATGAATTGGCCTCAGCTGTCTTATGTGATAGAGAATTCCACAGGTTCCCCACTCTCTGGGTGAAGAAATTCATCCTCATCACATTCCTAAATGGCTTACGCCTTATCCTTAGCCTGTGACCTCTGGTTCTGGACTCCCCACCATCGGGAACATCCTTCCTGCATCTAGTCTGTCTCGTCCTGTTAGAATGTTATAAGTTGCAATAAGATCTCCTCTCATTCTTCCAAACTCAAGCGAATATAAGCCTAATCGACTCAATCTCTCTTTATACGTCATTCCTGCCATCCCAGGTATCAGTCTGGTGAAGCTTCGCTGCATCTCCCCATGACAAGAACATCCTTCCTCAGATAAGTCGACCAAAACTGCACAAATAGTCAAGGTGTGGTCTCACCAAGGACCTGTACAACTGCAGCAAGACATCCTTGCTCTTGTACTCGAATCCTCTCGCTATGCAGGCCAACATACCATTTGCCTTCTTAACCGCCTGCTGCACCTGCAAGCTTACTTTCAATGACTGGTGCATCAGGACACCCAGTTCTCGTTGCAGTTACCCAATTCCCAATCTATTGCCGTTCAGAAACTAAAATGTTTTCCTGTATTTGCCACCAAAGTGGATAACCTCGCATTTATCCACGTTATACTGCATCTGCCATGTATCTGCCCAATCACCCAACCTGTCCAAATCATACTGGAGTTTATCTGCAACGTTCTCACAGCACACACGCCAACCCAGCTTTGTGTCATCTGCAAACTTGGAGATATTACATCAAGTTTCCTCGTCTAGACCATTAATATATATTGTGAATAGCTGGGTCCTAGCACCGATCCCTGCGGTACCCCACTAGTCACTGCCTGCCACTCAGAAAAAGACCCGTTTATTCCAACTTTTTGCTTCCTGTCTGCCAACCAGTTCTCTATCTAAGTCAGTACCTTACTCCCAATGCCATGTGTTTTAACTTTAACGCCAATCTATTATGCGGGACCTTATCAAAAGCCTTCTGAAAGTCCAAAAACACCAAATACACTGATTCTCCCTGATCTAATCAACTAGTTACATCCCCAAAAATTTCTAGTAGGTTAGTCAAGCATGATTAACCATTTGTAAATCCATGTTGACTTTATCCGATCCTGCCACTGTTTTCCTAGTGCTCTGCTATTACATCTTTTATAATGGACTCTAGCATTTTCCCCACTACCGATGTCAGGCTTACCGGACCATAATTCCCCGTTTTCTCTCTACCACCTTTTAAAAATAGTGGGGTTACATTAGCCACCCGCCAAACCATGGGAACTATTCCAGAGTCTATAGAATTTTGGAAGATGACCAACAATGCATCTACTATTTCTAGGGCCACTTCCTTAAATACCCAAGGATGTAGATTAACAGGCCCTGGGGATTTATCGGTCTTCAATGCCGTCAATTTCCCTAACACCATTTCCCTACAAATACTGATTTCACTCAATTCCTTCATCTCATTAGAACCTATGATCTCCAAAATCTCTGGAAGTTTATTTGTGTCCTCCTTTGTGAAGACAGAAACAACGTATGTATTTAATTGCATTTTCATTTCCTTGTTCCCCATTATAAATTTACCTGATTCTGACTGCAAGTGACCTACGCTTAATTTCACCAATCTTTTTCTCTTCTCATATCTATAGAAGCTTTTAGAGTCAGATTTTATGTTCCCTGCAAGCTTACTCTCATATTCTACTTTCCCCCTATTAATTAATCCCTTTGTCCTCTTTGCTGAATCCGAAACTGCTCCAGGTCCTCAGTTTTGCTGCTTTTTCTGGCCAATATATATGTCCTCTCCTTGGATCTTATGCCATCCCTAATTTCGCTTGTAAGCCACGGCTGACACACCTTTTTTGTTTCATTTTTATTCTGAAAAGTGATGAACCAATTCTGTAGTTCATCCATGCGACCTTTAAATGTTTGCCATTGCCTATCCACCGTCAACCCTTTAAATAACGTTCGTCAATCCATCCTAGCCAATTCATGACTAATCCCATTTAATTTCCTTTATTTCAATTCAAGACCCTAGCCTCTAAGTCAACTATTTCACTCTCCATCTTAATGAAGAATTCTATCATATTATGATCGCTCCTCCCCAAGGGCCTTGGTCAGCCTGGAGCCATGTCTCTGTAATTCCAATAACATCATATCGGTTTACTTCTGTTTGCGCAGCTGATTGGTCCACCTTATTACGAATGCTCCTCGCATTAAGACACAAAGCATTCAGGCTTTTTTTTTAACACTCTTAGTCCTTTTAGAATTATTACTTACTGTATCCCTGTTTGATTTACACACATGATTTCTCTGCCTTCCACTTTTGCTTTCCTCCATCCTGTCTTTTGCATCTATCCCTGCTTCCCTTTCCTCTGTCTCCCTGCACAGGTTTTCACACCCCTGCCATTTTAGTTTAAACGCTCCCCAACAGCACTAACAAACACTCCAGCTAGGACATCGGTCCAGGTGGATCGCTCACTGTACTCAGTTACACCTCACTCTAGCTCCCTCTGCTGGTGTTTCTCTGATTCACGCACTGTAAACTGGGCAACAGTGAAGTGGTTCATCTGGGTGTCATGAGTCTCCATGTTGAAACTTATCCAATGTCAATTTGTTAATGATATCCAGGGACAAAATGTCAATCAGGAATAAGAGTAGTGTTGGTTGTGACCGTGCAGGATGGTGAAAGAAACACTGGATGAAAATGTGCTGATTGAACTTTTTCGAGTAAAAAAGTTATTGAAGAAGGATGGTGTGATCATCTAGGTAGAATGTTGCAAAGAGGCCAAGGAGGACCAGACCTGTCGTGTACCATGTTCTCGGTTAGTGAAGGACATTGTTGCTAACGTTGAGCTCAGAGGGGCTGGGTGCTGCAAACATTAGATCTTACAGAGGAAGACAAGAATAAAGATGGGAGAGTGGAGCATGGCGTTGAATGACGTGTGATCTGTGCTTTACCAAATGGACCCAGCTTCATAATATTCTGATACTACATCTCATCAACTAGAGCAACTACCCTACAGTTGTGGCACAATTCCAGATCCGACACTCTGTAGCTGATACGCTGTAAATATCTTAGTTTGGTGCAGAAATGCCACAGCCACATTGAACAGAAACTGCAGTGTTTGTCACAGCAACAGACAAGGTGCTCCAGACCCATTTCACTGCCACACTTAGCGCTTTGTTAGATGGCCAATCATTTAGCAATAACATAAGGCAATCCATTATTTCTACGGTTCACACATCTTTATTCTCAGGTAGTGGTCTGTCTCCTAAAAATCTATCAATGTCCTCAAGAATTAGCAGCTGAAGTGATTGAGAAATCCATATTGCATCTTGCTGATTGGATGATTTGTGAGTAAAATCTCTTCTTTCCTGAGAAGCGTTTCAATTTCGCATGTCCAGGGCATTGTCACCACGCAATGTATTAATTATTAAGGTTAATTTACTGATTTAAATTCATTCACTTTTGTCATGGGTTTTGCGGTTAAAGCTGCTCCCTGTGACGATTTTAAACGATTTCAGCTTCAGTGTGTTACTAGGGTTACCGGATTAATTTGTTAAAATATCACATTTTAATCTTGCTCTCCCTCTCTATGAATTCCATAAAACACTACAATGGCCTTGATTTTCTAGGGACTATGACATGCGTACACGGTCGTCAGTGCCCCATGAGTTCCGGGTTTCCGCATGCAATGTGCAGGCGTGAAAACCCGGGAATTGCGATCTGACGAGGATCAGCTTTACAGATCGTATGAAAGCAAAGGAAGTGGACATTCCGTGGCAGAAAGTTAGGCTACTTGCCCAAGATACTGCCCCGCGAATGCCTACAGAACACGTATGCCTGGTAAAAGCAGACCTAAGGCCGTCTTTTACCAGGGTAACGGTTTAAATAAATATTCAAATAACGTTTTTATAACATTTAAACATTAAAAAAACATTACAATTCCTTTAGGCTATATTTGGCACCTTGAAAACCGATCAAATTAAATTGAACTAAATTACGTTTTTGTTTCACATTTTTAAATAAATTGTATTTTAATTAATTTTAAACAGGTGATGATTTACTTTTAATTATGTTGTGTGAAAATGTATTTTTTATGTGATTCATATTATGCTTATGGGGATTCCATACGTAAATGGGATCCCCATACGCATAATGGGAATCTGCATTTTTGATTGGTTGGGCCGGCCCACGTGATCCTAGGAACGTTTTGAACCATCGGCGCTTCTGGGATATGTGGGCCTTTACACAAGCCTATGGCTGTAATCTCAGGAGCGCGAATCTTCATAGGTCCGGGACCAACAATCATGTAAGTACAGAATTTACTTGCGGTTCGGAGGCATTCCCCCTTGGGAAGCTTTTGATCCCAATTTCAAGTCCAACATCTTACACATTCGCCTCTGCAAGATGCATGTTTCTCATCGAGTTCAGGATGACATATCTGTTGGAAACCTGCTATCAGCGCTAGAATAAAGAATGTTGCACAGCTTAAGTTGATGTAAAGGCCTTTGCGATTAGTTGATATGCTAAATTTTGAATGATTTCAAATTGATTGGATGGCTGTTTGCTTTCGCATTTAAGATGGAATTATACTCAAATAAAATACAAAATTTGTTTTGGGGTATTTATTTTTAATTCACTACAGCCATCGAGGTAGATTTACTCTAGTCGCATTTGCTTGACTTGACCAGGTAATTGGTTTCAGTTATATTGGTTGAGTGGTAACTATTGACAAGGACAGGGAGAGAACTCCCCTGCTCTTCTGTGACTAATGCCATAGGATCTTTTATGTCCACCTGAGAGGGCAGACAGGGATTCAGTTTAACATCTGAATCGAAAGATGGTGCAGCACTTCCTCAGTACTGTACTGAAATATCATCCTAAATAATGTGTTTAAGTACCCAGGTATACAACAACAACAAAAACAACAACTACGTGTGTTTTTATAGCGACTGCAATGTAGCAAAACGTCCCAAGGCGCTTTACAGGAGCGATTAACAAACAAAATTTGACACATAGCCTTATAAGGAGCAATTAGGGCAGAAGACCAAAAGCTTGGGCTAAGAAGTAGGTTTAGATGAGCGTCTGAAAGGAGGAAAGAGAGGTAGAGAAGTGCAGAGGTTTAGGGTAGGAATTCCTGGGCTTAGGGCCTAGGCAATTGAAGACACGGCCTCCAATGGTGGAGCGAAATAATCCGGGATGCTCAAGAGACCGTAATTAGGGGACCACAGATATTGCGGGGTGTTTTCGGACAGCAGTAGGTTACAGAGATATGAAGGGCCAGGCAGGGTAGTGATTTGTAAACAAGGAGGAGATTTTTTTTATAAAAGACGTTGCTTATCCGTGATCCAATGTAGGTCAGCGAGCCCAGGGCTGATGGGTGAACGGTTCTTGGCGCGAGATAGGACAAGGGCAGCCGAGTTTTGGATTATCTCAAGTTCGTGTTGGGTAGAACGTGGGAGGACAGCCTGGGGTGCGTTGGAATACTCAATCTGCAGGTAACAAATGCATGGATGAGGGTTTCAGCAGCAGATGAGCTGGGGCAGGGGCGGGCAATGTTATGAAGTTGGAAATAGGTGGTCTTAGTAATGCTGCGGATATGTGGTCAGAAGAACATTTCAGGGAATAATATGAGAACCAAGGTTACAAACAGTATGCTTCAGCCTCAGACAGATATTAGGAAAAGGGATACAGTCATTGGCTAGGTAACGAAATTCGTGGCAGTGTCCGAAGACAATGGCCTTGGTCTTCCCAATATGTAATTGGAGAAAATTTTGGCTCATCCAGTACTGGATGTCGGACAAGCAGTCTGACAATTTACAGACAGTGGGTGTTTTCTCAACTGAGAATTCCCCTCTACGTGCTTGACATGGCCCTTGACCGTGTCCGTTGTATTTCCCGCACTTCTGCTCGCACCCCTTACCTCCCTACCGGAACCCCGAAAGTGTTCCCCTTGTCCTCACCTTTCATCCCACTAGCCTCCAGATTCAACGGATCATCCTCCACTAATTCCAACACCTCCATAGTGATTCCAGCACAAAACACATCTTCCCCTCACCTCCCCTTTCAGCATTCTGAAGGGACTGCTCCCTCGGTGACACCCTGATCCACTCCTCTATCACCTCAACACCCCTTCCCCTTCGCCTGGCACCTTCCCGTGCAATCGCAGGAGATGCAACACATGCCATTTTTCCTTCCCCCTTCCCACTGTCCAGGGCCCAAACACTCCTTCCAGGGAAAATAGCGACTTACTTGTACTTCTTGCAATTTAGTATCCTGTATTCGCTGCTGACAAAGTGGTCCCCTCTACATTAGGAAGATAAAATGCAGATTGGGTGAACACATTGTGGAACACCTCCATTCATTTCGTAAGGGTGAAGCTGAGCTTCTGGTCGCCTGTCACTTTCATTCTCCACTCCACTCACACTCAAACCTTACCATCCTCGGCCACCTACACTGTTCCAACGAAGCTCAGCGTATGCTCGATGAACAGCACCTCATCGTTCGGTTTGACACTTTACAGCCCTCTGGAGTCAGCATCGAGTTCAATAATTTCAGCCCATTACGTCTGCCCCTATCTATTTTTTCCATATGTTCTCTCTCTCACATTGCAGCTGTTGTTCATTCTGCCATTGCCATTTACACTTCATCTAGAGCCAGCTTTTGTTGCTTAACTAGTTCCATTAACATCTCCTTTTGCCTTGCACCATCAACCCTTTTCTCTCCTAATCTCTCCTGCCTTACATCCTATCACAGACCTTCCGATTTGTTCATTCCTCCACTTCCTCCTTTCCCTGCCCCTGCACGTATGTGTTCCATCTCGAGCTTTTTCAAGTTCTGACGAAGGGTCATCGACCAGAAAGGTTAACTCTGTTTCTCTCTCCATGGATGCCGCTTGACCTGCTGAGTATTTCCAGCAGTGTCTCTTCTTATTTCAGATTTCCAGCATCCGCAGTGTTTTGTTTTTGTGTTGCATCTACTGCATTACCCTTATCTACTATTTCTGTTAGTTCTTCAAAGAATTCGGTAAGGTTGGTCGAGCATGTCCTCAACTTTTGAATTCTGTGCTGACTATTTTTTGTTATATTTAGATTTTCCAGCTGGTTTTCTATTGCATCTTTCAGTAAGGATTTCTTTATCTTTCCTACTGCCGATGTGAAGCTAACTGGTTTATAGTTTCATCTTTATGTTCCATATCCCTTTTTAACCATATGATTTGCGTTAAAATAAGCCGCTGTGAAAGTTGGGGACATGAAATGAGCGGTTATACTCTGCAAATTCGGTGGTTAATGAGCTAAACTGGAACGGCAGCATTTTTTTTCAGCCTATAGAGGATTGGCTGTGGTTCTATTCTCAGCGCAATTTAAGGTTGGCTTCTGATATTATTACACTGCTGCTTTAAACAATGTTATCCGGTTTACAATAATCCATTTTAAAATAATGTTTTGAAGCCTGCATTGGAATAATAATCAGTGGTCTGTCTCTGAACGGGTTAATTTCCCATCATACTCTTCCCACATTAATTGGGTTTAATCCAGGTATCAGCTGTGGTCGCACTCTTGCGTCAGAAGATCGTGGGCTCAAGTCTCACTGCAGAACCCGCTTAGCACAAATTCTAGGCACACACTTCAGGGCCGTACTGATGGAGTGCTGCAATGTCTGAGTCGCCGTCTTTCGATGAGATAATGGCCCTGAAATTAGGATCGGGTGCTTGCCGCGCGTGCAAACCCCCGATTTGCACTCACCCTGTGGCCGACATATGAAGCCCGGGCCTGTTTGCATTTCCTGTCACTGGCCGGGTTCAGATGTCGGCGCGATGTGCTTACCTGATCCAGCGGTGTATTTAGTGCGATGTGCCAGCTGGGATCAGGTGAGCACTGTGCAGCCAATCAGGGGAGGGGAAACTCATTCATGAGTTTGACAGAAAGAGCTGTCAAACTCATGAAAATTCCTGGCCCCAAAACACTAATTAAAGCTGAAAGAAAATTAAAAAAACTTTGCGCTACTTAAATGAACAATAAATAACTCTGAAAAACTATTTTAAACAATAATTTTAAATTAAAAAAAATAATTTATTTTTAAAAATCGGGGCTAAAACTAAACTTACCTTACTGAAATTCTTTAAAAATAACAAACCTGTGGAAAAACAAATTCTCAATTGTACTAAAAGCCCACTTACCTGAAAAACTAAGCCCTTACGTGTGGTTTTTCAATGCGTAAAGACCGGAGGCATTTACACACGCGCAACTCTGAAAAAAAAAAAGGAATTTCACTGCGCACGCGCTGCCTGTGCAGTCGCGCGTGTTCTGCATCTTAACCACTTGGGTCAGAGGACAGGAAATGCCGGTTTTCAGCGCATACGCTGTGCATGCTGAAAACCAGCAAATCCTCTGGGCACACGCTTGAGTACCCCATCCGTACTCACGCATTGTGCCCGGAATTACTGGGCCATTAAATCTATTTTCTTTAATTTATCACCGTGGGCCTCCAGATGCTGCTGGAAATGTGTGAAGTGCTAGTATTTATTGTATTTACATTTAACACTTGTTGGACAAATGTTTCAGTGAAAAGGTGAATTTCCTCTGGACTTCTCTCTCTCCACCGTGCAAACTTCAGCAGACGTTCAATGGATGAACTGAAGCAAATTCCCACCAGACTGTCTCGAGATTATTTGTAATTACTCATATGTCCAGTTTCAACAACTGGAGGGTGAATTGCTCTTTTAAAGTGACCCCTGCGACATGCCTTATACACCAGCAGTGGGAGATACCACTTTATAATTGCAATATTTGCACCTTACATTATCCACTAGAGCGGGCAAGAATACTCCATAAATGTAACGAAAGAAACGCTGACTTCGACGCCCAGAATTTTAATATTTTCGACCACGTTACATAGAAACATAGAAACATAGAAGATAGGAGCAGGGGTAGTCCATTCGGCCCGTCGAGCCTGCTCCACCATTCATTGTGATCATGACTGATCATTCAAATTCAATAACCTGTCCCTGCTATCTCCCCATATCACTTGATCCCGTTAGCCTTAAGAACAATATCTAACTCCTTCTTGAATATAGTTAATGAATTGGCCTCAACTGTCTCCTGTGGTAGAAAATTCCACAGGCTCACCACTCCCTGGGTGAAGAAATTCCTCCTCCTATCAGTCCTAAATGGCTTACCCCTTATCCTTAGACTGTGACCACTTGTTCTGGACTCCCGCCATCGGGAACATCCTTCCTGCATATAGTCTGTCTAGTCCTGTTAGAATTTTATAAGTTTCAATGAGTTCCCCTCTCATTCTTCTAAACTCCAGCGAATATAAGCCTAATCGACTCAATCTTTCTTCATATGTTATTCCTGCCATTCCAGGTATCAGTCTGGTGAATATTCGCTGCACTCCCTCCATAGCAAGAATATCCATCCACAGATAAGGCAAGCAAAACTGCACACAATACTCAAGAAGAGGTCTCAGCAAGGCACTGTACAACTGCAGCTTGACATCCTTGCTCATGTGCTCGAATCCTCTCTCTACGAAGGCCAACATACCATCTGCCTTCTTAACCGCCTGCTGCACCTGCATGCTTACCTTTAGCAACTGGTGCACAAGGACATCCAGGTCTCGTTGCACTTCCCCTTTTCACAATCTATTGCCGTTTAGATAATATTATGCCTTCCTGTTTCTGCCACCAAAGTGGCTAACCTCGCATTTGTCCACATTATATTGCATCTGCCATGCACCTGCCCAACCTGTGTAAATCCTACTGGAGTTTCTCCGCATCCTCCTCACAGCACACACGCCCACCCAGCTTTGTGTCATCTGCAAACTTGGAGATATTACATCTAGTTCCCTCGTCTGGATCATTAATATATATTGTGAAAAACTGAGGTCCTGCGGTACCCCACTCATCACTGCCTTCCACTCGAAAAAAGACCCGTTTATTCGAACTCTTGACTTCCTGTCTGCCAACCAGTTTTCTATCCCAGTCAGTACCTTACCCGCAATCCCATGTGATTTAACTTTGCACGCTAGTCTCTTATGCTGGACCTTATCGAAAGCCTTCTGAAAGTCAAAATACACCACATCCACTGGTTCGCCCTTATCTGTTATACGAGTTACATTCCAAACAAATTCCAGTATATTAGTCAAGCATGATTTACCTTTTGTAAATCCATGTTGACTTGGTCCGATCCTGTCACTGTTTTCCAAGTGCTCTGCTATTATATCTTTTATAATGGACTCTAGCATTTTCCCGTCTACCGATGGCAGGCTTACCATTCTATAATTCCTCGTTTTCTCTCGACAAACCTTCTGAAATAATGGTGCAACATTAGCTATCCTGCAAGCCATGGGAACTGTTCCAGAGTCTATAGAAGTTTGGCCGGTGACCAGCAATGCATGTTCTATTTCTAGGGGCACTTCCTTAAGTACCCTAGGATGTACATTATCAGGCAGTGGGGATTTATCGGCCTTCAATCCCATCAATTTCCCTAACACCATTTCCCCACAAATACTGAATTCATTCAGTTCCTCACTCTCATTAGACCCTATGTTCCCCGAGTTTATTTGTGTCCTCCATTGTGAAGACAGAACCAAAGTATTTATTTAATTAGTCTGCCATGTCTTTGTTCCCCATTATAGATTACCCTGATTCTGACTGCAATGCAACTACGCATGACTTCACCAATCTTTTTCTCTTCACATATCTATAGAAGCTTTTACAGTAAGTTTTTATGTTCCCCACCAGCATACTCTCATACTTTATATTCCCCCTCTTAATTAATCCATTTGTCCTCCTTTGCTGAATCCTATACTGCTCCCAATCCTCAGGTTTGCTGCTTTTTCTGGCCAATTTATATGTCCTCTCCTTGGATCTTATGCTAGCCCTAATTTTCCTTGATAGCCAATATTGAGTCACGTTTTTTGTTTTATTTTTATGCCAAAGAGGGATGAACAATTTCTGTAGTTCATCCATGCGATCTTTAAATGTTTGCCATTGTCTATTCACCGTCAACCCAATAAGTTACATTCCCCAATCCATCCTAGCCAACTCGTGCCTCATACCATCGTAGTTTTCTTTATTTACATTCAGTACACATGTCTCTGACTCATCTACTTCACTCTCCATCTTAATGATGAATTCTATTATATTAAAATCGCTCCCCCCCCCAAGGGGCCTCGCACAACAAGAATGCTAATGAATTGTGGTAAACCACTGTTATACCTGTCTGTATGTGTATGTGTATTCCACTAGGTACAGGTCTGGACATGCCTCGGCTGACTCCTCCCACTATTCCAGGTATATAAGTGACTACTTCCCAGTCCCTTAGTATTCTGGACGGGTCGACCACTCGAGACTAGACCTTCATTCTTTAGTTAATAAAAGCCTGGTTGTTACTCGCTTAACCTCAGTCTTTTGAGTAATTGATGGCGCATCAATTTTATTTACTAAATTTTTTATAATGGAGAAGATCCTCACACCAGCATGCCTGGACCTGGACAGTCGGGAAGCGGACGCTTCCACCAAGTTTGCTCACTGGCTCATGTGCTTCGAGGCATTCCTGACTGCCTCCACTGCGGCCGTAACGGATGCGAACAAACTGTCTGTCCTGATCTCCAAGGTGAACCACCGAGTGTACTCAGTCATCCGGGACGCGACCTCGTACACAGCCGCCCTCCAGCTCCTCAAGACCCAGTACACGCGCCCTGTGAACGATGTTTACGCCAGGCACCTCCTGGGGAGTCGCAAGCAACAATATGGAGAATCGACTGAGGAATAGCTCCAAGCACTGTCCGTGCTTGGCCGGGCCTGTTGGTGTAAGGCGGTAACGCCCACTAAGTACATGGGGGAACTGATCCGGGATGCCTTCGTAGCGGGCCACAGGTCCAACTACACCCGACAGCGACTGCTGGAGCAGAGTGTCCTCACCCTCGACAAAGCCTCTGAAGTCGCACTAACGCTGGACGCAGCCTACCGGGGCATGGATGCCTACTCTTCTGCACCGTGGACGCCGCGGGGAACGACAACCTGGGACACGGTAGGGCAGCCCCATAGCACCGTGCCACCCCAGCCACAGCCCAACAACGGCCCAACCACCGCAGCAGCGTCCCAAAGCCAGACAGCAGTATCCCAAGGCCAGAAATGCTACTTCTGTGGCCAGGCCAAACACCCCAGAGCACGCTGCACGGTGAAGAATGCGACCTGCTCGTGCTGCGGGAAAAAGGGACACTATGCTAGCGTCTGCAAGGCCAAAGCCACCCCGAACGCCAGCAGCACCGCGTGTGGGCCGTGCGAGCCGCCATCTTGGGCCCCCAGCAGCGCTGCATGTGAGCCGTGCGGGCCGCCATCTTGGGCCTCCCCAGCCATGTGCGAACCACCACAGCAGCAGCCATCTTGGACAACTCCAGCCACATGGGAATCATGGACGCCGCCATCTTGGACACCAGCCAGGACGCAGCAGGCCGCCAACCCCCCCCCCATCTGATACCCGCAGCGGCACACCGACCCCTACGCTGGCCTCTGTTACGCTGCACCAACCGAGACCGCACCAACTAGCTCGGTGCAAAATGGACGTTAAGGTAAACGGCCATGCAATAAACTGCCTTTTGACTCCGGGAGCACAGAGAGCTTCATCCACCCCGACACGGTGCGGCATTGCTGTCTCCCAGTCCTGCCTGCGCACCAGCGGATTTCTATGGCCGCCGAGTCCCAGTCAGCGGACATTGGCGGCTACTGTGTGGTGACACTAGTAGTAGATGGGACTGTGTTCAATCATTTAAAACTCCTGGGCCTGCCCCAACTTTGCGCTGCCATTCTACTGGGGTTGGATTTCCAGTGCCACCTCAAAAGTGTTACGATGGCGTACGGTGGCCCCCTCCCCCCACTCACAGTCCGCAGCCAGCAGCCTCCAAATTGCCCGCCGTGCACCAGATGCAACCTCTCCACACTCAGAGTCCCAACCCCCCCACTGTTTGCTAACCTCACCCCCGACTGTAAGCCCATCGCCACAAAGAGCAGGCGATACAGTGCCAGGGACAGGGTTTTCATCAAAACCAAAGTGGAGCAGCTCCTGAAGGAGGGGATTATTGAGGGCAGCTCCAGCCCCTGGCGAGCCCAGGTTGTGGTCGTTAAGACCGGCGAGAAACAATGCCTGGTCATCGACTACAGCCAAACAATAAACCGCTACACCCTGCTGGACGCCTACCCACTCCCCCGCATAGCTGACATGGTCAACCAGATCGCGCAGTACCGTGTCTTTTCGATCATTGACCTGAAATCAGCGTACCACCAGCTCCCCATCCGCCCCGAAGGCCACCAGTATACTGCTTTTGAGGCAAACGGCCGCCTCTATCACTTCCTTATGGTTCCCTTTGGCGTTACCAATGGGGTCTCCATCTTCCAAAGGGAGATGGACCGGATGGTCGATCAAAACGCGCTGCAGGCCACTTTCCCTTACCTAGACAATGTGAACATCTGCGGCCATTGTGGTAAACCACTGTTATACCTGTCTGTATGTGTATGTGTATTCCACTAGGTACAGCTCTGGACATGCCTCGGCTGACTCCTCCCACTATTCCAGGTATATAAGTGACTACCTCCCAGTCCCTTAGTATTCTGGACGGGTCGACCACTCGAGACTAGACCTTCATTCTTTAGTTAATAAAAGCCTGGTTGTTACTCGCTTAACCTCAATCTTTTGAGTAATTGATGGCGCATCAGCCATGACTTGCAGGACCATGACGCAAACCTCGAGAAATTCCTCCGCACCGCCCAACTCCTGAACCTGACATATAACAAGGAGAAGTGCATATTCCGCACAGACCGCCTCACCATCCTTGGCTGTGTTGTGGAACATGGGGTCATTGGTCCCGACCCGGACCGGATGTGTCCCCTTATGGAACTCCCACTGCCCCACTGCCTAAAAGCTCTGAAGAGGTGCCTAGAGTTTTTTTCCTACTACGCCCAGTGGGTCCCCTACTATGCAGACAAAGCCCGTCCGCTGATAAAATCCACCTCTTTTCCCTTGATGGCAGAGGCCCGCTCGGCCTTCAACCATATCAAGGAGGACATTGCCAAAGCCACCATGCACACAGTGGACGAATCCATCCCCTTCCAGGTGGAAAGCGATGCATCCGACTTCGCTCTGGCCGCCACCCTTAATCAGGCGGGGAGACCTGTGGCATTCTTCTCACGAACCCTCCAGGGCCCGGAGACCAGACACTCCGCAGTCGAGAAGGAGGTCCAGGCTATTGTGGAGGCTGTGCGTCATTGGAGGCACTACCTGGCCGGAAAACGATTTACCCTGCTCACTGACCAGCGTTCAGTTGCTTTTATGTTCAACAACAAGCAGAGGGGCATAATCAAAAATGACAAGACCTTGAGGTGGAGAATCGAACTTTCCACCTACAATTACGAGATCTTGTATCGGCCTGGGAAGCTCAATGAACCCCCAGATGCCCTATCGTGTGGCACCTGCGCCAGCACGCAGATCGATAGGCTGAGGGCCCTCCACAATGACCTCTGCCACCCGGGGGTTACCAGGTTCTTCCACTTCCTCAAGGCCTGCAACCTTCCTTACTCCATTGAGGAGGTCAGGACCATGACCAAGAACTGCCAAGTCTGCGCTGAGTGCAAATTGCACTTTTATAGAACAGACAGAGCCCACCTGATAAAAGCCACTCGCCCTTTCGAACGCCTGAGCGTCGATTTTAAAGGGCCTCTCCCCTCCTCCGACCGCAATGTGCACTTCACCCCGCCGGACTCATTTTTAAACAAGGGGTGAATGTGGTAAACCACTGTTATACCTGTCTGTATGTGTATGTGTATTCCACTAGGTACAGGTCTGGACATGCCTCGGCTGACTCCTGCCACTATTCCAGGTATATAAGTGACTACCTCCCAGTCCCTTAGTATTCTGGACGGGTCGACCACTCGAGACTAGACCTTCATTCTTTAGTTAATAAAAGCCTGGTTGTTACTCGCTGAACCTCAGTCTTTTGAGTAATTGATGGCGCATCATGAATCCTTTCTCATTACATAATACCCTGTCTGAGATGGCCTGATCTCTAGTTGATTCCTCGACATATTGGTCCTGGAAACCATCCCGTATACATTCTAGGATTTCCTCTTCCATAGTATTGTTACTAATTTGGTTCGACCAATCTATTTGTAGCTTAAAGTCACCCATGTTAAATGCTCTGCCCTTATTGCACACATCTCTAATTTCTCGTTTAATGCCATCCCCAAACTCAGCATTGCTGTTTGGGGGTCTGTATACAACTCCGACTAACGATTTCTGCCCCTTGGTATTGCTCAGCTTTACCCGTACAGATTCTGCATCATTGGAGCTAATATCCTACCTTAGTATTGTGTTTATCTCCTCTTTAACCAGCAATGCTACCCCACCACTTTTTCCTTTTTGCCTGTCCTTCTTGAATATTGAGTACCCCTGAATGTTGAATTCCCAGCCTTGGTCACCATGTCTCTGTAGTCCCAATTATATCATATCCGTTTACATCTATTTGTGCAGCTAATTCATCTACCTTATTATGAATGCTGCTCGCATTAAGACACAAAGCCTTCAGGCCTTTTAGAATTAGAGTTTACTGTGGTCACGTTTGATTTCTCTGACTTCCACTTTTGCTTTTCTCCTTCCAGTATTTTGCTTCTATCCTTGCTTCCCCTTCCTCTGTCTCCCTGCACAGTTACCCAACCCCTTGCCATTTTAGTTTAAAAACTCCCCAACAGCACTAGCAAACAATCCCCCTTGGACATCAGTCCCGGTCCTGCCCAGGTGCAAGCAGTTCAGTATGTACTGGTCCCACCTCCCCCAGAACTGGTTCCAATTTCCCAGGAATTTGAATCCCTCCCAATTTCACCATTCTTCTAGCCACGTATTCATCTGAAATATTCTTCAACTTCTATGCTGACTAGCACGTGACACTGGTTGCAATCCTGAGATTACTACCTTTGAGGTCCTATTTTTTAATTAACCTCCTACTCCCTATATTCAGCTTTTAGGACCTCATCCCGTTTTTTACCCATATGATTGGTAACTATATGCACCACGACAACTGGCTGTTACCCCTCCCCCTCAGAATGCTCTGCAGCTGCTCCAAGACATCCTTGACCCTTGCACCAGGGAGGCAACATACCATCCTGGAGTCTCATTTGCGGCCGCAGAAACGCCTATCTAATCCCCTTACTATAGAATCCCCTATCACTATAGCTCTCCCGTTAGTTTTCCTCCCGTCCCGTGCAGCAGAACCACTCATGGTGCCAAGATGTTGGCTGCTGCTGCCTTCCCCCGATAAGCCATCCTCGCCAACAATATCCAAAGTGGTTTATAAGAACATAAGAACTAGGAGCAGCAGTTGGCCAATCGGCCCCTCGAGCCTGCTCCACCATTCAGTAAGATCATGGCTGATCTGATCCTAACCTCAAATCTTCTATCACTCTACATCCCTCCCGAACCCATGTGATCTCCTGGGAGAGGCGAAAAACCAGATAAAAAACCCAGTGGAATTTGGGAGTGAAAAATCTGGGTATTCCTCTCCGACCCATAAGAACATAAACATAAGAACATAAGAAATAGGAGCAGGAGTAGGCCAATTGGCCCCTCGAGCCTGCTCCGCCATTCAATAAGATCATGGCTGATCTGATCCTAACCGCTAATCCACTATGACAGGACTATCTCCTGAATCTAACAGCATTAGACACACGAAAACAGGAGCAGGATCAGGCTACATGGCCCCTGGGCCCGCTCCGCTACCCACAGGGCCATGACCTATCCGAACCTAGACTCATGTCCAAATTCCTGCCCGCTCCCCGTAACCCTTAATTCCCTTTTCTACTAGGAAACTGTCTATTTCTGTTTTAAATTTATGTAATGATGTAGCTTCGACAGCTTTTTGGGGCAGCATATTCCATGGACCTACCACCCTCTGAGTGAAGTAGTTCCTCCTCATCTCAGTTTTGAAAGAGCAGCCCCTTATTCTAAGACTATGCCCCCTAGTTCTAGTTTCACCCATCATCTGGAACATCCTCCCTGCATCCACCCGATCCAACCCCTTCATAATCTTATATGTTTCAATAAGATCGCCTCTCATTCTTCTGAACTCCAATGAGTAGAGTCCCAATCTACTCAACCTCTCCTCATATGTCCATCCCCTCATCCCCGGGATTAATCGAGTGAACCTTCTTTGTACTGACTCGAGAGCAAGTATGTCCTTTCTTAAGTATGGACACCAAAACTGTATGCAGTATTCCAGGTGCGGTCTCACCAATACCTTGTACAACTGAAGCAATACCTCCCTATTTTTATATTCTATCCCCCTAGCAATGAAAGCCAACATTCCATTGGCCTTCTTAATCACTTGCTGCACCTGCATACTAACCTTTTGAGTTTCGTGCACCAGGACCCCCAGATCCCTTTGTACTTCAGTACTTTCAAGTTTCTTGCCATTAAGATAATAACTTGCTCTACGATTTTTCCTGCCAAAGTGCATAACCTCACACTTTCGAGTATTGTATTCCATCTGCCAAATCTCTGCCCACTTACTTAGCCTGTCTATGTCCCCTTGCAGGTTTTTTATGTCCTCGTCACTCACTACTTTCCCTCCCATCTTAGTATCATCTGCAAACTTTGACGTGTTACACTCGGTCCCCTCCTCCAAATCATGAATATAGATTGTAAAGAGTTGGGGACCCAGCACTGACCCCTGCGGAACACCACTGGTTACTGATTGCCAGTCTGAATATGAACCATTTATCCCAACTCTCTGCCTTCTGTTAGATAGCCAATCCTCTATCCATGCCAGAATATTACCCCCAATCCCGTGATTTTTTATCTTAAGCAATAATCTTTTGTGTGGCACCTTGTCAAATGTCTTTTGGAAGTCTAAATACACTACGTCCACTGGTTCACCTTTATCCACCCTATATGTTACTTCCTCAAAGAACTCCAGCAAATTTGTCAAACATGACTTCCCCTTCATAAAACCATGCTGACTTTGTCTTATTAAATTATGATTATACAAATGTCCTGTTACTGTCTCCTTAATAATGGACTCCAAAATTTTACCTACCACAGATGTTAGGCTAACCGGTCTATAGTTTCCAGCCTTCTGTCTACTGCCCTTTTTAAATAAGGGTGTTACATTAGCAGTTTTCCAGTCTGCCGGGACCTTTGCTGAGTCCAGGGAGTTTTGGAAGATTATTACCAATGCATCCACAATCCCTACCGCCACTTCCCTCAAAACCCTGGGATGTAAGCCATCAGGTCCAGGTGATTTATCCGCCTTGAGTCCCATTATTTTACCAAGTACTACTTCCTTAGTGATTTTAATCGTATTTAGCTCCTCCCCCCCTATAGCCCCCTGCTTGTCAAGTGTTGGGATATTCTTGGTGTCCTCTACTGTAAAGACTGATGTAAAATATTCATTCAGTGTTTTTGCCATCTCCATATTTCCCACCATTAATTTCCCGGTCTCATCCTCTAAGGGACCAACATTTACTTTAGCCACCCTTTTTCTTTTTATATAACTATAAAAACTCTTACTATCTGTCTTTATATTTTTTGCTAATTTACTTTCATAATGTATCTTCCCCTTCTTAATCAATCTTTTTGTTATTTTTTGCTGTCTTTTAAAGTTTTCCCAATCCTCTATCCTCCCACTAGATTTGGCTACCTTATATGCCCTTGTTTTTAGTCGAATACTATCCTTAATTTCTTTACTTAGCCACGGATGGCTGTCTTTTCTTTTACACCCTTTTTTTCTCAGTGGAATATACTTTTTTTGGAATTTGTAAAATAACTCCTTAAATGTACACCACTGATCATGTATCGTCTTATCCTTTAACCTATTTTCCCAATCCACTTTACTCAATTCCGCTCTCATACCTTCATAGTCTCCTTTATTCAAGCTTAGCACGCTTGTTTGAGATACAGCCTCCTCACCCTCTAACTGAATATGGAATTCAACCATGTTATGGTCACTCATTCCAAGGGGATCCTTTACTAGGACATTTTTAATTAACCCTGTCTCGTTACACAGGACCAGATCTAAGGTTGCTTGCCCCCTGGTTGGTTCAGTTACATACTGCTCAAGAAACCCATCCCTAATACACTCAATGAACTCATCCTCAAGGCAGCCCTGCCCAATTTGATTCGTCCAATTTATATGATAGTTAAAATCCCCCATAATTATAGATGTTCCCTTATTACAAGCCCCATCTAGACGATTGAATCTCGTCCAGGAGATCACTGTCACCATATTCTCTACAGTTCTTACCTTCTGTAAAAGGTGATCTCCACCTCAGCTACGAACAGGAATAGAACCATCTCCTGAAATCTAACACATAATTAGAACACAAGAAGTAGGAGCAGAACCAGACGACACAGCCCCTGTGCCCGCTCCGTTATCCACAGGGCCATGACCATTCCGAACATAGACTCATGTCCAATTTCCTGCCCGCTCCCCGTAACCCCTAATTCCCTTTACTTCTAAGAAACTGTCTATTTCTGTTTTAAATTTATTTAATGATGTAGCTTCCACAGCTTTCTGGGGCAGCAAATTCCACAGAACTACTACTCTCTGAGTGAAGAAGTTTCTCCTCATCTCAGTTTTGAAAGAGCAGCCCCTTATTCTGAGATTATGCCCCATAGTTCTTGCTTCACCCATCATTGGGAACATCCTCACCACATCCCCCCGATCAAGCCCCTTCACAGTCTTATATGTTTCAATAAGATCGTCTCTCGTTCTTCTGAACTCCAATGAGTAGAGTCCCAATCTACTCAACCTCTCCTCATATGTCCACCCCCTCATCCCCAGGATTAACCGAGTGAACCTTCTTTGTACTGACTCGATAGCAAGTATGTATTTTCTTACGTATGGACACCAAAATTGTAAGCAGTATGCCAGGTGCAGTCTCACCAATACCTTGTACAACTGCAACAATACTTCCCTGCTTTAATATTCTATCCCCCTAGCAATAAAAGCCAACATTCCATTGGCCTTCTTGATCGCTTGCTGCAGCTGCATACTAACTTTTTTGTTTCGTGCACCAGGACCCCAAGATCCCTTTGTACTACAGTACTTTCCAGCTTCTTGCCAGTAAGATAACAACTTGCTCTATGATTTTTCCTGCCAAAGTGCATAACTTCGCACTTTCCAGTATTGAAGTCCATTTGTCAAATCGCTGCCCACTTACTTAGCATATCTATGTCCCTTTGCAGGTTTTTTATGTGCTCCTCACTCACTACTTTCCTTCCCATCTTTGTATCATCTGCAAACTTTGATATGTTACACTCGGTCCCCTCCTCCAAATCATTAATATAGATAGTAAAGATTGGGGACCCAGCACTGACCCCTGCGGAACACCACTCGTTACTGATTGCCAGTCTGAGAACGAACCATTTATCCCAACTCTCTGCTTTCTGTTGGATAGCCAATCCTCCACCCATGCCAGAATATTACCCCCAATCCCATGATTTTTTATCTTGAGCAATAATCTTTTGTGTGGCACCTTGTCAAATGCCGTTTGGAAATCTAAATACACTACGTCAACTGGTTCCCCTTTATCCACCCTGCATGTTACTTCCTCAAAGAACTCAAGCAAATTTGTCAAACATGACTTCCCCTTCACAAAACCATGCTGACTTTGACCTATTGCTACGCTTATCAATTACTCCATAAAAGGCGATGAATTAGGAAAGTAATGAAAAGGTTTTTATTAACTAAAGAACAGAGCATGCCTCTCGTGGACGACTGGTTCCAAGAAGGAAGTGGGTTGCCGGGCAGCCACCTTTATACCAGGTCATGTAGGCGGAGCCAGATGAGGCATGCATTGGTACACAGTGAGTAGCAAGAGGTAACAATGTGCAATAACGATAACAGTAGTGAACAACAATGAAAACAATAACAGTGGTTTACCACATTCACCCCTTGTTGAAAATTGAGTCCGGCGGGGTGAAGTGTACGAAAGGTTCGTGTAGGTAAGTCTATCAGGAGGCCTTGTATGCCATCCTGATCGTCGTAGCAGCGGCGGCGGTGCTGCAGTATCCAACGTCGAGTCTGGTGTCTGAGTGGTCGACGAAGGGTCCTGGGGCTCCGGCATGCCGTCTACAGGGGTTGGGTTGGGAGAAGTGGTGGATAATAATGGTGGTGATTCAGGGGCACCCGAGGGTGCGAGGTCTCGTATGGTGACCGTGTCCTCCCGCCCATCTGGATATACCACGTAGGCATACTGGGGGTTGGCGTGTAGGAGGTTCACCCTCTCGACCAGGGGATCCGCTTTATGGGTCCTCACGTGCCTCCGCAGTAGGACGGGCCCAGGAGAAGTCAGCCATGTCAGTAGCGAGGTTACCGATGTGGACTTCCTGGGGAAAACGAGCATTTGCTCATGAGGGGTGGCATTAGTGGCAGTACAAAGCAGTGACCGGATGGAGTGGAGCGCCACAAGGAGGGCCTCCTGCCAGCGAGAGGTCGGAAGGCCCTTAACGAAGGCATCACAGGTAAGTCCGGTCTGACTACTCCCGGAAGAGACTGCTCAAAAGCAAGGAGCTCGACCTGAAGACGGCCGTAGCCCTCACGCTCTCACTAGATGTGGCCCACCGAAACCTCGAAGCATACGCACGTAACGGGGCCGCGCCATGGTCATCGCGACCTTGGGACATGGGACCGCCGCCCCCGGTACCAACTACTGCAGCAATGTCCCGAAAGCAACCGGGACTGCCACCCCCAGTACCAACTACTGCAACGATGTCCCGTAACCAGGCCCAAAAATCCTATTTCTGTGGCCAGTTAAAACACCCCAGAGCGCGCTGCCTGGCGAAGACCGCTACCTGCTCTGGCTGTGGGAAGAAAGGCCATTACGCCAACGCCTGCAGAGGGAAACCCGCGAACGCCAGCAGCGCCGCGTGTGAACCATGGGGGCAGCCATCTTCTCCGCCATTTTTGCACCTCCGTCCGCGTGGGAATCGGAATCATAACCGCCGCCATTTTGCCCGCCGCACTCAACCGCCAATTTGTCTCCGGACTCGACCACCATCTCGTCGGACGACCATATCAGCTCACTCAGCCATACACTGGCATCCGTTACGCTGGATCAAGCCCTCCCTCATCATCTGTCCACGTCCATGATGGACATTACGGTAAACGGCCGCGTCACTACTTGCCTGTTTGACAGCGGGAGCACGGAGAGTTTTATTCACCCCGACACGGTGCGTAGCCACTCCCTCATGGTCCTGCCAATGCGCCATCGGATTTCTATGGCGTCCAAGTCGCATTCAACGGATGTCGGCGGCTACTGTGTTCTGACCCTTTCGGTTAGGGGCACTGAATATAAAAATTTTAAACTTCTTGTCCTGCCCCGTCTTTGCGCTGCCATTCTGCTAGGGTTGGATTTTCATGCCACCTCAAAAGTTTCACTTTGGCATACGGTGGACCCCTTCCCCCACTCACAGTCTGCAACCAACAGCTTTTAAGTCGCCCGCCGTGCGCCACTTGCAGCCTTTCCACACTCAAAGTCCCTCCGCGTGCACCGCAGCCGTTACCACCTTACAGTCACAGTCCCTGCAGAGCGTCTGTAACGCCCATAAAAATGCCTCTACCGATTCCCCCGGTTGCTGCCTGCGGGATCCCAGGAGGTGTCTGGCGTAAATCGCATTCACTGGGCGCGTGTATTGCCCTTTCAGCAGGTCGAGAGCCACCGTGTACATAGTAGCGTCCTGGATGAGCGTATATACTTGAGGGCTCACCTGGGCGGTCAGGACTTTTAATTTGTTCTCCTCCGATGTCACGACGGAGGCTTGTAGGAAGGATTCAAAGCAGCTCAGCCAGTGTTCGAAATTGGTAGATGAACCCGCCGCTTGGGGGTTGAGGTCCAGGCATGCTGGTCTGAGGGCTCACAGCAACGCCTGCTGTTGTTGCTGCTCAGTTCCGGACATTTTACTTTTAGTTAATAAAATTGATATGCTTATCAATTACTCCATAAAAGGCGATGAATTAGGAAAGTAATGAAAAGGTTTTTATTAACTAAAGAACAGAGCATGCCTCTCGTGGACGACTGGTTCCAAGAAGGAAGTGGGTTGCCGGGCAGCCACCTTTATACCAGGTCATGTAGGTGGAGCCAGCTGAGGCATGCATTGGTACACAGTGAGTAGCAAGAGGTAACAATGTGCAATAACGAAAACAGTAGTGAACAACAATGAAAACAATAACAGTGGTTTACCACACCTATTAAATTATGTTTATCCAAATGTCCCGTTACTGTCTCCTTAATAATGGACTCTAAAATTTTACCAACCGCAGATGTTAGGCTAACAAGTCTATAGTTTCCAGCCTTCTGTCTACTGCCCTTTTTAAATAAGCGTGTTACATTAGCAGTTTTCCAATCTGCCGGGACCTTTGCTGAGTCCAGTGATTTTTGGAAAATTATTAACAATGCATCCACAATCCCTACCGTCACTTCCCTCAAGACCCGAGGATGTAAGCCTTCAGGTCCAGGGGATTTATCCGCCTTAAGTCACATTATTTTACCAAATACCACTTCCTTAGTGATTTTAATCGTATTTAGCTCCTCCCCCCCTAGAGCCCCCTTGTTTGTCCAGTGTTGGGATATTCTTAGGATCCTCTACCGTAAAGACTGCCACAAAATAATTGTTCAGCTTTTTTGCATCTCCATGTTTCCCACCATTAATTTCCTGGTCTCATCCTCTAAGGGACCAACATTTACTTTAGCCTCCCTTTTACTTTTCAATTAACTATAGAAACTTTTGCTACCTGTTTTTTATATTTTCTGCTAATTTACTTTCATAATCTATCTTCCCTTTCTTAATCAATATTTTAGTTATTTTTTGCGATCTTTTAAAGACTTCCCAATCTTCTATCCTCCCTCCACATTTGGCAACCTTATAGGCCCTTGTTTTTAGTCGGATACTCTCCTTAATTACTATACTTAGCCACGGATGTCTATATTTTCTTTTACACCCTTTTTTCCTCAGTGGAATATATATTTATTGGAAGATGTAAAATAACTGCTTAAATGTACACCACTGATCATGTACCGCCTTACCCTTTAATCTATTTTCCCAGTCCACTCTAATCAATTCCGCTCTCATACCTTCATAGTCTCCTTTATTCAAGCTCAGCACGCTTGTTTGAGATCCAACCTACTCACCCTCTAATTGAATATGGAATTCAACCATGTTATGGTCACTCATTCCAAGGGGATCCTTTACTAGGATATATTTAATTCATCCTGTCTCATTACACAGGACCAAATGTAAGGTTGCTTGCCCGCTGGTCGGTTCAGTTACATACTGCTCAAGAAACCCATCCCTAATACACTCGATGAACTCATCCTCAAGGCTGCCCTGCCCAATTTGATTTGTCCAGTTAATGTATTAGTTAAAATTCCCCATAATTATAGCTGTTCCCTTATTGCACACCTCAACTATTTCCTGATTAATACTCCGTCCAGCAGAGTTGCAACTGTTCGGAGGCCTATAGACTACGCCCACTAGTGTTAATTTCCCCTTATTATTCCGTATCTCCACCCAAACTGTTTCACTATCCTGGTCCTTCGACCCAACATCATTTCTCTGTATTACAGTGATTCCTTCCTTTATTTACATAGCCACCCCACCTCCCCTTCCTTCTTGCCTATCCTTCCTGATTGTTAAATAACCTGGTATATTTAATTCCCAGTCATGGTCACCCTGCAGCCATGTTTCTGTAATGGCCACAAGATCATACCCATATGTAGTTATTTGTGCCGTTTGAGAGGGAATGGCCACAGGGGACAACTGCACTACCTGCCTGCGCCTACTAGTCTGCCTGGCGGTCTCCCATTCGCTTCATGCCCGTGCAGCCTTTACCTGCGGTGTGACAAACTGTTTGAACGTGATATCCACGACGTCCTTAGCATCATGAATGCTCCAGTATGTATCCATTCGCAGCTCCAGCGCCGCAAGGCAGTCAGCCAATAGCTGCAGCTGGATACACTTCCCGCACACATGGTTGTCACAGACACAGGAAGTGTCCCTGATTTCCCACCTAGTGCAGGAGGAGCATGCCACGGGGCCGAGCTTTGCTGCCATAACTTACAATTTAATTAAATCAATACCACCAATTATACTACAAATAAATGATATACTCAATGGCCCTTGTTTCCCAGCAGTCCCCGCTACACAACAGAGATTTTGAAAATATAACCACAAAATTAAGACCTGCGAAACTTTATAAACTATTAAGATTAACTTTCAAACTGTAGAGTAGTATAAATGCTCACCTGACCATACTCACCCAATCAGCTGCATGCTCCTGTGCACGTCACATTTTGAATTGCGCCTCTGGGATGCCGCCGCCAGTCTGTGAGATTGCTAAGCCTCTGAAAAATGCCCACGTAAGTGAGTTTAAATACTCACTGAAACTCCGCTCTCACCGCTCCCGACAACGGTCTTTGAAAATAAGCCCGCAAAAGTGCGTTTAAATACTCACTGAAACTCCGCTCTCACCACTCCCGACACTGGCCTGTGAAAAAAGCCCGCGAAAGTGAGGTTAAATAATCACTGAAACTCCACTCGCAACGCTCCTGACACTGGTCTATTAAATGTTTCTGTGACTCATATACCTCTGCATAATTCTTCTACAACTCGAGAACCACCATGGAGGGTAAGGATAACATAGGATTCCTGTTGGGAATTACTAACGTCTGCCAATACACAATTTATACAAATCTCCATTTCCCCCATCATTACAAAGCGCAAGAACTGATGGGTTTATTTGCCTATAACATCTGTGAAATTACACGTGCTTCTACATGCCTATTACTTTTAATCGTTTATTGAATGCGGGCATCGCTGGCAAGGCCAGGGTTTAATGCCCATCGCTAATTGTCCTTCAGAAGCTTGTTGTAAGCTGTCTTCTTCAACCGCTGCGGTTCGTGTGGTGCTGGTACTCCCACAGTGCTGTTAGGGAGGGAGTTCCTGGATCTTGTCCCAGCGACGATGAAGGATGGGTTATATTCTTCTATGTCAGGATGGTTTGTGACTTGGAAGGTAACTTAGAACAGAAGGCATAAGAACATAAGATGTAGGAGCAGGATTAGGTCTTTTGGCCACTCGAGCCTGCTCCACCATTCAATTATTGAAACATATAAGATTGTGAAGGCGTTGGATCGGGTGGATGCGGGGAGGATGTTCCTGATGATGGGTGAAACTAGAACTAGGGGGCATAGTCTTAGAATAAGGGGCTGCTCTTTCAAAACTGAGATGAGGAGGAACTACTTCACTCAGAGGGTGGTAGGTCCATGGAATATGCTGCCCCAAAAAGCTGTAGAAGCTACATCATTACATAAATTTAAAACAGAAATAGACAGTTTCCTAGAAGTAAAGGGAATTAAGGGTTATGGTGAGTGGACAGGAATTTGGACATGAGTCTAGGTTCGGATCGGTCATGGGTCTGTGGGTAGCGGAGCGGGCCCAGGGGCTAGGTAGCCTGATCCTGCTCCTATTTCGTGTGTCTAATTCTGTTAGATTCAGGAGATGGTTCTGTGATAGTAGATTGGCGGTTAGGATCAGATCAGCCATGATCTTATTGAATGGCGGAGCAGGCTCGAGGGGCCGATTGGCCTACTCCTGCTCCTATTTCTTATGTTGTTATGTTCTTATATGTTGATGGCTGACTTGATCTTGGCCTCAACTCTCTTCCCTGCCCTCTCCCCATTACCCTTGCTTCCCATACCTTTGAAAAATCTGATTATCTCCACTGCCTCCGCAGCTCTCTGGGGAAGCGAATTCCAAAGATTCAGGACCCTCTGGGAGAAGAAATTCCTCCTCATTTCCGATTTAAATGGATGCCCAATTATTCTGAAATTATGGCCACTAGTTCTAGATTCCACCACGAGATGAAACATCCTCTCTGCATCTACCTTGCCAAGTCCCTTCAGAATCTTACATGTTTCATTTTGATCCCCTTTCATTCTTCTGAACTCCAGTGAATGCAGTGCCAACCTGCACACCCTTTATTCATAAGACAATCCCTTCTTCTCCAGAATCAACCTCGTGAACCTTCTCTGAACTATCTCCAATGCAAGTATATTCTTCATTAAGTAAGGACACCAAAACTGTACGCAGTACTCTAGGTGTGGTCTCACCAACGCCCTGTACAGTTATAACAGGATTCCCCTACATTTATATTCCATTCATTTTGAAAAAAAAGCAAACACTCCTTTTGCCATTCTAATTATTTGCTGTACCTTGAAGCTAACCATTTCTGATTCATGTACAAGGACCCACAGACCCCACTGTTCCTCAGCATTTTGTAATCTCTCGCAAATTAAAAAATAACATTCTTTTTTATTTTTCCTACCAAAGTGGATAACCTTGCATTCTCCCACATTAACGAACATCTGCCAGATTTTTGCTCACACACTTAGCCTCCCTCTACCCCTTTGCTGATTCTTTGCTTCCTCCACACAATTTGCTTTCCCACCTATCTTTGTATCATCAGCAGGTATGGCTGCATTACATTTGGTTCTTTCAAACAAGTCATGAATATAGATTGTAAATAGTTGAGGCCCCAGCATTTATCCCTGTGGCACACCACTAGTTACAGATTGCCAACCTTAAAATGGCCCATTTAGCCCTACTCTCTGTTTTCTTTTAGTTAGCCAGTCCTCTATCTATGCTAATATGTTACCCCCACCCCGTGCGCTCTTATCTTGTGTAGAGCCCTTTTATGTGGCATCTTATCGAATGCCTTCTGGAAATACAAATACATGAAATTTACAGCTTTGCCTTTATCCACCCTGGTCATTACATCCGCAACGAGCCCCAGCTAATTTGTCAAACGTAATTTCACTTTCATAAAACGATCCTGGCTCTGCTTGACTATATTATCATTTTCTAAATAAGCTGCTACCACTTCCTTAATGATGGACTCCAGCAATTTCCCATTGACTGATGTTGGGCTAACTGGTCGAAAGATGCCTGCTTTCTGTCTCCCTCCATTCTTAAATAGGGACGTTACATTTGCGGTTTTTCAGTCCTCTGGGACCTCTCCAGAATCCAGGGAATGTTGGCAGAATACAACCAATGCATCCGCTGTATCTGCAGCCATCACTTTTAAGACTCTAGAATGCATGCCATCAAGTGCAGAAGGCTTTTCCACCTTCAGTCCCATTAGTTTGCCTAGTAGTTTCGCTCCAGTAATAGTGATTCTTTTAATAACCCCCCCCTTCCCAATAACCCCTTGATTATCCATTATTGGGTTGTTTTTAGTGTCTTCTACCGAGAAGACCAGTACAAAATATTTGTTCAAAGTTTCTGCCATTTCCCTGGTTCACATTATTAATTTCCCAGGCTCATCCTTTAGGGGACCAACGTTAAATTAGCTGCTCTCTTCCATTTAATGCACCTATAGAAGCTCTTACTGTCTGTGTTGATATTTCTTGCTAGCTTAGTCTCATAAGCTATATTTTCTCTATCATTTATTTGTCGTCTTTTGCCGTTTCTAAAAATATCCCAATCCTATGGCCTTCCACTTTTCTTCACAAAATTGTATGCTTTTGTTTCCAATTTGATACTGTAAGATTCGAAAATTTTCATTAACTAATCACGCAAGAAAACAGGACTAATAATACAGCTTTATTGACCAAAAGAAGCTTATACAGAAAACCCTTTGATAAAAAGGGGCATACAAAATGGCCACCGGAACTCGTGATCAGTTTCCGGGACCATTTGATTTCTGTTACTGCAAGCCAGACAGGCTTGTGGATTGAGGACAGTAAGCCCGCGAAAGCCAGTATCGGGAAACCGAAACTCAGGGAACTGGGCATATATATTAATTGGATTCTAAGTACAAGACAGTTTCAGGTAACAGGATGGGGCCCATCAAGATATGGGCGGACAATTGAATGAACACTTAAACCCATTTACTGTACAAAGGAAAGACCGTTTAACAGCCATCAAGGGCAGTCTCCAGGCCGATTAATATGCGAACCAAGTTACGGTGACAAAGTAAAAGACATTATCAGCCAGGAAGGCCAGTTAAGCTATCACTGGCTCCCGTTACAAGACAAAGCGCCCCTGCAGAGATTTCTGTCCGCCAAAAATATTGCAAAGACTGGACTATGATCTGGCGGGAGATAAGACTGTCCCAAAAGGGTATAACTATGGATTTGAAAAGTCCATCAGGGCGATTGGGAATTTTGGCGATTGGCGATTGGCGATTCTCGTAAAGACACACTGGAGGCAACGCTTTACCTCGATGGCTACGCTTCACTCGTAGGACGATTCACTTCTTCGGTACAATTCGTAACTTCGGTGACGACGAGAAGACTTTGGCTGGGAAGCCAGCTCGGCCAGGCAAAGCTCAACCACGACGGGAAGACGGAGGAGGGTGGCCCGGGTACTTTTGTCGGGAGATCATCGACGACCCAGGCCGAAGAAGAAGACACCCTCAGGAATACCGACGATCCAGGTCGGATAAAAAGGGACATTCCGTGCCTAGCCAGTCAGGGCCTCGATATACCATTCGGCCAGAAACTCTCGGACTCTTCCATGGACATCCAGTTCTTCAACAACTGTTAACGGATCCAGTCATGACGAGCGCGCATCGAGGCTGTGTCCACTGTCTCATCACCTGAGAGAGAAAAAAACAAGCTGCGCCAGAAGTTTCCAAATCCACGTGATGACGGAAAGCTGTACCAAAAGGCTGCGAATCCCCTCTTTTGCGAATCTGAAAGTGGTGAGCATGATTCCGAGTTCCTCAGGTCGAAACTTAGTCTAGGTCTAGGGGAGGGGGTAAGGGTAATCGTAATGTGTTTCCCCTTTTTCGATGTGCCGTGTGTTTCCCATTTCCATGGAATTAAATTTATAGATATGTGCATGCTTGTAGTTGCTTTAATTTGTGCTTATGACATGTATTTTATAATGCTGCAAACTGTTTAATAATAAAAGCATCCATTTCGTGCTATTCAGCCTGGTCTATTGAGTCTTTCTCTGCACTACAGTTCCCTGCACCTAAGTTCAAGGTCTAGAACCGTAGGGGAGAGTGGGTCGAACCACTCAAGGGTAATTATTGCACGAAGCCTGGTAGGAGACCAGAACGAGCAAGAGAAACCCCCTTACAGAAATTTCACGGTGCTGGATATCTCGAATGGTTTCTGGTCCATTCCGCTGTGGCGGGAGGATCAGTACAAGTTTGCCTTTACTTTTAAAGGACAACAGTACACCTGGAACTGCTTGCCACAGTGTTTTCACAACAGCCCCAGCATTTTCCATCAATGCATGGTGGGAAGTTTAAAAGAATTTAGCCAGCCCAATCAGATAGTACAGTATGTGGACGACTTGCTCCTGTTCACTGACTCAAGGGAGGAGCACGGCCCACTATTAGCCGAATTATTGGAGCTGTTAGAAAGGAAGGGTTTCAAGGTAAACCCAAAGAAAGCACAGATCGGCCAGCAGGAGGTGAAATTCCTGGGTCTGGCCATCCACGCTGGAGAAAGAGCCATAGATAAGGCTAGATGGGAATCGGTGCAAGATCTACCGATCCCTAACACAGTAACGGGTGTGAGGTCCTTTTTGGGACTGACCGGGTACTGCAGGGATTTCATCGAGGACTATGCAGCCACAGCAGCCCCGCTACTCCGACTCTTACACAAGGGAGTCGAGTGGTCTTGGGATGAGGGGTGTCAGGCAGCATTCGCGAAGTTGAAAAGGGATCTGCAGACCGCGCCAGCCCTAGGGGCCATAGATGGGGGGGAGGAGTTTTTCCTGGAAGTAGCCACTAGTGGATACAGCCTGAGCGCCATGATGCTCCAGGAGTGACACGGCAAGCTGAGACCAGTGGTCTATTCCTCCAGGGTACTCACGGATGTGGAGAGGAGTTTTTCCAATTGCGAACGGCATCTCCTGGCCACGCATTGGGCTGTGAACAGATCAGTGATCTTCACAGGAACCTCTCCCATCACTCTCCTCACCCATCACACCCCCACAAAGATGCTTCTGGATGGAAGGATTAAGGATGGGACTGTAAGCAGCGCCCGGATTGCACGCTGGACCCTCCTCCTTTCCCAGATGGATCTCAAAGTTAAAGGTCTCTGCGAGCCGAAGCTCACAGCCAACATGGTATATCCCGGAACAGCCCATCGTTGTTCTGTCGAAGGGGTATGGGAGGTCAACATAGGTTTACGGGCCGGGATACATCCCACGGGCCACGAGATCTATGTAGATGGTTCCAGCACGGTATCTGCTGGCGAACGACTCACAGGGTGTGGAGTTTATGACCCTACGGCAAACATTGCCTTGGCAATTAAGCTCCCCAGCACTATGAGCGCACAGCAAGCTGAACTGTCCGCGGTGGCATACGTGGTTACCCACCCCAAGGTCTTCCCAACCCCACACACGATTTGCTCGGACAGCATGTTCACGTGCAACTCGTGTACGGAATACCTCGCCATCTGGTCCCGCCGCGGATATACCTCCGTGGACGGACGGCCTTTAACAGTTAAGCCCTTGCTGGAAAAGATCCTGGCAGCTGTGGGGGAGGAAGGGGAGGTGTTCATCCACAAGGTGAAGGCTCATTCCACCAGAGAACCCCGCAGTCAGGGCAAACAGCAGGCGGATGCGCTAGCCAGGGAGGGAGCCCGCAACGGCATTTTCTGGGACCCCAATGGACCCGGACCCGTGGCGGCGATCCGAGGCAGGAAGGAGACTCCAGGGAACACAGGGGTGACACCGCCCCTAGACCTAAAAACCGTCCAGACTCTGGATCCCGCCCTAAAAACGGTCCTCAAAGCCATTACTGAGGGCAAGCAGGTAGAGGGTCCGTACAGTACGGCAGCCCTCTCAGTCAAGGAAGGCATGCTGTTCCGAGAGGAACAGTGGGTTGTGCCGCAGCAGCACCGGAGGGAATTCCTTCAACTGGCCCATGAGGGTCCAGGGGCAGGACACCCCGGGCCTGAGGTTACCTGGCAATGGGTAGAGCAGGCGGGATGGTGGCCGGGACTTAGAGACGAGGTCCGCGAGTTCTGTGCGAGCTGTCTTGTGTGTGCTGCAAACAACCCAGACCCCCAGAAAAGGAAGGTGCCCATGGGGCACATCAGGAGGGTAGAGGGACCATGGCAGTCGATTCAGGTCGACTACATAGGGCCCCTGCCCGCCGCCCAGGGCGGCTATAAGTATTGCCTTGTCCTGGTGGATGTGTTCACCAAATGGGTAGAAGCTTTCCCGTGCAGAACAGCTACGGCGCTGGGGACTGCCAAGATCTTGATCCGGGAAGTGTTCTCACGGTGGGGACTCCCCCGTTTTGTTGAGTCCGACCAAGGGAGTCAGTTTACCAGTCAAGTGATGCAGAACACCCTCATGCTCTTGGGCATTGAAGGGAAGTGGCATGTAGCATACAATCCCCAGTCATCCGGGATTGTTGAACGCATGAACCGGACCCTCAAGGAAAAGCTGAGGAAAGAGACAATGGGCTCGCCCCAGAAATGGGCAGAGGTCCTGCCTTTAGTCCTCATGGGGATCCGAGCCAACCAGTCCAAAAGTACGGGGTACTCCCCGCACGAATTAATGACTGGGAGGATCATGCGAACACCCACACATGTACTAGCCCCGGTGCTCACTGAGGGCCAGCACCAAGAGGTAAGGCGAGACAAGTTCGCCCAAACCCTTTTGGAGTGCCTGAAGCAGATTTATGGGCAGGCAGCTGGGAACATGGGGAGACAGCATCAGGGGAAGCGACTGTTGCTGGAACCTCGTAAGCGACAAGAGTGGGAAGTCGGAAACCAGCTCATGGTTAGGAACTATGCCTGGGTGGGGAGTTTTGAACCACTGTGCACGGGGCCATACAGCATTGTAGACAAGGCCAGCCCCATGGTTTATGCAGTGAAGGTGCCCCGACGTACTAAATGGTTTCACATTAACCAGTGCAAACTGTTTAAGTCGGGTGCACATGGGCAAACAACAGTGGCCAGGTCTGAGGACAAAAATCCTCAGCCTGCGACAGGGTCACAGACCACACAGGCTGGAACTGGCCTGCGTGAAGGGAGGAGTCATCCCATTGGAGTGGGAGGTCTCCCCTCTGATTTGGGATTCGGACGAGGAGGAGCCCGAATGGCTCGGCCCCGCCCTTGACCCGATCACGGAGGAGGATAAGTCAGAGGACGAAGATCCCGCCCTCGACTCCAGCTTAGGGGAGGTAGGGATTGGGGGCGGAGACACACTACATGTAGGGACAGGTGAGGTGGAGTCGGATGCCACAAACCCCGGCCCCGGGGGGGGGGCGGAGCCTGAGGGAAGGGAGACGGAGCCGGCAGCTGTGGTGGGACCCCAGGCTGTGACGGTGAAAGTCCCAACCCCCGGACCATCAGCCCTGGGAGCCTCACTCAAGGCAGCCCCTCGTAGGTCGACTCGAACGCCTCAGCCCAGAAAGCAATGGGCCAATTCTCCTTATCTTCCCCAACCTCGGTACAGAGCAGCCCGAGAAAGGCATGATTCCCGTTCAGCAGCGACAGGCTGCGGGGGATCAAAGCCGAAGGTCAGTGCAGCCCCACCACAGGAAGCGGCGCACAGCAGCCCTCACAGGAATTAGGTAGGCCACCCGAAGGAGGGCGGCGCTGTATATAGGTTTAGGTAATGATGTTAAGTTTAAGTAATTTTAATGTTAGTTTAAGATGGGTAAAGTTTAAGATGATGGGATGTTTAAAAGATAGTTTTCAAAGTCTGCCCAGTATGTGTGGTTGTTTGGAAGTGGGGTCAAGGGACCCGAGCGTTCGTTTAATTAAGCCAGCAGCTGTTGGGAGGCTGGCTACATCATCTTATCGATTACAGAATCCAGGGATATGATGGAGAGGATTCTCGTGACGCTCGTGGCGATCGGGTGCGGGCTGGCCTACCGGGGCCGCACCAAGGACGTCATCATGTTCGGATGTTCCGGGGACACAGCCCCCATCGCGATGGATGGGACGGGGAAGCGAGAGGTTGACGAAACCGCCACCTACTTCCACCAAGGGAGATGGCCAGGATGGCTGGGGACGAGTTCTACGGAATACTCCAGCAATTTCGGTTTTCCCTACCAAGAGACTTCATTATCGTGCCCTCGGGTGAGGATCCTTGCACCCAGAGTCAGCGTTACCGTGGGAAAGAGGATCTGTTTGGTATGTAATGGGAACATACCACTAAGTCGGTGGTGGTGGCTGCGAAAGCTGGGAAAGGACATGAAGAACTCTACTATCGAGTGGGAGCGACTGGGTAACAATACCCATCGGACAATTACGGGGACTCCCGGACAATTACGTGTGTGTTGGGACAAATGGTGGGAACCAGATGAAGGGATATATGTCTGTATGTGGGGGTCGAAACGCGTCTGCCCCAAGGGCGTATCCATCTTTTTCCAGAGGCAGTGGCAAGATGAAGGAAAGGGGATGAGATGGGATGTCAGCACTCGGGCGTGCGGAGCCCCATACTCCCCGATTCCAGTAAACGCCACTGAACTCATCACCCGCCCACGCAAGCCCCTGCCCACGATTCCGGTAGCGCTGGCCCAGAAGGAAGGGTGCCCTACCACCACAAAGGGACCCGGGAACGGTCTAGTATTGGTACCCACCGGACAGATGCTGTACCAAGGGGTACACTACGCGTTGGCCTCAGTGATTTTAAACCTCACTGATGTACAATTGCCTGAGTGGTGTCCCAGGGAAACGGAACAGTTGTACCAGGTACTGTTAACCCGAATGTTCAGACAATTTTACGAGTTTGACTTTGCCGACATCGACAAGGCCAAATTATACACCACACCACAGGAAGTTTTGGATCGGGTAGGAAGGCAAAGAAGGGGTACTGTAAATGACATTTTCACTGCTTTTAATACCGGAACGTCTGTTGTCAACGCTCCAGACAATGTGGAGCTGCAGACACAGATCAATGGTTTAAAAACACAGTTGAGGAACATACTGACAAGCGAAAATAAGGTAGTGGGTTCTGAGCTGCATGAAGACCAAGCCATGACACTACACTTAAAGGAAATAATTGCTGAGCTGGAGAAGCACGCTAGGACGGTAAATGCGCTCATTAAGGAGGATCGGAATGCGTCCGATCGGGCTGCGCAGAACGAGGCTTGTGTGCTATACGGGGCGTGGTTACTGGGCGAGGGCCGCAGTAAACTGGAGGATTAAAACAAGGTTTGATCCCGTCCTGGATCAGCAACAAGCACTTGCAAGCACTCCACCCTTTTGAGAATGCATTAAGTCCGTGCCAGCTCAGACTAGCTGCAGAAGCGTACCCAGTCCCAGTGGACTGCGGACGCTCAAACCACACTCTCATGGGAATAGTGGTAAGGATGCCGGTGTTGGGTCCCACAGCAAAGCCCGCCCCGGTATACAGGGTGGAGAACATTGGAATCATTCAGGGGGGTGCGCACATTCGTTACGCAGCGGTCCCACCTTATGTCATCAGATGGGAGCATACAATGACAGGCACCGACCTCTCGGGGTGTCGTAGCCGAGGAGCACACATCATCCTCTGCCCCCAGCATTTGAATGCCTTTTTGAAACCACAGTGCGGGTTCAGAGCCGCTAGCGCGAAGCCAATAAATTGCACCATGGAGGCAATGGCAAAGGACCATGTGCCCCCGCAGGTGGCATATATCGGAGGTGGGACATACTGTGTCACCACTGCAGCGCCTCACTACCGCCACAGACAGCACGAGGGGTGTCCGGTCAGTGACAGCAGATTCTGTTTCAAACCCAGGGCTGAAGTTCAATTGGCACAACAACGGATTGTCCCCATTCCTGCACCCTCCACCATTCACCTCACTGTAAAAGAGAATTTCACGGACTTGCAGCGATTCATCGCGCATTTCGGATATGTCATTCCCCCTCTCCCCGAACACCTCACCAAGATCTTAAAAGCCGTTATAGTTTCACAGAATCATTTCTACACATTGGAGCAGAAGGCAATAGAGATAGGGAAAGACATATTGGACATAGTCACCCCACCATGGTGGGACCTGTTCACCAATATGGAGATCCCGGCCTGGATTAGAATAGCATCCCACATCCTAGTAGTGTGTCAGGTTTTAATTGTAATATTTTTATTGTTCGTGCATTGCAAGAGAGGCAAACGCCTCCAGAGGCACGAGAACACAGGAGAATGGAGAGAACACGATGTACGAGTGGGGGAAGAGGACACCCCAGTGTAAGTGGCTAGTATTAAAAGTTAAAGCGTGCCTCCATTTTTAGATTTCAGCCACTGCATGATTTAAGTGTGTGAATACTGTAATGTTATAGCCGTTGGTGAAGTTTTGTTTTTTTGATTAATAAAAGGTTTATGCAGGTGGTGCAAGGAGCATTGGCCCCTTCACATCTGAAAGATGAATGTGTTATAGTTTAAGGTAATACTGCCTGTGATTGTCCAACTGTACAGAAGGTAGTTTTTTGAAATGGGAACTGCATGTGTCATGGGGGTCATCGATAGTTAATTACCAGGAATGTTTGGATGTGAGGAATCGGAAAATTTGCTCACCAAGGATTATTGATACTGCAAGCAAGCTATCAGTATCACAGGGCGGACTGTAAGATTCGAAAATTTTCATTAACTAATCACGCAAGAAAACAGGATTAATAATACAGCGTTATTGATCAAAAGAAGCTTATACAGAAAACCCTTCGATAAAAAGGGGCATACAAAATGGCCGCCGGAACTCGTGATCAGTTTCCGGGACCATTTGATTTCTGTTACTGCAAGCCAGACAGGCTTGTGGATTGAGGACAGTAAGCCCGCGAAAGCCAGTATCGGGAAACCGAAACTCAGGGAACTGGGCATACATATTAATTGGATTCTAAGTACAAGACAGTTTCAGGTAACAGGATGGGGCCCATCAAGATATGGGCGGACAATTGAATGAACACTTAAACCCATTTACTGTACAAAGGAAAAATCGTTTAACAGCCATCAAGGGCAGTCTCCAGACCGATCAATATGCGAACCGAGTTACGGTGACAAAGTAAAAGACATTATCGGCCAGGAAGGCCAGTTAAGCTATCACCAGCTCCCGTTACAAGACAAAGCGCCCCTGCAGAGATTTGTGTCCGCCAAAAATATTGCAAAGACAGGACTATGATCTGGCGGGAGATAAGACTGTCCCAAAAGGGTATAACTATGGATTTGAAAAGTCCATCAGGGCGATTGGGAATTTTGGCGATTGGCGATTCTCGTAAAGACACACTGGAGGCAACGCTTCACCTTAACGGCTACGCTTCACTCGTAGGACGATTCACTTCTTCGGTACAATTCGCAACTTCGGTGACGACGAGAAGACTTTGGCTGGGAAGCCAGCTCGGCCAGGCAAGGCTCCACCATGACGGGAAGACGAAGGAGGGTGGCCCGGGTACTTTTGTCGGGAGATCATCGACGACCCAGGCCGAAGAAGAAGACACCCTCAGGAAAACCGACGATCCAGGTCAGATAGAAAGGGACATTCCGGGCCTAGCCAGTCAGGGCCTCGACATACCATTCGGCCAGAAACTCTCGGGCTCTCCCATGGACATCCAGTTCTTCAACAACTGTTAACGGATCCAGTCATGACGATCGCACATCGAGGCTCTGTCCACTGCCTAATCGCCTGAGAGAGAGAAAAACAAGCTGCGGCAGAAGTTTCCAAAACCACGTGACGACGGAAAGCTGTACCAAAAGGCTGCGAACCCCCTCTTTTGCGAATCTGAAAGTGGTGAACATGATTCCGAGTTCCTCAGGTCAAAACTTAGTCTAGGTCTAGGGGAGGGGGTAAGGGTAATCGTAATGTGTTTCCCATTTTTCGATGTGCCGTGTGTTTCCCATTTCCATGGAATTAAGCTTATAGATATGTGCATGCTTGTAGTTGCTTTAATCTGTGCTTATGACATGTATTTTATAATGCTGCAAACTGTTTAATAATAAAAGCATCCATTTCATGCTATTCAACCTGGTCTATTGAGTCTTTCTCTGCACTACAGTTCCCTGCACCTAAGTCCAAGGTCTAGAACCGTAGGGGGAGTGGGTCGAACCACTCAAGGGTAATTATTGCACGAAGCCTAGTAGGAGACCAGAACGAGCAAGAGAAACTCCCTTACGGAAACATCGTTTACTTCCTTAGTTAGCCGCGGATGATACCTCCTCTTAGATTCTTTCTTTGTCACTGGAATATATCTTTGCTGAGAGTTATGAAATGCATCCTTAAACTTTTGCCACTGTTTTTCTACAGTCTTACCCTGTGATATATTTTCCCAGTCCAGTTAAAACAAGGCTGCCTTAATACCTTTGTAATTACCTTTGTTTAAGTTCAGGACCCTAGTTTCAGACCTAGCTATCTCACACTCAAAATGAATTCGAAATTCTGCCATGCTATGAATATTCTTCCCAAGAGGATCCTTGACTTCGAAATCATTAATTAACCCAGCCTCGTTACCCATTTGGAACTTGAGGTGGTAGTGTTCTCGTGCACCTGCTGCCCTTGTCCTTCCAGGTGGAAGAGGTCACGAGTTTTGGGAGGTGCTGACGAAGAAACCTTGGCGAGTTGCTGCAGTGCATGTTGTAGATGGTACACATGCAGTAACAGTACCGCTGGGGTGGAGGGAGCGAATGCATAAGGATGTGGATGGGGTGAAAAACAAACGGGCTGCTTCTCCTGTTCACACCTTTCAATCACCACCCTGAAATTACTAACCAATCTTCAGTTCGTTTAGTCATTTCTCCGCCTAATCCAAGCTAATTTCTCCGATCTTGTTCTGTACCCAGACCCGGGTGTGTGTTCTACTGCGACCGAGCAGTTTGCTGTAGATAGTCCCGGGTGGGTACTGCGCCTGGACAGGGGAGCTTGCTGTATGTGGGACAGGGAGTCTGCTGTTCGGGTACCCGAGAATGTACTGTACCTGGATAGGGGAGCGTGCTGTAACAAGACCAGGGAGTGTGCTGTTCCGGTACCCAGGATGTACTGTACCTGAACTGCATGTGTGCGGTACCGCGTTCAGGAAGTGAGTAGAACCGGAAACAGGGACAGGGCATTAAAAGAATGGTGAGTTTTCTGCACTGGGACACGGAAATGTGCTTTACCGGTGTAGTGTATGTGCCTTTAAGAGCCCAAGGTGTGCTGTAATGCCGGTAATTGCCACTCGGGCAAAATAAGCCTGTATATTGTGTATATCCGTTAGAACCCCCCCCCAGACTTTGCTTTGTAAAAACCTATGAACCAACTCCTGTCTTCAGTGTCTTTATCAACACACGGACACTACAGTGGCGATGAAGTGGAAACGGACTTACCTGCAATTCGGCAGCACCTCAAGGACATCGATTCCTCGGGCGTCCAGAAGACTCAAGGAAGTGAGAGAAGCTGTGGTTTCACCAGCTGGCCAAGCTGGTGGCAGGAACTGTGCTAATCCTTCCTGGGCGTCAGGCTGGGGCTCCAGCGGCTGGCTCTGCAGCTGAGACAGGCAGCGAAATCGGAGGCAAGCAATAACGGACTGGGAGGGAGCACTCGGGAGACGGCTGGTGCGGCAAGCAGGTCAGCATTCAGACCTGGAGAGAAACTCCGGCGGGAACAAGTCTCCAACAGTAAATTTAAAAAAAAGAACAGACACCGCAGTAAACAGCGTTGTCATCGGCAGCAGTGGCGGGAAAGCACGGGAAGCGCCATATCTTTGCTGCAGAAAAGAAAAAAAGCGCGGGACGCGCCATATCTTTTCTGAAATGCCTAAGTCTGGCAATATTGATGCTTTTGATAGCGAAATAGAGGATTGGACCACATACATGGAAAGAGTAGAGGTATATTGCACTGCAAATGGAATAGAAGATGAAAAAAAAGCTTCAGTACTTTGAACTTAATGGGCGCAAAGGCATATGGGCTGTTACGAAATTTAATCACTCCAGCCAAACCAAAGGACAAGAATTTTAAAGAAATTGTTGATACCCTGCAGGAGCACTTAAACCCAACACTGCTGCTGATAGCGGAATGATTCAAGTTCTTCAAGAGAAATCAACACAAGAATGAAAGTAACGCTGATTACCTAACCGAATTAAGAAAGCTATCAATTCGGGGCAGGACTATCAGATTATCTTCGAGACAAATTCCTTTGCGGTCTCTTAAGTGAAGGAACACAAAAAAGGCTGCTTTCTTAAAAAGATTTAACATTGGACAAAGCTTTCAGTATGGCTGTATCATACGAAGCAGCAGCAAGAGGAGCTGCAGAGATACAACAAAAGACACAGGACTTCGGCACCCATGAAATGACACAGGGTTTCGAAAGATGTTATCACTGCGGCAGATCCACCCATAACCAGAGGGACTGCTGGTTCAAGGCCAAAGAATGCAGGCAATGCGGAAAGATTGGACACATTGCACGGGTATGCCGATCTGGACAAAATAAATCCACAGACAGAAAAAAAAAAATCAATAAAGTACAGGGAGGTACAAATGATGACGGACAGTAACTCCGAAGACCAAAAGAGTGATAGCGACTTTGAAAACAGGAGACTAAGCTGTCTCAAATTACATAATGTACTTGCCAAAGATGATTACCAAACCATTTGGGTTACCCTCACGATAGCAGGGTCCCCAGTTAAAATGGAGCTAGATACAGGATCAGCTCTAACCGTAATAAATCGACGGGTTACGAGAGGCTATTTTCGCATATACCTCTAATAGACACATCCATTATCGTAAAAACATATACGGGGCAGAAAGTATACCCCAAAGGAAAAATAAGGGTGCCTGTTGTATACAATGGCAAATAAATACAAAAGTTGTATTTATACATTCTACAAGATGGTGGTCCACCATTGTTGGGACGTGAATGGATCAGAAAGATACGTTTAGACTGGCACTCCATTCAGGCACTGACGGTGACCAGTAAGAAAAAAAACAATGATGACATCATACCTGAACGATTAAAAGACATCTTGGCAAACGCCAAAGAAGTGTTTCAAGTGAAACTAGGAACCTTGAAAGGCATCATCACCTCAATAAAAGTGGAAGATGCAGCAATTCCCAAATGTTTTAAGGCAAGACCGGTGCCATACGCAATACGTCCAGCAGTCGAGGCAGAGCTGGAGAATTTGGAAAAAGCAGGCGTATTATCCAAAATAGATTGGAGTGAGTGGGCAACACCCATCGTTCCAGTCATGAAAAAAGCATTGAATAAAGATAAATCTGAAGAACAGAGAAAAATTCGCATCTGTGGAGACTTCAAGGTGACTGTAAACCCGGTCCTTCACACAGTACAGTATCCTCTTCCGAGGATAGAAGATATTTTCGCCTCACTATCCGGAGGGAAACGTTTAACCAAAATTGACTTGGCACAGGCATATCTACAGATGGAGGTCGAGGAGGCCTCTAAAAATTATCTCACGATAAACACACACAAAGGCCTGTACCAGTACAATCCACTGGTTTTTGGAGTAGCATCAGCTTCAGCTATCTGGCAAAGAGCTATGGAGCAAGTCCTGCAAGGGATTCCGGGGACTCAATGCTACTTAGACGACATCCTTGTAACAGGAGAAAACGACAACGAGCACCTTGCCAATTTGGAGCAGGTGCTCTCTAGGCTGAAAGAACGGGGCCTACGAGCGAATTGCCCTAAGTGCGAATTTTTCCAAAATCAGATATCATATTGTGGCCACATAATTAATAATGAAGGGTTGCATAAGTCACCTGAAAAAATTGAAGCGTTCATAAAAGCCCCAGCACCTGAAAATGCTTCACAATTAAAGTCGTTCCTGGGATTAATAAATTACTATCATAAATTTTTACCGAACTTATCAACTCTCATACACCCTCTTAATGAACTTCTACAAACAGGTGTCATTTGGAAATGGAACGAAGACTGTAAACGTGCCTTCCATAAATGCAAAGACTTAATCACATCCGAAGAAGTTTTGGCTCATTACAACCCATCACTGCCAATCAGACTGGCGTGCGATGCATCCCCTTACGGCATAGGAGCAGTATTATCCCATAAATTCCCTGATGGCTCAGAACGGCCGATAGCTTTTGCGTCACGCTCATTAAACTCAGCTGAGCGTAACTATGCCCAAATCGACAGGGAAGCACTCAGCCTGGTATGGGGAGTGAAGAAATTCAACCATTACCTACACGGACAAAAATTTACCTTGTTGACTGACCATCAACCCCTCATCTCCATATTCAACCCTAAAAAAGGTGTTCCCATTATGACAGCGCAAAGGCTACAGAGGTGGTCCCTTTTTCTAGGGGCACACCAATGCAACATAGAATACAATGGATCAAAACAGCATGGGAATGATGACGGTTTATCACGCCTACCGTTGCCAATGGTAGAAGAGACACCTACAGTAGACCCAGTAGAGATGTTCCACTCTACCATAGTGGAATGTCTACCAGTAACAAATTCTGCCATTGAAAGGGAGACGAGAAATGACCCGACTCTCTCACGGGTCTACGATTTAACAGTGAAGGGATGGCCAGCACTTGGCGAACCACTGTTGCCAGCATTCTCGCAAAGAAGAGAACAGCTGTCAGTGTGCCGAGGAACCATGATGTGTGGATCCAGAGTGGTAATTCCACCCAAACTCCAGGATAAAATGTTAAAGGAGCTTCACGAGGGGCATCTGGGTGGACTGAAAATGAAGAACCTAGCTAGGGCGTTTGTATGGTGGCCAGGTATCGATAGAGACATCGAAGAAATGACCAAGAGCTGCCTAGGATGCCAGAAAGTCCAAAACGCTCCACCTCAAGCCCCTCTACATCCATGGGAGTGGCCCTCATCTCCCTGGCAAAGGGTGCACATCGACTTTGCTGGTCCATTTATGGACTCAATGTTCTTAATCACGGTTCATTCACACTCCAAGTGGCCAGAGGTAATAAAGATGTCCTCCACCACCACGGAAAAAAGCATCACAGTATTAAGGACCATATTTGCCAGGAATGGGCAGCCGGAACAGATATGTTCTGATAATGGACCGCAATTTGTGTCCGAAGAATTCAGAAAGTTCTTAAAAAACAATGGGGTTAAGCACTACACGTCCGCCGCATACCATCCCGCCACCAATGGATTGGCTGAAAAGTTTGTCCAGACCTTCAAGAAGGCCATAAAGGCCATGGGTAATGAAGACATAAACCTTCAGCACAAGGTGGATAACTTCTTATTCGCATACAGGAATGCAACACATAAGATTACCAACCAAACTCCCACCATGATGTTCTTCAATAGAAACCCAAGATGCCGGCTGGATTTGGTCAAGCCTAACATCAGTAGGGACGTGGAGAACCGGCAGTTTCAAGGCATGAATGAAAGGCCAACTAGAACCTTCCAGATAGGTCAACAAGTTTTGGCCCGGGACTACCGTACCGAGAAATGGCAGCCTGAAACTATCTGCACACGACTAGGACCACTGATGTATACCGTGGACATCGGAGAAAGCATAATAAGGCGCCATGCTGATCAAATCATAAAGTCATCTGAAAAGGGACAACCTACACGACAACTCTATACATCTAACGATGAAGTAGAGATACCCATATCTACCTCCGATCCGGTGATACTGGAACCCGATGAACCCGACACTGGCATTCAAGACGAATCAGCCTTGCCAGAAGAACCAACTACACCACCAGAAACTACTACACCCCCGAGGCGTTATCCGGACCGAGTCAGGAAGCCTACTGAGAGACTGACTTATAATTAATTAACGTCAGCAATGTATATTATTTTGCTTATAACATGTAATTCATAATTACTTAAAAGATGATGTCCTGGATAGCTAAAAGGGGAGGAATTGTAGTGTATGTGCCTTTAAGAGCCCCAGGTGTGCTGTAATGCCGGTAATTGCCATTCGGGCTATATAAGCCTGTATATTGTGTATATCCATTGGAACCCCCCCCCCCCAGACTTTGCTTAGTAAATACCTATGAACCAACTCCTGTCTTCAGTGTCTTTATCAACACACGGACACTACAACCGATACCTGGGACTGTGCTGCAAAACGTCCCATGATTATGCTCTATGGGACCCGAGATATGCTGTGCCTGAACAGGATATTGTGCTGAAGGGTGAACCGGCAGTTTGCTGTACCAGGACCAGGGCATGGACTGTACCGGGACCAGGGAGTGTGCTGTAGCTGGGCAGTGGATTGTGCTGTACTGGGACTAATTTAGAAACATAGGAGATAGGAGTAGGAGAAGGCCATTCGGCCCCTCGAGCCTGCTCCACCATTCAATGAGATCATGGCTGATCATCCAAACTCAGTACCCTGTCCCTACCTTCTCCCCATATTCCTTGATCACTTTAGCCTTAAGAAATATGTCTAACTCCTTCTTGAATATATTTAATGATTTGGCCTCAACTGCCTTCTGTGGTAGAGAATTCCACAGGTTCTCTACTCTCTGGGTGAAGAAATTCCTCCTCATCTCTGTCCTAAATGGCTTACCCCTTAAAGACTGTGACCCCTTGTTCTGGACTCCCCCGCCATCGGGAACATCCTTCCTGCATCTAGTCTGTCCAATCCTGATAGAGTTGTATAAGTTTCAATGAGTTCCCCTCTCATTCTTCTAAACTCCAGCGAGTATAAGCCCAATCGACCCAAACTCTCCTCATACGTCATTCCTGCCATCCCAGGTATCAGTCTGGTGAATCTTCGCTGCACTCCCTCTATGGTAAGAACATCCTTCCTCAGATAAGGCGACCAAAACTGCACACAATACTCAAGGTGTGGCCTCACCAAGTCCCTTTACAACTGCAGCAAGACATCCTTGTTCCTGGACTGGAATCCTCTCGCTACGAAGGCCAACATACCATTTGACGTCTTTACCGCCTGCTGCACCTGCATGCTTACCTTCAGTGACTGGTGCACAAGGATACCAAGGTCTCGTTGCATTTCCCCTTCTCCCAATTTATTGCCATTCAGATAATAATCTGCCTTCCTGTTTTTGCCACCAAAGTGGGTAACCTCGCACTTATCCACATTATACTGCATCTGCCATACATCTGTCCAATCACCCAACCTGTCCAAATCATACTGGAATTTTGGCCCTCCTCCTCACAGCACACACCCACCCAGCTTTGTATCGTCTGCAAACTTGGAGATATTACATCTAGTTCCTGCGCGGTCCCAGGACCATAGAGTGTGTTGCATCTGGACCATTGAAATGTGTTGTACCAGGACCCGAGAGTGTTCTATACCGCTACAGGAGATTGAGCTGTACCAGGGGCTGCAAACTTAGCATAACATTCTCTTATGATGTCGCTCCGATCTCTATGTTTCCTCTTTTAATCTCTCTAAAGGTGGATCGAGTTATTATTGGGCAAATTTTCTTAGTTAATTTCTGACTCTGATTTATTCAACAATAGGTAAATCATCCAGAATATTGAGTTAAATGAAATATGGTCGGTGTAATTCTTTCAACATCTGCCCGTAAACTGTTCAAGAATAAATAATGCACTTAGACTGACACAAGGGTTCGATTGGAATTAATGCAAACAAGTGTCTCTTTTTCTTTATCTGTCCTTCAAAGATTAGCAGTGATCAGATAAATGAGTCAAACCTGAGGTACTAAACGCCACCTGACTGACGGGAAGTTGTGAACTAATGGTGTATTGTTGGGAAATATTCACCACAAGGGCTCATTTCCCCCATAAAACTGTGGACTGCGAGCTCAGCATTGGACTGTCTGAAGCAGCTAACCGCACTTGGGCAAGTATCTGCTTAAACCTCAGCTGTATATAACACGTGTCTGGGCCCTGTCCTTGTTAAAAATGGCCATATTCCCGAACTATCACATTAACATATTTTTAATATTGGACCCAAGTTTGAATTGTATCAGAAAATATTACAAATTAAAATAACAAGAGAGTGAACTCTGCAGGATACGAGACAGAAATCATAGTCAAAGCAGTAAAGAATGACACAGCACAGAATAAAAACATTCGCCCCACCGTGCCTGTGGTAGAGCTTTCAAATTAAACCCAGTCGCCTGGAATTGGAAAATACCATCAGCTTTGCGTCCAGTTTCCACCCTTCCCTCGCCTTCACATGGTCCATCACCGACTCTCTCCTTCTCTTCCTCGACTTCTCCATCTCCATATCTGGTGATAGGCTACTGACCAATATCCACTTTCGGCCCACTGTTTCCCACAGCCACCCGGACTAGACTTCCTCCCACCCACTTCATGTAAGGACTCTATAGCATTCTCCCAAATTACTCCACCTCCATCGCATCTGCACCAATGATGCCACCTTCCATACTAATGCTTCGGATATGTCTTCATTTTTGCTCACCGGAGGATAACCTTCCATCGTGGTTGACAGGGCCACCGACCATGTCCATCCCATTTACTGCACTTCTGCTATCACATTTCACCGTTATCCCTGATCCAAGATTTCGTGCTCCTTGTGCTCACCTTCCACCCCACCAGCCTTTACATTCAACAGATTACCCTCCACCATTTATGCCACCTCAAGTGTGATGCTCACACCAAATACATCCACCCATCCCCGTTCAGGATGCCCAAGGGAACGTCCCCTCCATGAAACTTTGGTCCACTCGTCAATTATCCCCAGCAACCCCAACCCATCCCACGACACATTCCAATGCAAGCGCAGGAGATGAAAAAGCTGCCTTTTTACCTTCAGCCTTCATCCAGGTTCCCAAACACTCCTTCCAGGTGAAACAGAAAAAAACTTGTATGTTTTTCAATTTAGGACACCGTATTCGCTGTGCACGATTCTGTCTCCTCTACATTACGGAGATCAAAGGTTGATTAGGTAATCACTTTGTGTAACATCTCTGTTCAGACCGCAAGAATGTCCCAAAGCTAATGTTTGCCTATCAATTTCATTCTCCATCTCACTTCTACTCTGACCTCTCCAACCGCGGCCTCCTACATTGTATTAATGAAGCTCAACATAAGCTCGAGGAGCAGCACCTCATCATTCGATCAGACGCTTTGCAACCTTCCAGACTCAAAATTGAGTTAAACAATTTCTGAACACAAACACTGCTTCCATTTTTTCGAACAGCAGCTGTTATTAATGATTGACCTGTTCCCATTTACACCTCCTCTGGACCCATCTTTTGTTACTTTACTTGTCCCATTGCCACTTCCTTTTGCCTTGCAGCATCATCCATTTTTCACTCAACCTGCCCTGCCTTCCACCCTGTAAAACACCATCCCCTCTGTCCGTTCCTCCTCTAAATCTTTACCTGTCTTTGCACTTGCTGAATCCCTGGTACATCTTTAACTTTTTCGAGTTCTGATGAAGGGTCATCCACCTGAAATGTTAACAATGGCCTGGAAATTGCGGGCGCAGGCTTGGTGGCCGCAGACGCCTCTGAACAGAAAAAACAACGTACGAACTTTCCTGGTGTCTCCATCGTGTCTGACTGTTCTGGTCCTGGAACTGCAAGCATTTGCCTACACAAGGGCCCACGGATCCCAGAGGCGCATGCGAAGCCCTTGGAGCATGTGAGCCAGGTAAAACAATCAAAATGGGGGATTTTTGTCATGCTTATGTGGATTCCGTATACATTCGGAATCCCAACAGCGTGATAGAAACTACCTAATAAAAAAATTCACCAGAATTAAATGTAAAATAAATGATCACACATTCAAAATTAATTAAAATAAAGAACATAAGAACATAAGAAATAGGAGCAGGAGTAGGCCAATCGGCCCCTCAAGCCTGCTCCACCATTCAATAAGATCATGGCGGATCTGATCCTAACCTCAAATCTTCTATCACTCTCCATCCACCCGAGCCCATGTGATCTCCCGGGAGCGGTGAAAAACCAGATGAAAGACCCAATGGCCAATTTAGGAGACAATAAGCTGGGAAATTCCTCTCCGACCCATCTAGGCGATCGAAACTCGTCCAGGAGATGACTCTGTCCCTATATTTTCTACAGTACTTACCTTCTGTAAAGGCGATCTCCACCCCAGCCAGGAACAGGAATCAAACCATCTCCTGAAATCTAACACAGAATTAGAACACAATAGGAGCAGGACAAGGCTACACGGCCCCTGGGCCCACTCCACTACCCACAGGGCCATGACCGATCCGAACCTAGACTCATGTCCAATTTTCTGCCCGCTCCCTGTAACCCTTAATTCCCTTTACTTCTAGGAAACTATCTATTTCTGTTTTAAATTTATTTAATGATGTAGCTTCCACACATTTCTGGGGCAGCAAATTCCACAAACCTACCACCCTCTAAGTGAAGAAGTTTATCCTCATCTCAGTTTTGAAAGAGCAGCCCCTTATTCTAAGATTATGCCCCCTAGTTCTAGTTTCACCCATCATTGGAACATCCTCACCGCATCCACCCAATCAAGCCCCTTCACAATCTTATATGTTTCAATAAGATCGCCTCTCATTCTTCTGAACTCCAATGAGTAGAGTCCCAATCTACTCAACCTCTCCACATATGACCACCCCCTCATCCCCGGGATTAACCGAGTGAACCTTCTTTGTACTGACTCGAGAGCAAGTATGTCTTTTCTTAAGTATGGAAACCAAAACTGTACGCAGTATTCCAGGTGCGGTCTCACCAAAGTTCGATTAAATATCTAAAATGAAGTTTAATACTTTGAAACATCTTTTACACATTTTAAGACTGTTAAAATTACCTGAAACAAGTTTTAAATGTATGTGTATTTTTAAATTAGAGTCATAGGGCTAGATTTTCAGTTGCTTGCGCCAGCAGTTAGCGCCTTAAGAGAAGTGATTTCCGGGCGCTATGCGTGTAGCGCCCGGGCGCAGCGCAGTTTGCGCCCCGCCCCAAATTAAGTTGCCCGTTAGCGCCGGCGCATAGTTTAGCGCCCGCCCGGATGCGCGCGCAGAAAATGACGTCACATCCTCGTGCAACGCCCTTTGGCCGCCCCGATTGCAAACTTCAGTCGGACCGCCCCATTGTGCGGCGGGCGGCCGGAGCGTTTGGAAAAAGGAACGCAACACAACCAGCGCGGGCCCCGGGGGGCGCTAATTAAAGGGAACGTCCTCTCCAGTATAAAGGCCATCCTTTTTTCTGAAAACAGTCTTGTGCAACGCATTTCTGGAGACACAACAAGGAGGATAGCTAACTGGTTTCAAGCAGCAAGAGCCAGGTATTTTTGGACTCAGGCAATAGCGCTGCAAGTGGCCATTTGGAAATTAGACTGTTTGCCAGGATTTGATGGGGGTTGCATGGGGTGCCAACGCGGAGCTGCAGCTCCATGTCCGTAGGGCTCGCAGACGCATTGTGAGAGGGGCAGCCCTGGCTAGAGGCAGAGGGGGCTACAGGCGTCGGCCGCATAGGCCTTACCCAGTCAGGCTATACCGCCAGCAGCGCTCCTACCTAAACATGAGTGCCGCGCGATGTGTTAAAAGGCTCCGATTCCGAAAGGGGTTGATTGCAGAGATCTGCCACCTGCTTCGCCGAGATCTGCGGCCAAAGCTCAGGTGCAGGACGTCTCTGTCGGTGGAAGTGAAGGTGACGGTGGCATTGAACTTCTATGCCACCGGCTCCTTCCAATACGCTGCTGGGGACATAGCAAACATCTCCCAGTACGGCGCGCATCACTGCATCCGCCAGGTGACCGAAGCACTGTTCAGAAGGAGAAGCCAATTCATCTCCTTCCCCATGGCCCTGGAGAGCCAGCATCAGCGCGCATTGGGATTTTCCAGACTCGGGGAATTCCCCTTGGTGCAGGGCGCCATTGACTGTACGCATGTGGCTTTGCGGGCCCCTCTGGAGCATGGCGAGCAGTATCACAACAGGAAGGGCGACCATTCTCTGAATGTGCAGCTGGTCTGTGACCACAAGCAGCGCATCATGGCAGTCAAAGCCAGCTTCCCAGGCAGGAGCCACGATGCCTTTATCCTGCGGCAGAGTACTGTGCATGACATGTTCCAGGCACAGCCTCCCCCAAGAGGATGGCTACTCGGGGACAAAGGCTATCCTTTGTGCACCTGGCTCATGACCCCGCTCCGCGCGCCCAGGACCGCTGCTGAAGAGGCCTACAACGAGAGCCATCAAACCACCCACAACATCATCGAGCTAACTATTGGGGTCCTCAAGCAGCGGTTCCGCTGCCTTGATCGCTCCGGAGGAGCTCTCCAGTATTCGCCGGACCGGGTCTCCCAATTTGTGGTGGTTTGCTGCATGCTACACAACCTGGCTATCCGCAGGACTCAGGCACTGCCACCTGACGTTGGACCAGCACCTCAGGAGGAGGAGCAGGAGGAGCATGAGGAGGAGGAGGAGGAGGAGGAGGAGGAGCAGGAGTACGTTCCCAGGAGGGAGCGACCAGGGCCAAGGGCCGCACGACGCCACCTTATTACACGGTACTTCTAAGCCCCCTGTCAGGGAATGGCCAGGGGCCATGAGGGAAGATGAATGCAGCCGCTCCACAAGCCCTCAGCCGGCGAAGCCAACAAACACTAAGAAGAACAACCATGGAGACTGCATGAATAAAGATAATTTTTTATTAAACAAAAATGAAAAGCCCTTCCCACATGAATCCCCAAAAACAATAAACGGGCCCCACAAAAAGCCCAACAAACGACTCACTCCCACAAACTGGGGAGGAGCCACTCCACTTTTATTGAAACCGGGCCTCAACGTCGGCCTAACGCAAAAAAAAAGCCCTCCAAAAGCACAAACATGGGCAAAATAAAGATGGCCACCGCCATATTAAAGGAAAGCTGGCCACACCCTCTACTGAGTGGCCCGCGAGGGCGAGACCTTGGCCAGCATTTTGCCTCCCCTGCCCTGCCTGCTGCTCCTTCGCAAGCTCTGCCCAGTGGCTGCTGCGAGGCTGGGGGAAGGCGCCTGAGGCTCAGATGCCCTTCCGCCAGATGCCGCTGGGGGGTGGCCTACACGGCGTTTGGGCCTCGAGGGGCCGTCTCCTGAGTGGCGCACCTGAGCCTGGCCACCATCAGCTGCAGCCGCTTGCCCTTGACGCCCCAGAGGGGGAATGGCGGCGACGGATGGCGCAATGTGGGCCAGCTGGCGTCTGGGATGCGCTGGCTGGTGCTGTGGCGCGGTGGCACTCGGCCGGGCCCGCACTGCAGGATCCGCAGCAATCAGCCGACGGCCGGCTTGCTGGGATGGTCCAGCGCGGCGCCTGCCCTGGCGATGCCTGCCTGAGACAGCGCGTGTGGCAGCAGTGAGTGGCCCTGTGGTCCTGGTGTGCGCGCGCATCACATCCGCCAGGGTCTTGACGGCATCAGTTAGCATGCGGCCAGTCGCGGCAGTTGCTGCCCCGAACTCGCGCACACTGGTCGCCAGCGACTCGATGGCCTCAGGCATGCGCCCCACCACGCTCATGAGCTCCGTGTGGCGCCGGTCCGAGTCGTCGGCCATCTGATCGAGCTTCCGCACCTCCTCCGAAGTGAAGGTGTCCGGACTGGAGTCGCGACTCTCCCGCTGGGGTGGAGGGGGCCGAACTAGGGGACCCTTGCCGCGTTGGTGACGGCGAGTGTGCCGAGCAGCAGCACTCCCCTCTGATCCTTCCCCCCTTTGGGGGGAAGGCCGCGGGCCACGCACACGGCTGCTGGGTGGCTGGACGCCACTGGTCCCAGAAGCTGCATTGCCCTGCGACAGTTCCTCCAGGCACTCGTCCAGTGAGGAGGTGTCGAGCATTTCCTCCTCTCCTGCGGGACGTGACTGTTCCCCCGAAGGTCCGGCTTGCTCCTCCTCCTCCTCCTGGTTGGAGGTGCTGTCACTGGCAGCCTCAGGGTCCTGGTCGTCACCAGCTGAAAGCAGGAATGCACAAGAGTAGCTTCAGAGTGAGGAGACGGCATCAGCGAGGGAGTTAGGACTGGTGGGATTCAGCGCATTGGTGGGACAGTGGCAAAGGAGGTAGCTCGGATGGGCCAGTGCAACGCGAGAGGGCCAAAAGGCGAGGTCCTTACCATTGCCGGGCAGTGGAGGGTCGGATACACCGCACGCTGTGGGGACAATCACACGTGCTCCCATGAGCACACACATGCGCTCCTCCAGCCGAGTGAGCTTCTGCAGCTTGGCGCGGCCACCCCTGGCACGGGCCTGGCGATTAAACGCTACTTTAGCCTGCAAGAGAAAGGACGGGCTGTAAGTGCGCAGTGAAGCCCTGATGTAGTGTGCACTGCCTCCCATGGTGGAATAGCTTGGACAGAGTGAAGCCCTGATGTAGTGTGCACTGCCTCCCATGGTGGAATAGCTTGGACAGAGTGAAGCCCTGATGTAGTGTGCACTGCCTCCCATGGTGGAATAGCTTGGACAGAGTGAAGCCCTGATGTAGTGTGCACTGCCTCCCATGGTGGAATAGCTTGGACAGAGTGAAGCCCTGATGTACTGTCCACTGCCTCCCATGGTGGAATAGCTTGGCCAAAGTGTAGAGTGCCGAATGGCCATTTGATGCTCATGACTGTCCCAATGCTGCTGGCTGAGGGCTGGCCAAAAGGACTTTCAGGTCCCTTTGCCCATCATGTCAGGTGTACATGCAAGAATGAGGAGGAGACTGGAAAGGCTACTCACCCTCACAATCCTGGTCAGATCGTTGTATTTATTACGGCATTGTGTGTGGGTCCTGGGGGCCTCGCCGGTGAACGTCACCCTCTGGGCGATCTGCTTCCAGGCTTTGGTGTAGTCGTGGTGGGTTGGATTCCTCCCACTGTCTGGAAACAAGATCTTGCGCCTCACCTCCAGAGCTGTGACCATTATGTCCAGATCACCCTCTGAGAAGCGCAGGGCACGCTGACGGGCCTTCTCTGGCGTTGCCATGACTCCCTGGGGCTGAGCAGTAGTGTTGAGGCCTCTTTGCAAGGCTGCAGTGTGCAGGGCGTGGCAGCAGACCAATTCGTCCCTTCCCCCTTTAAGAGCTGGTCGGCACCACGGGGTCTGCTGTCAGTGCAAAAATGACCGCACCCGTGCTGCGCCCCGCCTGGGCGCTATCCCTCTGGACCGCCGGCTTAGCGCCTAAAGAGAGTAGTGGAACGCCTCTTTTAGCGCTCCACCAACCTCTTAGGGCGAAGCCACTGAATTCCCGGCAACGGGGCGCTACTTTGGGGCGGGCGCTAACTTCGGGCGGGCGCTAAGGTTAGCGCCCCAAAACTGCCTATACTGAAAATCTAGCCCATAGAGTCATAGAGTAATACAGCACAGAAAGAGGACCTTCGGCCCATCGCGTCCGTGCCGGCCATCAAGCCCTATCTAAATTGATCCCATTTTCCAGCATTTGGACCGTAGCCTTGTATGCTATGGCATTTCAAGTGCTCATCCAAATGCTTCTTGAATGTTGTGAGGGTTCCTGCCTCTTCTACCCTTTCAGGCAGTGAGTTCCAGATTCCAACCACCCTCTGGGTGAAAACATTTTTCCTCAAATCCCCTCTAAACCTCCTGCCCCTTACCTTGAATCTATGCCCCCTTGTTATTGACCCCTCTACTAAGGGGAAAAGTTCCTTTCTATCCACCCTTTCTATGCCCCTCATAATTTTGTAAACCTCAGTCAGGTCCCCCCTCAGCCTTCTCTGCTCCAAGGAAAACATCCCCAGCCTGTCCAGTCTTTCATCATAGCTGCAGCGCTCCAGCCCAGGTAACATCCTGGTAAGGCTCCTCTGCACCCTCTCCAAAGCAATCAAATCCTTCCTATAGTGTGGCGACCAGAACTGCACACAGTACTCCAGCTGTGGCCTTACCAGCGTTTTGTACAGCTCCATCATAACCTCCCTGCTCTTATATTCTAGACCTCGGCTAATGAAGGCAAGTATCCCATATGCCTTTTTAACCACCTTATCCACCTGTTGTGCTGCCTTCAGGGATCTATGTACATGCACACCAAGGTCACTCTGATCCTCTGTCTTTCCTAGGGCCTTACCATTCATTGTGTATTCCCTTGCCTTGTTAGTCCATCCAGAATGCATCAAATCACACTTTTCAGGGTTAAATTCTATTTGCCACTGTTCCGCCCATCTGACCAACCCATCTATATCGTCCTGTAGCCTGAGGCTTCCCGCCTCGCTATTTATCAACCCACCAATTTTCATGTCATCTGCAAAATTACTGATCATACCTTTTACATTCACATCCAAATTATTAATGTAGACCACAATCAGCAAGGGAGCCAGGACCGATCCCTGCGCTACCCCACTGGACACAGGCTTCCAGTCACAAAAACAACCTTCCACCATCACCCTCTGCCTTCTGCCACTAAGCCAGTTTTGGATCCAATGTGCCAAGGCACCCTGGATCCCATAGGCTCTTACCTTCCTGACCAGTCGCCTATGCGGAACTTTATCAAAAGCCTTACTGAAATCCATGTAAACCACATCCACTGCACTACCCTCATCCACACACCTAGTCACCCCCTCGAAAAATTCAATCAAATTGGGTAGACATGGTCATCCCTTAACAAAGCCATGCTGGCTATCCCTAATTAATCCCTGCCTCTCCAAGTGGAGCCCAATTCTGTCCCTCAAAATTGTTTCCAATAATTTCCCTGCCACTGATGTTAGGCTCACTGGCCTGTAATTCCCTGGTTTATCCCTACTACCCTTCTTGAATAATGGTACTACATCACCTGTACTCCAGTCCCCTGGCACATCCCCTGTGGCCAGAGAGGTTAAGAAAATTTGTGTCAGAGCCCCTGCAATCTCCTCCTTTGCCTCACATAGTAGCCTGGGATACATCTCGTCCGGGCCTGGGGATTTATCCACTTTTAAGCCTGCTAAAACCACTAGTACCTCCTCCCTCTCGATGCTAATATGTTCAAGAATATCACAGTCCCCCTGCCCGATTTCTATGTCCACATATTCCTTCTCCATAGTGAACACAGATGCAAAACATTCATTATAAACTCCACCTACATCCTCTGGCTCTACACACAGCTTGCCACTTTGGTCCCTAATGGGCCCTACTCTTTCCCTAGTTATCCTCTTGCCCTTAATATACTTATAAAACACCTCAGGATTTTCCTTTATTTTGCTCACCTGTGTTATTTCATGGCCACTCCTCGCTCTCCTAATTTCTTTTTAAATATCCCCCTCCATTTTTTATACTCCTCTAGGGCTTCCTCTGTCTTTAGTCCTTTCTATCTGCCAAAATCCCCCCATTTTTTCCTAATCCATTCTCGTATAACACTTGACATCCAAGGTTCCCTGGACTTGCTGGTCCCACTCTTGACCTTTACGGGAGCATGTTGCCATTGTACTCTCTCAATTTCCTTTCTGAAAGACTCCCATTGCTCCGATGTGGATTTTCCTTCATTTACATTAATACGAATGTTATTTTACTATTTCTTTAAACGCCTACACTGATGAAAGAAGGCCTTATGCCTGCTTTTACCAGGCATAAGGGTTTCGTGGCTATTCGCTAGGCAGTAGTTGGGGAAATAGACCCATTCTGCACCAGTGAAAGTGATTTCTACCGGATGTGCTGGATCTGTCCAAGCGAAGCTTGACACATCACAACTGAGAGGTTCTCACACATGTGCAGCACATGTGAAAACCCAGAACATGTGGGCCAATTCTCAAGGCTGTGCATATGCTGCGGGAGCCATAGTAAAATCCACGCCTTGGATTCTCTCTCCACCGATGCTGCCTGACCTGCTCAATATTTCCAGCATTTTCTGGTTTTAGTTCAGATTTCCAGCAGTTGCAGCAGTTTGCTTTTGCCTTTATATCACTTCCGTGCTGTCTTTCCTTTATTAACCCAGGCTTTCCAAATGCCAATTATTATTTTCCTGAATGTTCATATGGATTATTGGGCAACAATCTGTGGTCGGCGGTGTAGCACTGGAGTGCGGCCTCCTACTTCCGAAAATAATACGCACTTACCTTCAAAAGGCCCAGGAGGAGAGATTTACTCTTCAACCTTTACAGTTTTCTGCACAGTGTACGGTAAGGCCGGAAGCGCAGGGTGCAGCCCAGGTCTAGGGGAATGCACTCCCTCTAAAGTTATCTGAACGAAGCCATGGCGAATCTAATTTATCTCAGTATTTTACTTTGAAATTACATTTCAAAACGTTTTAAAACTTCTAAAAAGTTTCAATTAAACTGTAAGTTAAACTTGTTTAATATATGAGCATTTTGGTTTTTTATTCATCCAAACTCTTAATATATTAATCGCTATGTATACAACTTCCTCTTTAGATTCATATTTGTAGCTCATCGAATGTAATAACTGATCATTGGCACTTTATTGTTGACTTATACAATAGCATAGGGTACGGTAGCTTAGTGGTTGTGTTACTCGACAAGTAATCCAGAGGTCTGGAATAATAATAATAATAATCTAGTAGGCATGAGTTCAAATCCCACCAAGGCAGCTGGGGAATTTTAATTCAGTTAATTAAATAATTATGGAAAAGAAAAGGCTAGTAGCAGTAATGGTGACCAGGAAACTATTGGATTGTGGTGAAAATCCATTGGGTTCACCAATGTCCTGCAGGGAAGGAAATCTGCTGCCCTTACCCGGTCTGGCTATGTGTGACTCCAGACCCACAGCAATGTGGTTGAATCTTAATTGCCCTCTGAAATGTCCCAGCAAGCCACTCAGTTTTACCAAATTCCTACGACAATGTTAGCACTGTGGGAGCACTTTAACCACATGGAATGCAGCGGTTCAAGAAGGTGGCACGCCACCACCTTCTCAAGGGCAATTACAGATGGTGCAATAAATGCTGGGCCTGTCAGCAACACCCACCATCCGTGAACGAGCAAGTATAAAGCAGAAAAGGTTTAAAGATAAGGCTGAGTACTTAAATACTGTGCACATGTCAATTCTGACGGTTATTGTAAGGCTTGCGAATCTACAATATGGGTGTGTAATAGTTTCACTTGCCATTGTAGGCCCATCTAATTTCCTGTTAATCTATATCAGTCTTAATATCATGTATACAACGTTGAGCACGCTAACAGTGTTATTACTACAGCCGGAGAGGGTAAATCTTGCGCTGTTTCTTACTCCACTGGATTACTTTTTCTCCACTCTCCATTACCCCTCTCTCTCCCTCTCTCTATCTCTGCTAGTGTAACTGTTTCTCGCTAAAGAACATGGCCTAGAAATTCAGTGGGTTGCGCCAGCCGCTAACGCCATAAAAGGGCTATATTTCCGGCGCTAAACACTTAGCGCCTGAACGCAGTCCGATCTGCGCCGACGCCCAAATTCAGTTGACATTTAGCGCTGGCGCAAAGTGTTTGTGCCCGCTCAGGTGCGCGTGCAGCTTATGATGTCATATCGTCGCGCAACGCTGTTTGTGCGCCCCAAACCGGAAATTCAGTGGCGCCCGCCCAATGTGGGCGTGGCGCTGCTAAGAACTGTGAGGTGGAACGCAAAAGAGGCCCTGTGGGCCTCGGGGAGCACAAATTAAAGGGCACTTACACTGACCTATAAAGCCCAGCCATTTTGCTGCAATGACTTTACTGCTTTGGATTTCTGGACAGAGACCAAGGGACAGAGGTTACAGATTTGGGACAACATAGGAGAGGTATTTTTGGCTTCTGGCCAGTTCTTTGACATTTGATTCATTGTGATTTATCTGTTCTCAACTTTATTATGGGGGCTGCATTATGTGCGAAGGGCTCGCAGACGCTGTGAGAGAGGGCCAGCCATGCCGAGACGCAGAGGGGCCATCAGGCGTCAGCAACGTAGGCCTTACCCACTCAGGCAATACCGGCAGCAGGTGTCCTATCTCACCATGACTGTGGCGCATTGTGTGAAGAGGCTGCGCTTCAGAAGGGAGGTGGTTGCAGAGATCTGCCAGCTGCTTCACACAGATCTGCATCCACAGCTGATGTGCAGGACGTCTCTCTCGGTGGAAGTGAAGGTCACGGTGGCTCTGAACTTTTATGCAAGCGGCTCCTTCCAAGCTGCTGCTGCGGACATAGCGAACATCTCCCAGTTCACCGTGCATCGCTGCATCCGGCAGGTCACCGATGCACTTTACGCGAGGAGACACCAATTCATCTCCTTCCCCATGACCCGACAGAGGCAGGAGCAGCGTGCAGTCGGATTTGGCAGGATCACGGGCTTCCCCATGGTGCAGGACGCCATTGACTGCACGCATGTGGCTATGCGGGCACCTATCCACAATGCCGAGGATTACCACAACCGGAAGGGCTACCATTCCCTAAATGTACAGCTGGTGTGTGACCACAGGCAGCGCATCCTAGCTGTCAATGCCCGCTTCCCAGGAAGCAGCCACGATGCATTTATCCTGCGCCAGACTACTGTGGCTGACATGTTCGAGGCACAGCCTCCACCAAGGGGATGGCTTATCGGGGACAAGGGCTACCCTTTGTGCACATGGCTCATGACCCCGCTCCACGCACCCAGGACCCCAGCGGAGGAGGCATACAATGAAAGCCATCAAGCCACAAGGAACATCATCAAGCAAACGATAGGCGTCCTCAAGCAACGGTTCCGCTGCCTGGATCATTCCGGAGGATCTCTTCAGTATTCGCCGGATAGAGTCTCCCAGTTCATTGTCGTGTGCTGCATGCTGCACAACCTGGCTATCCGCAGGACTCAGGCACTGCCACCTGGCATTGCACCACCACCTCAGGAGGACGAGCAGGAGGAGGAGGAGGAGGAGGAGGACCAGCCCAGGACGGAGCGACAAGGGCCAAGGGCCGTCCGCCAGGGGCTTATTGATTGACACTTCTAGGCCCCCTGTCAGGGAATGGCCTGTGGCAATGAACGCACCTGAGGCAGCCGCTCCGCAAGCCCTCAGCCGGTTAACGCAACAACCACTTCAAACATGACACCTGGACATGCTGAATAAATCAAAAGCTTTATTTCACAAACTCAGGGCCCTTCCCACATGAAACAGAAAAACAGACAAGACCCCCAAAAAACAGTCAAAAGCATCTGTCACTCCCAAAACCTGGGGAGGACTAACAAAACTTGCCCATCCAAAAGGCCTTCAACAGCGGCCTTACAAAAATAAGCCACCCCCCCACAACAGAGACAACCCCATGAAAACAAAAAATGCCTTGATCCTCGGCCTTAACAAAATAATGCCCCGCACAACACAAGCCTCCCAATATAAAAGAAACCGCTCTCACCACACTCTAATGGGTGTGCCGAGAGGGCGAGTCCTTAGACAGGCTTCTCCGGCCCCTGGCCGACCTGCTGCTCCACCTCAACCTGGGCCCTGCGGGTGTGGCGAGGCTGGGGGAAGGCTCATGAGGGCCACAAAGCATGTCGGCAGATGCCCTTGGGGGTCGGCCTAGACGAGGCCTGGCCCGGGAGGGGCCGGCTGCTGACTGCTGCAGCTGTGGCTGGGCAGCATCAGTCTTAGCAGCAGCTCGTCGCACCTTGGCTGGGGGAGTGGCAGTGTCGGCAGCACCATTGGGGGCAAGCTGGCTGATGGCAGGTGTGCGCTGCTCGCCAGAGACACTGGCACTCGGCCGGGCTGGCAGTGTAGCAAGCACAGCAATCTGGGGGAAGCCAGACCGCTGTGCTGCAGCAGGGTGGCGGGTGCCATGGCAATGCCTCCGTGCCACAGTGAGTGTGGCAGAAGTGAGTGCCCGAACTGCCCTGGTATGTGCCCGCATCAGCTCTGCCAGTGTGTGGACGGCACCACTCATCTCGCGAGTCGCGTCCTGCGCTGCCACCAGTTGCTGCACACCCGCGTCCTGCACTGCCGCAAGTTGCTGCACACCCCTGTTGTGCACTGCGGCCAGTTGCTGGACACCCCTGTCGTGCGCTGCCGTGAGTTGTTCGAACCCCCTGGCCTGTGATTCCCCGAAAGCCACCACACTCTGAGCCAGGGACTCAATGGCGTGAGGCATCTGTTTGACCACCCCCATGAACTCTTGGTGGAGCCGCTCAGACGCCGCCGACATCTCATCGAGGACGCGCACCTCCTGGGCGACGACCGTGTCCGGACTGGAGGGCGGACTCTCCCTCCGGGGAGAAGGCCGCCGAGCTGGCCGCCCCTTCCCGCGTGCGTCGACCCCACTTGGTCCAGGTTCTGCCCTCCCCTCCAACACCTCCCCCCTCTGGGCAGAAGGCCGGCGTGCTGCCGTTGCCTTCCCGCGTGCGTCCACCCTACTGGGACCAGCTTCGGCCCTCCCCTCCAACACCTCCCCCTGGCTCTCCTGCAGGCCAGACGTCTCCCCTCCATTGCCATCCCCTGGCACGGAGGAGGGTTCCCCCGATGTGCCGCCTCCCTCCTTGTCCTCGACGTCCTCCTCCTCCAAGGGCCTGGCTCTCTGCGCTTCAGGGACCACCTCCTCCTCACCAGCTGAAAGCAGGAAGGCACAAGAGTAGCTTTAGAGTGAGGACAGGCCATCAGCGAGGGAGGCCTGAGTGGTGCATTATGGGCATTTGTCAGTCAGTGGGAAAGGATGTAGATTTGAAGCGCGAGGGCAACGAGAGAGGAGCAACCGGTCATGTCCTTACCAGTGGGTACCAGTACAGGGTCCGCCTCGCCGATCGTGACAGGGCCAGTCACCCGGCCACGCATGAGTCGTGCCACGCTCTCCTCCAGATCAGTGAGCGCCTGGTACTCGGGACGGCCTCCACCAGTGATAGCCTGGCTCCTTACATTGCTCACCAGCTTGGCCTGCAAGAGAAAGGACGGCCTCTAAGTACAGTGTGGTGCCCTGTCGCTGTGTGCACTGCCTCCCATGGTGGAATAGCTTGGCCAGTGTGGTGCCCTGTTGCTGGGTGCACTGCCTCCCATGGTCGAATAGCTTGGCCAGTGTGTTAAGTGCAGAAAGTGCTATTGATGAACATGCAAGTGCCATTGCTGCGGGAGGAGGGCTGCCCATTAGGCCTTTGAGGTCCCTTTGCTCATAATGTGAGGTGCACATGCAAGGATGAGGGGGACACTGGAAAGGGTACTCACCTTCACCATCCGAGTGATGTCGTTGAACTTCTTGCGGCATTGGTCCGCACTCCTGGGGACATCACAGGTGGATGACACTCTGCGGGCGACTTTGCCCCAGGCTCTCCTGTACTGGCTCCTGGGAGCCTTCCTGCCACTGTCTGGGCACAGGATCTCTCTTCTCTTCTCCGCACCATGAATGAGCACACTCAGAGCATGCTCTGAGAAGCGCTGCGCTCGCTCACGGGCCCTCTCCATTGCTCCAGGCGCTATTTTGGCACACCAGTAGTGCTGAGGCCTAGCTGCAGGGCTCCAGTATGCAGGGCGTGGCAGCAGTCAAAGTTGACCCTTCCCCCTTTAAGAGCTGGCCGGCGTCAGGGTGTCTGCTGTCAATCAAAACATGACCGCACCTGCGCTGCGCCCGGCTTCGGCGTTATTAGGCCGCATCGCCGGCTTAGCGCCGGAACACAGCATTTCAACGCCAGTTTCAGTGCTCGGCCAAACTTAGGGCCAACTCTACTGAATTTCGGCGATGTGGCCTACACTTTCCGGCGGGCACTAACTTTAGCGGGCGCCCGACTTTAGCACCCCAAAAGTGTCCAGACTGAATTTCTAGGCCCTTGTCTCTACCTGACAACAAACCCACACCCCAGTATCCATCCAACGCTCAGAATTTACAGGTGGTAACAGCTCCTGCTTAATTTGGATTCTGAAAATTGTAATAAAATCGCGTGGAGATCGAACTGGTGAATGAATTGTGAGATGATATCGGACGGATTCAAAATGGAGGAAATCAGCATGTGTTCTTTGTTTGTGAAGACACAAAATGGTGGAAGTCAGCAGGGGGTCCTTTGCCGGGTGGTCAGTTTTGTTGTTTTTTTAAGATGCCACATGGACAAGAAGGAAGAACATGATAGAAAAGGAAGTCCCGCCCCAATACATCACAGCCAGGAATGCGTCATGTGGTAGCACCTCCAATCAGGGAAGGTTTGGAGTGCAGCTGACCTCTCAGAGTTAGGCAGAGAGTAATATAACAGTAGTAAACCAGGGGCGGGATATTCAAGATTCAAAAGGAACACCGAAGGAACCAGGAGGGATTGGGAAGAACCACAGAAGACAGAGCAGGAGGAAGAATGAGCTGGGAATGCTGGCCTGTTTATGTTTCAACTTCCAATTTCACTGGTAGATAAAGGAGTATGTACGAAAGTCGGACATAAGCTTAGATGTTGTTAAAGGGGTACTATTATGTACACTTTCAATTGTTAAGGGTGTGCTTTTATGTATGTTTGAATGAATAATATGCACGCATATTCATTGCCGAGAATTATTTGAATTTATTTCCGAAGCTGCTTCTATCCGTACTCGAATTTTGAACTATAGTTTGAATAAAGAGCAACATTTTTAATCGCATCCTTTTCTGTCATTGTTAAGCTAATTCATAATTGTCGAGGTCCGAACAGTAGTAAGAGAAAGACATACAATAACGTCTCATTTACATAGCAGGAAAATGAAACATACCAAAGCAATTGTAACTAAGGACAATATAGAAACGTATAATGGCATGATTGTTTCTACAGATGTATATATGCATAACATCTCGGAGGCGTGTTAGATGTATTCACATTCTAATATTCAGTAAAGGCAAATGCAGCCTTGCTGTAACAAAGGCCTGCGTTCTTTTAACCATATGCTGCATGGAAACACATCATTTCTTTTAAAGGAGCCACCTTGCCCAGCTTGTCAGGTAGAGATGTACTGAAAGTAAAGTGGACATCAGGCTCCAATGCTTGGTGTCAACAACCATAAGAGTTTCCTCCATAATTGATGGGCAGTTAGTGAGCACATAGCCCAACTCTGCGCCAGCAGTTGATAGTTTCGCAGTGCTTCAGATGACCTGTCAAGGCGAACCTTGACAGATTGCAAGTTTTGGATTCAGCACATGCACAAGCTTTAGTGGAAATCCCAAACTTGTGTATTTCAAAGGTTGTATGACAGCATACTGTCAGTGTATGCCATCATGCCCACAGCTAAATCGGGGCCATTGCCCTAAAAGTTTTTCCACCACTGACGTTAGGCTGACAGGCCTGTAGTTGCCAGGTTTATCTCTCTCACTTTATTGAACAGAGGTATAACATTTGCAATCCTCCAGTCCTCTGCCAGCACCACCATATCCAAAGGAGATTGGAGGATTGCGGCCAGAGGCTCCCCGATTTCCACCCTTAATTCCCACAGTAACCTAGAAAACTTTTCAATTGAACCGGGTGGCTTTTCAGCATTGAGGTCTGGGAACACTTTTATTATATGCACTTTTCTGTTTTTTATTCTAACCAATATATCTACAGGCTTCTCCTTTACAAGTATGTTGGTAGCATCCTCTTCTCTCGTGCTGACAGATGCAAAGTAGTCATTTAATACCTTATCCCAGCCCTTCTTATGTTTGTATGTTTATAAGAGGCGTTTGGTTCATTTTTATGTTAGCCGCTAATCAAATCTTATATGCTGTCTTTGCCAGACGTATTTCCCTTTTTTAGAACCCCTCTATACTTTCGATATATATAATAGTATTATACAGTTTGAGGTCTTCTCATTTAATTAACTTGATCATCTTCACAAGGGGATATTTCACTCCATTACACACCTCCTCTCTGAATTTCCTCTGGGTCACTGCATAAATAAATGTGTTCGTGCAGCAACTCAGGAGCTGGAGCATGAAGCCGATTTAGGGTACAAATGTGGGCAGAGGGACAGGATATCCCAAGTAATCCATTCGCTGCAATATAGAACAGACCATAAACACCACCCATAACAGCAGGAAATTCCCTGATATAACAAACAGCAAAATCATGGATTTCCTTCGGTTCACCATCTCTGGGTCAGTAGGACTCTCCACATTGCTCGGATCCCGGAGTCTCCTGCGGGCTCTGCTGGCCATTAAAATGTGTCGGACAGTTAATGCATTTAACAGTAGAATCAAAATAAAAGGAATAAATGGTGTTAAAATGTAATGCATTAATTCAACCACGGTCCAGCCCAGCGAACGAGCTACACGGAATATCACAAAGCAAAACCAAGGACTGTTGTAAGCCAATATTTACCTGTGTACAGAAAATACCAGAAAATATTCTTTAAGCAGCTCAGCGCAGTCACTGTTCCGAGATCTACAACAGCCGTTTTCTCTGTGCAGTACTTTACCTTCAGCTTCTGACAACAAATGGCTACAAATCAATCAAAAGTGAAAGTGACGGTAAACCAGACAGAACAGTCTGTTGCAGCATAAAGCAGGACAGCGTGGATATTACACACGGGAATTGACCGCACAAATCTAAATTGTTCCTTATAAATAATAGGAATCTGCCTTAGTACCAGATCAATGATAATGACCAGTAGATCTGTCGCTGCCATGGCCACCAGGTAATGAGTGACACATTTCGAGAGACCGCACTTCCCCCGAGACAGGATCACAATCGTCACCACGTTAACTGCAAGCAAGAGGAAAATAGGGAAATTATTCACCAGACACTGGGTAATAACAGAAGTTTGATGCGTTCCCAGTGAAGTAACGGAGTAGCTTGTAGACTATCTACCTTAAAGTTCTTTGCAATAAATTGAAATTCGCCAAGACATGTGCAGCATGGCTTTGCTTCCAGTGATGGATTCTAATTTTTTACCTGTGAGAGGCCGCCCTGGATATAGGTTTTTTAATCAGAGTAAGCAGTAATGAATCGGCAAATAAGACATGAAGTGGCATCAAATGGAACATGGTTACAAACAGAAACTGAATTTACAATAAATACTGAAGTAACCAGTCAGAAGATGTGATCCGCACTTACATAAGAGCACAGATCACGAATAGGCCTTTAAGATCCTTGGGACTGTCCCACATTTCAGTTAGATCATGGCTGATCTTTAAATTAACTCTATCTACAAGCCTTGGTTATGTAACACTTAATAGCCTTGCCTATGAAAGAAATAGCCTTTTCAGTTTTGACATTTTTAATTCTCCTTGGCGCAAAAGGTTTTTTGGGAGATTGATCCAGATTTTCACCGCTGTGTACCAAATTAGGTGACTATCTTGATTGAGTTTTTTGATGATATAACAAGCAATGTAGTTGCGGGCAGTGAAGTTGATGTGTTGTATCTGGACATTTAGAGGACGTTTGATAAATTAACACATAATGGGCTTCTTAGCAATATTAAAGACCATGAGCTGAAAGGGGCCGCAGTAGCATTGATAAAAAATTGGCTAAGGGATAAAAAAAGAGTTCTGCTGAATGGACTTTTTTTGGACTGGATGACGGTATACAACGGCGTTCCCTCAGGTTCAGTGCGAGGAGCAGTGCTGTTGTTGATATACATTAATGGTTAGACTTGCGAATAAAGGGCAACACATGCCCGGATATTTTGAATAGTAGCTAACAGTGAGGAAGATATTAATAGACTCAGTAGGACATAGACAGGCGGGTGGAATGGGCCAAAACATGGCAGATGAAATTCAATGCCAGAAAGTGTGAGATGAAATATTTTGGTAGGAAGAATGAAAAGAGACAATATTAGCTACATGGTACACTTTTAAGGGGGTGCAAGAACAGAGAGGCCTGGCGGCGTCCTAACACAAATCTTTGAAAGTGGCAAAACAGATTAACCAATCAGTTTAATAAAGCATATGGTAACCTGGGCTTTATCAATAGAGGCATAGAATATACATGCTAGGTAGTTATGCTAAATATATGTATACAAAATAAGTCGGCCCCAGCTGGAGTATTGTGTCCAATTCTGGACACAATGTGTGTGAGTTAGCTGTTGGGGGCATACAACTGACCTTAATGTCCCGATGTTGGGAGGAGATAAAAGAAGTTTGATTGTAAAAGGAATTGGAGAGTCGATGGTGCTCTCTGAATGGGGCAGTGAGCTAACAATAGGCACTCTCTGTGCTCATACATTGACTGTGGTCACTTAATAAAGTCTTTGAACGCTTCTGTACAATGACAGAAATCAGTCCTTCCCATTCAATGCTCGTTATGTAATTGTTACACTTTTCTGCACCTGGTCCGAAATATTAAATATTGATTCACAGTTTGTTTTGGACAGCAGAAATGAGATCCAGTCTGATCCTCTGCCCCTGGATTTCGAATGGTCAACCATTCAATGAGTCGATTTACAGACACGCTACGCTCCCAGCTCAGCAATTGGTTATGCACAATCATGTACAAATTAATTACTAGAAATAGAACAATTAAATCAGCTAAATAATAATAACAATTAACTCACACTAATAATTCTAATGCACCGATTATGAAACAGTGTTTCTAAAGTTCCACAGAAAATGATAGCAAGTGAGATATCTGAAGAAGATTGGACCATCGCTTTCTTTTACATTTATATTTTAGGATTGATTTGCTGGTTCTAAAACATTTTCTCATCTGACACACTGACTCAGTATTGACAGCAAATTACAGGCATTTAATTAAGAGAATGTTCGAGTAACATGGCTTATTCTGTGATCTTAGTAAGATTGGCTGACATGTTCCTAATAATGACCATTACCGACAGACTAATGATTGAACTGGCACCAGTGAATGGGAATTCACATCAGACTGTTAGACTACTGTTCCTGACATACCAGGCCCATGGAGCAACTTACCAGGGATACCATCCGCAGCCAAGACGGGGAAGTAAATCTTTTGTATATCATAAATCACAAAGAGAATCTGGAGTTTGATCAGGAAACCAAGAGACATTATTTCCCTTTCGGCAAGAATCGATGGTTCAGTGGTTGGTGTAGATGCTGGCAACAGTTCCCCGATTAAGATATTCAGAGGATTCGCTTTATTTATAGGAGAGTAAAAACATCAGGTCAGAATATCGGGTCCCATGTTGACTGGGCTTAATTACAGCCAGTGAACAAACACATGAAGTCAATAATTTTCACAACAAGAATGTTAGCGAGAAACGCGGATTTCCCAATCTGCCAAAGCCCCGAATACCAATCCCACAAGCCCAAAAATAACTTTCCTAGATGCATTTGCTCAATCAAACTATAAGGAAACACAGGGTTTTCCTAGTGTCATCTAAGAACAACTCAAATAAAGTGCACACTTTTAGAGATGCACGTATGATAAAGAATTTACGCAACAAAAGTAAACAAAGGAATCTTATGAACTGAAATAATAATCTTATTCCCTGTATCCACCAGACCTTCGAGTCCCTGCAGTGCTTGTTCAACAGATGCTACCTGACCTGCTGGCTGTTTCAATTGTTTACTTTTTTTATTGAAGAATTCGTGCATCCACAATATTTTTAGATAGAGATAGAGAGTCATAGAGTTTTTACAGCACAGAAAGAGGCCCTTCGGCCCATCGCACCTGCGCCGGCCATCAAGCCCTGTCTAATCTAATCCCATTTTCCAGCATTTGGTCCGTACCCTTGTATGCTATGGCATTTCAAGTGCTCATCCAAATGCTTCTTGAATGTTGTGAGGGTTCCTGCTTCTACAACCCTTTCAGGCAGTGAGTTCCAGATTCCAACCACCCTCTGGGTGAAAGAGTTCCTCGAAAAATCCCCTCTAAACCTCCTGCCCCTTACCCTGAATCTATGCCCCCTTGTTATTGACCCCTCCGCCAAGGGGAAAAGTTCCCTTCTATCTGCACTATCTATGCCCCTGATAATTGTGTACACCTCAATCAGGTCCCCCCTCAACCTTCTCTGCTCTAAGGAAAACAACCCCAGCCTGTCCAGTCTTTCTTCATAGCTGAAGCGCTCCAGCCCAGGTAACATCCTGGTAAATCTCCTCTGCACCCTCTCCAAAGCAATCACATCCTTCCTATAGTGTGGCGACCAGAACTGCACACAGTACTCCAGCTGTGGCCTTACCAGCGTTTTGTACAGCTCCATCATAACCTCCCTGCTCTTTTATTCTATGCCTCGACTAAAGAAGGCAAGTATCCCATATGCCTTTTTCACCACGTTATCCACCTGTTCTATCGTTTTAAGAATTTAGAAAACATAGGCTGACCATTTACTCTGGCTTTCCTGTCGAATATTGTAAATTTGCCGCCAAAAATTCTATTCCAGTTGATGATACCGGATAGAATTTGTATGTTATGCAGTAACAAAGGAAGTACGAAGTAAAGTAAGAATGAAAGAAATAAATAAGATAAGAAAGGAATGCAGTAACTGTTGTGATATAGGTAATATTGCAACAATCACTGGCCACAATTAACAGCAGACTCCTAGAGACTGGGGGACTTTAATCTACATATGGACTGGGCAAATCAAATTACCACTAGTGGAGTGGAGGATGAATTCTTGGACTGCATGCGAGATGGTTTCCTGGATCAGAATGTGGAGGAGCCAACAAGGGAACAGGTTATTCTGGACCTGGTACTGTGTAATGAGAAAGGGCTAATCAATAACCTTGTAGCAAAGGGGCCTTTAGGGACAAGTGAGCAAAACATGATTGCATTTTACATTAAGATTGAGAGTGATGTAGTCCAATCTGAAATTAAGGTCTTCAGTATAAACAGAGGAAACTACAAAGGTATGAGGGCCAAGTTGGCCATGGTAGATTGGGAGACTACACTAAAATGTATGAAGGTGGACATACAATGGCAAACATTCAAGGAAATACTGCATAAATTGCAACACAAATATATTCCTCTGGGGCATAAAAATCCAAATGCAAAAGTGATTCAACCATGGCTAACAAAAGTAAATAAAGCCAGTATTAAGTCAAAGGAGTAAGCTTATAAAGTTGCCAGAAAAAGCGGTCAGCCTGAGGATTGGGATGTTTTTAGAAATCAGCAAAGGGTGACCAAGAAATTGATAAAGAAAGGGGAAATGGAATATGAGCAAAAACTAGCAAAAAATATAAAAACGGATTATAAAAGCTTCTCTAGGTATGCAAGAAGGAAAAGACTGGCGATAGTAAATGTAGGTCCTTTACAGTCAGAGACGGGAGAATATATAATGGGGAATAAGGGAATGACAGACAAATTAAATAAATACTTTGTTTCTGCCTTCACGGAGGAAGGCACAAAAAAACAAAAAATACGAGAAAACCGAGGGTGTGGCGAGAATGAAAGAAATTATTATTAGTAAAAAAACAGTACTAGCCAAATTAATGGGACTAAAAGTCGATAAATTCCAAGAACCGGATGAACTACATCGTAAGGTTTTGAAAGAGGTGGCCGTTGGGATAGTGGATGCACGGCTGTCATGTTCCAAAATTCTATAGATTCTGGAATGGTTCCTGCAGGTTGGAGGATAGCTAAATGCAAAGCCGCTATTTAAGAAAGGAGGGAGAGAGTAAAAGGGGAACTACAGACCTTTAGCCTAACATCCGAATTTGGGAAAATGCTGGAATCTATTATAAAGTATTCAATATCTGGGCACTTTGAAACTAATAGTAACATTGGGAAGTGTCAATCTGGATTTTTGAAAGGGAAATAATGTTGACAAACCTATTCGAGTTCTTTGAGGATGTAACTAATGGAGTGGAGAAAGTGGAAATGATAGATATGGTGTATTTGGATTTTCAGAAGGCTTCGATAATGTCCCACATAAGAGGTTGATGAACATAATTTGGCTACATGGAATTGGGGCTAAAATACTCGCATGGATTGAGAATTGGTGAACAGGCATAAAAAAAGAGTAGGGATAAACGACTCTTTTTCAGGATGGCAGGCTGTGACTTGTGTGGTACCGCAAGGATCGGTGCTTGGGCCCCAGCTATTCACAATCGATATCAAAGATTTTGATGAGGGGACTAAATGTAACATTTCCAAATTTGCTGATGATACAAAGATAGTTGGCAGTGTCAGTTGTGAAGTGGAAGTCAAGAGGTTTCAGAGGGATCTTGACAGGCTCAGTGAGTGTGTGAGAACATGGCCGAGGGAATATAATGTGGAAAAATGTGAAGTTATCCACTTTTGTAGAAAAAACAGAAAGGCAGTGTATTTCCTATCTGGTGAAAGATTGGGGAAAGCAGATGCTCAAGGGGACCTGAGTGTATTTGTACATGAGTCACTGAAAGTGAATGTGCAGGTGCAGCAAGCGATTCGGAAGGCAAATGGTATTGTATGTAATTACAAGAGGATTTGAGTACTGGAGTGACAAACGTCTTACTCCAATTATATAGGGCTTTGTTGGGACCACACCTGGAGTATTGTGTACAATTTTGGTCTCCTTACATAAGTAAGGATATATATGCCATAGAGGGAGTGCAACGAAGGTTCACGAGATTGATTCCAGGGATGGTGGGACTGTCGTATGAGAAGAGATTGAGTTAACTAGGCCTGTTTTCTCTTGCATTCAGAAGAATGAGAGGGGGTCTCATTGAAGCATCCAAAATTGTCACCGGGCTTGAGAGGGCGGATGCTGTGAGAATTTATCCCTTGGCTGAGGAGTCTGGAACCAAGGGCCACAGCCTCAGGATAAAGGGTAGATGAGGAGAATTTCCTTCACACAGAGGGTGTTGAATCTTTGGAATTCTCTACCCCAGAGGGCTGTCGAGGCTCAGTCATTGGATATATTCAAAACAGAATTCGATATATTTCCAACTTGTAAAGGCATCAAGGGATATGGCGATAGGACCGGTGAATGGAATTGAGGCAGAAGATCAGCCATGATCTCATTGAATAGTGAAGCAGGCTCCAAGGAACGAATGGTCGACTCCTGCTCCTATTTCTAATGTTGTTATGTCCTTATTGTGTATTGGTGATTCTTCTACATTTAAAAGAAAAAGTTAAATAATACATTTCAATTTACCGGGAGAGAGAATTTAAGAAAAACACATCAAGTGTTCGTACTCCACCAGTGCTCTGCGAAATGTTATTGCTTTATCAATATTGGACGGACAGCAGCTCAAAAAGCATAACTTACCATTAGTGAATTACTAACTGGTGAAATTGTCCAGCTGCAGATTCTGCACTCTGCCGCTCTCTCCGTCTTCTGACTGATCGCACCCTGTTTTATCTTCTTCTTATCCTGAACGACCGACACTCAGCTTTACCTCTCTACTTGTGCATTTGCCGCTTAGACCTGAATTGCGCCAGTTCTTTGATGATGCATATGACTATAGCTTGAGTCCTTTAATTAATAGGGCGAATTAACTGCGGGTACAGTACACATCACTGAGATAAACATTCAATATTATTACCAGCAGTGACTCGCCCAATGCTATTTATTTACCTGTGTTCATCTCAATGAGCTGCAGCTATTCACCTACTGAGACCAGTAATACTCGTTCCTTCTACCCCTCTATTTCTCCATTCAGCATTGATTCACCTATGGACCCTAGTAATCCCCATTTCACTTCTACCACCATCTATCTGACAGACAATGATGTAAATATTGTGCCTATTGCTATCCATTCCACTGTCCTTCCCTCTCACCAACCAGCATTGATTCATCTAGAAACCCCAGTACTAACCAACCGACTTCCCCCCCCGCCACCACATAGACCAACACTGATTCACCTATTGATTCTGGTACTACCCATTTCACTGCTACCCTCCAGCGCATTAACCAGCCTTGATTCACCTATAAACATCAGTAATATCTCTTCCACTACACTCTCCAACACTAAGATCAGGACTGATTCGCCTGTAGTTCCTAGAATTACCCATCACACTTATACCATCATCTTACTGAGCAGCAAACAGTCAACAATTGAATCTAGTGCTACCCGTTCCACTGCTCGCACATCTCACTAATCAGAACTGATTCAAATTTAGAACCTAGATCTACCCATTCCACTACACGCCCCCGTTCACACTGCCCAGCACTGATTGACCTATTGTCACCTCTCGCTTTAGCCCCTCAGGAGCATTGATTCACATACCACTAGTACCCTTTCCCACCATATCACTGACGAGCAGTTTTTCACCAACTGGGTCCATTTCTACCAATCCTACCATCTCATCCATATTACTGACCGGCGCGGACTCTTCTATTGAGCCTGGTACTATAGATGGAAGCCATTAGGCCCATCAAGTCTGCACGAGCTCTTTCAAAGAGCAATCCAGTTAGTCTAAAGTGTCCCAACTCTTTCCCCATAGGCTTGCAATTATTTCCCCTTCAAGTATTTATCCACCTACCTTTTGGAAGGCTACTGCTGAATCTGACTCTAGCACTTTATCAGGCTTTTAAAATCCTAACATTTTATTAAGTAACATCTTTCTTTCCTCATGTCGCCTCTGGTAATTTTGCCAGCCGCCTTAAATCTGTGCCCTCTGGTTATCGACACTTCATCCATTGGAAACAGTTTATTTTTAATAACTCTATCTAAACCCTCCATAATTTTAAACATCCCTATCAATATCTCCGTGTTGATGAGCTGGAGTCTGAGCTTCAGATACTGCGACACATCAGGGAGGGGGAGAAGTACCAGGACTCAATGTACCAGAAGGTGGTCGCACCTATGAAGTTAATTAATTCAGATGTAGCCCATGGCCAGGGTCAGGACGGTGTGACTACGAGCGAGGCAGGTACGGGGATCCAGGAGGTAGTGTTGGAGGAGCCGCAGCCCTTGCTCTTGGCCAACAGGTTCGAGGTTCTTACTCCCTGTGTGGACAGGAGCAGGGACTGCAGGGAGGATGAGCAACCTGGCCACAGCACCGTGGAACAGGGGGCCATTCAAGAGGGGGGAGTAAATAGAAATGTTGTAGTGGTAGGGGATAGTATTAGTAGAGGGATAGGTAGAGTTCTCTGCAGCCAAGAGCGAGAGTCCCGTAGGCTGTGTTGCCTACCCGGTGCCAGGGTTAAGGACATCTCCTCTGGGCTGGAAAGAAACTTGCAGTGGGAGGGGGTGGATCCAGTTGTCATGGTCCATGATGGTACAAACGACGTAGATAGGGCTAAGAAGCCGTTCTGTTAAAGGAGTATGAGCAGCTAGGGGTCAAATTAAAAAACAGAACCTCAAGGTAATAATCTCTGGATTATTACCTGAGCCACGAGCGAATTTGGCTAGGACAAATAAAATTAGAGAGTTAAAAGCGTGGCTTAAAGACAGGTGTGGGAGAAATGGGTTTTGCTTCCTGGGACACTGGCACCAGTACTGGGGCAGGAGGGGGCTGTTCCGTTGGGACGGGCTTCACTTGGCCAGTGCTGGGACTAGAAACCTGGCAGATCATATAACTAGGGCTGTAGAGAGGGCTTTAAACTAACGAGTGGGGTGGGGGGAGGTTCCTAGAGAGCAAATAACAAAAATGACAACAGAGAAGATCATAGACTTAGGTAGCAGTGGGGAAATTAAAAACCAGAGTGTGTCAGGAAGGGGCAGAAGGTATGGAGTAAAAGGTAAAGTAATAATAAGGGCAATAGCAGGAACTAAGGTTCACAAAACATATTTGAAAGTTCTCTATCTGAATGCACGTAGCATTCGTAACAAAATAGATGAGTTAATGGCACAAATAACTACATATGGGTAAGATTTTGTGGCCATTACAGAAACATGGCTGGAGGGGGACAATGCCTGGGAATTAAACATACCAGGTTATTTAACGATCAGGAATGACAGGCAGGAAGGAAAGTGGGGTGGGGTGGCTATATTAATAAAGGAAGGAATCACTGTAATACAGAGAAATGATGTTGGGTCAAAAGATCAGGATAATGAAACAGTTTGGGTGGAGATAAGGAATAATAAGGGGAAAAAAACACTAGCGGGCGTAGTCTATAGGCCTCCGAACAGTTGCAACTCAGTTGGACGGAGTATCAATCAGGAAATAGTTGAGGCTTGTAATAAGGGAACATCTATAATTATGGGGGATTTTAACTATCATATTAATTGGACAAATCAAATTGGGCAGGGCTGCCTTGAGGATGAGTTCATTGAGTGTATTAGGGATGGGTTTCTTGAGCAGTATGTAACTGAACCGACCAGGGGGCAAGCAACCTTAGATCTGGTCCTGTGTAACGAGACAGGATTAATTAAAAATATCCTAGTAAAGGATCCCCTTGGAATGAGTGACCATAACATGGTTGAATTCCATATTCAATTAGAGGGTGAGAAGTTTGGATCTCAAACAAGCGTGCTAAGCTTGAATAAAGGAGAATATGAAGGTATGAGCGCGGAATTGAGTAGAGTGGATTGGGAAAATAGATTAAAGGGTAAGACAATACATGATCAGTGGTGTACATTTAAGGAGTTATTTTACAACTTCCAAAAAAAATATATTCCACTGAAAAGAAAAGGGTGTAAAAGAAAAGACAGCCATCCGTGGCTAAGTAAAGAAATTAAGGATAATATTCGACTAAAAACAAGGGCATATTGGTAGCCAAATCTAGTGGGAGGATAGAGGATTGGGAAAACTTTTAAAAGACAGCAAAAAATAACAAAAAGATTGATTAGGAAAGGGAAGATGGATTATGAAAGTAAATTAGCAAAAAATATAAAAACAGATAGTAAGAGTTTTTATAGTTATATATAAAGAAAAAAGGTGGCTAAAGTAAATGTTGGTCCCTTAGAGGATGAGACCGGGAAATTAATGGTGGGAAATATGGAGATGGCAAAAACACTGAATGAGTATTTTGTATCAGTCTTTACAGCAGAGGACACTAAGAATATCCCAACACTGGATAAACAGTGGGCTATAGGGGGGGAGGAGCTAAACACGATCAAAATCACTAAGGAAGTGGTACTCGGTAAAATAATGGGACTCAAGGCGGATAAATCACCTGGACCTGATGGCTTACATCCTAGGGCCTTGAGGGAAGTGGCGGTAGGGATTGTGGATGCATTGGTAATAATTTTCCAAAACTCCCTGGACTCAGCAAAGGTCCCAGCAGACTGGAAAACTGCTAATGTAACACTCTTGTTTAAAAAGGGCAGTAGACAGAAGGCTTGAATCTATAGACCTGTTTGCCTAACATCTGTGGTAGGTAAAATTTTGGAGTCCATTATTAAGGAGACAGTAACAGGACATTTGGATAATCATAATTTAATAGGACAAAGTCAGCATGGTTTTATGAAGGGGAAGTCATGTTTGACAAATTTGCTGGAGTTCTTTGAGGAAGTAACATATAGGGTGGATAAAGGGGAACCAATGGATGTAGTGTATTTAGACTTCCAAAAGGCATTTGACAAGGTGCGACACAAAATATTATTGCTTAAGATAAAAAATCACGGGATTGGGCATAATATTCAGGCATGGATAGAGGATTGGCTATCTAACAGAAGGCAGAGAGTTGGGATAAATGGTTCATTCTCAGACTGGCAATCAGTAACTAGTGGTGTTCCGCAGGGGTCTGTGCTGGGTCCCCAACTCTTTACAATCTATATTAACGATTTGGAGGAGGGGACCGAGTGTAACATATCAAAGTTTGCAGATGATACTAAGATGGGAGGGAAAGTAGTGAGTGAGGAGGACATAAAAAACCTGCAAGGGGACATAGACAGGCTAAGTAAATGGGCAGAGATTTGGCAGATGGAATACAATACTGGAAAGTGTGAGGTTATGCACTTTGGCAGGAAAAATCGTAGAGCAAGTTATTATCTTAATGGCAAGAAACTGGAAAGTACTGAAGTACAAAGGGATCTGGGGGTCCTGGTGCACGAAACTCAAAAGGTTAGTATGCAGGTGCAGCAAGTGATTAAGAAGGCCAATGGAATGTTGGCTTTCATTGCTAGGGGGATAGAATATAAAAATAGGGAGGTATTGCTTCAGTTGTACAAGGTATTGGTGAGACCGCACCTGAAATACTCCATACAGTTTTGGTGTACATACTTAAGAAAAGACATACTTGCTCTCGAGTCAGTACAAAGAAGGTTCACTCGGTTAATCCCGGGGATCAGGGGATGGACATATGAGGAGAGGTTGAGTAGATTGGGACTCTACTCATTGGAGTTCAGAAGAATGAGAGGCGATCTTATTGAAACATATAAGATTTTGAAGGGGTTGGATCAGGTGGATGCGGGGAGGATGTTCCCGATGATGGGTGAAACTAGAACTAGGGGGCATAGTCTTAGAATAAGGGGCTGCTCTTTCAAAACTGAGATGAGGAGGAACTACTTCACTCAGAGGGTGGTAGGTCCATGGAATATGCTGCCCCAAAAAGCTGTAGAAGCTACATCATTACATAAATTTAAAACAGAAGTAGACAGTGTCCTAGAAGTAAAGGGAATTAAGGGTTACGGGGAGCGGGCAGGAATTTGGACATGAGTCTAGGTTTGGATCGGTCATGGCCCTGTGGTTAGCGGAGCCGGCCCAGGGGCCGTGTAGCCTGATCCTGCTCCTATTGCATGTGTCTAATTCTGTTAGATTCAGGAGATAATTCTGTGATAGTAGATTGGCGGTTAGGATCAGATCAGCCATGATCTTATTGAATGGCGGAGCAGGCTTGAGGGGCCGATTGGCCTACTCCTGCTCCTATTTCTTATGTTCTTATGTTCTTATGTTCTAAATTTCCTCTTAGGCTTCTTTGCTGTAAGGATAACAACCCCAGCTTCTCCAGTCTATCCAGGTAACTGTAACCCCTCATTCCTGGAGCCATGCTGACAAATCTCTCCTGTACCCTCTCCTGAAGGGATAATTACTAGTCGTAGAAATGTTTGGGCTACCCCGGAGGAAGCATAATCCCCAGACATTCACCTTCAACTAAAGTTACAGGTAGCCGAATTCTATAAGACACTTAATTGGGTCTAAAGGTCCACGCTATCTCTCCCTAAAGGAAAGGAACAACTTGAAGATGATACCATCCTCCAGATAACATTTTCAATAAGTTTAACTACACTGTAACATTCTGGATATTATGATGGTCCATTATATTCCCCCAGAATTCTGTAACAGCTCAGCAAAGAATGTACAGAGATTGAGTTCGCGAGTTTGATACAGATATACTCTGCGAGACAATTCTAAAAATATATAGATTTATTATAGAACCAACTTGTAGTTAAAAGCTGGTGAGTCAATCGCAACTTTAACAGTTCAATAACAAATCGGTTACATTTCTTATTCTTAGAAATCCTTATACTCAAATATTAACTTCGTTACATTTTACATTTATAAGTCTTATTTTTTCGAATCCAGGTTATCCACCAAAATGAAATAAATGCACCTTTTTGATTCGCTAGACTCAAAGAGTTAAAAACTTACAGAGCCTGCCTCTGAAGTTAAGAATCACTTTCCCCTTTCAGCGACTTCTGTCTTTCTATCTGAATGTTCCATATTTTATAACCATTTTGCCGTGGTGTATACTTTGAAGTTTTCTGCTGATGTAAGCTAATTATCTCGAATCATTCTTTCTGTTGACTTCCTCCTAATCTTACTGTCAGTTCAGCTGTTAACTTGCATAATTCTGACTCAACCTTTAGGTGTTCAAGGTTTATCATAAATAATGGTTATGACTGCTGTATCTATTTGATGGCATTCTTACGAATGTCTTCCCTTCAATTTTTAAATCACCTTAACTGTTTATAAGCAGATGTCGTGTCCCCTAACTGTTCCATTTTCAACACAAATACAATGTGATTGGTTGGTGCATCTATTGATGTATTATTGACAAAGTCTTCAGTTTGTACTTTTACAATATCTAACTCAAAAACACTTCAACTGAGCAATTGATTGTTTTCCTATTTACTTCAATTGCTGTAAGCAGACTTCTGTCTCCTTGTTCTAAGTTTAACATATAATTATTTTCCGGCAGGTATTTCTGTTACTTGATGTAAATTTTTCAAACTCACATTTTATTTTTTTAAATGATGTGATGCTTTTTGAAGTGTTGGTTTATAATACTTAACTTGGGCATTGCTATTGTGTTTCTTCCAATGTTCAGACATAGAGGAACCTCCAACCTGGTGTTTCAACATGGCTATTGTCTTAGTATTAACAATCAATTCCCATTTCAAAAGCTTGTATAGTGTTTACAGTTTTCTGTCAACAACCCTTCATCTTATCTCAGAAGCCTGTATTCTGTTTACAGCCTGTGTCTTTGAGGCTTTTAGATTTTTAAACCCAGTTTATCATGTTTTAATAAAGGCAGAATTCTGTTCATAGGATGGTATACTCTTCTGAAATATGGCTATTACTTTACACTCCAAAGCCTCTGCATCGCTCCTACAGCGAGGAGCGCAGAATTGTTTACAATACACCAGCTGGAGCCGAACCAGTGCATCATAGGTTCAGCATCATTCTCTGCCTCTTGTACTCGATTCCATTATTCATAAAGCCCACAATCCCAATCGTTTTTTAGGTGACTTGCCACCTTCAAATAATATGCGCACAAAAACCTCCAGCTCTCTGTATTCTTGCACCCCCTTTAAAATTGTCTCATTTAGCAGGTATTGTCTCTCCTCATTCTCGCTCCCAAAATGTATCAACTCACAAGTCTCTATGTTGAATTTTATCTGCCATGTGACAGCCCATTCCACCAGCCTGTCTATGTCTTCTTGAAGTCTTTAAATATCTTGCTCACTTCAAAATTTCGTGTCTTTAGCAAATTTTAAAATGTTGCCCTCCACCCACAGTTTAAAGTCATTAATATCTATCAAAAAAAGAATGGGCCCCGAGGACTGAACCAGCGGATTCTACTGTATACAAAACTCCAGTATGAAAATCAGCCATTCACCACAACTCTCTGTTTTCTATCGTTTGTTATGATTGGTTCTCGTAGCGGCCTTATACAACTCAGATTCCTGCTTTACAATTTCAGAGGGCAGTTAAGAGTCAACCACGTTGCTGTAGGTCTGGAGCCAGACCAAGTAAGGACATTAGTGAACCAGATGGGTTTTCAGGACAATCCAAGAGGGTCATGTTCACCAATACTGATAAAAAGATTTTCAGACCTTCTGGTCTTTAGCAAAATCTGTATCCATGCTGCCAGTGCCCCTTGTATACCGTGGGCTTCAATTTTGGTAAAACCTCTAATAGGTGGTAGGGCTACATCGAAGGTAGTTTGAAAATAGAATTATATATGATATGTGGCTCGCATTCACATTTTGTTTGATAACGATCCTGTACAGCGATTTTGAGACGTTTCACTAGCTTAAAGCCACAATGTAATTGTACGTTGTTGTTGTAGAATGTCCTGTCCCGGGACCCGGGAGTGTGCTGTACCAAGAATTGGCTGTGTGGTGTACCTGGCGCCGGGATTGTGGTCTCTTGCGACCGTGAGTGCGCTGTGTCTGGACTAGTGACTACGCTGTACTGTGACCCATGACTGTGCTGTACGTGGACCCGTGACTGCACTGTACTGGGTCCGTGAGTGTGCTGTACGTGGACCCGTGACTGCGCTGTATTGGGAAACGGCAGTGTCACAATGACATTATCTGCTGATATACCGAGGACTGTCTGTGTCCTCTTCAAATCTCTTTACTGGTGGAGTAAGTTAGCACTGCGCAAAGTGAATTTTAGTTCAATTCTCAATCTGTTTTATTGGAGAACAGTATAAGCATACAGAACACTGAGTACAATTGAATATGTTCGGTGCAATCAATTCAAAATATGCCTGGAGCCTGTTACAAAGACAAAGAACAGAGATAAACTAACACAAGGCAGTGGTGCAGAGGGGGTGTGGGGTGGGTGGTGATTCATTTTCACCATCTGTCCCAGTGATGTTGCAGAGATTAATATCCTCGGCATTCTTCCTACTACCTTGACTTTATTCTGGTGTCAGACCGGATTTTCAAAAATTCATTCTTCAAAGATTAACAGAGAAGCTTCTCAGCACTGTTGTAATAAATGTCCCCTGATGTATAGGACATTGAGAACGATTGGTCTCTTTTCGGGAAATTATCACAACAATCACTCATTCCCAAAACATCGCTGGGCTGTGGGCTCAGCATCGAACTGCTTAAACCAGCTAACAGCTCTTGTGCAAATATCTGCTCAAAGTGCATCTGTAGGTAACTCGTGTCTGGGTCCAATCCATGGTAATATAGCTAACAGGACACGAACTACGAGATTAACTTACTTTGCGGATTGGACCAGCTTATGAAATATTTCAGAAATAAAGAATTTAAGGTGGTGTATTCTATAGCTCATGAATAATTATTTGGTAATGTTGGAAAGTGTTTGGTCTTCTGATCCAATTAACTTGAGCATCATTACGACGGTATATTTCACTCCATTCCTCAACTCCTCTATGAATATCCTCTCGATCACTGCATATTTATTAGTTCTCGTGCAGCAACTCAGGAGCTGGAGCAGGAAGCCGATTTCTGGTGCAAGTGTGGACAGAGACACAGGATACCCCAAATAATCCAATCGTCTCCACATAGAATAAACCGTGAATACCACCCATAACAGTATGAAATTCCCATATATAACAAATAGTAGAAGCATGGATTTCCTTCGGTTAGCCATCCCTGGGTCAGTGGGGCTGTTGCCTCTGTCTGACCTCGGATTCTGCTGCGGGCTAAAATGTGTCTGAACGTCAATGCAAACAGCACTCAAATCAAAAGAAATTGAATAAATGGTGGTAAAATGTAATGCATTCATTCAACGAGGCTGCAGACCAGCGAACACGTTATACACAATGGCACACAGCAAAACCGCCAAAAAGGTAGAAAGCCAATATTCACTGGGATACAGAAAATGACAGAAACTTTTCTTCAAAGAGCTCAGCACAGTCACTGGCCTAGAAATTCGTCTCAGGCAGTGGCGGTAAGGGACCGGTGTCGGATCGGCCGCCAGTTATACACAGTGCATTATATTCAGTGCGATTGGCAGTAATAGACCTGCATATCAGACGCTGCATATAACAGGTGGACGACCCGATAGCTCCCATTTTTCGCCACCAGCCCAGGGTATTTTCCAGCCCTGTGTTTCTAGATCCACAGCCGCCGTTTTCTCAGTGCAATCTTTAGTTTTCAGCTTCTGTCAACAAATGGGCACAAACCGATCAAATGTGAAAGTGACGGTGAACTGAACTGTGGCAGCATAAACCAGGAAACGTGGATGTTACACTCGGGACATGTCTGCACAAATATAAATTGTTCACAACAAACAATAAGAATCTGCATTAGTTGTTAGGTGTTAATAATCAGTACAGCCACCCCTCCCATGGCCACCAGGTCGTGAGTGACAGATTTGGAGAGACCGCACTTCCCCCGAGACATGGTCACAATTGTCACCACATCAACTGTAGCCAAGAGGAAAATGGAGGAATTATTCTCACGACACCAGACGCAAACAGTAGTGTGATGTGCTTCCAGTTAAATTAGGAAGTTGGTTATACAACAAACACATTAACATTTTTCTCAATAACCTGAAATACGCCAAGAATGTTCCATTTTGGCTTTGCATCCAGTGATGGTACCTGATTATTTTAGCTCTGACAGGGCGTCCTGGATATAGATTGTAAACATAGTTATCAATAATCAATAGACAATTATGTGATGCAACAGATGAAATGAAACAGGGTTAAAAACAGGAGCCGATGTTAGATTAAATGCAAAAGTATCCAATCGAGAAGTGACAGCCACACTTACACCTGTGTCGGGGGAGAAGGAAAAGGTGGGATGTAGTAGGTTTAAATTGTAGTATCTGTGGGTTAGCTGTTGGGGTGATACAACTGACCTTAATATCTTGAGGTGGGGAGGTGGTAAAGATGCCTGGGAATAACAGGAATGGCTGAAGCGATGGTGCCCTCATGAATGGAATCGAAAGTTGACAGCACCCACACTCTGTGCTCATGAAATGACTATGGTCAATTGCTCAAGGCAATGAGTGTTTCTCCGAAAATTGAAATAAATCAAGCCTTTCCATCCAAAGGTTGTGCGTGTACTCACTGGAGTTTAGAAGAATGATAGGTGATCTTATTGGAACGTATAAGATTATGTGGGGGCTTGACAGGGTAGATTCAGAGAGGATTTTTCCCCTCATGTGGCGATCTAGAACTAGGGGGCATAGATTCAGAATTAGGAGTCGCCTATTTAAAATGGAGATGAGGAGAAATTTCTTCTGTCAGAGGGGCGTGAATCTTTGGAAATCTCTTCCCCAGAGAGCTGTGGAGGCAGAATCATTGAATATATTCAAGTTGGAGATAGACAGATTTTTGAACGATAATTTACTCAAGGGTTATGGGGAGCGGGCATGAAAGTAGAGTTGGGGCCAAGACCATGAACTTATCGAATGGCAGAGCAGGCTCAAGGGGCCAAATGGTCTATTCCTGCTTCTATTTCTTATGTTCTTTGTAATGCAGGTATAGGAACAGAGGCTTTGCTAGACAGTAAAAGACCGACGTCCATCTAGTTCTCCTCTTATCATCCTGGCTGTCACATGGTGCAATGATAATTTAGTTGGTGACTAATCATAACAATCAATCTCTTCAATTAATATTCAACAGGCTGGTCGCAAGGAAACCCCAGTTGTGCAGAGCTTTGCAAATCACAGATCCAAAGTCACCTGTTTCTCCCAAGTATGCTACACCTGCACATGTCAAGTCTCAAATATTGTACAACGAGATATTACTTGCTGAAAGAAATCTATACAATTTGTATTGGAATGAATCAATATTAACTCCTCTCACCGTCTTCCGAGGAAGCCTCTTCCATAGATTGACCACTCGCTCACTGAAACATTGTTACTGGATTGTTTTGATTAAATCTGCCTCAAACACAGGCGATGTCCTCTGATTTTACAGTTCTTAACAAGATGAAATAGCTTATCATGGTCTGAATTATCTAGTCTAGTTATAAACTCAGTAAACCTGATACCCAGATATATAGGCTGATTTTCTCAGTAACCTCATATGCACCCAGTTATATGCTGGTGATTCCAATAAGCTCTGACAATTCAAATTTAAAGGTTAATACCTTTTATGTAAAGTGGGCGCCACTGGCAAGGTCATTCCTAGTTGTCCTTGAGAAGGTGTTGGTGAGACGCCTTCTTGAACCGCTGCAGTCCAAGTGGTGAATGTACGCCAACACTGCTGTTAGGTGTTGAGTTCCAGGAATTAACCCAGTGACGATGAAGCCTCAGCGATATGCTTCAAAGTCAGGATGGTGTGTGACTTAATGTTAACTTGGAGGTGCCAGTGATCGCAGTAAACACGAGAAACCCAGATAAATGGGCTACTGACCCCAGTAAATCCGATAAACCCAGATATACAGGCTGGTGATCCCATTAAACACTGATAAATAAGAGAGTGATCGGGAAAAAAACTAGTTAGATCGGTGTCTCTGAACCTAAGGAAGTCGTCATTACAGGAATGTTCCTTTTAATGTACGTTAATAGGCATTACGGATTAATTTTGTATTAACCATCAGGCTTGTTTTTGCTCTGTACCTTTTTTAAGCCCACTTTTCAGCTCCTCAGCCCACTTTCTATATTCCTCGTGATTTTCTTTGTGGCGTTACCTGCAATGGTTATCCTACTTCACCATGTTAATTTTCAGTTTCGTTTGCAATTGTCTATTTAACGACAGACCACGATGTTTTGACGGATAATTTTCCTTCTTATAGAAATATATTGATATTGTAGTTTAGCCATCTCATATCTGAAGACGTTACACGGTTGGTCTAGTTGCAAAGCAATTACGGACCCCAATAAACCTCATACAATTTCACAGCACAGTAGGAGGCCATTGGCTCATCGTGCCTCTGCCAGCTCTTTAAAAGAGCTATCAAATTAGAACCACATCTTGGTCTTTTGCCATAGCACTGAAAATGTATCATGTTCCAGGTTGTTTTGCCAATTACCATAAATCTTTGTCCTCTGGCTACCCAGCAAAGTATTTATACATTTCACTTTTTGGAAGTTAATATTTAATCTTGTTCCACCACACTCTCAGGCAGTACATTGCAGATCATAACAACTAACAGCGTGAAAATAATTCTCCTCATCTCCCCTCTGATCCTTCTAATAATTACTTTAAATCTGTGCCCTCTGGTACCAACTCTCATGTCAATGAATACAATATTTTGGAGAATGGAGTGATGTGTGTACATCAACATAAACACTGCAACCAGCTGGGCAACATCCCAACCGAATCAATCTGATTCCTTTGTGGCCCTTCCTCATTATTCAGGCACTTCATCTCCGCTGCTGCAAGCTCTTTCGACAGGAAATCCTGTAGCCGATCTCATGTTTATATTGACTGAATCTCCCAGTTGTTTTAACATTCTTACCAAGAACAAGACAGTAATAAAAGAGTAACATCATCACATCTTAGATCCCATCCAAGACACACATCACCTTGATTCTCTCTAGTGTCAGCTGTGGCTCCGTGGCTAGCAAATTCGCCTTACAGATTCAGAAGGTTGTGGGCACAAATCCCACTCCATGGGACTTCAGCACATAAATCTGAGCTGACACTCCAGTGAAATGCTGAGGGAGTGCTGCATTGTCAGATGTGCCATCTTTTAGATGAGATGTTAAACTGAGGCCCCATCTGCTCTCTCAAGTGGATGTAAAATATGCTAAGGCACTGTTTCGCTGAAGAGCAGGGGACTGATCCCCCGTGTCCTGGCCAATATGTAGCCCTCAATGAACATAACAGAAAAAAACAGATTATCTGGTCATTATCACGTTGCTGTTTATGGGAGCTTGCTGTGCGCAAATTGGTTGCCGCTTGTCCCACGTTACAACAGTAACTACACTTCAAAAAAGTACTGCATTTGCTGTACAGTGCTTTCAGACATTCGGTGGTCGCGACAGGCGCGGGCCAAATGCAAGTATTTGTTTTCTTTATTTTGAATTACAAACATCATGATCAGTGGCACATTTAATCAAAGTGACCAAGCTCCATATCATTGTCATACTCTTCTAATTACCCCTGGTTCTTTTGTTCATGTTTCTCTTCAGCAGCAGATTTAGAAGCATCTGTAGCAACAGCGAAACCACGACCAGATAAGAATATTAATGTCAATATTTGCCATAGTCTCAGCAAAGAGACTGGGCCTGAAAAGCTCATGAAAGTAATGTTCCCTAACCTGTGATTTCAGCAGCTGGCACCACATGTTTAAGTACACCTGTTTCTGCTCCTGACATGCATTTATAAGAAAATAAGAACATAAGAATTAGGAGCAGGAGCAGGCCATGTGGTCCCTCGAAAATGCATCGCTATTCAATAAGTTCACCGCTGATGATCGACCTCAAATCCAATTTGTCGCCCGATATCCATATCCCTTGATTCCCCTAGGGTCCAAAAATCTATCTATGTCAGCTTGGAATATACTCAAAGACTCAGCATTCACAGCCCTCTGGGGCAGATAATTCCAAATATTCAGAACCCACTGAGTGAAGACATTCCTCGTCATCTCAGTCTTAAATGGCCTACACATTTATGCATGCCTCATTGTACCAGGATGTGTCATATGACATGATGGTGATGGGGAGTGATGGATATGCCGGGGCATAAGGTTACAGATTGAGGTGAAATACACTTCTGCTGATGATGATGGACCACTGTTGCTTATAGATGCCAGGCTTGGAGCTGCTAGGTGTACTAGTTTGCAATCTACCACACCTAGCCCGATGATATTGCCACATGTCACGATGCAGGGTATCTCAGTGAGAAGTCTTCATTTGCTCTCTACAAGCACTATGTGATAGTCACTCCGACCATTATCACCATTGACAGATGCAATTAGCCAGATTAGTGAGGAGGAGATCAATTAGTTTAATCTCTCGTATTGGTTGTCTCACCACCTGCAGCAGCTATGTCCTTCAGGACTCGGCCAGCTCCGCCAATTTAGATTCTACCAATACATGGACATTGAGGTCCCCTATTCAGAGAATATTCGGTGCTTTGCTACGCTTAGTTCTTCCTCCAAGTGGTATGCAAAATCGATGAGTAATAAATCATTAGCTAGTGGAGGGCAGTAGGTGATAATCAGTAGGAGGTTTCCTTTCCCATCCTTTTCCTGAACACATGATGATACATAGGATCCAGAATCAATGGTAAGGACTCCCAGGGACAATCTCCTACGACTTTAAAGCACAACGCCCCCACCTCATGTGGGTCTGGATTATTGGTGTGAATGTAAATACCCACGCATGGTGATAGAAGAATCTGTGACGTTGGCTGCTATCTATGATTCTGTAACAATGATTGTTGCCAGATTGTTGCTTGTTAGGTCAGTGTGATAGGGCTTCCTACTTTGGCACAATTCCATAGATGTTAAGTGGAAGGATAGTGCATGATTGACTGGGCTTGGCGTGGAATTGTCATGTCCTTATTGAAAGCCTAGCTCATTGTTCAGTCGTCGACCTGGCTTTTTAATCCACAGCAGAGGGAATTTAGAGAATTGGCAATAAATGTAGCATTCCTAATGTTCCTATTATCTCAGGTATAAATGTAAAAACACAGCTGAGATACATGTATTAATGGAATTAAAAGGCAAATGGATAGATAGCCTTTGTGGCAAGGTGGCTGGAAGAAAAATAGGAGGAAGTGATGCTTCAGTTTTACAGATCCTATATCGGACCCCATCTGGAGTATTGAATTCAGTTCTGGCCACCGCACCTGAGGAAAGATATATTGACCTTGGAGGCGTTGCAGCACAGATGCACCACAATGATAACAGGCAGGATAAATTGAGATCAGGCTGCGTAAACTTGTTCCTTACTCCCTTGAGTATAAAAGATTGATGGCGATTGAAGAGAATTGTTTAAATTGATAGGAAAGGATTTGATAGGGTAAGTATTGCGAACATGTTTCATCTGGTGGGGAATTTAGAAGAAGGGCATAATCTTAAAATTAGAGCTCGGTCATTCAGGAGTGACATCAGGAAGCAACATTTCAGACAAAGGATGGTGGACAACTGCAACTCTCTGCCTATAGTTTTTGTTAGAAAAGGATGTCAAGAGTTGCGGAACAAAGGTGCATAAATGAAGCTGAGCTACAGATCGAACAGGACCTGATTGAACTGCGGAACAGGCTCGAGTTGCTCAATATATCCAATATGTAAGGCCGGATGCTGGGGAAGAACTGTGCATTTTGCCACAAAGTAGAACTCAAAGACGCTTCGAAAGATAACTATCCCTAGATTTGGATTCGGGTGGGTTTGCATAGGAAAATAGGAACATTAGAAACAGGTACAGGCAACTCCTCCACTCGAGGCAGTTCCACCATTCATTTAGATCATGGCTGATCTGCACCTCAGCTCAATTTACCAGGCTTTTCTCCACATGCTTTGATAAGCGTCCCCAACAAAAAATTTGTCGACCTCAGTCTTAACAGCTCCAATTGAGCCCCAACATCCACAGCTTTTTGGCGGAGTGAGAACCAGATTTCTACTAACCTTCCTTGACAAAGTGAATTCTCATTTCCCCCCGGAATGTCTGAGCTCTAATTTTAAGGTGAGCCCATTCTCCTTCATCACAACACGAGAGGCAATCATTCCTCTGTATTCACCCGATAGAATTGTTTCCAATTGCGCCTGTTTACTAGGTTTTAATAATTTGTGTACATGGACTCGAAATTCCTCTTTTCTCGGCATTTAGAACATCCTCCGATTAGTCTTTCTTTGGTACAAATTGCATTCACTTCCACACATTGAACTATATTTGCTATAGATTTTTCCACTCACATGATCTGTCCAAGTCCTTTTGCAACAGCCTGCTCCCATATGCAATACTGACTGTCCCTCCTAAATTAGTGATATCTGTAAAAGTGAGATTTTGCATAGCATGTGGCCCATTATGTCCCAATCAATGAGTCTGCTAGAGAGCGGGACTCAAATAAGTTGAGACCAGATTGCGTTCAAGTGTTGAGTTGTTCTCATTTTTTATTTAATTTAAAAATTATAGTGAAGGGATATTTTAACAGATTCTTCAACTCATCTCTGAATTTGCGCTGTGTCACCGCATAAATACAGGTGTTTGTGCAGCAACCCATGAGCTGAAGCATGAAGCCTAACTCCCGTATGAACACAGGTAGATACACTGCATCGTAGCCCAGGTATCCCATTCGCCAATAAATACAAAATACCATATAAAGCGCCCATAACAGTATGAAATTCCCCGAGACAGCATACAATATAATCATTGATTTCCTGCGGTTCTCCATCTCTGGGTCACTTTGACTCTCCCCACCGACAGGACTCCGGAGTCGCCTGCGGGCTCTGTTTGTCACTAAAATGTACCTGACGGTTAAAGCATTAAACAGCAAGACCAAAAAAAATGGAATGCATGGAGTTAAAATATAATGAAAGAATTCAACTGCGCCCCAGACTTGAGATTGTGCCACACTATCTGTTACAAGGCAGAACCAGGATTGATTGACGAACCAGTATTTACTCGTGTACATAAAGAACCAAAAAGTGTTTTTTAAAGAGAAAAACACAGTAACTGTTGCTATAACCACAATGGCTGTTTTCTCCACACAATATTTAGTTTTCAGCTTTTGGCAGCACAAGGCTACATATCGATCAAAGGTGAAACTGACTGTGAACCAGACAGAACAGTCTGTGACTGCGTACAGCAGGACGGCGTGGATATTACACACTGGGAGGTATCTCATGAAAATGAATTTTTAGAGAATAAACAACAGGAATATGTCTCAGTATCACATCGAAGATAACGACCAGTAGATCCGCCCCTGCCATGGCCACCAGGTAGCGAGTGACACATTTGGAGAGACCGCACTTTCCCCGAGACAGGATCACAATCGTCACCACGTTAACTGTAAGGAATTAAAAGAGAAAGGATCAGAATCAGAGAAAAAGCATCTGTGTGGATTGAGTTATTGGTAAAAAATGATATTTTGACCAATCAACCAATGATGGATTCTAAATATATTACCCGAGAGAAGCATTGTTTGCTAGAGACATTTTATTTACCATAACATAATCAATATTAAAATGTGAATGAAACAAAAGGCCGACATAAAATTTAACAAAGGAATAACATATTTTAAATTAATCAGGAAGAGAGCAGTGGCAAGTGTGTGTGCCTGACATCCTTTAAATCTTCAAAGCAACATGGGATGTCGATAAGATCGAAGTCCGGCAAGACATCTTTCTGGTTTGATACAAGCGCTCAATGAAGACAACAAAATACAAAATGTTGAACACAAATAATTATCCAACAGTACTGATGATGATATAGACTCAAAGAACGTCAGATGCCTAAATAGACTGTATCAAATCAAACAAATGCTGAACAGTAATGCGACTGATCTCAGACCAGTGAATAAGTGATTGGAGAAACAATCATGTCAGGGGAACATTGGAAATTATTATCCACACAACGGATTCAATACACTTAATACAAGAAACCACCGATATTGTGAAAGAAAGAAATTAAAAGAGAGTTTATAGAACGCATAGTTGAATATAGTGATTAACTTGGTCCATTACCAGCTGCAAAAGTAGGACAACAAATGTTAAGAGTAGCCATACAATTGAACATGGTTTACACAGGATAGATCTTTTTACACCGAATGACTGGTTTACCAACAGCAGTGAGGCTGGGATAGTGAACGACAAGAACAGTAATACATTAAAGCAGGAATTACAGAAATCATATCTGGAAAGAGTGACTTACAAGGAACACCGAAAGCCGCCAGTACTGAATAGTAAATACTCTGTTTATCACGAAAAATGAAATGTATCTTGAGATGATCCATAAAAGACCACCGTTCACTTTGTGTGAAAGCTGATGATCTGTGAATCTGCAGCCTTTGACTCCGAGCCATGTTCCCCTTTCTCTGAGAGACACAGAGTCCACTGACACTGGGAGCTCAGCCTTCTGACTTATAATACTGGAAACCCTCTAGCGAATCAATAATGATCCATGGAGACTAACATTAATTACAGTCACTGAACAAACAGGTTTCGTTCATCCATTACACACGGACACTTTTTATAGAACAAACCAATTTTGCCACATGTTACATCAACGTCAGTGACAACCACCAGAGGCCAGAGTGTTATTCGAATAATTGATGTAACTAAAGTAGGATTGTGTCTAAAAGGCAGATTAAAGTGAGAGGAGATATCTTTACTCGATTGAGATTGTTTCTGTGATGCCATTCAATCCTGTGACATCAGTAAAATCCGATCAACTTTGCACTGGCGCCGTTGACATTCACATCTGATCTAGATCTACATGGTTTCTGGTGATCAAAATAATACCGAGAAAGCCAGAGGAAATTTCCACAGAAGTTCTCAGGGACCTCTTGCAAATACTATATGACTGTTGGACCCTCTGCAAATATTAACAAATTCATAGAACCCTGTCCATAATGAACCACTACCGACAATCACCTACAAATATCTGCCATTTTCTGGTTCTCCAATGACTATTGGCGCTGGATCCCCCGAAAATAGTGTAAAATACTATAAATACTTCTGGAAATGTTATTACAATCCACCGCCCCCTGCTCCGGGGAACACCCTGCAAATGTTGACTACATCCGGCAGACAGCCTCTTACAATTGACCAGACGTTGTCATTTGCCCCTCAAATACTGAATCAGTCACAGAAATCTCAGCCATTAAAGTGACGGTTGCTGGAATTCCCCTTTATACTGACACACTGCCCCGATGGCCTGTGAGAATGTAACATACATCTGAAGGTCCCCTGTAACTACTGAACTCTTTCGAGGAACGCCCTTCCACTCGCCTCACCACAGACCCATGTAAACATTACCACAGAGGGGGAATCTGTCTGACAGGCCCTGGAAATATTGTGTCACTCTCATGGACGGCACAAAAAATAGGAAAATATGCTAGATCTCCCTCTGCGGACACTTTGAAAGAAAACTTAAGTGCTCCAGAAACGAGCTTCCTCACTCCCCTGTAAATGCTGCCAGTCTGGGAACTTCCTGAATGTGAAAAGTCTCCACTACTGCATGTAAATAATGACACATTCTCAGATCCCTTGTTAATGTTGAGGCTCTGCTAGGGGACTTTAACTCTCTTACAGAACTCTGAGCATATTGACATGTTACTGGTTATTCAAAGGCTCCTGTCAACCGTATTAGAATACTAGACCATACCCGGGCTCCCTGTATAAATGCTAAGGTACCCAGTATCACCTGAAAACAGTGACTTACACCTATATTCACCCCACCCCCAACAGTCTGAAGATCACCTGCGTGCATGAAATCCATATTATCCCATGGAAATATTGCGCCACTATCAAAGATTCCATTACCCACTAACATGGTAAGAGCTCCCACTGGAACTAAAATCCTAAAGAATGATAGATTAATACAGCTCGTAAGAATGCCACTCGGCCCATCTTGCCGGTGCCGGCTCTTTGAAAGTTTAATCCAGTTGGTCCCACTCTCTGCTCCTTCCCCATAGCCCTGCCATGTTTTCCCTGTCAAGTATTTATCAAAGTCCCTTTTTAAAATTTTTATTAAACCTGACTCCACTGTACACGAAACACATAGAGCCTCAGTACCGCCGACTCCATTGAAAAGGAGGCTGTAAGAGCTTTCTGCATGTTTAACCTCTCTGCTGTCTCTGAAAATATCGAGGCGTTACCCTCTAAAGATTGATACAAGCTAGGTCTGCCTCACTCTGTACACTAAGTTGCAGCCAAATATCAGCTGGCACCTCCGAGCATTGAAAATGCCATTAGAGGAACATAGAAAGGTGGGGACAGGAGAAGGCCATTCAGCCCCTCGAGCGTGTTCCGCTCTTCAATCATGAATACCTTTACCTCAGCTCCATTTAGCCACTTTCATCCACTACATTGATACCATTACCTAACAAAAATCTATCGATTGCTGTCTTTAAAAGGCCAGTTGACTCAGCGTCCACAGCCAATGTTGCAACAACAGCACTCTGTACTTTTGAAGTGCAGTCAATGTTGTAATGTTAGATTTTCAGTCGGCAGTTGAACAACACAATATATGTTGCTAAAACAGCACAGTGATTATGATCAGATATCGGTTTCTCAGTTTGTTGAGGAGTAAATAATGCGAAGGAAAAAAGGGACAATTCACTTGCTCTAAAAGCAAAATTGTGCAATGTGATCTTTTACATGGCCTCGGTTTGACGTCCCATGTGAACACCTCAATACTGGGAGTGTCAGCCTAGAATTTGTACTCAGGTCTCTTTAGTTACAAACCTTGCGAGGATTCTATCAGTTGAAGGCTTTTTCTTATTTGTTCCTGAGATGTGGCCAAAGCTGGCAATGCCAACATTTTAGCCCATCTCCAATTGCCCTTGAGAAGGTGGTGGTTAGCTGCCTTTTTGAACCGCTGCAGTCCCTGTAGTAAAGGTACTCCCAGAGTGCTGTTCGAGAGGATGTTCCAGGATTTTGTCCCAGCGACGATGCAGGAGCGGCAATTAACTTCTAAGTCAGGATGGTGTGTGACTTGGAGGGGTACTTGCAGAAGGTGGTACACCCATGCCGATGCTGCCCTTATCCTTCTAGGTGGAAGAGGGCGTGGGTTTGGGAGGTGCTGTCGAAGAAGTCTTGGCGAGTTGCTGCAATGCATCTTGTAGATGGTATGCACTGCAGCCACAACACCCCGGTGATTGAGGGAGTGAATGTTTAAATTGGTGGATGGGGAGCTTAGCATGTGGGTTGTTTTTTCCTTGATGGTATCGAGCTTCTTGAGTGTTGTTGGAGCTGCACTCGTCCAGGCAATTGGAAGGTATTGAATGGCACTCCTAACTTGTGCCTTGTAGACGAAGGAAACGATTTAGGGTGTAAGGACGTGAGTCACTTGCAGCTGAATACCCAGCCTCAGAATTGCTCTTGTCGCCATTGGAGTTATATGTCTTTAACTCTGGAATTCCTCCTATTGTCGCCTAAATATTCCTTGTTGCTACCAGGAAATATGTATTGAATAATTGCTTTATAACAATGCTAATGTAACTTAAGTTTTCCCTGTCTCCATTCACATGGACACTTTGGCTGCTGCTCTGGACCCGAGCCAATCACTTCTTTTTTCATTTTTTCTTACTCTTTTTTTTGTACCTATCCCTCCTTGACTGTTGTCCTCTGTCGTCATGCCTCCTTTCATCTCTGCTGTCTCGAGTACTTCCCCTCCTAAATCCCTACGTTAAACCTTCATTAAACTTTGGCCTGCCCACTCTCCTGCCGCCATCCCAGGCTTGATCTTGCAAACACTTGTGGCCTCGCTACTCCTATCGTGTCAATCACAGTTAAGGCAATCTGTGACCCCTTCCTTGTATCGCTCTCCAGCCACATTTCCCTTCTGCACCCACCCCAATCCAACTCACCCATCACAGTGTTGACCCTGTGTGTTCTAGCAATGGGTCAGCCATCACCAACACTCTCCGCATCTCCCTCCAGAAAGTCCGTTCACCTGTAAACAAGGTCCTTGCCATCCATGAGCTTATCTTTGATGATTGCAGCAATATCGTGACCTTGATGGACACCTGGCTGGGTGGTGATGAGACCTTACACTTAAATTACCTTCCACCACTCACCCCGCCCAGACCGCTATGGTGCAGGTGTGGCTCTCATCACCAAATCAAAACTTGGTCTGCCCCTCTACTCCTCTGGTCCTTTCTTATCTTTTGAGCATCAGACTTCCATCCACCCCTATCACCCCATTTAAAATTCTCGTTTCTCTACCGCTCACCCAAGCACCATAAAAATAATATCACTGCGATATGTTAACTGGCTTTCTTCCCTCAGCCTTTGCAGTGAGCGTCTCATCCTCGGTGATTTCAACCCCCATCTCAGTTCATCATACTCTCTTTCCTTTGAGTTCAGTAGACTCCTATCCACTCTTAATCTCTCCCTCCATGTAAACTCCTCAACCGATATTCACGGCATTCCCCTTGATCTTGCCATCTCTCATGGCCTCGCTACTCCCATCGTGTCAATCACAGTTAAGGCAATCTCTGACCACTTCCTTGTGTAGCGCTGCAGCCGCAATCCCCTTCCTCACCCACCCCCAAATTCACTCCCTTATTTGTCCGCGCGTGGAAAACATTCTCTTATAAAGCACTTATAACTGTACTTATTTAATCACAACTGTCCAGACTTTGGACCACCATTCACCATGACATTTCTGCAGCTACTGATATGCTGAACCACAACCTCGCCCCAGCTCGGTGCCCTAGTCTTTCTTGAAACCACGCACACTATCACCCTGACCATGCCCCCTGGATGGCCCTCATCTTCGCTCCCTTTATTCCAAGGGATGCAGACTTGAAAGAATATGGTGGACAACTAGTATATCAATTCACCGCCAGATCTGGCTGGACTACATAAACCATTATAGATTCCTGCTCCGGTCTGCCAAAGCTACACACTATTCTAGGATCATTCTGGATTGCAAAGATAATTGCCGGCTCTTTTTAACTACTACAAAAAAAGTCTTCTTAAAACCCTCTCCCATATCTCTTCCATCTCCAAAAAAATGCGTGTGGAGATCATAGACTCCTTTGTCACTAAGACTGAGACCATCCATTCTATGCCTCTGCCACATCCAGTCCTTCCCCCAGCCCATTGGGCCGAACTTCCTCTAAGGTTCCCTCTGCCCTGGCCCTGAAGTCACATCTTTCTCCAGTTTCTCTCCGATCTCCCCTCATGACGTCTCCATGCTCATCTTGTCCACCAGACACAATTCCTGCTTCCTCGCCCCTATTTCCAGCAAACTGCTAACCACCCAACTTCCTTTTCTGGCTCCCATGTAAGCTGGTATTGTTAACTGTTCTCTCTCCACAGGTATTGTCACACTCTCCTTCAAATCTGCTGTCATCATCTCTCCCCTCTAAAAATCAGCATTTGACCCCTCCGTCCTTGCTAACCACCGCCCAACCTCTAAGCTCCCTTTCCTCTTCAACGTCCTCGAACGTGTTTCCGCCTCCCAAATCCATAGCATGCTTCCCGGAACTCCATGTTTGAATCCCTCCAATCAGATTTCCGCAACTGCCACAGTACAACAATGTTTTTAAATTTAATTCACAGGTGATCCCCAGCTCTGAAACACCCAGCAGGGAATTCAAACAGTGTTTAATATAAATAAGATTCAACAACAGTAACACCACATTTACTCCTTGATTCGAGACTTTGATCTCTCTATAGCAACTCGCTGCTTAAGTTTGAACTTGATATAATTTCACCATCACTCAGGATCAGTGCAGCCCAGTGTCTTTCAATTCACAACCCATCAGTGCCGAGAAAACAACGGGGAATTGTACACATGTGTTGTGTTCTGTAACTTCATTTGAATATTTCAGTGCATTTCTCGCTGTGTCCAACACTGTGAATTCTCTGCTGGGGGATTCAGAGCTGGGGGATTCCGAGCTGGTGATCGCCTGTGAAATTAGCTTATAAACATTGAAATAACAACCTCAGACCCTCCTCTAATTCTGTTATTGCAGGGAGGCTGCTGATGGCTCCGCCCCAGGGGCTCCACTTGTGAGCAGTGGTTTCAGATCTCACCTGGTGTGGTACTGAGCCCCACACAACAGAATGTGATTAGTTTCCTTCCTTGACCTTAGACCTGTTAGATTATTGCAGGCAGTGTGGTACTGAGCCCCACAAAGAACATGGAAAGCCCAGGCTCCATCCCCGGCCTGTGGTGTGTTACTCCATCTAAAGCAATGTTTTATTGAGCCCCACAGAGCAGGAAGGGCCCAGGCTCCATTCCCGGCCTGTGGCATGTTGCTCCATCTCAAGCAGTGTGGTACTGAGTCCCACAGACTAGGAAGGGCCAATGCTCAATTGCAAGCCTATTGTAGGTTCGTTGTTCTCAACCAGTTTGCGACTGACCCCCATAAAGAGCAGAAAGGGCAGAGCCCCATCAGTGACCTGTGCTCTGGTGTCTCTGTGGACCAAGGCAGCAATGAGGTCTAGAGCAAAGTGATCCTGGCAGAACTGAACCTGAGCATCGGTGAACAGATGATTGGTGAGGAAGTGCCGTTTGATAGCACGGTTGATGCCACCTTCCATCACTTTGCTGATGATTGAGAGTAGGCAAATGAGGTGGTAATTCGCTAGATTGCATTTGACCTGCTTTTCATGGACGGGACATACCTGGGCAGTTTTCCACTTTGTCGGGTAGATGACAGTGCTTTAGCTGCGCTGGAACAGCTTGGCTAGAGGCGCAGCTAGTTCAGCAAGTTTTCAGGACTACAGCCTGGATTTTGTTGGGGCCCTTATTCTTTGCTTTATCCAGTACGCTCAGTCGTTTCTTGATATTAAGTGCATTGAATGAGATTGGCTGAAGACTGGCTTCTGTGATGGTGGGGACCTGAGGAGGAGGCTGAGATGGACCATCCACTTGATCCTTCTGGCGGGGCTCTGCATTCATCGAGGATGTGGATTTTGATGAAGCATCCTCCCTCTGTTAATTGTTTAATTGTCCACCACTATTCAAGACTGGGTGTGCAGGACTGCAGATCTGTGATAAGATACTTTGGTTGTGGGATCGCTTTTTTTTATTTGTTTGTTGGATGTGGGCGTCCTGGAAAGGCGAGCATTTATTGCCCATCCCTAAATTACCTTGAGAAGGTGGTGGTGAGCTGCTTTCTTGTACCGCTGCAGTCGATGTGGTGATGGTGCTCCCACAGCGCTGTTAGTGAGGGAGTTTCAGCATTCTGACCCAGCGACAATGAAAGATCGGCGATATACTTCTAAGCCAGGATGGTGTGTGACTTGGAGGGAAACTTGAAGGTCGTGGTGTTTCCATGCGCCTGCTGCCCCTGTCCTTCTAGCTGGAAGTGGTCGCGGGCTTGGGAGGTGCTGCCGGAAAAGCCTTGGCTTGTAGAGGGTACACACTGCAGCCACGGTACACCGGTGGTGGAGGGAGTGAAGGTTTAAGGTAGTGTATGGTGTGCCAATCAAGCGGGCTGCTTTGTCCTGAATGATGTCGAGCTTCTTGAGTGTTGTTGGAGCTGCACTCATCCCTAAAAGTGGGGAGTATTCCATCACACTCCTTACTTGTGCCTTGTAGATGGTGGAAAGGTTTTGCGGAGTCAGGAGGTGAGACACTCACCGCAGAATACCCAGCCTCTGATCTGCTCTTGTTGCCACAATATTTATGTGGCTGGTCCAGTTAAGTTTCTGGTCAATGGTGACCTCCAGGTTGTTGATAGTAAGGGATTCGGCGATGGTAATGCCATTGAATGTCAAGGGGCGGTGGTTAGGCTCTCGCTTGTTGGAGATAGTCATTCTCTGGCACTTCTGTGGCGCGAATGTAAGTTGTCACTTATTAGCCCAATCCTGAAAGTCGTCCAGGTCTTGTTGCATGTGGGCATGGACTGCTTCATTATCATGTAGCACGTTGCTTCTGCTGTTTACCATGCATGTGGTCCTGTGTTGCAGCTTCACCAGGTTTACTCCTCACTTTATGTATGCCTCGTGCTGCTCCTAGCATGGTTCTCTACACTTCTCATTGAACTTGGGTTTGTCCCCTGGTTGAAAATAATGGTAGATTGAGGGATATGCCGTGCTTGAGGTTACAGATTGTGCTGGAATAAAATTCTGCTGCTGGTAATGGCCGACAGTGCCTCATGGATGCCCAGTTTTAAAGCTGCCAGATCTGTTCAAAATCTCACTCATTTAGCACAGTGCTTGTGCTACACAACATGATGGATTGTGTCCTCAATGTGAAGACGGGACTTCGTCTTCAAAAAGACGATGCAGATGTCACTCTGACCAATACTGTCATGGACAGATGCATCTGCGATAGGTAGATTGGTGTAAACGAGGTCAAGTAGCTATTTCCCTCGTGGTGGTTCGCTTATCATCTGCCACAGAACCAATCTGGCAGCTGTGTCCTTCAGGAGTCAGCCAGGTCGAACAGTAGTGGTGAAACTGAGTCACTCGTGGTGATGGACATTGAAGTCCGCCACGAACAGTGCATTATGTGCCCTTGCTACTCTCAGTGCTTCTTCCAAGTGGTGTACAACATGGAGTAATACTGATTCTTCAGCTGAGGGGAGGATGGTAGGTGATAATCAGCAGGAGGCGTCCTTGCCCATGTTTGACCTGATGCCATGAGACCGGGGTCTGGCGTCAATGTTGAGGACTCCCAGGTCCCCTCCTTCCACACTGAATACCGATGTCGAGGCACCTCTGGTGGATCTGTTGTGCCGGTGGGACAGGAAAAACCAGCGATGTTGATGGAGAAGTCTGGGACTTTGGGGGAAAGGTTCGATTCTGTAAGTATGATAATGACAGGCTAATAGCTTTTCCAATTTTGCCACAAGACCCCAGATGTTAGTGATGAGGACTTTGCAGCGTCGACTGGGCGGGCCATTGTCATCCCGAAACTGGTACGTCGGTCAGTGCTGGGGGTCCATTCAGTTTTATTCTTATTAATGTTTTTCGTGGTTATTTGATGAAACTTAGTATCTTGCTAGGCCATTTCAGAGGACAATTAAGAGACAACATGCTGCTGTGTGTCGGGAGTCATATTTAGGCCAAGCTGGGTAAGGACGGTAGATTTCTTTCCCTAAAGTGCATTAGTGAACTATTAAGACAATCTGGTCGTTTCATTGTCACCACTCCAGTTTTATTTAATTTAAATTAATATCCCCAGCTAATGCGGTGAGATTTGAACTCACATGTCTTACATCATTAATGGATCACTAATAGTCGAGAAACATAAACTTTATGATGCCATATCATATCAGTTCGGAGAGCAAATTCAATGTCAAACTAGATGCAGAAAGCAAAATAAAGAATGGAAAAGATAGATTGGATTAAGGGAGGGAGAAAGAAAAAACAGAAAAAAGTAAGAACAAGATTTTGTAATTTAAAAATCTCCAGCAACAATTAAAATCTGAATCAATGAGACTCTGTGCTTATAAAAGTAAATTTTCAGTGTCAAAGAGGTTTTTTGGTCATAATTGAGATTATTAAGACAGTATAAAGGGGACTTCGATGAAATGGATGGGGTTGCTACCGTGTATGAAATATGGTGACGATCTCTGATTATTTTCTGAGGCGACGCTGCAGGATCCTTTAAAGATCTCCCGCGGATCCACTGAAACCAGTCCAATGTGCAGGCTTGAGAGGGGGTTTCCGCACCGTCAGAACAGGAAACGGGAGTGAGGGAGGGACACTGTCGGTATCGGGTAGGACTGTAGTCTGTGCAGAGTTGTTCAGGTAAAATACAAGGGTTCTTTGAGATTCTTAACTTTATTCATATTTAACCACAAAATCAATTCTTCCATCTTTTTAAAATTAATTCAATTTTAATGGGGAAGGTGTTCAAAATATTTCTGCCCAGTATCGAACCAAGGATCTTATAACCACTAAACTATGGAAACCCTGTTCTCTAACTTGATGTAAGAACATCACAGAAGAGAACCGGGGTCTTCACATGCATGTCCAGGATTACATTTTGTATTAATACAATTTATTAGCTGAATTTCACTGAAATCATTAAACTCTGTAAAAAGATGAACAATTGTTCTAATTGATGAATCAACTTTCTGTTTCAGACTGAAGGGAATCCTAACATGGTTACCGAGTGACAGGCAAAACATTCATAAGTGTTTTGTGTTTTGCTTGCGGTGAATTTTCAACAGTTCTCATTTTACAGATGGTATTTGAGGAGTTGGTTAAAAATGTTCAGTGTTTATCACACAGGGAATCTGGTGCAGCCGTTGTTCAGTTAAACAGGAGCCGACAAGTGTCACCGCATTTAAGCAGGGGAAGAAACTCGCCCCTGGAGATTCACTTGAAGCAAGTTCCAAAATCATTCATCCCACCCTGGAGCGGAACCGGGGGCATTTCGCGTGTAAGGCGAGCGTGATAATTGCTGCAGTCCCGAAACCTCTGCTCAGTTTGTCAGCCGCGAGTCAGAAGGATGTGTTAAGGGAGAAGGTGACCCAATGACTCACCTCTCTCTGCACTGATTAAGATTGTTTTGCTTCTCCGTCAAACAACATCACTTCTGTCCCACACTAAAATCTCTCAATCCTTCTCCTCCGCTCGCTTTCTATTCAAGTAATTGGATAACGAATCAGTAATAAGGTTCCCTCAGGCTTTTGTTGGAGGTTTTACTGATAAACTGGGGAACTGAGAGGAAACTGGAGCACAGGCAGGGTCCTTGCGACAGACCAGTCCGGCTAGCCCAGTCGGTGCAGTTCAGGATACTTCATCCCCACATTGGGGAGTTTGCGTTTTAAATTTTTGGGCTGATTTTAAAGGTGATTCCCAGCTCGGTCAATGAGTGTTTCATATAAATGCGGTTCAACAAAATAAGAAAATCTCTCATTGATTCCGGAATCTTATCTCTCTCCAGCCGCTCGCTGCTAAAGATTGAACTGACTTTAATTTCACCTTGGCTCTGGGTCAGTGCGGCTCAGTGGGACTTCGGCCCGTCTCTCCCTTCACAACCCATCAGGGCCGAGAAAACAACGGGGAATTTTACACACGTGTTGTGCTCTGTAACTTTTTATAAACACTTCAGTGTATTTCACTCTGTGTCCAATACTGTGAGGCCTTCCCTGGTGTGTCAGCTTCCGGTGTTTATAAACACTTCAGATTTCCTGATAATATTGTTGAATCGCATTTTTTCAAAGAGTAATTGACCGAGAGGTGCTGGGGGATTTAGAGCTGGGGATCTCCTGTGAAACCAGCCCAATAATTTGAAACACAAACCGCCCCTGAGATTAAGAGTCTCAGGCTCTACCGACTGAGCTAGCCGGGCCGGTCTGACCCCGCGCACTGCTTGTGTTACAAACCATGAACCAGTTTCCCCTCAATTCCCAGCTTTACCAGTAAATCGGCCAACAAAAGCCCGAGAGAACCTTATTACTGATACTTTATCCAATCACTTTAATATGTGTTTTCTGGTTAGCAACACTTCTGTCGCTGGAAAATGTTCTCCTTGTTTACTTTATTAAAACTCTTCATGATATTGAACACGTCGAGAAAATCTCCCCTTATCTTCTCTGCTCTGAGGAGAACAACCTCTTCTTCTCCACTACTCCACGGAACTGAAGTTCCGCATCCGTCCTAAAGCGCAGTGCCCGAATTACACACAATACTCCGAAGGTTTGGTATAACTTCCTTCTTTTTGCCCTCTATGCCTCTGTCTGTAAAGCCCAGGATCCCGTTTTTTTTTCTAACACAAGACAAAATGCTGCGGATGCTGGAAGTTGGAAATAAAAACAGAATTTGCTGAAAATACTCAGCAGCTGTGAATGGCAGGTGAGTTGGAAAAAAGCGAATTTGCTTCGGAATAGTGTATAAGGATTTCATGGTGTAATGGTGAGCATTCTGGACTTTGAATCCAGCGATCCGAGTTTAAATCTCGGTGGAACCTGGTTCCCTCTTGTCCCAACTGTTGTAAAAGTAATTGTGATTGGCTGCTCAGCAGCGGGAAAGTGTCGAAGCTGAAGGTTTAGATGAGAAAAGGCCGGAGTGGAATGGTGGAGTTAAAATTGTCCAGTTCTTCCAATATTGCTGCTGGATGGGGTTTGCAAGTAGCCTTGAGAGGGCAGTGATGTATCGCCATTGCAGTGCTGGTCCCCGACACAAACTCCGTTCCCGAGCCACCGACTTCATCCCAATCCCTGGCCACTGAGACTGAACCAGACAGCTTGCAACCTTGGTATTTGACCCCGAGATGAGCTTCTGCCCAAGACGGTCTACTTCCACCTCCGTAACATCGCCCGATTCCGCCTCTGCCTCAGCTGATCTGCTGCTGAAACCCTCATCCTTGCCTTTGTCACCTCCAGACTTGACGATTCTAATGTACTCCTGGAAGGCCTCCCATCTACCTCCCTCCATAAACTTCAGCTCATCCAATCCTCTGCTGCCCGTATCCTAACTCGCACCATGTCCCGTTCACCATCACCCCGGGTCTCACTCACCTACATTGGCTACCTTCAGGCGACAACTCAATTTTCAAATTCTCTTCCTTGTTTTCAAATCCCTCCATGGGCTCGCCCCTCTCTATCTCTGTAACAATCTCCAGCCCTACACCCTCTGTGATCTCTGCACTCCTCCAATTCTGGGTTCTTGCACATCCCCGATTTTAATCCTTCCACCATCTGCCGTGGTGGGATTGTGAGCTCAGGCCTCCAGATCATCATGGAGTCTGCGGCTGAGGAACAGTTTGTGGTGGGACCAGCACTGCAATGGCGATTCATCACTGCCCCCTCAAGGCAAACCTCTCCACCAGCAAGCACTGGACAATTTTCACTGGACTTTTCCTCTGGATTACAGGTCGAGTAACATAATCACTGTGCCGCCATACCCCATAATTAATTGATTGAAGAATCGTTAATGAGCAGCGCAGAATCTGAACCAGGAAGAGTCAATTAGAACAGGGAATTCAATGTCCAATCAGGCACAGAAAGAGAAATAAAGAGAGGAAAATAAATGTTGGATTAAGAGGGAGAAAAGAAAGAGACAAAAGTAAAAACATTTATATAATATCAAAAATCTTCAACAACAATTTATATCTGAAGGAATGAGATTCCACACTTATAAAAGTTAATTTTCAGTGCTAGGGAGGTTACTTGGTGGAAATTAAGACGACTTCGACTGAAATGGACGGGGTTGATGTGGTGTGTGAAATTTGGTGACGATCTATGATTATTATCCGAGGCGACGCTGCAGGATCATTTAAAGATCTCCCACGGATCCACTGAAACCAGTCGATTGTGCAGCTTTGAGAGGGGCTTTCTGCACCGTCAGGGGAGGAAACGGGAGTGAGGGAGGGACACTGTCGGTATCTGTGCTGAGTGTGAGTCTGTGAAGAATGGTCCGGGATCAGATAATGTACAGCCTCTCTGAAATATTTTATTTTATTAATATTTAATTACAATATGATTTCCTCCATTGTTCATATTTATTAAATTGCAATAGGAAAGGTTTATTTTCAGTTTGAACCAGGCACCATTTCTAGAACATAATGTTTCCCCCCAGGATCAAGCCGGAGACTTTTCGCCTGTGAGGTGAACATGATAAATCGCTACACTACGGAAACCTCTGCTTAGCTAAACATCCAAAAAGAACTGTTCAGCGAGAAGGTGAAATGCTGAATTCCAGATTCTGGATTTATATCCTTTCACTAACATTTCTCTAAACGAAACTGCACAAGTCAAAAATGTTTCTTTCAAAGTCATTAAACTCTCAAATTTGCAGGTCGCCCCCGAATCTTCTGAATCAGATGCCTCCAGTTTTCCCACTCAATCAATGTCCCTTTGCAATTTTCTGCTCCTATCCTCACTAATTACTGTGCCACTGTCTGACTTGGTTTACGGCTATCGATCGTAGGATCTGGAATGCACTGCCTGAAAGGGTGCTGGAGGCAGATTCAATCGTGGTTTTCAAAAGGCAGTTACATAAGTAGCTGTATGATTGTATGATTCACTGAGATCACCTCTCGTTCTTCTAAACCCCAGGGAGTATAGGCCCAATCTACTCAATCGCTCCTCATAGGACAGACCTCTCATTGCAGGAATCAGTCTAGTGAATCTTCTCACACCCCATCTAAGGCAAGTATATCCTTCAACAGGTAAGGTGACCAAAACTAAAATACGGTTTTGATCTGCTGGTAGTAAGCGAGCAAGGATCTGCGAGATATTGCAGTTTGTACAAGTGTTCCCTGGTGGTCTAGTGGTTAGGATTCGGCGCTCTCATCGCCGCGACCCATTGGTTCTTACAAAACAGTTTAATAAAATACTTCAAGTCTGTTAGACACTTAATAATTCTCTTAATCGACCCACTGCTTTTTGTTACACAATGAACGGAATGCTAACATGTTTTCCAGGTGAGAGTCACACTTTAGTAACATTTTTGTAGAATCAGACAGCACAGAAGGAGCCCATTAAGCCCCATCGTGCCTGTGCCGGCTCTTTCAAAGAACTATTGAATTAGTCCCACTGCCCTGCTCTTTCCCCATAGCCCTGCAATTGTTTCTTTTTCAACTACATTTCCCTTTTGAAAGTTAATGTTGAATCTATGATTCTATGAAACTGTTTTTATTTTTACATGGCCTGGTTCACAGTTCTGAATATTGTCCATACACCACACGTTTAATTGCTTTTCAGAATCTGCTCGACCAGTTGTGTATTTTGAGCAGTTTCCCAGTTTATTTCCCTGTGATGTGATGATTGTGGGGGCTCGGTGTGTGTAACTGGATTTGCTGCAGTCCGCCGGCAGCAGGCGGTGAAAGCAGGCCAGAGACGGTGACTGACAGGTGAGCTAGATTTCCTTACACACCTTGGAATTCAGGAGAATCTGGTTCATGGTTTAAAACTGCTAAAATAAAGTGTGTAATTTGAGAAGGGAAAAAATTCATGTCATGCAAAGTATGGAAATTACTGTGTGAAATGGGCCTCGGATAATATTAATGTCAATATTTTTCTGCCTGACATGGTGGTGGAAGCAGATTCAATATTAACTTTCAAAGAGGGAGGAAATTGAAAAAGAAACACTTGCAGGGCTTTGGGAAAAGAGCAGGGCAGTGGGAATAATTGGATTCCACTTTCAAAGATGCACAGGCACTATGGGCCGAATGCCCTCCTTCTGTGCTGTCTGATTCTGTGATTCTATAATAAGTTATCGCAGTTTGTCTGTCACCCAGTAAACTTGTTATTAATTCCTGCAGTGAGCAACACAATGTTGTGGGTTGATTAATGATGATTGAAACAATTATAAAGGCTCTCACTGACTTGAATTACCCCTAAATACCTTTTGGTTAACAAAAATCTCTCAATCTCAGATTAAAATGAACAATTGATGTTGTACCTTTGAAAGAACTATCCACATAGTCCCACTCCGCTGCTCTTCCCCCATAGCCCTGCTGACACTCCTGCCAGTGGAAACTGTTTCCCCCAAAATTCTGAACAACTCTCTTAAATCTCCCCTGAAATGTGGTTAATGGAGGTCAGTGTGGGCAAATGTCAAGTCATCCACTAAGAAAGATCGGTCAGTCTATGATCTGAAAACATTGGCAGAGAATATTTTTTTTCTGTGAAATAGCCGGTCCTGTTTAATTTAACAGAAGTTGCCCCAGATCCCTGCTCTCACAAGCAATGAACATTTGAAAGCATTCTCCTAAAATACGATGTGTAAAATGAGATATGGGTTAAAAGTTCAGCACATGCAAGAGCAAAATAATTCACTGTATTTCGACTGTCCCCCAGTAACCATATTTTAATGTATTTCATTCTGCAAAAGAAAGTTATTGGTTCAATAATGGTTATTAAATCAATTCTTATTTTATCACATTAGATGCATGTTATTAATTTAATAAAATTACTTCGCATTAATTAATTAAAAACGGTGATATCAAAATGAATTCCCTAACCGGGAATCGAACCCGGGTTGCCGTGTTGAAAGGAATCGGTTATGAATCGTTTAAAGTTGGCCGAGAAAAATTTCACACTGCACGGTTACAATGTGCTTCGATGCAATAGGGGATTGAAACTGACAATACAAACGCTAGGCAGCGACCACGGTAAAACAGTGCTTAAATTTAAACAAGTACTAGGGAAGTAACCGCTGAGTTAAAGCTGACACCAATCAACCAGTCGGAAACAACTCAATATAAAGGATGAGCTCACAGATACCAGGGCCCGTGATGTCTGGTCAACGTCAAGCCCCTCCTTTCTTATTCAGAGACATGACCGGGAGTCAGACACCGCAAACTTTAATTAAAGGCACAAATACGAGTAACACTTACTTCCAAATCATTTCACTGTAACATTATTTCACTTTATTTCAAAGCTGATCGCGTTGAATCTGAAATTCAGCACAATGGGATTTTATGTTCACTACTGATTCCATTTTCTATGCACGGTAGAAATAACCGGTCCTGTTAAATTTGACCAAAGCTCCCCAGATTCCTGGTGTCATCAGCAATGACCATTTTTAAACCAGGCTCCTAAACTACTAATGAGATATGGGCAACGGTACAAATTATTGAACTATCGACTCTACCTCAGTTAGCATTTCTTTCATTGTGCAAAAGAAGTTTATTGGTTAATTACTGATGCTTTCCCATGAAAGCAACATAAAAGTTTAACAAAACGCTTTCGCCCAACGTGGGGCTCGAACTAACGAACACTGAAATTAAGAGTCTGACACTTGGGTGACTGAGCTCGCCAGGTCTGATCACTTTGACTGTCTTGGTTGCTGATTACAGCCAGGTGCCTGGTGGCTCCGCTCCAGGGGTTTAACTTGTTCTGCAAACCATGAACCAGGTTCTCCTGAATTCCAAGCTGTGGAAGAAAATCAAGCATCAAAAGCCCTTTCATTAACCACAGGGCTTCAGCCAATGTTCAGATCGCAAAGCGCTTTTAGACACAAAACTACGGCATCTTTCCAGCAATCTGAGAATCAGAGTTCTCATCTTCAGTTTCTTCAGGTAATCCACTCCCCAGGTCATTACCTTCTTTATTCCGGGCTATGGGTAGAACCAAGTGCCGAGAGAGGACAAGTGGGCTGGCAATATCAGCAATCTTTATAACCCAGTATATCTAGCTCTGTGCTGATAGTTTTGGGACAGGCTCCAGTTCTTCATCAATGATGACAGGTTCTGGTCTCGGAAACATCTGCTTGTCAATATCTCTTGCCTATTTCCCGGTGTTTCCCCATTCTGTCTGTCTCTCTGGCTCTGTTTCTTCTGTGTGTGGCCACCTGCAGGGTGATTTTGAACGAATAACTGTGTTTGTGAATATTAAAATTAAATACATGAGGGCATCAGGCGCTTCTCTCCCTGACACTGGGGAAACAGTGAGACAGACTTTAGAGCAAGGATCTGGTTATTGTGAAACAGCAAAGGAAATATGAACTCCGGGATTATCCAAAAAAATGATGACCTCGACGTGATTTGAACACGCAGCCTTCTGATCTGGAGTTAGACGTGCTACCTTTGCGCCACAAGGTCGATAGAGCAAACAGGGATGTTTGTATATTTACACGTTCCACAAACACTGTTTCATTTCTTCTGCCTTGGAGTAATTAAAGGGCTTTAAAATCCCCGTCCACTGGAGTCCCCCGGGTGTCAGACAGCATCAGAAGCAGCGCTCACCTGTCACTCACCGTCTCAAGCCCGCTTTCACCACCTGCTGCCGGCGGAATGCAGCAAATCCAATTACACACACCGAGCCCCCACAATCATCACATCACAGGGAAATAAACTGGGAAACTGCTCCAAATACACAACTGGTCGAGCAGCTTCTGAAAAACAATTAAACTTGTGGCGGAAAACAATATTCGGAACTGCAAACAAGGCCGTGTAAAAATATAAACTGTGTGTGTGAGCCGAGGCCCTAAGCTCTGGAATTCCCTCCCTAAACATCTCCACCTCTCTTTCCTCCTTTAAGAAGCTCCTTAAAATCCACCACTTTGACCAAGCTTTTGGTCACCTGTCCTAATATCTCCTTATGTGGCTCGGTGTCAAATTCTGTCTGGTAATCGCTCCTGTGAAGCGCCTTTGGACGTTATACTACTTTAAAGGTGCTACATAAATGCAGGTTGTTGTTGTTGTTATGTATGTGTGTGCTGTTTATATATAAAATGGGTGTTTATAGAATGAGTACGATGCTGTGCACGTGTGTCAGTTGTAAATAGTGGTGAACGGTTATTTTTCAGACTGGAGGGAAGTATACAGCGCTGTTCCCCAGGGATCGGTATTAGGACCAATGCTCTTTCTCATATACATTAATTACCTGGACTTGGGTATACTGGGCATAATATCAAAGTCTGCAGATGACAGGAAACTCAGAACTATAGTAAAAAATGAGATGCAAAGTAACAGACTTCATGAGGACATCTACAGAGTTGTGAAATGGGCAGAGACACAGCAGATGTAATTTAACGCAGAGAAGTGTGAAGTGATCCATTTTGGTGGGATGATTGAACTGAGGCAATATAAACTAAATGATACAATTTTAAATCTGGTGATGGAACAGAGAGACTTGGGGGTGTAATTATCTATCACTGAAGGTGGCGGGACAAGCTAAGAAGGCTGTTAAAAAGCACACGAGATCATTGGGTTTATTAATAGAGCCATAGAGTACAAAAGCAAGGAAGTAATACTGAGCCTTTATACATCATTGGTTAGGCCTCAGCTGGAGTAATCTGGGCAAAATATTTCAGGAAGGATGTGAAGGCAGAAAAGATTTACAAGCTTGTTTCGGGGGATGGCGGACTTCAGTTAGGTGTATAGATTGAGACGTTTTCGTTGTTCTCCTCAGAGTAGAGAAGATTGCAATGAGATTTGATAGAGGTGTTCAAAATCAGGAGCGGTCTAGCATGGGCAAGGAGTCCTCCTGCTGATTACCATGTACCGCCCTCCCTCAGCTCAAGAATCAGTACTCCTCCATGTTGAACATAGATACATAGAAGATAGGAGCAGGAGTAGGCCATTCGGCCCCTCGAGCCCGCTCCGCCATTTAATGAGATCATGGCTGATCATCCAAATTCAGCTTTATCCCCATATCACTTGATCCCTTTAGCTTCAAGAAATATATCCAAATCCTTCTTGAATATATTTAATGAATTGGCCTCAACGTCCCTGTGTGGCAGAGAATTCCACAGGTTCACCACTCTGGGTGAAGAAATTCCTCCTCATCTCAGTCGTAAATGGCTGAACCCTTATCCTTAGACTGTGACTCCTCCGCCATCGGGAACATCCTACCTGCATCTAGTCTGTCTCATCCTGATAGAATTTTATAAGTTTCAATGAGATCCCCTGTCATTCTTCTAAACACTAGCGAATATATGCCTAATCGATCCAATCTCTCCTCATACGTCATTCCTGCCATCCCAGGTATCAGTCTGGTGAATCTTCGCTGCATTCTCTACATGGCAAGAACATCCTTCCTCAGATAAGGCGACCAAAACGGCACATAATACTCAAGGTGTGGTCTCACCAAGGTCCTGAACAACTGCAGCAGGGCATCCTTGCTCCTGCTCTCAAATCCTCTCGCTATGAAGGCCAACATACCATTTGCCTTCTTAACCGCCTGCTGCACCTGCATGCATAACTTCAGCGATTGGTGCACAAGGACACCCATGTCTCCTTGCAATTCCCCTTCTCCCAATCTATTGCCGTTCTGATAATAATCTGTCTTCCTGTTTTTGCCACCGAAGTGGATAACCTCGCATTTATCCACAATATACTGCAATTGTCATGCATCTGCCCAATCACCTAACCTGTCTAAATCATACTGGAGTTTCTCTGCATCCTCCACACAGCAGAAACACCCACCCAGCTTTGTGTCGTCTGCAAACTTGGAGATATTACATCTACTTCGCTTGTCTAGATCATTTATATATATTGTGAATAGCTGGGGTCCTAGCACTGATCCCTGTGGTACCCCACTGGTCACTGCCTGACACTCAGAAAAAGACTCGTTTATTCCAACTCTTTGCTTCCTTTCTGCCAACCAGTTATCTATCCAAGTCAGTACCTTACCGCCAATCCCAGGTGCTTCAAATTTACACGCTAATCTCTTATGCGGGACCTCATCAAAAGCCTTCTGAAAGTCCAAATACACAACATCCTCTGGTTCTCGCTTATCTATTCTACCAGTTACATCCTCAAAAAATTCCACTGGTTTAGTCAAGCATGATTTACCTTTTGTAAATCGATGTTGACTTTGTCACTGTTTTCCAAGTGCTCTGCTATTACATCGTTTATAATTGACTCTAGTATTTTCCCCACTACCGATGTCAGGCATACCGTTCTATAATTGCCTGTTTTTTCTCTACCAACATTTTTAAATAGTGGGGTTACATTAGCTATCCTCCAATCCATGGGAACTGTTCTAGAGTCCATAGAATTTTGGAAGATGACCAGCAATGCATCTACTATTTCTAGGGCCACTTCCTTAAGTATACTAGGATGTAGATTATCAGGCTCTGGGGATTTATTGGCCTTCAATCCCATCTATTTTGCTAACACCATTTCCCTACAAATACTGATTTCAGTCAATTCCTCCCTCTCATTCGACCCTATGTTGCCCGACATCTCTGGGAGGGTAATTGTGTTCTCCTTTGTGAAGCCAGAACAAAAGTATGTATTTAATTGTTCTGCCACTTCCTTGTTCCCCATTATACATTCCCCTGATTCTGACTGCAAGGGACCGATGCTTGACTTCACCAATCTTTTTCTCTTTACTTATCTATAGAAGCTTTTACAGTCAGTTTTTATGTTCCCCACGAGATTACTCTCATAATCTATTTTCCCCCTATTAATTAATCTGTTTCTCCTCCTTTGCTGAATCCTAAACTGCTCCTAATCGTCAGGTTTGCGGCTTTTTCTGGCGAAAATATATGAACACCACTTGGAGGAAGAACTGAGTGTACAAGAGCTCAGAATGTACTCTGGGTGGAGGACTTCAATGTCCAACACCAAGAGTGGCTCAGCAGCACCACTACTGACGGATCTGGCCGAGTTTTGAAGGACATAATTGCCAGTCTGGGACTGTGACCGATGGTGAGGGGAAAACCTCCTTGACCTCTTCCTCTCCAATCTACCTGTCGCAGATGCATCTGACCATGACAGCATTGGCAGCAGTGACCACCGCAAAAACACTGTGGATACGAAGTCCCGTCTCCACACTGAGAACACCCACCTTTCTGTTGTGTGGCACTACCACTGTGCTAAATGTTATAGGTTCAGAACAGACTAGCAGCTCAAAACTGAGCATCCAGGAGTCGCTATGGGCCATCAGAAGCAACAGAATTGTATTCCACCACCATCTGTAATCACATGGCTAGGCATATCACTCATTCTACAATTACCACCAAGCCAGGGGACCAACCCTGATTCAACAACGAGTGTAGAAGAGCATGCCAGGAGCAGCACCAGGCGTACCTAAGAATGAACTGCCAACCTGGGGAAGCTGCAAAACAGGACTTTTTACCAGAAGCAGCATGCAATAGATTGGGCTAAGCGATCCCACAATCAACAGATCAGATCAAAACTCTGCAGTTCTGCCACACCCAGTCGTGAATGCCGGTGGACCATTAAACAATTAACGGGAGGAGGAGGCTCCAAGAATATCCCCATCCTCAATGGTCGTGAAGCCCAGCACGGGAGTGCAAAAGACAAGGTTGAAGCGTTTGCAAACAACTTCAGCGAGAAGTAACAAGTGGTTGATCCATATCGGCCTACTCCCGAGATCCACACCATCACAGAAGCCAGTCGTCAGCCAATTCGATTCTCACCACGTGATATCAAGAAACAGCTGAGCGCACTGGATGAAGCAAGGGATATGGGGCCAGACAACATCCCAGCTATAGTGCTGAAGACTTGTGCTCCAGAAGTAGCCGCGCATCTGGCCAAGCTGTTCCAGTACAGCTACAACACTGGCATCTATCCCACAATGTGGAAAACTGCCCACAAAATGTAGGACAAATCCAACCCGGCCTTTTACCGCCCCTTCAGTCTATTCTCAATCATCAACAACATGAAGGAAGGTGTCATCGACAGTGCTATTAAGCGGTACTTACTCACAAGTAATATTCTCACTGATGCCCAGTTTGGACTCCGCCAGGAACACTCGGCTCCAGATCTCATTACAGCCTGGGTCCAACATGAACAAAGGAGCTGAATTCCAGAGGTGAGGTGAGACTGACTGCCCTTGACATCAAGGCAGCATTTGACCGAGTCTGACATCAAGGAGCCCTAGTAAAACTGAATTCAAAGGGAATCAGGGGGAAAACGCTCCACTGGCTGAAGTTATACCTAGCACAAAAGAAGATGGTTGCGGTGTTTGAAGGTCAATCATCACAGCCCCGGAACATTCCTGCAGGAGTTCCTCAGGGCCATGTCCTAGGCGCAGTCATCTTCAGCTGCTGCATCAATGACCTGCCCTCCAACATACGTTCAGAACTGGGGATGTCCCTGATGACTGCACAGTGTTCAGCGCCATTGACAACCCCTCAGATAATGAAGCCGTTCATGCCCGCACGCAACACGACGTGGACGATGTTCAGGCTTGGGCTGATAAGTGGCAGGTATCATTCGCAACACAGAATTGCCAGGCAATGACTATCTCCAAGAAGCGAGAGTCTAACCTCCTCCCCTTGACATTTAATGGCATTACCATCGCCGAATTCTCCACTATCAACATCTCGGTGTCCCCATTAACCAGAAACTTAACTGGACCAGCTACATAAATACTGTGGCTACAAGAGCAGGTCAGAGGCTGGGTATTCTGTGGCGAGTTTATCACCTCCTGACTGCTCAAAGCCTTTCCACCATGTAAAAGGCGCAAGTAAGGAATGTGATGGAATAATCTCCAATTGCTTGGATGAGCGCAGCTCCAACAGCACTCAAGATGCTCGACACCACCCAGGATAAAGCAGACCGCTTGATTGGCACCCCATCCACCACCTTAAACATTCACTCCCACCACCACTGGTGTACCGTGGCTGCAGTGTGTACCATCTACAAGGTATACTGCAGAAACTCGCAAATGCTTCTTCGGCAGCACCTCCCAAACCCGCGATCTCTCCCACCTAGAATGACAAGGGCAGCAGGCACATGAGAACACCACCACGTATAAGTTCCCCTCCAAGTCACAAACCATCCTAACGTAGAAGTATATCGTCGATCTTTCATCGTCACTGGGTCAAAAACCTGGGACTCCCTACTGAACAGCACAGTGGGCGCACCATCACCATCCAGACTGCAGCGGTTCAAGAATGCGGCTCACCACCACCTTCTGAAGGGCAAACATAAGAACAAAAGAAATAGGAGCAGGAGTAGGCCAGTCGGCCCCTCGAGCCTGCTCCGCCATTCAATAAGATCATGGCTGATCTGATCCTAACCGCCAATCTACTATCACAGAACCATATCCTGAATCTAACAGAATTAGACACATGAAATAGGAGCAGGATCAGGCTACACGGCCCCTGGGCCCGCTCTGCTACCCACAGGGCCATGACCGATCCGAACCTAGACTCATGTCCAAATTCCTGCCCGCTCCCCATAACCCTTTATTCCCTTTACTTGTAGGAAACTGTCTATTTCTGTTTTAAATTCATGTAATGATGTAGCTTCTACAGCTTTTTGGGGCAGCATATTCCATGGACCTACCACCCTCTGAGTGAAGTAGTTCCTCCTCATCTCAGTTTTGAAAGAGCAGCCCCTTATTCTAAAACTATGCCCCCTAGTTCTAGTTTCACCCATCATCGGGAACATCCTCCCCGCATCCACCCTATCCAACCCCTTCACAATCTTATATGTTTCAATAAGATCGCCTCTCATTCGTCTGAACTCCAATGAGTAGAGTTCCAATCTACTCAACCTCTCCTCATATGTCCATCCCCTCATCCCCGGGATTAACCGAGTGAACCCTCTTTGTACTGACTCGAGAGCAAGTATGTCTTTTCTTAAGTATGGACACCAAAACTATATGCAGTATTCCAGGTGCGGTCTCACCAATACCTTGTACAACTGAAGCATTACCTCCCTATTATTATATTCTATCCCCCTAGCAATGAAAGCCAACATTCCATTGGCCTTCTTAATCACTTGCTGCACCTGCATACTAACCTTTTGAGTTTCGTGCACCAGGACACCCAGATCCCTTTGTACTTCGGTACTTTCCAGTTTCTTGCCATTAAGATAATAACTTGCTCTACGATTTTCGGGATGGGCAATAAATGCTGGCCTTGCCAGTGATGACCAGATCCCATAAACGCTTAAAAAAGAAAGAGAGGCAGTGTGCTAGGCCCAACCATCTTCAACTCGCTTCCACCCAGAATAAGGACAGAAATGGGGATGTTCCCTGAAGACTGCACAGAAGGGAATGCAATGGATGTTGTCCACCCGGATTTTAGGAAGGCGTTTGACAAAGTACTGCATAGAAGGCTGGTTAACAAAATTGATGCTCATGGAATAGGTAGTCAGTGGCAGCTTGGATAAGGAACCGGCTTAAGGACAGAAAACAGCAAGTTATGGCAAATAGCTGTTTTTCACACTGGAGGAGGAACCCAAGGGTCAGTGCTGGGGCCATTACTTTTGTGATATTTATAAATGACCTGGATATTGGAATAAAGAGTAGAATTTCTGAATTTCCTGACGACACCAAACGTGGGTGTGTAGCAAACAGTGAGGATGATACCAATCGACTGCAGCAGGAAATAGAAAGCCTAGCAGAATGGGCAGACAAGTGGCAGATGGAATTTAATACAGAGAAGTGTGAGGTGATGTATTTTGGCAGAAGGAACAGTGAGAGGCAATATACACTTAATGGCACAGTTTTAAGAGTGTGCAGGGACAGAAGAGCCTGGGAGTTAAACTGCATAGATCCTTGAAGGTGGCAGGATATATGGAGAGAGTGGTTAAAAATAACAGATGTGATCTTGGGCTTCATAAATAGAGGTAATGAGTACAAAGGTAGCGAAGTTATGTGGAACCTTTATAAAGCACTGGTTAGGCTACAACTGGAGTACTGCATCCAGATCTGGTCACTACACTTTAGGAAGGATGTGAAGGTCCTTGAGAGGGAGCAGAGGAGATTTACCAGAATGATCACGGTGGTGGGGGATCTTAGCTAAAAGGACAGGTTGGAGAAGCTGCATTTGTTTTCATTATAAGAACAAAAACGTGCATTTATATAGCACCTTTCACGTAGTAAATCGTCCCAAGGCGCTGCACAGGAGTATTTAAAGACATTGACGTTTATGGGGTGATTTGATAGAGGTGTTCAAGATTATGATGAGCTTGGATAGGTTAGATGGGGAAAGGCTGTTCCCACTAGTACATGTTAATGGACACGGGGACACAGATTTAAGGTATTGGGCAAGAGATACAGGGGGGACGTTAGGTAAACTTTTTTTATGCAGTGAATGGTGAGGACCTGGCATTCACTGCCAACGGAACTGGTGTAAACAGAGACACTTAATGTTTTCAAGGGGAGACTGGATAGGCACTTGAGAGAAATAGTTGTACCGGGGTACGGGGATAGAGTGGGGGAATGGGACTGACTGGATTGCTCCACAGAGAGCCGGAACAGAATTGATGGACCGAATGGCCTCCTTCTGTGCCGTTATGCCTCTATGACTATGTACTATAGAGTAGTGATAATGGGGGCCTCAACTACCCTAATATATCTGAGAATCAGGCTAAATATAGAGAGTTCAGAGGAGAAGTGAAAAGGAAAATAAGAGGGAAAAGACAGGGTATGAGAATAGAATGACAACTAACATAAAAGGTAATCCAAAAGTCTTCTATCTGCATATATTACCAAGGTTACCAAACTAAGATAGTGGCAGAGTAAGTAGTGCGGATGGGAGCAGGAAATTGCAAAGGGACATAGATTGAGTGGGTAAAATCAGAGGCATCTGATTCAGAAGTTTCGGGGGGAAGGAATTTAGGGACTTTAATGAGTTTGAAAGGAACATTTTCGACTTGTGCAGTTTTGTTCAGAGAAATGTTAGTGAAGGGAAATTAATCCAGAATCTGGGATTCACCATTTCACCTTCTCGCTGAACAGATCTTTCTTGAGGAGTTGAGTATCAGTTGTTTCCATAGATTAGCAGTTATCACATTCGCCTTACAAACAAAAGATCCCCGGTTCGAACCCGAGTGGAAACATTATGCTCGAGAGTATTATTTATGTGAAATTAATTAATACACTGTGTGTAAAATCAGTTAGGTGATAAAACTTCATCAATGAATAAAGTTTCGCAAATTATTAAAGCTAAGTTATTGAAGTTTCGACTGTCCCTCGGTGTGGGCATTTCTTACAATCTGCAAAAACAACGCTATCGGTTAATGAATGGTGATTTAAACAATGAAACCACTAAACTACCAGAAAACACATTAAAGAGTTTATCACAATTGCTGACATTTCTTCTCTTTTTTCTTGTGTTTTTTCAGCTCTTGGTCCTTTTCAGCTCCTGACTGCGGATATTCCTCTGATTAAAAGTGAACAAAATGCAATATCTCGCAGCCCCGGCCTCGGTTAACACCAACAGATCTAAGCCGCATTTCAGACGCGGAAACAAATCCATTAATTATTCGCTCTTCCCCAGCTCCTGAGCTCAGATTGTTATTGTCCATCCCAGTGACCCGGGCCAAACCTTCCCATACACCGAGCACAGGCTCAGGAAAACCCCGGGGGAGATGATAACCCGGTCACTGAGCCTTCGAGCAGCATTGAACAAGCACCTGGACTGAAATATTTTAAATGCGGAAGTGAGAACTTGCAAGCGAGTTTTCTAGCATTGAGGAGCGGTCTAAGGAGTCTGCGTTTAGGTCGCAGTCTCTTTTGGTAGGCGTGTGTGCAAATCCACTTCTGACATTGTGCATATTTAATTACTAAGTGCAACTCATTTATTTTGACGCCACTGTGAAGCGCTTTGGGACATCCCTCAAAAGTGGGATTCAGCAGTTCACCTGCTCGCTGAACATTCCCATCTGACCTGGTACTGAAAGTGGAGACGTTTCCGCAGTGTAGGAGCTATCACGTACGTGGAAACATTTCATTGGATCTTGCTCCTCATGCATGTCCAGGGGCGAGTTTGCTCTCCTGTGAAAGAACATAAGAACGAAAGAATTAGGAGCAGAAGTAGGCCATATGGCCCCTCGAGGCTGCAACGCCATTCAATCAGATAATGGCTGATCATCGACCTTAACTCCACTTTCCTGCCTATCTCCATATCCATTGATTCCACTACAGTCCAAAGATCTATCGACCTCACCCTTGAATATATTCAAAGACTGAGCATCAACAGCACTTGGGGCAGAGATTTCCGAGGAAAGGGGCTGCAATATTTTAAATCTAAGAATGGCTGATGTCACAAGCACCGAACATTTTTAAGCAAACTGCTAAAATAGAGTGAGGAAAATCAGAAGTGATAAAAGTTCATGACTTGCAAAGCATGGAAATCACTGTGTGAAATGGGACTTGGATAACATTAATATCAATATTTTTCTGCCTGACATGGTGGTGGAGGCAGATTCAATGTTAATTTTCAAAAGGGAAATAAATTGAAAAAGAAACACTTGTAGGGCTTTGGGAAAAGAGCAGGGGAGTGGGAATAATTGGATCGCTCTTTAAAAGAGCCGGCACAGGCACTATGGGCCGAATGGCCTCCTTCTGTGCTGTCTGATTCTATGATTCTATAATAAGTTATTACAGTTTGTCTGTCACCCAGTAAACTTGTTAGCAATTCCTGCAGTGAGCAACACAATGTTGTGGGTTGATTAATGATGATTGAAACAATTATAAAGAGTCTTACTGACTTGAATCATCCCTTATTACCTTTGGTTAACAAAAATCTATTAATCGCAGATTAAAATGAACAATAGATGTAACATCTTTGAAAGAGCTATCCAATTAGTACCACTCCGCTGCACTTCCCCCATAGCCCCGCTGACCCTCCTGCCAGTGGAAACTGTTTCCCCCATAATTTTGAACAACTCTATTAAATCTCCCCTGAACTGTGATTAATGCAGTTCAATGTGGGCACGTGTCTGATCATTCACTTTGGGGCTAAGATCGGTCAGTGTTTGGTCTGAAAAAATTATGTGAGAGAATATTTTTTCTGTGAAAAAAACGGTCCTGTTTAATTTAACAGAAGTTTCCCCAGATCCCTGCTCTCACAAGCAATGAACATTTTAACCTATTCTCCTAAATTACAATGTGTAAAATGAGATATGTGTTAACAGTTCAGCACATGCAAAGTGCAAAATAAATGACTGAAGTTTCGACTGACACTCAGTCACCATGTTATAATATTTTTCATTCTGCAAAATAAGGCTATCGGTTAATTAATGGTGATTAAAACATTTCTTATTTTTTCACATTAGTTGCATGTTATTTATTTACTCAAATTTCTTCGCTTTAATTAATTAAAACCGGTGATGTCAAAGTTACTTCCCTAACCGGGAATCGAACGCGGTCACACTTACGGATCAGAATAGCTTATTGAATCATGTAAAGGTGCCCTCGAAAAATATCACTCTGCTAAATTAAAATCACGGCTGCAATTTGTTTCGGTGTAAAATAAGGGGATTGAAAATGACTAAAAAAAACGCCAGGCAGCGCCCGCGGTGAAACATGGCTCGAACTTAGAATTAAGTTTGTGCAAAGTAACCGCTGAGCTAAAGCTGACGCCGATCAAATAGTGAAAAACCGCTCAATATAAAGGATGAGCTCACAGATATCAGGCGCAGTGCAGTCAAATGTCAAATCCCTTGTTTCTTATTCAACAGAGGAAGAAGAGAAATGAACGGGAATCAGAAGCCACAAACTTTAATTAAAGGCACAAATACTTACTGACAAATCTTTTCACTGTAAAATTCTTTCACTTTATTTCAATGCTGACTGCGTTTAACCTGAATGTCAGCACCATGGGATTTTAAGTTCAGAACTGTTTCTATTTTGTGCGCATTGTAGAAATAACTGGTCCTTTTCAATTTGACCGAAGTTCCCCAGATTCCTGGTGTCATGAGCAATGATCATTTTAAACCAGACTCCTAAAGTACAGTGTGTAAAATGAGATATGGGTAACAGTACAAATGATTGAACTGTCGACTCTCCCTCAGTTAGCATTTCTTTCATTGTGACAAAGAAAACTATCAGTTAATTCAAGAGGCTTTACCGTAAAAGGATGAAACAAAAAGTTTAACAAAAACGTTCAACCAACGTGGGCATGAACCCAGGAACCTGCTACCGACTGAGCTCGCATGGCCTGATCACTTTGACTATCTATTATCACTGATCGACAGTGGCACAATAATTAGTGTGGATGGGAACAGGGAATTGCAAAGGGACATTGATTGGTGGAAAAACTGGAGGCATCTGATTCAGAGGATTCGGGGGCGATGCGGAAATTCGAGAGTTTAATGACTTTGAAAGGAACATTTTTGACTTGTGCAGTTTCGGTCAGAGAAATGTTACTGAAAGGAAATGAACCCAGAATCTGGGATCCAGCATTTCACCTTCTAGCTGAACAGTTCTTTCTGGATATTTAGCTAAACAGAGGTTTCCATATTGTAGTGGTTATCACGTTCGCCTCACAAGTGCAAAGTCCCCGATTCAATCCCGGGTGCAAGCATTATGTTCGATAAATCGTCCCTGGTTCAAAACTGGAAAGAAACCTTCCCCATTAAAATTGAATAAATATGAAAATGGAAGAATTCATATTGTAATTAAATATCAATCAAATAAAATATCTCATAGAGCCCGTATATTATCTGAGCCCACACCATTCTTCACAATCTCAAACTCAGCACAGATACCGACAGTGTCCTTCCCTCACTCCCGTCTCCTGCCCTGATGGTGCAGAAAGCCCCTCTCAAAGCTGCACATTCGACTGGTTTCAGTAGCTCCGCAGGAGATCTTTAAAGAATCCTGCAGCGTCGCCTCTGCGAATAATGATAGATCGTCACCATATTTCACACACCGCCGCAACTCCGGCCAGTTCAGTCTAAGTCCCCTTTTTAACAGTCTTAATTACTGCCAAATAACCTCTCTGGCACTGAAAATATATTTTATAAGTGTGGAATCTCATTCCTTCAGATATAAATTGTTGTTGAATATTTTTTATATAATAAAAATGTTTTTACATTTTTCTATTTTTTTTCTCTCTCTCTGAATCCAACCTTTATATCCCTCTCTTTATTTCGCTTTCTGTGCCTGATTTGACATTGAATTCACAGTTCTAACAGATCCTGGTTCAGACTGCACTGCTCATTAACAAATCTTCAATCAATTATTTATGAGGTAGGGCGGCACAGTGAGTTTGTTAATCGACCAGTATTCCAGAGGAATAGTGGAATGGTGGGGAGAAAATTGTCCAGTGCTTGCTGGTGGAGAGGTTTGCCTTGAGGGGGCAGCGATGAATCGCCATTGCAGTGCTGGTCCCACCACAAACTGTTCCTCAGCCACAGACTTCATGATGATCTGGAGACCTGAGCTCACAATCCCACCACGGCAGATGGTGGAAGGATTAAAATCGGGGATGTGCAAGAACCCAGAATTGGAGGAGTGTAGAGATCTCAGAGGGTGTTGGGCTGGAGAAGGTTACAGAGATAGGGGGAGGCGAGTCCATGGAGGGATTTGAAAACAAGGACGAGAATTTGAAAACTGAACTGTCGCCTGAAAGGAGCCAATGTAGGTGAGTGAGACCCGGGGTGATGGGTGAACGGGACATGGTGCGAGTTAGGATACGTGCAGCAGAGGATTGGATGAGCTGAAGTTTATGGAGGGAGGATGATGGGAGGCCTTCCAGGAGTACATTAGAATCGTCAAGTCTGGAGGTGACAAAGGCAAGGATGAGGGTTTCAGCAGCAGATCAGCTGAGGCAGAGGCGGAGTCGGGCGATGGTACGGAGGTGGAAGTAGACCGTCTTGGGCAGAAGCTCATCTCGGGGTCAAATACCAAGGTTGCAAGCTGTCTGGTTCAGTCTCAGTGGCCAGGGATTGGGATGAAGTCGGTGGCTCGGGAACGGAGTTTGTGGCGGGGACCAGCACTGCAATGGCGATACATCACTGCCCTCTCAAGGCTACTTGTAAACCCCGTCCAGCAGCAATATTGGAAGAACTGGACAATTTTAACTCCACCATTCCATTTTGGCCCGGCCATTTCTCATCCACACCTTCAGCTTCTACACTTTCCCGCTGCTGAGCAGCCAATCACACAGTTGCTATCAATATTTATTTTATTCGTCCCCAGTTGGGACAAGAAGAAACCTGGTTCCACCGAGACTCAGATCGCTGGATTCAAAGTCCAGAATGCTCACCATTACAACATGAAACCCTTATACAGCATTTTTGAGGCCAATTCGCTTTTTTCCAACTCACCTACCATTCACAGCTGCTGAGTATTTCCAGCGAATTCTGTTTTTATTTCAAACTTCCAGCATCCGCAGCATTTTGTCCTGTGTTAGAAAAACAAACGGAACCCTGGGCTTTACAGACAGAGGCATAGAGGGCAATAGGAAGGAAGTTATACCAAACCTTTGGAGTATTGTGTGTAATTCGGGCACTGCGCTTTAGGACGGATGCGGGACTTCAGTTCCGTGGAGTAGTGGAGAAGAAGAGGTTGTTCTCCTCAGAGCAGAGAAGATAAGGGGAGATTTGGTCGACGTGTTCAATATCATGAAGAGTTTTAACAAAGTAAGTAAGGAGAACATTTTCCAGCGGCAGAAGTGTTGCTCACCAGAAAACACATATTAAAATGATTGGATAAAGTATCAGTAATAAGGTTCTCTCGGGCTTTTGTTGGCCGATTTACTGGTAAACCTGGGAATTGAGGGGAAACTGGTTCATGATTTGTAACACAAGCAGTGCGCGGGGTCAGACCGGCCCGGCTAGCTCAGTCGGTAGAGCCTGAGACTCTTAATCTCAGGGGCTGTTTGTGTTTCAAATTATTGGGCTGGTTTCACCGGCGATCCCCAGCTCTAAACCCCCGGCACCTCTCGGTCAATGATTCTTTCAAAAAATGTGATTCAACAACATTATCAGGAAATCTGAAGTGTTTATAAACACTGGAAGCTGACACACCAGGGAAGGCCTCACAGTCTTGGACACAAAGTGAGATACACTGAAATGTTTATAAAAAGTTACAGAACACAACACGTTTGTAAAATCCCCCGTTGTTTTCTCTGCCCTGATGGGTTGTGAAGGGAGAGACGGGCCGAAGTCCCACTGAGCCGCACTGACCCAGAGCCAAGGTGAAATTAAAGTCAGTTCAATCTGTAGCAGCGGGCGGCTGGAGACAGACAAGATTCCGGAATCAGGGAGAGATTTTCTCATTTTGTTGAACCGCATTTATATGAAACACTCATTGACCGAGCTGGGAATCGCCTTTTAAATCAGCCCAAAAATTTAAAACGCAAACTCCCCACCGTGGGGATGAAGTATCCGACACTCCACCGACTAGGCTAGCCGGACTGGTCTGTCGCAAGGACCCTGCCTGTGCTCCAGTTTCCTCTCAATTCCCCGGTTTATCAGTAAATCCACCAGCAAAAGCCCGAGGGAACCTTATTACTGATTCATTGTCCAATTACTTGAATAGAAAGCCAGCGGAGGAGAAGGATTGAGAGCTTTTAGTGTGGGACAGAAGTGATGTTGTTTGACGGAGAAGCGACACAATCTCAATCAGTGCAGAGAGAGGTGAGTCAGCGGGTCACCTTCTCCCTTAACACATCCTTCTGACTCGTGGCTGACAAACTGAGCAGATGTTTCGGGACTGTAGCAATTATCACGCTCGCCTTACACGCGAAATGCCCCCGGTTCCGCTCCAGGGCGGGATGAATTATTTTGGAACTTGCTCCAGGTGAACCTCCAGGGGCGAGTTTCTTCCCCTGTGTAAAAGCGGTGACAATTGTCGGTTCCTGTTAAACTGAACAACGGCTGCACCAGATTCCCGGTGTGATAAACACTGAACATTTTTTACCAACTCCTCACATATCGGCTGTAAAATGAGAACTGGTGATAATTCATCACAAGCAAAAGACAAAACACTTATAAAAGTTTTGCCTGTCACTCGGTGACCATGTTAGGATTTCCTTCAGTCTGAAACAGAAAGTTGATTCATCAATTAGAAGAATTGTTCATCTTTTTACAGAGTTTATTGAGCTTTGTCAAATTCAGATGATAAAGTGCATTAATGCAAAAGTTAATCCCGGACCTGCGTTTGCAGATCGCAGTTCTCTTCTGTGATTTTCTTGGCCCAACCAATGGCAGAGTTTCCGGAGTGTAGTTGTTATCACGTTCGCATTACACGCGAAAGTTCCCCCGTTTGAAACCGGGCGGAAACATTTTGAAAACGTTCCCCATAATATATAAAAAAGGAACAACTGATCTTGTGGTTAAATTTCAATAAAGTTAAAAATCTCGCAGAACCCGTATATTTTCTCCGTACAATTCTGCACAGAGTCACACTCAGCCCAGATACCGACAGTGTCCCTCCCTCACTATAATAACCATAGATCGTCACCATATTTCACCCACCGCAACAACCCCGTCCATTTCAGTCTCTTCTGACGTGAACATGACTACCGCTACACTACGAAAAACTCTGCGTCACTGCTCGCAGAGAATAGAATCAATAGTGAACAAAATATCACACGGTGCTCATTTTCAGATACAATGCAGTCAACGTTTACATCAAGTGAAAATTTCTTTTTCTGAAATGATGTGGAAGTATGTGTTACTCGTATTTGTGCCTCTAATTAAATGTTGTGGCGTCTGACTCCCGTTCATGTCTGTTCTTCCTCTGTTGATAAAAGAAAGGAGGGCTGTCGTTGACCAGACTGCCCTGAGGCTGGTTTTGTGAGCTCATCCTTTATATTGAGTGATGCTGTTTAAGGTGAACCAATCAGCACAGAGGGAGTTCACTGGTCAGTTCCCCTGTGTAGAATGTATGTGTACAGCGGTTCCCGTAGTGTAGTGGTTATCACGTTCGCTTTACACGCGAAAGGTACCCGGTTCGAGCCCGGGCGTGGAACATTATGTTTAAACTTGCTGTGGATGAACAGCCAGCGGATTTCTTCGGAATAACAAAAGAAAATTGCTGTAAATCTGAAATAGAAACGGAAAGTGCTGAAAATTGTTAAGAGGACAGGCAGTATCTGTGGACAAAGATACAGAGAGTGAAACTTTCAGGTCAATTAACCATCGTTAGAACTGGCGAACGGAAGAGATGTTTGGTGAGAGTATTCTCCTGTCATTAGGGCTAAGCGGCTTCTCACTTATTCTTTAATGTAGCTTTATTTCACTTCACTAATCAGATATATTTGAGTGAGCGAAAACTGACCCACAGTGAGGCCCATTTCAACTTTTGTTCCCTTTTAATCCCTGGAATCTCTGATGCCCTGAAGTTCAGAAATGTAATTCATTAATCTGCAGGGTGGCCGTCAGTAAGAAACCTTTTCAGTCTGGATCCGGGAGAGGAGCGCGTTTAGGCTCAAGATTGCTGCTACTGTCGATAGATTTTTGTGGATAAGGCTATTAAGGGTTACGGAAACAAAGCGGGTAAATGAAGTGATGATACAGCCCAGTCCTGATCTAATTGAATGGCGCAACAGGCTCGAGGGGCTGAATGGCCTTTTCCTGTTCTTATGGAGTCGATGCAATGCACCCGAGAGCTGGAGTGTTTCCGTGGTGTGCAGTGGTTATCGCATTCCGCCAACACACGATAACTCAACGGTTCTAAAGTGGGTGGAGGCAATTTAATGCCTTTTCCCCATTCAAGTTTAGTAAATATGAAAACTGGAATAATTTGCATGCTTGGTTCAGTATAAATAAAATACGCATTGACAGGCGAATTATACCTTTCAAATGGCGGCGTTACAGTGACTGAAGTAATTCTCAATGATATTTCCCATATAGGACACAGATAGCGGGACTTTAAGGAGGATTTGGGGAAAGTTGGCGCTGATTTAGGGAATCTCCCCTCGCGTGTCGCTGACTAACGAGGTCGGTCATATTTTATTTAAAAGTGGAGGCTGAGAAGTTTCTCTTTGAGAATGTGGAAGCAGAACAATAAAGATTAATAGGAAAACACAAGGTCAGCGACAGGATTCAAATTGCAGTTTCAATCGTTCCAACTGTGTGTCCTTTCAATAAGTAATATAAAAGCGCGTCTGTAAAAATGTCCGCACCATGTAATGATTCAGGAAACTGAGACGGGAGTAGAAATAGAGAAATAAAAGCACATGGATATAGAGAAGAGGAAGAGAAAAGGGGAAAAAATCGTTTCCACGCAGAACTAATGCCGGGACCCCTCTGCAGCGCCTGGGGTGGCCTCCTGCAGCCCGGATACATTAACGTCCTAACAGCTCATTAATTGTAGGAGTGGGACCGGGCGGCGCTTCAGAAGACAGGTCGAAAAGGCAAAGACACTTTCTCGTCTCAATGCTCTGATCATGAAGAATAGCCACACACACACTTTATTTTATCAATGGTTAGATCCTCACTCGGCTAGGTTTGAACCAGCATTCTCGGGGTCCGATTTTCACTTCGGTGGTTGTTTAAATTTCCGAGAAGTCCGCGATTTAAATCACAAAGGAGCGCTCGTTTTGCCGCCACTATTGGAAGTTGAATCTTTTGCAATCACCATTAAATAACCGATTACCATAATTTACAGAATGAAATAAAGGCGAAACACACTTCAATAACGCATTTTGCCCTTTGTAAGTAATGAACTGTTTACCATATTTCAGTTTGCACATTGTATTTTAGGAACCTCGTTTAAAATCTTAATTGCTTATGAAAGCAGAAATCTGGGGCATCTTTTTTAAAAATTAACAGGATTGGTCAATGCACAGCATAAACTGCTGGCGAATGTAACTTATCCGCTAGCAGTCGAACCGGGTATTTGTCGCTTCTGACGTGAACGTGACAACCGCTACACTACGAAAAACTCTGCGTCACTGCTCGCAGAGAATAGAATTAATAGTGAACAAAATATCACACGGTGCTCATTTTCAGATACAATGCAGTCAACGTTTACATCCAGTGAAATAATTTTTAGTGAAATGATGTGGAAGTATGTGTTACTCGTATTTGTGCCTCTAATTAAATGTTGTGGCATCTGACTCCCGTTCATGTCTGTTCTTCCTCTGTTGATAAAGAAAGGAGGGCTGTCGTTGACCAGACTGCACTGAGGCTGATTTTGTGAGCTCATCCTTTATATTGAGTAATGCTGTTTAAGGTGAACCAATCAGCACAGAGGAAATTCACTGGTCAGTTACCCTGTGCGGGAGGCCTGTCGGCAGCGGTTCCCGTAGTGTAGTGGTTATCACGTTTGCTTTACACGCGAAAGGTCGCCGATTCGAACCCAGGCGGGAACATTATGTTTAAACTTGCTGTGGATGAACAGCCAGCGGGTTTGTTCCGAATGACAAAAGAAAATTGCTGTGAATCTGAAGTAGAAATGGAGCTGCTGGAAATTATCAAGAGGTCAGTCAGTAATGTGGATTAAATACAGAATGAACCTTTCAGGTCAATTAACCATCGTTAGAACTGGGAACGGGACAGATGCATGGTGAGATTATTATCTTGTCAATAGGGCTAAGCGGCTTGTCTCTTATTCTTTAATTTTTTCTTTATTTCACTTCACTAATCAGATAAATTTGAGTGAGAGAAAACTGACCCACAGTGAGGCCCATTTCATCTTTTGTTCCCTTTTAAACCCTGGAATCTCTGATGCCCTGAAGTTCAGAAATGTAATTCATTGATCTGCAGGGTGGCCGTCAGTAAGAAACCTTTTCTGCCTGGTTCCGGGAGAGGAGCGCGTTTAGGCTCAAGATTGCTGCTACTGTCGATAGATTTTTGTGTGGATAAGGGTATTAAGGGTTACGGAAACAAAACGGGTAAAGGAAGTGATGATACAGCCCAGTACTGATCTAATTGAATGGCGCAGCAGTCTCGAGGTGCTGAATGGCCTCCTCCTGTTCCTATGGAGTCGATGCAATGCAATGCACCCGAGTGGTGGAGTGTTTCCGATGAGTCGTGGTTATCGCATTCCGCTAACACATGAAAACTCAATGGTTGGAAAGTGGGTGGAGGCAATTTAATGCATTTTCTCCATTCAAGTTTAGTAAACATGAAAACTGGAATAATTTGCATGTTTGGTTCAGTATAAATAAAATACGCATTGACAGGCGACTTATACCTTTCAAATGGCAGCGTTACAGTGAGTGAAGTAATTCTCATTGATATTTCCCATATAGGACACAGATAGCGGGACTTTAAGGAGGATTTGGGGAAAGTTGGCGCTGATTTAGGGAATCTCCCATCGTGTGTCGCTGACTAAAGAGGTCGGTCATATTTTATTTCAACATAGAAACATAGAAGATAGGAGCAGGAGTAGGCCATTCGGCCCTTCGAGCCAGCTCCGCCATTCAATGAGATCATGGCTGATCATCCAAATTCAGTACCCTGTCCCTGCCTTCTCCCCATATCCCTTGATCCCTTTTGCCTCAAGAAATATATCCAACTCTTTCTTGAATATACTTAATGTATTGGCCTCCACCGCCCTCTGTGGCAGAAAATTCCACAGGTTCACCACTATCTGGGTGAAGATATTCCTCCTCATTTCAGTCCTAAATGGCTTACCCCTTATCCTTAGACTATGACCCCTGGTTCTGGACTCCCCGGCCATCAGAAACATCCTTCCTGCATCTAGTCTGTCCAGGCCTGACAGAATTTTATAGGTTTCGATGAGATCCCCTCTCAATCTTCTAATCTCCAGTGAGTATAAGCCCAATCGACACAATCTCTCCTCATACGTCATTCCTGCCATCCCAGGTATCAGCCTCGTGAATCTTTGCTGCACTCGTTCCATGGCAAGAACGTCCTTCCTCGGGTAAGGCGACCAAAACTGCACACAATACTCAAGGTGTGGTCTCACCAAGGCCCTGTACAACTGCAGCAAGACATCCTTGTTCTTGTACTCGAACCCTCTTGCTACGAAGGCCAACACACCTTTTGCCTTCTTAATCGCCTGCTTCACCTGCATGCTTACCTTCAGCGACTGGTGCACAAGAACACCCAGGTCTCTTTGCAATTCCCCTTCTCCCAATCTATTGCCATTCAACTAATAATCTGCCTTCCTTTTTTTGCCACCAAAGTGGATAGCCTCACATTTATCCACATTATTGTGCATTTGCCATGTTTCTGCCCAATCAACCAACCTGTCCAAATCGTACTGGAGTTTCACGACATCCTCCTCACAGCATACCCACCCACCCAGCTTTCTGTCGTCTGCAAATTTGGAGATATTACATCCAATTCCCTCGTCCAGATCATTAATATATATTGTGAACAGCTGGGGTCCTAGGACCGATCCTTGCGGTACCCCACTAGTCACTGCCTGCCACTCGGAAAACAACCCGTTTATTCCAACTCTTTGCTTTCTGTCCGCCAACCAGTTTTCTATCCAAGTCAATACCTTGCCCCCAATCCCATGTGCCTTAATTTTGCACGCTAATCTCTTATGCGGGACATTATCGAAAGCCTTCTGAAAATCCAAAAACACCACATCCACTGGCTCTCCCTTATCTATTTTACCAGTTACATCCTCAAAAAATTCCAATGGATTAGTCAAGCATGATTTACCTTTTGTAAATCCATGTTGACTTTGTCGGATCCGGTCACTGCTTTCCAAGTGCTCTGCTATTACATCTTTTATAATGGACTCTAGCATTTTCCCCACTACCGATGTCAAGCTAACCGGTCGATAATTCCCCGCCTTTTCTCCACCACCTTTTTTAAATAGTGGGGTAACATTAGCTAAAATTGAGGCTAAGAAGTTTCTCATTGAGAATGTGGCAGCAGAACAATAAAGATGAAAAGGAAAACACAAGGTCAGCGACAGGATTCAAATTGCAGTTTCAATCGGTCCAACTGTGTGTCCTTTCAATAAGTAATATAAAAGCGCGTCTGTAAAAATGTCCACACCATGTTATGATTTAGGAAACTGAGACGGGAGTAGAAATAGAGAAATAAAAGCACATGGATATAGAGAAGAGGAAGAGAGAAGGGTAAATACTGTTTCCACGCAGAACTAATGCAGAGACTCCTCTGCTGCGCCTGGGGTGGCCTCCTGCAGCCCGGATACATTAACGTCCTAACAGCTAATTAACTGTAGGAGTGGGACCGGGCGGCGCTTCAGAAGACAGGTCGAAAAGGCAAAGACTCTGTCTCGGTCTCAATGCTCTGATCATGAAGAATAGCCACACACACAAATGCTTTTATCAATGGTTAGATCCTCACTCGGCTCGGTTTGAACCAGCGTTCTCGGGGTCCGATTTTCGCTTCGGTGGTTGTTTAAATTTCCGAGAAGTCCGCGATTCAAATCACAAAGGAGCGCTCGTTTTGCCGCCACTATTGGAAGTTGAACCTTTTGCAATCACCATTAAATAACCGATTACCATAATTTACAGAATGAAAGAAAGGCGAAACACACTTCGATAACGCATTTTGCCCTTTGTAAGTAATGAACTGTTTACCATATTTCATTTTGCACATTGTATTTTCGGAGCCTCGTTTAAAATATTCATTCCTTATGAAAGCAGAAATCTGGGGCAACTTTTTTTTTAAATTAACAGGATTGGTCAATGCACAGCATAAACTGCTGGCGAATGTAACTTTTCCGCCAGCAGTCGAACCGGGTACTTGACGCTTCTGACGTGAACGTGACAACCGCTACACTACAAAAAACTCAGCATCACTACTCGCAGAGAATAGAATCAATAGTGAACAAAATAGCACATGGTGCTCATTTTCAGATACAATGCAGTCAATGTTTACATCAAGTGAAATAATTTTTTAGTGAAATGATGTGGAAGTATGTCTTACTCGTATTTGTGCCTCTAATTAAATGTTGTGGCGTCTGACTCCTGTTCATGTCTGTTCTTCCTCTGTTGATAAAGAAAGGAGGGCTGTCGTTGACCAGACTGCACTGCGGCTCACTTTGTGAGCTCATCCTTTATATTGAGTGATGCTGTTTAAGATGAACCAATCAGCACAGAGGGAGTTCACTGGTCAGTTCCCCTGTGTAGAATGCATGCATACAGTGGTTCTCGCAGTGTAGTGGTTATTACGTTCGCTTTACATGCGAAAGGTGCCCGGTTCGAGCCCGGGCGGGCACATTTTGTTTAAACTTGCTGTGGATGAACAGCCAGCGGGTTTGTTCCAAATGACAAAAGAAAATTGCTGTAAATCTGAAATAGAAACGGAAAATGCTGGAAATTATCAAGAGGTCAGGCAGTATCTGTGGAAAAAGATACAGAGTGAACCTTTCAGGTCAATTAACCATCGTTAGAACTGGGAATGGAAGAGATGTATGGTGAGATTATTCTCTTGTCAATAGGGCAAAGCGGCTTCTCTCTTATTTCACTGCACTGATCAGATACATGTGAGTGAGCGAAAACTGACCCACAGTGAGTCTCATTTCATCTTTTGTTCCCTTTTAATCCCTGGAATCTCTGATGCCCTGTAGTTCAGAAACGTATTTCTTTAAGCTGCAGGGTGGCCGTCAGTAAGAAACCTTTTCTGTCTGGATCCGGGAGAGGAGCGCGTTTAGGCTCAAGATTGCTGCTACTGTCGATAGATTTTTGTGGATAAGTGTATTAAAGGTTACGGAAACAAAGCTGGTAAATGAAGTGATGATACAGCCCAGCCCTGATCTAATTGAATGGCGCTCGAGGGGCTGAATGACCTCCTCCTGTTCCTATGGAGTCGATGCACAAAGGAAGTTGGCTGTGGTTATTGGAGGTCATTCATCTCAATCACATGATATCACTGCAGGAGTTCCTCAGGGCAGCGTCCTAGGCCCAACCATCTTCAGCTGTTTCATCAATGACCTTCCCTCCATCATAAGGCCAGAAGTGGGGATGTTCGCTGATGATTGCACACTGTTCAGCACCATTCAAGACTCGTCAGATACTGACGCAGTCCGTGTCCATATGCAGCAAGACCTGGACAACATTCAGACTTGGGCTGACAAGTGGCAAGTAACATTCGCACCACACAAGTGCCAGGCAATGACCATCTCCAACAAGCGAGACTCTAACCATCTCCCCTTGACATTCAATGGCATTACCAGCGCTGAATCCCCCACTATCAACATCCTGGGTGTTAGAAACTGAACTGGACAAGCCATATAAATACTGTGGCTACAAGAGCAGGCCAGAAGCTGGGTGTTCTGCGGCGATTGTCTCACCTCCTGACTCCCCAAAGCCTTTCCACCATCTACAAAGCACAAGTCAGGAGTGTGATGGAATACTCTCCACTTGCCTGGATGAGTGAAGCTCCAACAACACTCAAGAAGCTCGACACCATTCAGGATAAAGCAACCCGCTTGGTTGGCACTCCATCCACATTCGGCATTCACTCCCTCCACCACCGGCGCACTGTGGCTGCAGTGTGTACCATCTACAGGATGCACAGCAGCAACTCGCCAAAGCTCCTTCAACAGCACCTTCCAAACCCGCGACCTCTACCACTTAGAAGGACAAGGGCAGCAGACGCATGGGAACATCACCACTTACAAGTTCCCCTCCAAGCCACACACCATCCTGACTTGGACCTGTATCGCTGTTCCTTCACTGTCACTGGGCCAAAATCCTGGAACTCCGTTCCTAACAGCATTGTGGGTGTACCTACACCATATGGACTGCAGCGGTTCAAGAAGGCGGCTCACCACCACCTTCTCAAGGGCAATTAGGGATGGGCACTAAATGCAGGACTAGTCAGCGACGTCCACATACCATCAATGAATTATTAGAAATGCAGCCGAGTGCTGGAGTGTTTCCGGTGTGTAGTGGTTATCGCATTCCGCTAACACACGAAAACTCAACGGTTCCAAAGTGGGTGGAGGCAATTTAATGCCTTTTCTCCATTCAAGTTTAGTAAATATGAAAACTGGAATAATTTGCATGTTTGGTTAAGTCTAAATAAAATACGCATTGACAGGTGACTTATACCTTTCAAATGGCAGCGTTACAGTGAGTGAAGTAATTCTCAATGATATTTCCCATATAGGACACAGATAGCGGGACTTTATGGAGGATTTGGGGAAAGTTGACTCTGATTTAGGGAATCTCCCCTCGCGTGTCGCTGACTAAAGAGGTCGGTCATATTTTATTTAAAAAATGTGGTTGAGAAGTTTCTCATTGAGAATGGAAGCAGAACAATAAAGATTAATAGGAAAACACAAGGTCAGCGACAGGATTCAAATTGCAGTTTTAATCGTTCCAACTGTGTGTCCTTTCAATAAGTAATATAAAAGCGCGTCTGTAAAAATGTCCGCAGCATGTTATGATTCAGGAAACTGAGACGGGAGTAGAAATAGAGAAATAAAAGTACATGGATATAGAGAAGAGGAAGCGAGCAGGGGAAACATACTGTTTCCACGCAGAACTAGTGCCGGGACTCCTCTGCTGCGCCTGGGGCGGCCTCCTGCAGCCCGGATACATTAAAGTCCTAACAGCTCATTAACTGTAGGAGTGGGACTGGGCGGCGCTTCAGAAGACAGGTCGAAAAGGCAAAGACACTTTCTCGTCTCAATGCTCTGATCATGAAGAATAGCCACATACACAAATTATTTTACCAATGGCTAGATCCTCACTCGGCTAGGTTTGAACCAGCGTTCTCGGGGTCCGATTTTCACTTCGGTGTTGTTTAAATTTCCGAGAAGTCCGCGGTTTAAATCACAAAGGAGCGCTCGTTTTGCCGCCACTATTGGAAGTTGAATCTTTTGCAATCACCATTAAATAACCGATTACCATAATTTACAGAATGAAAGAAAGGCGAAACACACTTCAATAATGCATTTTACCCTTTGTAAGTCATGAACTGTTTACCATATTTCATTTGGCACATTGCATTTTAGGAACCTCGTTTAAAATATTCATTGCTTTTCAAATCAGAAATCTGGGGCAACTTTTTAAAAAACAGGATTGGTCAATGCACAGCATAAACTGCTGGCGAATGTAACTTTTCCGCCAGCAGCCGAACCGGGTACTTGTCGCTTCTGAGGTGAACGTGACAACTGCTACACTATGAAAAACTCTGCGTCACTGCTCGCAGAGAATAGAATCAATAGTGAACAAAATATCACACGGTGCTCATTTTCAGATAAAATGCAGTCAACGTTTACATCGAAGTGAAATAATTTTTTTGTGAAATGATGTGGAAGTATGTGTTACTCGTATTTGTGCCTCTAATTAAATGTTGTGGCGTCTGACTCCCATTCATGTCTGTTCTTCCTCTGTTGATAAAGAAAGGAGGGCTGTCGTTGACCAGACTGCACTGCGGCTGATATTTTTGAGCGCTTCCTTTATATTGAGTGATGATGTTTAAGGTGAACCAATCAGCACAGAGGGGGTTCACTGGTCAGTTCCCCTGTGTTGAAGCGGTGCGCAAAGCGGTTCCTGTAGTGAAATGGATATCACGTTCGGTTTACACGTGAAAAATTCCCGCCTCGATCCCGGGTGGGAACATTATTGATTAAACTTGCTATATAGCGACTTTCACGACCTCAGAAAGTTCCAAAGCGCTTTACAGTTAATTAAGCACTTTTTGAAGTGTAGTCAGATGCTGTGCATCGGCGCTGATGAGGTCGGCGGGGAGGCAGCAGAAGCAGCGACGGAGGCCACGACGACCCGCTGTAGCACGGCGGCTGGCAGCTCCTCAGCGGGAGGCTCGGAGGTCGAACCGGTAGGAGGGGAGGCGGCCAGCGGACCAAGGGTGGGAAAAGCAGGCCCTGGAAGGTCGGACACCGCGGGAGGCTTGGAGGTCAGACCGGGTAGAAGGAGAGCCAGGGAGAAGCAGGCCCCGTGACGTCGGTACGGCGGCTGAAGATTGTCGGGCAGGAATGCGGGAAAGGCGGAGCGGGGCGAGAGCGGACCCTATTGTGATGGCACCGATAAAGATGGCTGCCGTCCTTGCGGGCTCCGTGCGTACCAGGCAGCTAGGTGTCCTTTGCTGCTTGGTGCGCTCGGCTCGTTAAGAAAAAAGCATTTCACTGATTGGATTTCACTTGCTTTATTTGGTTATGTGACAAATAAAATTGAAATTGAAATTGAAATTGGATGAACAACCAGCTGGTTCATTCCAAATGACAGAAGAAAGTTATTGCAAATTCTCAAGAGTTCAGGCAGTATCTGTGGATAAAGAAACAGAGTGTACGTTTCAAGTCAAGTACCCTTCTATAGAACTGGGAACTGAGAGAGATGTATGGGTAGTTTATTCTCTTGTTAATAGGGCTACAGCGGCTTTTTAATTGTTCTTTATTTAACTTCACTAATCAGATACCTTTGAGTGAGAGTAAAGTGATCCACAGTGAGGCCCATTTCATCCTTTGTTCCCTTTTAAGCCCTGGAATCTCTGAAGCCCTGAAGTTCAGAAATGTAATTCATTGATCTGCAGGGTGGCCGTCAGTAACAAGCCTTTTCTCGCTGGATCCGGGAGTGCAGCTGTTTTCAGGCTCAAGATTGCCGCTAGTGTCGATAGATTTTTGTTGGGTAAGGTGATTACGGGTTACGGAAACAAAGTGCGTAGATGGAGTGAAGAAACAGACGAGACCGGATCTAATTGAATGCCGGAGCAGGCTCGAGGGGCTGAATGGACTCTTCCTGTTCCTATGGAGTCGCTGCAATGGAATGCACCGAGTGCTGGAGGATTTCTGGTGTGTGGTGGTTATCTCATTCCACCAGCACACGGAATCTCAACGGTTCGAAAGTGGGTGGAAGCAATTTAATACCTTTTCCCCATTCAAGATTAGTAAATATGAAAACTGGAATAATTTGCATATTTGTTAATATAAATAAAATGGGCATTATCAGGTGAATTATGCCATTCAAATGGCAGCGTTACAGTGCGTGAAGTCATTCTCAATGATATTTCCCATATAGGACACAGTTTGGCTTACGGTACTGTAAGGAGGATTTGGGGAAATGTGTCACTGATTTAGGGAATCTCCCGCTCGCGTGTCACTATTTGAAGCGGTGGGACTTACGCCTTTGTCATTAAGAATTTGGACGCAGAACAACACAGATTAATCAGAAAACACAGGGGCAGCGACAGGATTCAAAATATTTGTTTCAATCGGTCCGTCTGGGTGTCCTTTCAATAAGTAACAAAGTAAGTGCGTCTCCAAAAATGACAACACCGTGTTATGATTCAGGAAACTGAGACAGGGGGAATAACTATAGAAATCAAAACACAAGGATATAGAGAAGAGGATGAGAGTAGGGAAAAATATTGTTTCCTCGCAGAACTAATGCAGAGACTCCACTGCTGCGCCTAGGGTGGCCTCCTGCAGCCCGGATACATTAACGTCCTAACAGCTCATTTAGAATAGCCACTTATTAAATAGTTTTACAATGGTTACCTCCTCACTCGGCTAGGTTTGAACTGGCGTTCTCGGTGTCCGATTTTCGCTTCGGTGGTTGTTTAAATTTCCGAGAAATCCGCAGTTCAAATCACAAACGAGCCCTTATTTTGCCGCCACTATTGGACTTGCAGTTGACTTTTTTACCATCACCATTAAATAAACGATTACCATAATTTACAGAATGAAAGAAAGGCGAAACACACTTCAATAACGCATTTTGCCCTTTGTAATTGATGATCTGTTACCCATATATCATTTTACACAACTTATTTTGGTAGGCTTGTTTAAAATTCTCATTGCTTATGAAAGCAGAAATCTGGGGCAACTTTTGTTAAAATTAACAGGACTGGTCACTGCACAGAATAAAATCCTGAGAAATGGAATGTTTCCGCTGGGCTCGAATCAGGGACCTTTCATGTGTAAGGGAAACGTGATAACCGCTGCACCACGGAAACCTCTGTTTCACTGCTCATAGAGAATAGAATCAATCGTGAACAAAATATCTCAAGATGCTCATTTTCAGATTCAACGCAGTCAGCTTCTACACCAAGTGAAAGATTTTTTCAGTGAAACGATTTGGGAGTCTGTGTTACTCGTATTTGTGCCTTTATTAAAGTTTGTTGGATCTGATTCTCGTACATGTCGCTTCTTCCTCTGTTGAATAAGAAAGGAGGGCTGACGTTGACCAGACTGCCCTGCGCCTGTTATTTGGGAGCTCATCCTTTATGGAAAGAATAGTGTGAATTGTCATCAGGTATATCAGTTTTAACTTTTATTTTAAAGTTTCACACCTTCCAGGGGAGGGTTATCTGCTGATCTGCCTCATTGTCGATCCATCTGTTCACATCACAACATTCTTCCTTCAGATTCAGCTTCAACAGCGTCACCCATGTCTGGGGCGGTAATCCAGTCGGGGCAATTGGAAAAGGAACGGAAGGCTAAGAGCATAAAGAAAGTGAAAGTCAAGCCGCTGCTTAAATTAAAGCAAACTACTGTGGATGCTGGAAATCCAAATAAAAACAGAAAACCTGGAAAACGCTCAGCAGGTAAGGGCAGCTTCTGTGGAGAGCGAAACCGAGTTCACCTTTAAGGTCGTTGACCTTTCGTCAGAAATGGAATAAGCTAGAGATTTAACATTTTATAAGGCAGTGCAGACCCGAGGAAAAGTGTGCGGGTGAGGAAATTATAGGAATCTGTGATTGGGTGGAGGGGCAGGAGTGAATAAACGACAAAATGGATGATGGTGCAAAGCAAAATGTGGTGGTAGTGGGAGAGATAAAGGTTAAATTGGAACGTTACCCAGGAGCTGGGTTCGAACCTACAGCAGACACATGCCCATTGGATTTTACAGTTCAACGCCTTAAACAATCGGCCATTCTAGCAGCCGAAGCATATTTCAAATACTTTTAGTTCAATGTTAATACGGGTGTAGGTGACAGATCTGTTTCTGTGTTCTGGCAGGGATCATGGAATCAAAGGTTGATAAACTTACGTAGCATTAGCAGTTGCAATGAAAAAGTCATGGAAATCTCGAAACGGTTATGTTAGTTTTTCAAAGACATAGTTCCATTAAACAAACAAGACACGGGCACAGTGTGAGGAAGAAAGGGAGAGACCATTCGATAGGAGAGCAAGAGGGAATAAAAGATGGGCCAGTAGAGAAAGACGGACACGCAGAGACAGAAAGACAGAGAGATAGACCTAGACAGAGAGGTATTGAGACTGAACGAGAGAGCGACAGGGAGAGAGAAATACGAAGAGAAAGAAACAGAGGGAGAAACAGAGAAAGAGAGAGAGAAATTATCAGAGAAAAATGGAGGCAGTGTGCGAAGTAACGAGGGACAGAAAAAGTAAAACAACAACGCGAGTAGAAAAATCACTCTCAGTTTAAAATGCAATTTTCCCCGTGCAAGTGGATGAATAGCAAATATTAAACCTGCAGCCGACAACTTTACAGACAATAGACGCACAAGACGGCGGATGCTGGAAATCCGAAACAAAAACAGAAAATCTCGGAAATGCTCAGCAGGTCAGGCAGCATCTGTGGAGAGAGAAACACAGTTAATGGTTCAGGCTGATGTCCTGTCATCCTGCGCTAGTTGGGTAGGATTGATTGGGGAAAGTCACTCAAAGGGTTGACGGTGGATCGGCAATGCAAAACATTCAAAGGTCGCATGGATGAACTACAGAATTTGTTCATCCCAGTTTGGCATAAAAATAAAACAAAAAAGGTGACTCAACCGTGGCTAAAAAGGGAAATTAAGGATAGCATAATATCCAAGGAGAGGTCATACTGGCCAGAAAAAGCAGTAAACCTGAGGATTGGGAGCAGTTTAGGATTCAACAAAGGAGGACAAAGGGATTCATTAAGAGGGGGAAGATAGAGTATGAGAGTAAGCTTATATGGGAACATAAAAACTGACTGTAAAAGCTTTTAAAGACATGTGAAGAGAAAAAGATTAGTGAAGTCAAGCGTAAGTCCCTTGTAGTCAGAATCAGGGGAATTTATAATGGGGAACAAAGAAATGGCAGAACAATTAAATACATACTTTGGTTCTGTCTTCACAAAGGAGGACACAAATAATCTCCCAAAGCTGTCGGGGAACATATGGTCTAATGAAAGGGAGGCACTGATAGAAATCAGTATTTGTAGGGAAATTATGTTAGAGAAATTGACGGGATTGAAGGCCGATAAATCCCCAGGGCCTGCTAATCTACATTCTAGGGTACTTAAGGAACTGGCCCTAGAAATTATAGATGCATTGCTGTTCATCTTCCAAAATTCGATAGACTCTTGAACAGCACCCATGGATTGGAGGTTATGTAATGTTACCCCACTGTTCAAAATATGTGGTAGAGAGAAAACGGGGAGTAAGCCTGACATCGGTATTTGGGAAAGTGCTAGAGTCCATTTTAAAAGATGAACTAGCAGAGCACTTGTAAAACAGTGACCGGATCGGAGAAAGTCAACATGGATTTACAAAAGGTAATTCATGCTTGACTAATCCACTGGAATTTTTTGAGGATGTAACAGGTGGATGTGGTGTATTTGGATTTCAGAAGGCTTTCGATAAGGTCCCGCATAAGAGATTAGCGTGTAAAGTTAAGGCACATGTGGTTGGGGGGCAAGGTATTGACTTGGATAGAGAACTGGTTGGCAGACAGAAAGCAAAGAGTTGGAATAAACGTCTCTTTTTACAAGTGGCAGGCAGTGACTAGTGGGGTACCACAGGGATCAGTCCTTGGACTCCAGCTATTCACAATATATATTAATGATCTGGGCGAGAGAACTGGATGTAATATCTACAAGTTTGCAGACGACACAAAGCTGGGTGGGCGTGTGTGTTGTGAGGAGGATGCTGAGAAACTCCAGTATGAATGGGAAGGTTGGGTGATTGGGCAGAAGCATGGCAGATGCAAAATAACGTGAATAAAAGCGAGGTTATCCACTTTGGTGTCAAAAACAAGAAGGCAGATTATTATCTGAATGGCAATAGATTGGGAGAAGGGGAAGTGCAATGAGGCCTGGGCGTTCTAGTGCACCAGTCGCTGAAGGTAAGCATGCAGGTGCAGCAGCTGGTTAAGAAGGCAAATGGTATGTTGGCCTTCGTAGCGAGAGAACATAATAACATAAGAACATAAGAAATAGTAGCAGGAGTAGGCCAATCGGCCCCTCGAGCCTGCTCCACCATTCAATAAGATCATGGCTGATCTGATCCTAACCTCAAATCTTCTATCACTCTGCATCCACCCGAACCCATGTGATCTCCTGGGAGAGGCGAAAAACCAGATAAAGACCCAATGGCAAATTTGGGAGAAAAAAATCTGGGAAATTCCTCTCCGACCCATCTAGGCAATCGAAATTCTTCCAGGAGATCACTGTCCCTATATTTTCTACAGTACTTACCTTCTGTAAAGGCGATCTCCACCCCAGCCAGGAACAGGAATAAAACTATCTCCTGAAATCTAACACAGAATTAGAACACAGTAGGAGCAGAACCAAGCTACACGGCCCTTGGGCCCACTCCACTACCCACAGGGCCATGACCATTCCGAACCTAGACTCATGTCCAATTTCCTGCCCGCTCCCCGTAACCCTTAATTCCCTTTACTTCTAGGAAACTATCTATTTCTGTTTTAAATTTATTTAATGATGTAGCTTCCACAGCCTTCTGGGGCAGCAAATTCCACAAACCCACCACCCTCTGAGTGAAGATGTTTCTCCTCATCTCAGTTTTGAAAGAGCAGCCCCTTATTTTAAGATTATGGTCCCTAGTTCTAGTTTCACCCTTCATTGCGAACATCCTCACCGCATCCACCCGATCAAGCCCCTTCACAATCTTATATGTTTCAATAAGATCGCCTCTCATTCTTCTGAACTCCAATGAGTAGAGTCCCAATCTACTCAACCTCTCCTCATATGACCACCCCCTCATCCCCGGGATTAACCGAGTGAACCTTCTTTGTACTGACTCGAGAGCAAGTATGACTTTTCTTAAGTATGGACACCAAAACTGTATGCAGTATTCCAGGTGCGGTCTCACCAATACCTTCGAGAGATCGATAGATTTTTGAATATTAAAGGATTCAATGAAAGTGCAGGAAAGTGGAGATGAGGTAGAAGATCAGCCATGTTCTTATTGAATGGCGGAGCAGGTTTGAAGGGCCAAATGGACTACTCCTGCTTCTATTTCTCATGTTCTTATATGTAAATCACAGCTGACCTTCTGGATCCGGCTCTAGCCGCCCGCTGCAGGTTCGAGTCCGGTTGTGGTGACAGCGGCTCAGGGTCGCGCTGGCTGGTTTTATATCAGGACAGTGTTTGAGAGAGGGGCTGTTCAGCAGTGGTGTGATGATTTTCAGAATGAAGTTTGTTAGAATAAAGAGCTCTTTTTCTGTTACTTTCGATTTATGCTGTGCCAAGTTGTATATATGAACCGTTAACAGTGTTTAAGAGATGTGCATTGTTCAATGTTTGTGCAGTAACTCTGTCACGAAGTGGGAGCCTGAAAGACAATTCCCCAGTCTGGGCTTGAACCTATCCAAAAGGCACTTTGTGGCCGGTTACCTCCGCTATTGAGAGCGTGGGTTCGATCACCGGAGGGGCCATCAGAATATTTTCATAATTTTATGGATTTTCATAATATTTGAAATATAAAATTTATAAGGGAACAAATCCAAACCGTATCTCACGGGGGAATTATTTGGATGAATATCCATTTCACCTTTGACACCAGGGTGGAGAGACACATAGACCATAGAATCATAGATTGATACGGCACAGAAGGAGGCCATTCGGCCCATCAAGTCTGCACTGTTACATTGAAAGAGCTCTCCAATTAGTCCCACTCACCTGCTCTTTCCTCACAGCCCTCCAAATTTCTCCTTATCAATATTCCCCTTTTGAAAGTTACTATTGAATCTGCTTCCACCGCCCATTCAGGCAGCGCATTCCCAATCAGAATAACTCACAGCGTAAAAAAGTGCTCCTCATCTCCCCTCTGGTTCTTTTGCCAGTTACCCTCAATTGGTGTCCTCTGGTTACCGACCCTCCTGCCACTGGAAACAGTGTCTCCTGATTTACTCTATCAAAACCCCTTGAAATTTTGAAAACCTCTATTAAACTTCCTCTTAACCTTCTGAGGAAAACAATCCCAGCGTCTCCAGTCTCTCCACATAACTGAAGTCTCTCATCCCTGGGACCAATCTGAGACTTCAAACCGAGGTTCTTGCTCTCTGCGTCTGTTCCTCTCTCTCTGTCTCTCCCTCTGTCTATTGCTCTTTCTATGCCCGTCTATTTATCACTCTGTTCACAGCTGTACTGTTGCTCTGACAGATTCTGTATATGTTAAGATAGTTGTGTGGTATGTCACGCGTGAGACCGGTGGTTCCATTTTTGACAGGGCAGATGATTTTTAACATCCCCAATTATAAACTTTTGGACATCACCTTAAAATGCTCCTTTTTGAACAGAAAAAAAAAACGAAATGAATTTTTAAAGATGTACTGGCATATGAAGAAATGTATAACAATTTCCTGCAACCTTTCCTCGTTAGTATAGTTTCCCTTTCCCTTTTGTGTGGGGCATGGAGGAGCGAGAGAGTGACAGACCAAATGAGATTAACAAGGTTACGCACAAATCGCAGGGGTTTGGGACTAAGCACGACTTCTCTTTCAAAGATACAGCACAGGCTCGTCGGGCCGAATGGCCTCCCAATGTAATGCAAGCCTCCATCAATCAATGAAACTCAGATGGATATCTGAGACATACACACACAAAGAGACACATGTCTGTGTCTGTGTGTGTTTGAGCATTTGTCTCAAACACTGCATAACTACTTCCTCTACCACGTCCTTGACAGTATAGCGGTGAGTATTCAATTCCCCAACAGCTTCTCTCTGTATGTTTCATAGAAACATAGAAGATAGTAGCAGGAGTAGGCCATTCGGCCTCTCGAACCCTCTCCACCATTTAATGAGATCATGGCTGATCACCAAAATTCCGTACCCTGTCCCTGCTTTCTCCCCATATCCCTTGATCCCTTTAGCCTCAAGAAATATATCCAACTCCTTCTTGAATATATTTAATGAATGGGCCTCAACTGCCCCGTGTGGCAGAGAATTCCACAGGTTCACCACTCTCTGGGTGAAGAAATTCCTTCTCATCTCAGTCCTAATTGACTTACCCCTTACGCTTAGTCTATGACCCATGGTTTTGGAATCCCCCGCCATCAGGAACATCCTTCCTGCATCTAGTTTGTCTAGTCCTGTTAGAATTTTATCAGTTTCAATGCGATCCCCTCTCATTCTTCTTAACTCTAGCGAATTTAAGCCTAATCAACCCAATCTCTCATACGACTTCCCTGCTATCACAGGTATCAGTCTGGTGAATCGTTGCTGCACTCTCCATGGCAAGAACATCCTTCCTCAGATAAGGTGACCAAAGCGGCACACAATACTCAAGGTTTTTCTCTCTGTCTCTGAGAAAACCAAAGACGGAAATAGATTTCAAGTGGATGCCTACCCGCACTTGGTGCTGTGGTTTCGCGAACACGTATTCTGTATTCTCACCTAAAAATGTCATTTTGTACCAAAAGTTTGCCTGGCGTGGAAGTGATCTGAATTTCACAAAATTCACTTCCATGCCTTCTGCACAATGCCTGCTGTTTCAAAGTCATCAGGAAATTACTAGACCTTTCTATCAACATTTGGAACAGGACACTTTACATGTTGCCTACATTTGACTGCAGCTCACAGTGTCAGAACAGTCACAGTTATCAATAGTCTTCTATGTATCTTCTTTCCCACAACATCTCCCTAACAAACCTAGATTGTCACAGCACGGCTATCAATCAATTTATTGCCAGTGAGAAAAATGCAACATTTGAAGCTTAGCAACGTGTGCAAGACTGGAATCAGAGAGTGCCTGGGCAGTGATAATGTAAACTGAGCATTAAGATATTCATTAGGCCTGAGCCCTTCCTGTATTGCTCAGTAGCCCGCTGAGTGAGGAACTGAGAGACCACAGGCCGGGCATCGAGCCTGGGCATATTCAGTTCTGTGTGGGGCTCAGCACCATACCTGCTGCTGAAGATTGAACCTGACATCATTTCAGCTTGGTTCATGATCAGTGAGTCAAAACAGGACAGAAGGAGGCCATTCGGCCCATCGAGTGCGTGCCGGCTCTCTGTCGAGCAACCCAGTCAGTCCCATTCCCCGCTGGCTCCCCGTAGCCCTGCAAGTTTATTCCCTCTAGTGCCTATCCAGTCACCCCTGGAAAACTTTGAGTGACTCCGGTTCCACCACTTCGGGGCGGAAACATTTTGTAAAATATTCCCCATTAAAAATGAATAAACATGAAAAAGTTAATTAATTTTGTGGTTAACAATGAATAAAATAAAATCTCTTAAAACACGTATATTTTCTCTGTGCAATTCTGGGCCATCAGCAGCAGCAGAATTACATTCAACCACAATCTCGTCGGGCGTATCCTTCACTCTACCATTACCCTCAAGCCAGGGGACCAAACCTGGTTCAGTGAGATGTGAGATGAGAGGCCAGGAGCGGCACCAGGCGCACCTAAAAATGAGACCATTCCAAAGTGGTGAAACTGGATATGGAACCAAGGCGGGCCAATGCAGCTGAGATACAGATTATCCAGGATCTAATTGAATGACGGAACAGGGCTGAGGGGCTGAATGGCCTCCTCATGTTCCTATTAGTCTGTCACCATTAAGAAAATGTTACGGAATGGCTTTCTCAGATCCCAGTGGATGATCTCATACTCACCGACATTGTACCCAGTGCTACAGTTCATCCCATGATCTTGCAGCCAAAATATACATTTTGAAAACCTGGAAAAGGTTAACGCACCGTCCCTGGGTGGGTTGGAACGACCAACTTTTCTGCTAACAGCTGAACGCGCTAACCGATTGCGCTACAGAGACTGGCTGAAATATTGATTACAACATATACTAAAGCCGGCGTTTACCGAGATAAAACCTCAGGTCACAGAGAGCAAGATAGCAACTGTCCAGTCTCTGTTTACTTGTGCAAATTAAATAAATGTAACCTTCATTGTCGGAGGGACTGAAGTTGTCATTTCAATGTTTTAAGCTGATTTCACAGGCGATCCCCAGCTCTGAATCCCCCAGCAGTGAATTCAACGAGAGTTTGATATAAATGAGATTCAACATTTGTATCCGAACATTACTCCTTGATTCGGGACTCTGATCTCTCTTCAGCATCTCGCTGCTGAAGATTGAATTTGATATAATTTCACCTTGTCTCGTGATCAGTGCGGCTCAGTGAGACTTCGGCCCGTCTCTCCCTTCACAGCCCACCAGTGCGGGGAAAAGCACAGGGAATTTTACACATGTGTTGTGCTCTGTAACTTTATTTGAACATGTCATTGCATTTCACGCTGTGTCCAACACGGTGAGGTCCCCGTGCTGTGTCAGCTTTGTATCTTTATCAACACTCCAGCTTTACATTAACACAACCTGAGCTACGAGATCTGGTCGGGTCACATTGCCCGAAGTGAGGAATGAGTGAGAGGGGCAATTCCTCCCGGGGTTAGAAAATCCTCCGAAAGGCAGAATATTTAACTTGATGTGAAGCCGGAATAGCTCAGTTGGGACAGCGTTAGATTCTAAAGGTCCCGGGTTTCGGCAATTTTTAGTTATATTTTCCTCCTTCACTGTAAGAGGAGCGAATCAGGAGAGATTTTCCTCTCCGGGACACGCGTCTCCTGAAGGAATGGGAGTGCAACCATATCTGACCCGCTGGATCCTACTCCAACCGTTCGCTGCGGGTTCGAATCCAGGCGAGGTCCCGCCGGCTGTTTTTATACCGGGACTGAGGGAGGGACTGTTCAGCGGTGCTGCGATAATAATTTTTGGAATGAGGTTTGTTAGATTAAAGAGCTCTTTTACTGTTACTTTCGATTTACACTCTGCCCAGTTGTATATAGGAACAATGTTTAAGCGATGTGGTGTGTTCACTGTTTGTGCCGTAACTCGGTCACCCAGTGCGAGCCTGAAAGACAATCTTCGAACCTGGCCAACGGGAGCATTGTGGCCGATTAGTCTCAGTTGGTGTACGAGCGTGGTGTTAATTAACGGCAACGTCGCAGGTTCGATCCCCGTGCGGGCCATCGGATTACTTTCATAATTTAACGCTTTTCCCGCACGTTTAAAATACAAACTTTATAAGGAAGCCGATGCACACAGAATCTCACGGGGGATTTATTTGGATTAACATCCATTGCACCTTTGCCACCGGGGCATGAGAGACACATCTTTCTGTTTATTTGTCTTTCTGAGTTTGCTGATGAACGTTGAAAAGGCGGCCTGTTCTCGATAATGGTCACAGAAATCACAGAAATCACAGAAACCCCACAGTGCAGATAGAGGCCATTTCGGCCCATCGAGCCTGCACCGACACATATCCCACGCGATCCCCGTCACCAACACATACCCCACCCTATCCCCGTAACCCCACGTATTTAATCCCCCTATCACTAAGGGTCAATTTATCATAGCCAATCAACCTAACCCGCACATCTTTGGTCACAAGCAGGTAAGAGACAGACAGAGCGCCTCTGACCCCACGAGATGGGCGAAAGGCATCAGGACAAATGCATCAATGAATTGTTCGCCCAGCACCGAGAGAGACAACATCCAGAGAAAAACACAGGAGGAAATCGATTTCAAGTGGATGCCTAACCGCACTTGGTGCCGTTCTTTCGCGAACACGTCTTTTGTGTGTTCGTCTATAAAATGTCATTTTGTACAAACAGTTTGCCTGGCGCGAAAGAGTTAAAAAGGGGACTTAGACTGAAATGGACGGGGTTGCTGCGGTGGGTGAAATATGGCGACAATCTATGGTTATTAGCCAAGGCGACGCTGCAGGATCCTTTAAAGATCTCCCGCTGATCCACTGAAACCAGTGGAATGTGTAGCTTTGAGAGGGGCTTTCTGCACCGTCAGGGCAGGAAACGGGAGTGAGGGAGGGACACTGTCGGTGTCTTTGCTGAGTGTGTGTCTGTGCAGAATTGGACAGAGAAAATGGACGGGTTCTTTGAGATTTTTAACTTTATTGAAATGTAACCACATAATATCTTCCATTTTCTTATATTAATTGAATTTTAAAGGGGAAGATTTTCAAAACGTGATAACCACTACACTACGGGAATCTCTGCCGCAATTAGTTGCAGCAAGAACATCACAGAAGAGAACTGCGATCTGCAAATGCAGGTCCGGGATTAACTTTTGTATTAATACACGTTATTATTTGATTTTCACAAAACTCATTAAACTCTGTAAAAAGATGGACAATTCTTCTAATTGAAGAATCAACTTTCTGTTTCAGACTGAAGGAAATCCAAACATGGTCACTGAGTGACAGGAAAAACTTTCACAAGAGTTCTGCCTTTTGCTTGTGAAGAATTTTCAACAGGAGTTGATTAAAACTGTTCAGTGTTTATCACACCGGGAATCTGCTGCAGCCGTTGTTCAGTTTAAGAGGAACCGACAATTGTCGCCGCTTTTACACAGGGGAAGAAACTCACCCCTGGAGGTTCACCTGGAGCAAGATCCAAAATCATTCATCCCGCCCTGGAGCGGAATCGGGGGCATTTCGGGTGTAAGGCGAGCGTGATAATTGCTGCAGTCCCGAAATCTCTGCTCAGTTTGTCAGCCGCAAGTCAGAAGGATGTGTTAAGGGAGAAGGTGACCCGCTGACTCACCTCTCTCTGCACTGATTGAGATTGTGTCGCTTCTCCGTCAAACAACATCACTTCTATCCCACACTGAAGGCTCTCAATTCTTCTCCTCCGCTCGCTTTCTATTCAAGTAATTGGACAATGAATCAGTAATAAGGTTCCCTCGGGCTTTTGCTGGTGGATTTACTGATAAACCGGGGAATTGAGAGGAAACTGGAGCACAGGCAGGGTCCTTGCGACAGACCAGTCCGGCTAGCCCAGTCGGTGGAGTGTCGGATACTTCATCCCCAGGGTGGGGAGTTTGTGTTTTAAATTTTTGGGCTCATTTTAAAGCCGATTCCCAGCTCGGTCAATGAGTGTTTCATATAAATGCGGCTCAATAAAATAAGAAAATCTCTCCTTGATTCCGGAATCTTGTCTCTCTCCAGCCGCTCGCTGCTAAAGATTGAACTGACTTTAATTTCACCTTGGCTCGGGGTCAGTGCGGCTCAGTGGGACTTCGGCCCGTCTCTCCCTTCACAACCCATCAGGGCCGATAAAACAACGGGGAATTTTACACACGTGTTGTGTTCTGTAACTTTTTATAAACACTTCAGTGTATTTCAATCTGTGTCCAAGACTGTGAGGTCTTCCCTGGTGTGTCAGCTTCCGGTGTTTATAAACACTTCAGATTTCCTGATAATGTTGTTGAATCACATTTATTGAAAGAGTCATTGATCGAGAGGTGCCGGGGGATTTAGAGCTGGGGATCGCCTGTGAAACCAGCCCAATAATTAGAAACACAAACCGCCCCTGAGATTAAGAGTCTCAGGCTCTACCGACTGAGCTAGCCGGGCCGGTCTGACCCCGCGCACTGCTTGTGTTACAAACCATGAACCAGTTTCCCCTCAATTCCCAGCTTTACCAGTAAATCGGCCAACAAAAGCCCGAGAGAACCTTATTACTGATACTTTATCCAATCACTTTGATATGTGTTTTCTGGTCAGCAACACTTCTGCCGCTGGAAAATGTTCTCCTTGTTTACTTTATTAAAACCCTTCATGATATTGAACACGTCGACAAAATCTCCCCTTATCTTCTCTGCTCTGAGGAGAACAACCTCTTCTTCTCCACTACTCCACGGAACTGAAGTCCCGCATCCGTCCTAAAGCGCAGTGCCCGAATTACACACAATACTCCAAAGGTTTGGTATGACTTCCTTCCTTTTGCCCTCTATGCCTCTGTTTATAAAGCCCAGGATCCCGTTTGCTTTTCCAACACAAGACAAAATGCTGCGGATGATGTAAGTTTGAAATAAAAACAGAATTTGCTGAAAATACTCAGCAGCTGTGAATGGCAGGTGAGTCGGAAAAAAGCGAATTGGCTTCGAGCTAGTGTATCAGGGTTCCATGGTGTAATGGTGAGCACTCTGGACTTTGAATCCAGCGATCCGAGTTCAAATCTCGGTGGAACTTGGCTCCCAGCTGTCGTGAAAGTAATTTTGATGGCAGCTGTGTGATTGGCTGCTCAGCAGCGGGAAAGTGTCGAAGCTGAAGGTCTGAATGAGAAAAGGCCGGGCAAAAATGTAATGGTGAAGTTAAAATTGTCCAGTCCTTTCAATATTGCTGCTGGACGGGATTTGCAAGTAGCCTTGAGAGGGCAGTGATGTATCGCCATTGCGGTGCTGGTCCCCGCCACATACTCCGTTCCCGAGCCACCGACTTCATCCCAATCCCTGGCCACTGAGACTGAACCAGACAGCTTGCAACCTTGGTATTTGACCCCGAGATGAGCTTCTGCCCAAGACGGTCTACTTCTACCTCCGTAACATCGCCCGACTCCGCCTCTGCCTCAGCTGATCTGCTGCTGAAACCCTCACCCTTGCCTTTGTCACCTCCAGACTTGACGATTCTAATGTACTCCTGGAAGGCCTCCCATCTTCCTCCCTCCATAAACTTCAGCTCATCCAATCCTCTGCTGCCCGTATCCTAACTCGCACCATGTCCCGTTCACCCATCACCCCGGGTCTCACTCACCTACATTGGCTCCCAACCAGGCGACAACTGAATTTTCAAATTCTCTTCCTTGCTTTCAAATCTCTCCATGGACTCGCCTCCCCCTATCTCTGTAACATTCTCCAGCCCTACACCCTCTGAGATCTCTGCACTCCTCCAATTCTGCGTTCTTGCACATCCCCGATTTTAATCCTTCCACCATCTGCCGTGGTGGGATTGTGAACTCGGGTCTCCAGGTCATCATGAAGTCTGCGGCTGAGGAACAGTTTGTGACGGGGACCAGCACTGCAATGGCGATTCATCGCTGCCCCCTCAAGGCAAACCTCTCCCACCAGCAAGCACTGGACAATTTTCTCCCCACCATTCCACCTTTCCTCTGGATTACTGGTCGAGTAACATAATCACTGTGCCGCCGTACCCCATAATTAATTGATTGAAGAATCGTTAATGAGCAGCGCAGAATCTGAACCAGGAAGAGTCAATTAGAATTAGAATAGAATTCAATGTCCAATCAGGCACAGAAAGAGAAATAAGGAGAGGAAAATAAATGTTGGATTAAGAGAGAGAAAAGAAAGAGACAAAAGTAAAAACATTTTTAAAATATAAAAAATCTTCTACAACTATTTATATCTGAAGGAATGAGATTCCACACTTATAAAAGTTAATTTTCAGTGCTAGGGAGGTTACTTGGTGGAAATTAAGACGACTTCGACTGAAATGGGCGGGATTGCTGTCGGTACCCGTGCTGAGGTTGAGTCTGTGAAGAATGGTTCAGGATCAGATAATGAAATATTTTATTTTATACATATTTAATTACAATATGATTTCTTCCATTGTTCATATTTATTGAATTGCAATAGGAAAGGTTTATTTTCAGTTTGAACCAGGCACCATTTCTAGAACACAATAATGTTTCCCCCCAGGATCGAGGCGGAGACTTTTCGCCTGTGAGGTGAATATGATAAACCGCTACACTACGGCAACCTCTGCTTAGCTAAACATCCAGAAAGAACTGTTCAGCGAGAAGGTGAAATGCTGAATTCCAGATTATGGATTTATTTCCTTTCACTAACTTTTCCTGTTCCTTTCAAAGTCATTAAACTCTGGAATTTCCAGGTCACCCCCGAATCTTCTGAATCAGATGCCTCCAGTATTGCCACTCAATCAATGTCCCTTTGCAATTTTCTGCGCCTATCCTCACTAATTACTGTGCCACTGTCTGACTTGGTTTACGGTTATCGATCGTAGGATCTGGAATGCACTGCCTGAAAGGGTGCTGGAGGCAAATTCAATCGTGGTTTTCAAAAGGCAGTTGCATAAGTAGCTGTATGATTGTATGATTCACTGAGATCACCTCTCGTTCTTCTCAACTCCAGAGAGTATAGGCCCAATCTACTCAATCGCTCCTCATAGGACAGCCCTCTCATTGCAGGAATCAGTCCAGTGAATCTTCGTCGCACCCCATCTAAGGCAAGTATATCCTTCAACAGGTAAGGTGACCAAAACTGAAATACGGTTTTGATCTGCTGGTAGTAAGCGAGCAAGGATCTGCGAGATATTGCAGTTTGTACAAGTGTTCCCTGGTGGTCTAGTGGTTAGGATTCGGCGCTCTCATCACCGCGACCCATTGGTTCTTACAAAAGTGTTTAATAAAATAATTCAAGTCTGTGAGACACTTAATAATTCTTTTAATCGACCCACTGCTTTTTGTTGCACACTGAAGGGAACGCTAACATGTTTTCTAGGTGAGAGTCAAACTTTAGTAACATTTTTGTAGAATCAGACAGCACAGAAGGAGCCCATTAAGCCCCATCGTGCCTGTGCCGGCTCTTTGAAAGAACTATTCAATTAGTCCCACTGCCCTGCTCTTTCCCCATAGCCCTGCAAGTGTTTCTTTTTCAACTACATTTCCCTTTTGAAAGTTAATGTTGAATCTATGATTCTTTGACTCTGTTTTTATTTTTACACGGCCTGGTTCACAGTTCTGAATATTGTCCATATGCTGCAAGTTGAATTGTTGTTCAGAAGCTGCTCGACCAGTTGTGTATTTTGAGCAGTTTCACAGTTTATTTCCCTGTGATGTGATGATTGTGGGGGCTCGGTGTGTCTAATTGGATATGCTGCAGTCCGCCTGCAGCAGGTGGTGAAAGCGGGCCAGAGACAGTGACTGACAGGTGAGCTAGATTTCCTTACACACCTTGGAATTCAGGAGAACCTGGTTCATGGTTTGCAGAGCAAACTGCTAAAATAAAGTGTGTAAAATGAGAAGGGAAAAAATTCATGACATGAAATTACTGTGCGAAATGGGCCTCGGATAATGTTAATGTCAATATTTTTCTGCCTGACATGGTGGTGGAAGCAGATTCAATATTAACTTTCAAAGGGGAAGGAAATTGAAAAAGAAACACTTGCAGGGCTTTGGGAAAAGAGCAGGGCAGTGGGAATAATTGGATCGCTCTTTCAAAGAGGCACAGGCACTGTGGGCCGAATGGCCTCCTTCTGTGCTGTCTGATTCTATGATTCTATAATAAGTTATTGCAGTTTGTCTGTCACCCAGTAAACTTGTTATTAATTCCTGCAGTGAGCAACACAATGTTGTGGGTTGATTAATGATGATGGAAACATTTATAAAGGGTCTCACTGACTTGAATTATCCCTAAATACCTTTGGTTAACAAAAATCTCTCAATCGCAGATTAAAATGAACAATTGATGTTGTACCTTTGAAAGAGCTATCCAATTAGTCCCACCACGCTGCTCTTCCCGCATAGCCCTGCTGACACTCCTGCCAGTGGAAACTGTTTCCCCCATAATTTTGAACAACTCTCTTAAATCTCCCCTGAAATGTGGTTAATGGAGATCAATGTGGGCAAATGTCAAGTCATCCACTAAGAAAGATCAGTCAGTCTATGATCTGAAAACATTGGCAGAGAATATTTTTTTCCTGTGAAATAGCCGGTCCTGTTTAATTTAACAGAAGTTGCCCCAGATCCCTGCTCTCACAAGCAATGAACATTTGAAAGCATTCTCCTAAAATACGATGTGTAAAATGCGATATGGGTTAAAAGTCCAGCACATGCAAGAGCAAAATAATTCACTGTATTTCAACTGTCCCTCAGTAACCATATTTAAATGTATTTCATTCTGCAAAAGAAAGTTATTGGTTCAATAATGGTTATTAAATCAATTGTTATTTTATCACATTAGATGCATGTTATTAATTTAATAAAATTACTTCGCATTAATTAATTAAAAACGGTGATAGCAAATTTAATTCCCTAACCGGGAATCGAACCCGTGTCACAGTGTTGAAAGGGATCGGTTATGAATCGTTTAAAGTTGTCCTGAAAAAATTTCACACTGCTAAATTAAAATCACGGTTACAATGTGTTTCGATGTAAAAGGGGATTAAAACTGACAATACAAACGCTGGGCAGCGCCCGCGGCAAGAACAGTGCTTAAATTTAAACAGGTGTTAGCGAAGTAACCGCTGAGCTAAAGCTGACACCAAGCAACAAGTGGGAAACAACTCGATATAAAGGATGAGCTCACAGATATCAGGGCCCGTGAAGTCTGGTCAACGTCAAGCCCCTCCTTTCTTCGTCAGAGACGTGAAAGGGAGTCAGACGCCACAAACTTTAATTAAAGGCACAAATACAAGTAACACTTACTTCCAAATCTTTTCACTGTAAAATTATTTCACTTTATTTTAAAGCTGATCGCGTTGATTCTGCAATTCAGCACAATGGGATTTTATGTTCACTACCGATTCTATTTTCTGTGCACGGTAGAAATAACCGGTCCTGTTAAATTTGACCAAAGCTCCCCAGATTCATGGTGCCATCAGCAATGACCATTTTTAAACCAGACTCCTAAGGTTCAGTGTATATAATGAGATGTGGGCAACGGTACAAATGATTGAACTATCGACACTACCTCAGTTAGCATTTCTTTCATTGTGCAAAAGAAGATTAATTAATGATGCTTTCCCGTGAAAGCAACATAAAAGTTTAACAAAATGCTTTCGCCCAACGTGGGGCTCGAACTAACGAACACTGAAATTAAGAGTCTAACAGTCTGGCGACTGAACTCACCGCGTTTAATCGCTTTAAGCATCTTTGTCGCTGCTTGCAGCCAGGCGCCTGGTGGCTCTGCTCCAGGGGTTTAACTTGTTCTGCAAACCATGAACCAGGTTCTCCTGAATTCCAAGGTGTGTAAGAAAATCAAGCATCAAAAGACCTTTCATTAACCACAGGGGTCCAGGCAATGTTCAGATCGCAAAGCGCCTTTAGACACAAAACTACGGCATCTTTCCAGCAATCTGAGAAGCAGAGTTCTCATCTTCAGTTTCTTCAGGTAATCCACTCCCCAGGTCATTACCTCCTTTATTCAGGGCTATGGGTAGAACCAAGTGCCGAGAGAGGACAGGTGGGCTGGCAATAGCAGCAATCTTTATAAACCCAGTATATCCAGCTCTGTGTTGATAGTTTTTGGGACAGGCTCCAGTTCTTCATCAATGATGACAGGTTCTGGTCTCGGAAACATCTGCTTGTCAATATCTCTTGCCTATTTCCCGGTGTTTCCCGATTCTGTCTGTCTCTCTGGCTCTGTTTATTCTGTGTGTGGCCACCTGCAGGTTGATTTTGAACGAATAACTGTATTTGTGAATAGTAAAATTAAATACATGAGGGCATCAGGCGCTTCTCTCCCTGACATTGGGGAAACAGTGAGACAGACTTTAGAGCAAGGATCTGGTTATTGTGAAACAGCAAAGAAAATATTAACTCCGGGATTATCCAAAAGAACGACAACCTCAACGTGATTTGAACACGCAGCCTTCTAAGCTGGAGTCAGACACGGTACCGTTGCGCCACGAAGTCTACAGTACAAACACCGATGTTTGTATATATACACGTACCACAAACACTGTTTCATTTCTCCTGCCTCGGAGTAATTAAAGGGCTTTAAAATCCCCGCCCACTCGAGTCCCCCGGGTGTCAGACAGCATCAGAAGCAGCGCTAACCTGTCACTCACCGTCTCACGCCCGCTTTCACCACCTGCTGCCCGCGGACTGCAGCAAATCCACTTCCACACACCGAGCCCCCACAATCATCACATCACAGGGAAATAAACTGGGAAACTGCTCCAAATACACAACTGGTCGTGCAGCTTCTGAAAAACAATTAAACTTGCAGCGGGAAAAAAATATTCAGAACTGCAAACAAGGCTGTGTAAAAATATAAACTGTGTGTGTGAGCCGAGGCCCTAAGCTCTGGAATTCCCTCCCTAAACATCTCCGCCTCTCTTTCCTCCTTTAAGACGCTCCTTAAAATCTACCACTTTGACCAAGCTTTCGGTCACCTGTCCTAATATCTCCTTATGTGGCTCGGTGTCAAATTCTGTCTGATAATCGCTCCTGTGAAGCGCCTTGGGACGTTTTACTACTTTAAAGGCGCTATATAAATGCACGTTGTTGTTGTGTATATGGGTCTGGTGTTTATATATAAAATGGGTGTTTATAGAATGAGTACGATTTGTAAATAGTGGTGAACGGTTATTTTTCAGGCTGGAGGGAAGTATAAAGTGCTGTTCCCCAGGGATCGGTATTAGGACCGCTGCTCTTTCTGATATATATTAATGACCTGGACTTGGGTATACTGGGCATAATATCAAAGTTTGCAAATGGCAGGAAACTCAGAAATGTAGTAAATATTGAGACGGAAAGTAACAGACTTCATGAGGACATCTACAGAGTGGTGAAATGGGCAGAGACGCAGCAGATGTAATTTAATACAGAGAAGTGTGAAGTGATCCATTTTGGTAGGAAGATTCAACTGAGGCAATATGATCTAAATGGTACAATTTTAAATCCTGTGCAGGAACAGAGAGACCTGGGGGTGTATTTATCTAACATTGAAGGTGGTGGGACAAGTTGAGAAGGCTGTTAAAAAGCGTACGGGATCTTGGCTTTATTAATAGAGCCATAGAGTACAAAAGCAAGGAAGTATTGCTAAGTCTCTTTACCTCATTGGTTACGCCTCAGATGGAGGATTCTGGGCACAACATTTTAGGAAGGATGGGAAGGCAGAAAAGATTTACAAGCATGTTTCAGGGGATGAGGCACTTTAGTTCCGTGGATAGACTGGAGAAGCTGGGGTTGTTCTCCTTAGAGCAGAGAAGATTGTGAGGAGTTCAAAATCACGAGGGGCCTAGACAGGGCAGTGTCCTAGGCCCAACCATCTTCAGCTGCTTCATCAATGACCTTCCCTCCAAAATAAGGCCAGCAATGGGGATGTTCACTGAAGTCTGCACAGAAGGAAATGCATTGGATGGTGCCGACATGGATTTTAGGAAGGCGTTTGATTAAAATACCACATAGAAGGCTGGTTAATAAAATTGAGTCTGTCGAAATAGGTGGGTCAGTGGCAGCTTGGATAAGGAATTGGCTTAAGGCTAGAAAACAGCGAGTTGTGGTAAATGGCTGTTTTTCACACTGGAGGATGGTAGACAGTGGTGTTTCGTAAGGGTCAGTGCTGGGGCCATTGCTTTTGTGATATTTATAAATTACCTGGATATTGGAGTACAGAGTATAATTTCTAAATTTGCCGATGACACCAAACTTGGGGGTGTAACAAACAGTGAGGATGATACCAATCGACTGCAGCAGGGCATAGAAAGGGTAGCAGAATGGGCAGATAAATGGCAGATGGAATTTAATACAGAGAGGTGTGAGATGATGCAGTTTGGCAGAAGGAACAGCGAGAGGCAATACACGTAATGGCAGTTTTAAAGAGTGTGCAGTGAAAGAGGAACCTGGGAGTTAATGTGCATAGGTCCTTGAAGGTGGCAGGACATATGGATAGAGTGATTAACAAACATATAGGATAATGCTTCATAAATAGAGGTATTGAGTACAAAAGTAGAGAAGTTATGCTGAACCTTTATAAAGCGCTGGTTAGGCCACAACTGGAGAATTGCGTCCAGTTCTGGTCACCACACTTTAGGAAGGATGTGAAGGCCATTGAGAGGGTGCAGAGGAGATTTACCAGAATGGTTCTGGGGATGGGGGATCTTAGCTATAAGGACAGGTTGGAGAAGCTGCATTTGTTTTCATTACAACAACAACTTCTATTTATATAGCGCCCTTAACATAGTAAAACGTCCCAAGGCGCGGCACAGGTGTATTTTAAGACAAAGGAGGTTGAGTGGTGAGTTGATGGAGGTGCACAACATTATCGTGAGTTTGAATAGGCTAGACGGGGAAAGGCTGTTCCGACTAGTTGATGTTAAAAGGGCTAGGGGCCACAGATTTAACGTTTTGGGTAAGAGATACAGGGGGAACGTTGGGAAAACATTTTTTACGCAGCGAGTGTTGAGGACCTGGAATTCGCTGCCGACAGAAGTGGTGGAAATGGAGACAAACACTGCTTTCAAGTGAATAATGGATAGGCACTTGAGGTAAATAAACTTACCGGGCTACGGGGATAGAGCGGGGGAATGGGACTGACTGGATTGCTCTACAGAACACCAGCACGAACTCGATGGGCCGAATGGCCTCCTTCTGTGCCGTTATGACTCTATGACTATGGCAGTGATAATGGGGCCTTCAACTATCCTAATATACCTGAGAATCAGGTTCAATATAGAAAGTTCAGAGGAGAAGTGAAAAGGAAAATAAGAGGGGCAAAGAGAGGGTCTGAGAATAGAATGGAAGCTAACATAAAAGGTAATCCCAAAGTCTTCTATAGGCATATATTACCAAGTTTAACGACACTAAGTTAGTGGCAGAGTAAGTAGTGCAGATGGGCGCAGGAAATTGCAAAGGGACATTGATTGAGTGGGAAAACTCGAGGCATCAGATTCAGGAGATTCGAGGGAAGACATTTCGGGACTTTAATGAGTTAGAAAGGAACATTGTTGAAGTGTGCAGTTTTGTTCAGAGAATGTTAGTGATGGGAAATTAAGTCAGAATCTGGGAGTCAGCATTTCACCTTCTCCCTGAACAGATTTTTCTGGAAGCGGCGTGCATCAGTAGTTTCCGTAGTGTAGCGGTTATCACGTTCGCTTTACACGCGAAAGATCCCCGGTTCGATCCCGGGCGGAAACATTATGGTCGAGAGTATTATTTACGTACAGTAAATTGATATACAGTGTGTAAAATCAGATAGGTGATAAAATTTCATCAATGAATAAAAGTTTCGCAAATTATTAAAGTTAAGTTATTTATTTTCGACTGTCCCTCAGTGTGAGCATTTCTTTCATTCTGCTAAATCAACGCTATCGGTTAATGAATGGTGATTAAAAGAATTAAACCACTAAACTACCAGATAACACTTTAAAGAGTTTATCACAATTGCTGATATTTCTTATCTTTTTTCTTGTGTTTTTTCAGCTCTTGGTCCTTTTCAGCTCCTGACCGGATATTCCTCTGATTAAACGTGAACAAAATGCAATATCTCGGAGCCCCGGCCTCGGTTAACACCAACAGATCTAAGCCGCATTTCAGGCACGGAGACAAACCCATTAATTATTCGCTCTTTCACAGCTCAGGTTGTTATTGTCCATCCCAGTGACCCGGGCCAAACCTCCCCATACACCGAGCACAGGCTCAGGAAAACCCCGGGGGAGATTATAACCCGGTCACTTAGCCTTCGAGCAGCATTAAACAAGCACCCGGACTGAAACATTTTAAATGCGGAAGTGAGAACTTGCAAGGGAGCTTTCCAACAGTCAGGCTGGTCGGGAGGTCTATGGCGCTGCGTTCAAATCGCAGTCTCTTCTGGGAGCGTGCGTTCAAATCTCACTTTGCTTATATTTAATTACTAAGTGCAACTCATTTCTTTTGACGCCACTGTGAAACGCTTTGGGACATCCCTCAAAAGTGGGATTCAGCGGTTCACCTGCTCGCTTAACATTCCCATCTGAACTGGTGCTGAAAGTGGAGACGTTTCCGCAGTGTCGGAGCTATCAGGTACGCGGAAACATTTTGTTGGAACTTGCTCCTTATGCATGTCCAGGGGTGAGTTTGCTCTCCTGTGAAAGGACATAAGAACATAAAAACGAAAGAATTAGAAGCAGGAGTAGGCCATATGGCTCCCGAGCCTGCTCCGCCATTCAATCAGATAATGGCTGATCATCGACCTTAACTCCACTTTCCTGCCTATCCACATATCCATTGATTCCACTACAGTCCAAAAATCAATCGACCTCAGCCTTGAATATGTTCAACAAATGAGCATCAACAGCACTTTGGGGCAGAGATTTCCAAGGAAAGGGGCTGCAATCATTTTAAATCCAACAATGGCTGATGTCACAAGCATTTTTAAGCAAACTCCTAAAATAGAGTGTGTAAAATCAGAAGTGGTAAAAGCAGGGAAATTACTGTGTGAAATGGGACTTGGATAACATTAATATCAATATTTTTCTGCCTGACATGGTGGTAAAATCAGATTCAATATTAACTTTCAAAAGAGAAATAAATTGAAAAAGAAACACTTGCAGGGCTTTGGGAAAAGAGCAGGGCAGTGGGAATAATTGGATCGCTCTTTCAAAGAGGCACAGGCACTATGGGCCGAATGGTCTCCTTCTGTGCTGTCTGATTCTATGATTCTATATTAAGTTATTACATATTGTCTGTCAGCCAGTAAACTTGTTAGCAATTCCTTCAGTGAGCAACACAATGTTGTGGGTTGATTAATGATGATTGAAACAATTATAAAGAGTCTCACTGACTTGAATTATCCCATCATACCTTTGGTTAACAAAAATCTATCAATCGCAGATTAAAATGAGCAATTGATGTAGAGTCTTTGAAAGAGCTATCCAATCAGTCCCACTCCGCTGTTCTTCCCCCATAGCCTCGCTGACCCTCCTGCCAGTGAAAACTGTTTCCCCATAATTTCGATCACCTCTATTAATTCTCCCCTGAACTGCGATTAATGGAGTTCAATGTGGGCAAGTGTCAGATCATCCACTTTGGTGGTAAGAACGATCGGTCAGTGTTTGGTCTGAAAACATTGTCAGGGAATATTGGCCAGGCTTGAACCCAGGCTGGGGAATTATCGTTCAGGCTCACACTGGGTGACCGAGTTACTGCACAAACATTGAACACACCACATCGCTTAAACATTGTTAACTGTTCGTATATACAACTGGGCAGAGTGTAAATCCAAAGTAACAGAAAAAGAGCTCTTTAGTTTAACAAACCTCACTCTAAAAATTATGATCGCACCACCGCTGAACAGCCCCTCACTCAGTCCCGGTATAAAAACAGCCGGCGGGACCCCGACTGGATTAGAATCCCCAGCCGGCGGCTGGAGCCGAATCCCCGACTCAGGATGTGGTTTCACGCTGGTTGCTTTAGTAAACGCGGGTTCAGATGCGATTTTTTTTCCTGATTCGCTCCTCTTATAGTGAAAGAGACAAAAAGTAACTAAAACCTGCCGAAACCCAGGATCGTCAACCTAACGCTCGCCCAACTAAGCTGTTTCGGCTTTACGGTCTGTGGTAGGTTCGTTGTTCTGCATTCGGTGTGTTACTGACCCCCATATAGAGCAGACAGGGCAGAGTCCCATCATTGGCCTGTGCTCTGGTGTATCTGGTTCCCAGGGCACCCAGTGAAACGACCACGTGTATATCTGATCTCCACATTGATGAACAAATACAACAGCAAAAGAACTCGTGGGAAGATTCCAACAGTTGTGAGAAACCCAGACACCATGTTAATATCTCACCGTCACCATTGGTTGATGAACCGATCTAATGGCTCAAAGCGGGTTTTCAAAACAATTTGTTTAACGGATTTTCTTTCAGCGACTATTTCCATGTTCCGACAATGAATGTTACATTCTTTAATTTGGACAAGTAAACGGAGACTGGACAGTCGCTATCTTGCTCTCTCTGACCTGAGGTTTTATCTCTGTAATCTCCGGCTTTAGTATATGTTGTAATTAATTTCCCAACAGGTCTCTGTGGCGCAATCGGTTAGCGCGTTCGGCTGTTAACCGAAAGGTTGGTGGTTCGAGCCCACCCAGAGACTGTGTTTTAACATTTCCAGGTTTTCAAAATGTGCATTTTGGCTGCAAGATCATGGGATAAACTGTAGCACTGGGTACAATGTCGGTGAGTATGAGATCATCCACTGGGACCCGAAAAAACCGTTTCGTAACATTCTCTTATTGGTGACAGACTAATAGGAACATGAGGAGGCCATTCAGCCCCTCAGCCCTGTTCCTTCATTCAATTAGATCCTGGATAACCTGTATCTCAACTGCATTGGCCCGCCTTTGTTCCATATCCAGTTTCACCAGTTTGGAATGGCCTCATTTTTAGGTGCGCCTGGTGCCGCTCCTGGCCTGCTCTTCTACACATCTCACTGACCCCGGTTTGTTCCCCTGGTTTGACGGTAATGGTAGAGTGAGGGATCTCCCGGGCTAGGAGGCTACAGATTGTGGTTGAATACAATTCTACTGCTGCTGATGGTCCAGAATTGTACAGAGAAAATACACGTGTTTTATGAGATATTTTGCTTTATTGATATTTAATCACAAAATTATTTCAACTTTTTCATATTGATTCAGTTTTAATGGGAAATATTTTACAAAATGTTTCCGCCCGGTTTCTAACGGGACCTTTCGTGTGTTAGGTGAATGTGATAACCACTACACTGCGGAAACTCTGCTCCGTGAGCTGTCACTGGAACATCACAGAAGAGAACCGCAGTCTACAAATGCAAGTAATAGAATCATAGAGTCACAGAGTCACACGGCACAGAAGGAGGGCATTCGGCCCATCGAGTCTGTGCTGGCTCTCTGTAGAGCAATCCAATCAGCCCCATTCCCCCGCTCTATCCCAGTATCCCTGCAAGTTTATTTCCCTCAAGTGCCTATCCAGCCTTCCCTTGAAAACTGAGTGTCTCCGCTTCCACTACTTCCGTCGGCAGTGAATTCCAGGTCCTCACCACTCGCTGCGTCAAAAGGTTTCCCCTCACATCCCCCCTATATCTCTTGCCCAAAATCTTAAATCTGTGTCCCCTATTCATTTTTTCTGTTAACTATTCCAAGGAGCATCCAAAAGGTTTAAAATTGGGGATGTTAAAAAGCATCCTTTCCATCGGGGATTATGAAGCCCGGTCTCTATCGTGACAGGCAAAGATACTCACAACTCTACTAAGGAGAACTAACAAATATAAAATCTGTCAGAGCAACAGTCGAGCTGTGAACAGAGTGAGAAACGGACAGAAGGGACGGACATAGAGAGAGAAAGAGACAAAGAGAGAGACAGAGACAAAGAGAGAGAGGGACACGCAGAGCGAGATCCTCAGTTTGACGTCTCACAGAGTGGGCCCAGGGATGAGGGACTTCAGGTATATGGAGAGAATGGAGAAGCTGGGATTCTTTTCCTCAGAAGGTTAAGAGGAAATTTAATGGAGGTTTTCAAAATAAGGAGAATCCAGTGGCAGGAGGGTCGGCAACCAGAGGACACTAATTGAAGGTAACCGGCAAAAGAACCAAAGGGGAGATGAGGAGAATTTTTTTACACTGCGAGTTATTGTGATCGGGAATGTGCTGCCTGAAAGGGCAGTGGAAGCAGATTCAATAGTAACTTTCAAAAGAGAATTGGTTTACTATTGAAAAGGAGAAATTTCCAGGGCTGTGGGGAAAGAGCAGGGGAGTGGGACTAATTGGAGAGCTCTTTCAATGTGCCAGCGCTGACTTGATTGGCCGAAAGACCTCCTTCTGTGCCGTATCTATCTATAATTTCATGGTCTATGAGTCTCTCCGCCCCGGGGTCGAAGATGCAATGGATGTTCATCCAAATAATTCCCCATTGAGATTCGGTGTGGATTTGTTTCCTTATAAAGTTTGTATTTTAAATTTCATGAAAAACCGTAAATTGCTGAAAATATTCTGGTGACCCGGGCAGGGATCAAACCCGCAACCTTGGCGTTATTAGCACCACACTCTCAGCAATTGAGGTAACCGGCAACCAAGTGCCCCTTGGATAGGTTCGAGCCCAGGCTGGGTGATTGTCTTTCAGGCTCACACTGGGTGGCAGAGTTACTGCACAAACAATCAACACACCACATCGCTTAAACATTGTTAACTGTTTGAATATAAAACTGGGCAGAGCGTAAATCGAAAGTAATAGAAAAAGAGCTCTTTAATCTATTAAGCTTAATTCTGAAAGTTAGTATCACACCACCGCTGAACAGCCGCCCCCCCCTCAAACATGGTCCTGATATAAAACCAGCCAGCGCGACCCTGAGCCGCTGTCACCACAACCGGACTCGAACACGCAGCGGGCGGCTGGAGCCGGATCCAGAGGGTCAGATGTGGTTTACATGTAAGAACATAAGAAATAGGAGCAGGAGTAGTAATTTGGCCCTTCAAACCTGTTCCACCATTCAATAAGATCATGGCTGATCTTCTATCTCATCTCCACTTTCCTGCACTATCCTCATATCATAAGAACATAATTGATTCCTTTAATATTCAAAAATCTATCGATCTCTGTCTTGAATATAGTCAACGACTGAGCTTCCACAGCCCCCTGGGGTAGAGAATTCCAAAGATTCACCACCCTCTGAGTGAAGAAATGTCTCCTCATCTCAGCCCTAAATGGCCAACACCTTACTCTGAGACTGTTGCCCCTGGATCTAGACTCCCGCAGCCAGGGGAATCATCCTCACTGCATCCAACCAGTCAAGCCCTGTAAGAATTTTGTATGTTTCAATGAGATCACCTCTCATCCTTATATTCTAGAGCATATAGGCCTAGTCTACTCAATCTCTCCTCAAAGGACAATAAACCCAGCCCAGGAACCAGCCTGGTGAACCTTCGTTGCACTCCCTCTATGGCAAGTATATCCTTCTTGAGGTAAGGAGAGCAAAACTGTACACAATACTTCAGGTATGGTCTCACCAGGGTCCTATGTAATTGCAGTAAGAAGTCTTTACTCTTGTACTCAAATCCTCTTGTAATAAAGGCCAACATACCATTTTCTTTCCTAATTACTTGCTTAAATTTCCATGATTCGTTTACAAGGACACCCAGGTCCCTCTGAACAACAACATTTCCCAATCTCTCACCATTTCAAAAATACTCTGCTTTTCTGTTTTTCCTACCAAAGTGGATAACTTCACATTTCTCTAGATTATATTCATTTGCCATGTTCTTGCCCACTCACTTAGCCTGTTTATATCCCCCTGAAGCCTACTTGCATCCTCCTAACAACTTTGTATCATCAGCTTACAGACAACTTACATTCCCATCCAGCTTTGTGTACAACATTTGGTCCCCTCATCCAAATCATAGATGAGGGGACCAAATTAATTCCTATTGGTCTGGGAGGCCGGATTCGAGATCGGAAAATCTCTCCTCTTATGGTGAAGCAGAAACAAATTAAACAAAATTGGCGAGACACTGGATTGAACCAGGGACCTTTAGATCTGCAGTCCAATGCTTTCGCAATGAATTGTAGCCGGTGCGCAATGGCGGACTGCAACTCCCACAATGCCGAGCGACAGCGAAAGGTCCCTATCTCTGTGACACAGGCCGCACTGCACTCTGGGGGCAGAGCTCGCACATGCGCACCTGAGGCACCCGATGAGCCGCCACTTTCTCTCTGCGGCGCGGGACAAACTTTCAGTCTCTCCGTTAAGAGCGAGCGGTGATTTTGCAGGAAACTGACGACACTTTTCCTTTTAATCGCGCGGTTTTATGGCCGCAACAGCGCGCCTGCGCAGTGAGCTGGGTCACAGCAAGATGGCGACCGGGCGGCGAGTGACGCCACAATGCTGGCTGACGTCAGAAGGCCGCTGATTGGCGGTTTGTCCCGGGGCCGAAGGTCAGGGGTGAGGGGGCGGCTCCAGTCTCCGGCCAGAGAGAGCGGGCGCTGAGATTAGAGGGAGGGCGGCCCGGATAGCGGGAGCCCGGGACAACCTGCATTTCCCCATCGTCTTTCACAGCCTCAGCCCGGCCCAGAGCCTCACACACAACGGAAGCCTTGTGAAGGGAGCTCACTCCAGGAAAAGTGGCAGGCACAGCAAGATCCCACAAACAGCACTGTGGGCACAGCAGGATCCCATACACTGCACTGTGGGCACAGCAAGATCCCACACACAGCACTGTGGGCACAGCAGGATCTCACACACAGCACTGTGAGCACAGCAAAATCCCTTACACTGCACTGTGAGCACAGCAAGATCCCACACACAGCACTGTGGGCACAGCAAGATCCCACACACAGCACTGTGGGCACAGCAAGATCCCACACACAGCACTGTGGGCACAGCAAGATCCCACACACAGCACTGTGAGCACAGCAAGATCCCTTACACTGCACTGTGAGCACAGCAAGATCCCACACACAGCACTGTGGGCACAGCAAGATCCGACACACAGCACTGTCAGCACAGCAAGATCCCACATACTGCACTGTGAGCACAGCAGGATCACATACACTGCACTGTGGGCACAGCAAGATCCCACACACAGCACTTTGAGCACAGCAAGATCCCACACACAGCACTGTGGGCACAGCAGGATCCCACACACAGCACTGTGGGCACAGCAGGATCCCACACACAGCACTGTGGGCAGAGCAAGATCCCACAAACAGCACTGTGGGCACAGCAAGGTCCCACACACAACACTGTGGCCAATGGCCAAATAATCCACTTTAGTGATGTTGATCAAGGGAGAAATATTGGCCCCGGACCCCGGGGAGAACTCGGCCACTCTTCTTCGAAATGATGCCATGAGATTTTTTACATCCACCTGAGAGGGCAGACAGGGCCTCGCGTTAATGTCCCATCCAAAAGATGGCAACTGCGACAGTGCGGCACTCCCTCAGCACCGCACTGCAGTGTCAGCCTGGATTTTGTGCTGAACTCTCTGGAGGGGGGCTTGAACACACAACCTTTATGATTCTAGAAGCGAGAGAGTGTTACCAATGAGCCAAGGCCGACACCGAGTACTTCAGAACGGTCCTTAATTGTTCCGTCCCCTAACCCAATGTCTATTTTTTTCCACAGGAGAAGTCTTGCTGAAACTTCCAGGAATTTTGAGAAGGAATTTTCACCGGTGTTGAAGAAATGTTCTGGAAAATACTTAATTCCGACTGGAAACCGCTTTGGATCATCACATGGCCAGGCGGCACCGAGACAATTCGATGAGACTGTGAAGGACGTAAAGTGAAATCAGGGACATGGCAAACAACGGTGTTCAGGTAACTGGGGATCCCCGGGGTAATGGCCACTCTGTTCAGGTAACTGGGGTCCCCGGGGTAATGGCCACTCTGTTCAGGTAACTGGGGATCCCCGGGGTAATGGCCACTCTGTTCAGGTAACTGGGGATCCCCGGGGTAATGGCCACTCTGTTCAGGTAACTGGGGATCCCCGGGGTAATGGCCACTCTGTTCAGGTAACTGGGGATCCCCGGGGTAATGGCCACTCTGTTCAGGTAACTGAGGATCCCCGGGGTAATGGCCACTCTGTTCAGGTAACTGGGGATCCCCGGGGTAATGGCCACTCTGTTCAGGTAACTGGGGATCCCCGGGGTAATGGCCACTCTGTTCAGGTAACTGGGGATCCCCGGGGTAATGGCCACTCTGTTCAGGTAACTGGGGATCCCCGGGGGTAATGGCCACTCTGTTCAGGTAACTGGGGATCCCCGGGGTAATGGCCACTCTGTTCAGGTAACTGGGGATCCCCGGGGTAATGGCCACTCTGTTCAGGTAACTGGGGATCCCCGGGTAAATGGCCACTCTGTTCAGGTAACTGGGGATCCCCGGGGTAATGGCCACTCTGTTCAGGTGGGCAGTTTAAAAGGAAGTGGAACAGTGCGGGGAGAAAGTTGGCTGAGGATCGGAAGCAGAGGCTCAGTGTTAATGGGAGTTGCTCAGATTGGTGAAGGGTTGGAAGTGGTTACCCCAGGGCTCAGTGCTGGGCCCACTTTTCTTCTCCCTATGCAGAGACTGTTCGGATTTTCACAATCTCAACATTTGCTGATGGCACAAAAGTAGAAGGTTTGACAAACAGTAATGAGACTGTAAATGTGTTCAGGAAGACATTGTGTAGAAAAGGAAAAATCAACCTGGCACTTAATTATTTTGGTCTTAAATTGATATCCTCTGGTTACCGACTCACTAACCAGTGGGGATAGTTTTTTTTATCAGTTAATTGAACAAAAACACCCTCAAAATTTTGAACCCTTTTATCTGACCCCTTTTCAACTTCTCTTCTCATAAGAAAAGTTCTGTGAAGTCTCCCGTCCTTGGGATCATCTCAGTGAATCTCTTCTGCACCTCTCCATGGCCCCGACATTCTTACTAAAGTAATGCACCAAAAACTGGAGACAATATTCTGACTGTGGCCCAAACAATGATGTGCCCAGGTGTAGCATTAACTCTCCATTTATACTCTGTGTCCTTATTTATAATTCCTTGTATTCCATGTGGAATTTTGCAAAACAGCTTTATCAACTTGCCTCCCACTTCTAAAGATTTGTGTATCTGAATCCCTGAATCTCTCTGCTCCTCCACTCCTTCTACAGTTTTACCGTATAGTGTCTATTTCCTCTCATTCTTCTCACCTCACATCTCTGCATTAATTTCCATCTGACATCGACCTGTCCAATCTGCTCACCTGTCTCCCTCCTCCTGAAGTTGTCTACAGTCCTCTTCATGGTTAACCTCACTCCTTATCTTTGTGGAAGCTGCAATGTTTGATATTGTGCTCCAAACACCCAAATTCAGGTCAATCATATCCACATATATTGAGGTATGTAATGGTGCCCACACTGACCCCTGGGGATCACTATTGTTTAAATCATTCCAGTGCAAATAACAGCTGTTAACCACAACTCAGTTTTTTGTTATTTACCCATTCTGTCTCTCTCTCCCTCTCCCTGTCCCTCCTATCCAAACTCTCACGTTTTTTATCACTTAGTTCTCGGACACAAACAGACACTTTTCCCCTTTTCTCTGTCCTTCTCAATTATACAGTCTCTCCCCTTTGTCGCCCCTAGTCTCGCTCCTTCTCACTCTTGTATCCACACCATCTCTCGCACTCCCTCCCTTTCTGATCCTCCCTCATTCAGATGCTTACTCTCACACACTGTCTCTCTGAGACTCACTCTCACACACTGTCTCTCTCAGACTCACTCTCTCACACACTGTCTCTCTCAGACTCACTCTCACACACACTTTCTCTCTCAGACTCACTCTCACACACCGCCTCCCTCAGACTCACTCTCTCACACACTCTCTCTCAGACTCACTCTCTCACACACACTGATTCTCTGAGATTCACTCTCTCACACACTGTCGCTCTCACACTCACTCGCTCACACACTATCTCTCTCACACTCACTCTCACACACTGTCTCTCTCAGACACTCTCACACACTGGCTCTCTCAGACTCACTCTCTCACACACTGTCTCTCTCAGATTCACTCTCTCACACACTGTCTCTCAGACTCATTCTCACACTGTCTCTCTCAGACTCACTCTCACACACACTGTCTCTCTCAGACTCACTCTCTCACACACTGTCTCTCTCAGACTCACTCTCTCACACACTGTCTCTCTCAGACTCACTCTCTCACACACTGTCTCTCAGACTCATTCTCACACACTGTCTCTCTCAGACTCACTCTCACACACACTGTCTCTCTCAGACTCACTCTCTCACACACTGTCTCTCAGACTCACTCTCACACACTGTCTCTCTCAGACTCACTCTCACACACTCTCTCTCAGACTCACTCTCTCACACACTGTCGCTCTCAGACTCACTCTCTGACACACTGTCTCTCTCAGACTCACTCTCTCACACACTGTCTCTCTCTGACTCACTCTCTCACACTCACTCTCTCACACACGGGCTCTCTCAGACTCTCTCTCACACACTGTCTCTCTCAGACTCTCTCTCACACACTCTCTCTCTCACACACTGTCGCTCTCAGACTCACTCTCTCACACACTGTCTCTCTCAGACTCACTCTCTCACACACTGTCTCTCAGACTCATTCTCACACACTGTCTCTCTCAGACTCACTCTCACACACACTGTCTCTCTCAGACTCACTCTCTCACACACTGTCTCTCAGACTCACTCTCACACACTGTCTCTCTCAGACTCACTCTCTCACACACTGTCTCTCTCAGACTCACTCTCACACACTGTCTCTCTCTGACTCACTCTCTCACACTCACTCTCTCACACACGGGCTCTCTCGGACTCTCTCTCACACTGTCTCTCTCAGACTCTCACACACTCTCTCTCAGACTCACTCTCTCACACACTGTCCATCTCAGACTCACTCTCTGACACACTCTCTCTCAGACTCACTCTCTCACACACTGTCTCTCTCAGACTCACTCTCTCACACTCACTCTCTCACACACGGGCTCTCTCAGACCCTCTCTCACACACTGTCTCTCTCAGACACTCTCACACACTGGCTCTCTCAGACTCACTCTCTCACACACTGTCTCTCTCAGACTCACTCTCTCAAACACTGTCTCTCAGACTCACTCTCACACACTGTCTCTCTCAGACTCACTCTCACACACTGTCTCTCTCAGACTCACTCTCTCACACTGTCTCTCTCAGACTCACTCTCTCACACACTGTCTCTCAGACTCACTCTCACACACTGTCTCTCTCAGACTCACTCTCTCTCACACACTCTCTCTCACACACTGTCTCTCTCAGACTCACTCTCTGACACACTGTCTCTCTCAGACTCACTCTCTCACACACTGTCTCTCTCAGACTCTCTCACACTCACTCTCTCACACACGGGCTCTCTCAGACTCTCTCTCACACACTGTCTCTCTCAGACTCACTCTCTCACACACTGTCTCTCTCAGACGCTCTCTCCCACACTGTTTCTCTCAGAATCACTCTCTCACACACTGTCTCTCTCAGACTCACTCTCTCACACTCACTCTCTCACACACGGGCTCTCTCAGACTCACTCTCACACACTGGCTCTCTCAGACTCACTCTCACACACAGTGTCTCTCTCAGACTCACTCTCACACACACTGTCTCTCTCACACATTGCCTCTCTCAGACTCTCTCTCTCAGAAACTCTCTCTCAGACTCTCTCTCTGACTCTCTCTCACACACACACTCTCTCTCAGATTCACTCTCTCACACACTGTCTCTCTCTGACACACTCTCTGACACACTGTCTCTCTCAGACTCACTCTCTCACACACTGTCTCTCTCAGACTCACTCTCTCACACACTGTCTCTCTCAGACTCACTCTCCCACACTGTCTCTCTCAGACTCACTCTCTCACACACTGTCTCTCTCAGACTCTCTCTCCCACACTGTCTCTCTCACACACTGTCTCTGAGTCACTCTCTCACACTGCCTCTCTCAGATTCACTCTCTCACACACTGTCTCTCTCAGACTCACTCTCAGACACGGTCTATCTGAGACTCACTCTCTCACACACTGTCTCTCTCGGACTAACTCTCTCACACACTGTCTCTCTCACACATTGCCTCTTTCAGACTCAATTCAATTCAATTCAATTCAAATCGCTTTATTAGCATGACAAGGTACATCTTATGTTGCCAAAGCATCGAAAAACATTGATGGTTGAACACATAAACGCAGATCTATCCATACAGTGTATAAACAGATATATCCCTGAGTGTATAAATATACATTCGTATAATTTGTATATCCTCTTTTCTTAGATTTAATGGTTGTCCCTCTGTTTATGGCAAGCTGTAACATAGTGTGCCGCTAAGGTTACACAATTTCTCTGTTCCCCTAGTAGGTATGGGAGTTTTTGGTCGTCATTCAAATTTCTGAATTCAGGGCATATTTGTGAGAATTTTTGGTAGAAATTCTCCTTGATGCCCTGATATTTTCCACAAGCTTTGAGGAAGTGCATCTCTGTCTCCACCACTCCCTGACTGCAGTGAGAGCATATCCTGTCCTCTCTTGGCAGCCGGGTCTGTCTGTGTCTGCCTTTTTCGATGGCCAGGCTATGTTCAATAAGTCTGTACATTGTCAAGGTTTTTCTCAGTTTGCTACCCTTTACCGTGGTCAGGTATTCAGCCATGTTGTATTGTCTGTTTAGGGCCAAATAGCAATCGAGTTTGTTTTGGGTTTTTGTTGTTTCTGCCCTATATGACAGAAATTTTTCCTTTTGCTTAATGACAATTGTGTTGGGTCGAATTCTCTGTGCTACGATGTCACTGTCCTGGGGCTGGTTATTGTTAGTAGTTACTTCACTGAGTCCCAGGACCAGTTGACTGAGGGTATTCTTCTTTATGGTCCTCTCTTGGCATTTCAGGTCTTCGTAATGATAGCAGTGGGGGTTGCTCATTTTTAGGTGATTCCAAAATTTGGTGGCTCTTTTTTGGATAGTAATTATTAATGGATATTGGCCTAGTTCTGCCCTGCATGCATTGTTTACGGTTTTCCTTTGAGTCCGGAGGATACTTTTACAGAATTCTGCATGTAGGATCTCAATTGGGTGTTTGTCCCATTTTGCAAATTCTTTTTGTGTTAGCGGTCCCCACACCTCACTGCCATCGAGTGCAATTGGTTCAATTACTGATTTAAACATTTTGAGCCAAATGCTAATTGGGATTTCTATTTGGATAGATTTTTTAATGGCATAGAAAGCCCTTCTTGCTTTCTCTTTCAGTTCATTCACAGCCAGATGAAAATTTCCCATAGAACTGATTTTTAAGCCCAAGTATGTGTAGTGAGTGGATTGTTCAATTTTAGTTGTTCCTAGTGTGAAATTTATTCTGGGTCCCTGATGTCTGGATCTTTGCTGGAACACAAGGACTTTGGTTTTTTAGGAGTTTATTGTCAGGGCCAAGGTCTGACAGAACGACTCTAGCAGACAATCTCTCAGACAATGTTTCTCTCAGACTCACTCTCTCAGACAATGTTTCTCTCAGACTCACTCTCTCACACACTGTCTCTCTCAGACTCACTCTCTCACACACTGTCTCTCTCAGACTCACTCTCTCACACACTGTCTCTCTCAGACTCACTCTCTCACACAATGTCTCTCTCAGACTCTCTCTCACACACTGTCTCTCTCAGACTCTCTCTCTCACACACTCTCTCTCTCAGACTCACTCTCTCACACACTGTCTCTCATACTCACTCTCTCACACACTGTCTCTCTCAGACTCACTCTCTCACACACTGTCTCTCTCATACTCACTCTCTCACACACTGTCTCTCTCAGACTCTCTCTCACACACTGTCTCTCTCAGACTCTCTCTCTCACACACTCTCTCTCTCAGACTCACTCTCTCACACACTGTCTCTCTCATACTCACTCTCTCACACACTGTCTCTCTCAGACTCTCTCTCACACACTGTCTCTCTCAGACTCTCTCTCTCACACACTCTCTCTCTCAGACTCACTCTCTCACACACTGTCTCTCTCAGACTCACTCTCTCACACCCTGTCTCTCTCAGACTCTCTCTCACACACTGTCTCTCTCATACTCACTCTCTCACACACTGTCTCTCTCAGACTCACTCTCTCACACACTGTCTCTCTCATACTCACTCTCTCACACACTGTCTCTCTCATACTCACTCTCTCACACACTGTCTCTCTCAGACTCACTCTCTCACACACAGTCTCTCTCATACTCACTTTCTCACCCACTGTCTCTCTCAGACTCTCTCTCACACACTGTCTCTCTGACTCACTCTCTCACACACTGTCTCTCTCCGTCTCACTCTCTCACACACTGTCTCTCAGACTCACTCTCTTGCACACTATCTCTCTCAGACTCACTCTCTCCCACACTGTCTCTCAGACTCTCTCTCTTGCACACTGGCTCTCTCAGAGTCACTCTCCCTCACTGTCTCTCTCCGAGTCACTCTCTCACAGACTGTCCCTCTCCGACTCACTCTCTCACAGACTGTCTCTCTCAGACTCACTCTCACACACACTGTCTCTCAGAGTCACTCTCCCTCACACTGTCTCTCTCAGACTCACTCTCACACAGCCTGTCTCTCTCAGATTCACTCTCCCTCACACTGTCTCTCTCAGACTCACTCTCTCACACACTGTCTCTCTCAGACTCACTCTCACACACTGTCTCTCTCCGACTCACGCTCTCACACACTGTCTCTCTCCGACTCACTCTCTCAATTCACAATTCACAATTCAAATCGCTTTATTGGCATGATAAGTTACATCTTATGTTGCCAAAGCATCAAAATACATTTATGGTTTACCACATAAACGCAGTTCTATTCATACAGTGTATAAACAGGTATATCCCTGAGTGTATAAATATACATTCGCATTGTTTATATATATTCTTTTCTTAGTTTACTGGTTGGCTCTCTGTTCATGGCAAGCTGTAACATAGCGTGCTGCCAGTGTTATACAGCTTCTCTCCTCTCCCAGTCTCTCACAGACTGTCTCTCTCACACTCTGTCTCTCTCACACAATGTCTCTCAGAGTCACTCTCACACACTGTCTCTCTCAGATTCACTCTCTCACACACTGTCTCAGACTTTCACACAATGTCTCTCTCAGACTCACTCTCTCACACACTGTCTCTCTCAGATTCACACAATCTGTCACACACATTCTCTCAGAATCTCTCTCACACACACTCTTGCTCAGTCGCACTCTCTCACACACACACTCTCTCAGACTCTCTCTCTCCGACTCACTCTCTCAGACTCACTCTCTCACTCTCTCTCAGACTCTCTCTCTCACACACGGTCTCTCTCAAACTCACTCTCTCACACACTGTCTCTCTCAGACTCACTCTCTCACACACTGTCTCTCTCAGACTCACTCTGTCACACAATGTCTCTCTCAGACTCAGTCTCACACGGTTTCTCTCAGTCTCACTCTCTCACACACTGTCTCTCTCAGACTCACTCACTCACACACTGTCTCTCTCAGTCTCACTCTCTCACATACGGTCTCTCTCAGACTCACTCTCACACACTGTGTCTCAGACTCTCTCTCTCTCTCTCTGACTCTCTGTCTGACTCTCTCTCTCTCTGACTCTCTCTGACTCAATCTCTCACACACTGTCTTTCTCAGACTCTCTCTCCCGCACTGTCTCTCTCAGACTCTCTCTCTCACACACTCTCTCTCTCAGACTCACTCTCTCACACACAATCTCTCTCAGACTCACTCTCTCACACACTCTCTCTCTCAGACTCAATCTCACACACACTGTCTCTCTCAGATTCACTCTCTCACACACTGTCTCTCTCACACATTGCCTCTCTCAGACTCTCTCTCTCTGAAACTCTCTAAGACTCTCTCTCTGACTCTCTCTCACACACAGACTTTCTCTCTCCGACTCACTCTCTCTCAGACTCAATCTCTCACACTCTGTCTCTCTCACACACTGTCTCTCAGACTCACTCTCACACACTGTCTCTCTCAGACTCACTCACTCTCACACAGTCTCTCTCAGACTCACTCTCACACACTGTCTCTCTCAGACTCTCTCTCACACACTGTCTCTCTGACTCACTCTCTCACACACTGTCTCTCTCCGTCTCACTCTCTCACACACTGTCTCTCAGACTCACTCTCTTGCACACTATCTCTCTCAGACTCACTCTCTCCCACACTGTCTCTCAGACTCTCTCTCTTGCACACTGGCTCTCTCAGAGTCACTCTCCCTCACACTGTCTCTCTCCGAGTCACTCTCTCACAGACTGTCCCTCTCCGACTCACTCTCTCACAGACTGTCTCTCTCAGACTCACTCTCACACACACTGTCTCTCAGAGTCACTCTCCCTCACACTGTCTCTCTCAGACTCACTCTCACACAGCCTGTCTCTCTCAGATTCACTCTCCCTCACACTGTCTCTCTCAGACTCACTCTCTCACACACTGTCTCTCTCAGACTCACTCTCACACACTGTCTCTCTCCGACTCACGCTCTCACACACTGTCTCTCTCCGACTCACTCTCTCACAGACTGTCTCTCTCACACTCTGTCTCTCTCACACAATGTCTCTCAGAGTCACTCTCACACACTGTCTCTCTCAGATTCACTCTCTCACACACTGTCTCAGACTTTCACACAATGTCTCTCTCAGACTCACTCTCTCACACACTGTCTCTCTCAGATTCACACAATCTGTCACACACATTCTCTCAGAATCTCTCTCACACACACTCTTGCTCAGTCGCACTCTCTCACACACACACTCTCTCAGACTCTCTCTCTCCGACTCACTCTCTCAGACTCACTCTCTCACTCTCTCTCAGACTCTCTCTCTCACACACGGTCTCTCTCAAACTCACTCTCTCACACACTGTCTCTCTCAGACTCACTCTCTCACACACTGTCTCTCTCAGACTCACTCTGTCACACAATGTCTCTCTCAGACTCAGTCTCACACGGTTTCTCTCAGTCTCACTCTCTCACACACTGTCTCTCTCAGACTCACTCACTCACACACTGTCTCTCTCAGTCTCACTCTCTCACATACGGTCTCTCTCAGACTCACTCTCACACACTGTGTCTCAGACTCTCTCTCTCTCTCTCTGACTCTCTGTCTGACTCTCTCTCTCTCTGACTCTCTCTGACTCAATCTCTCACACACTGTCTTTCTCAGACTCTCTCTCCCGCACTGTCTCTCTCAGACTCTCTCTCTCACACACAATCTCTCTCAGACTCACTCTCTCACACACTCTCTCTCTCACACACTCTCTCTCTCAGACTCACTCTCTCACACACAATCTCTCTCAGACTCACTCTCTCACACACTCTCTCTCTCAGACTCAATCTCACACACACTGTCTCTCTCAGATTCACTCTCTCACACACTGTCTCTCTCACACATTGCCTCTCTCAGACTCTCTCTCTCTGAAACTCTCTAAGACTCTCTCTCTGACTCTCTCTCACACACAGACTTTCTCTCTCCGACTCACTCTCTCTCAGACTCAATCTCTCACACTCTGTCTCTCTCACACACTGTCTCTCAGACTCACTCTCACACACTGTCTCTCTCAGACTCACTCACTCTCACACAGTCTCTCTCAGACTCACTCTCACACACTGTCTCTCTCAGACTCACTCTCACACACTGTCTCTCTCAGACTCACTCACTCTCACACAGTCTCTCTCAGACTCACTCTCACACACTGTCTCTCTCAGACTCACTCTCACACACTGTCTCTCTCAGACTCACTCTCACACACTGTCTCTCTCTGACACACTCTCTCACACACTGTCTCTCTCAGACTCACTCTCTCACACACTGTCTCTCTCAGACTCACTCTCTCACACACTCTCTCTCTCTCAGACTCACTCTCTCACACACTGTCTCTCTCTCACACACTGTCTCTCTCAGACTCACACTCTCACACACTGTCTCCCTCAGACTCACTCTCTCTCACACTGTCTCTCTCAGACTGACTTTCTCACACACTGTCTCTCTCAGACTCACATTCTCACACACTGTCTCTCTCAGACGCACTCTCTCACACACTGTCTCTCTCAGACTCGCTTTCTCACACACTGTCTCTCTCAGACTCACTCTCTCACACCCTGTCTCTCTCAGACTCGCTCTCTCACACACTGTCTCTCAGACTCTCTCTCTCACCAACTGTCTCTCTCAGACTCACTCTCTCACACCCTGTCCCTCTCAGACTCACTCTCTCACACCCTGTCTCTCTCAGACTCGCTCTCTCACACACTGTCTCTCAGACTCACTCTCTCACACACTCCCTCAGACTCACTCTCTCACACACTGTCTCTCTCAGACTCACTCTCTCACACACTGTCTCTCTCAGACTCACTCTCTCACACACTGTCTCTCTCAGACTCACTTTCTCACACACTGTCTCTCTCAGACTCACTCTCTCACACACTGTCTCTCTCAGACTCACTCTCTCACACACTGTCTCTCTCAGACTCACTCTCTCACACACTGTCTCTCTCAGACTCAGTCTCTCACACACTGTCTCTCTCAGACTCATTCTCTCACACACTGCCTCTCTCAGACTCACTCACTCACACACTGTCTCTCTCAGACTCACTCTCTCACAGACTGTGTCCCTCAGACCCACTCTCTCACACACTGTCTCTCTGACTCACTCTCTCACACACTGTCTCTCTGAGTCTCTCGCTCTCACACTGTCTCTCTCTGGCTCACTCTCTCATACAATGTCTCTCTCTGACTCACTCTCTCACACACATCGAGACATGGAAACATAGAAGATAGGGGCAGGAGTAGGCCATTCGGCCCCTCGAGCCTGCTCTGCCATTCAATGAGATCATGGCTGATCATCCAAATTCAGTATCCTGTCCCTGTCCTCTCCCCATATCCCTTGATCCCTTTAGCCTTAAGAAATATATCCAACTCCTTCTTGAATATATTTAATGAATGGGCCTCCACTGCCTTCTGTGGTAGAGAATTCCACAGGTTCACCACTCTCTGGGTGAAGAAATTCCTCCTCATCTCAGTCCTACATGGCTTACCCCTTATCCTTAGACTGTGACCCCTGGTTCTGGACTCCTTGGCCATCGGGAACATCCTTCCTGCATCCAGTCTGTCCAGTCCTGTTAGAATTTTATATGTTTCAATGAGATCCCCTCTCGTTCTTCTAAATTGCAGCGAATATAAGCCCAATCGACCCAATCTCTCCTCATACATAATTCCTGCCATCCCAGGTATCAACTTGGTGAATCTTCACTGCACTCCCTCCATGGCAAGAACATCCTTCCTCAGATAAGGCGACCAAAACTGCACACAGTACTCAAGGTGAGGTCTCACCAAGGCCCGGTACAACTGCAGCAAGACATCCTTGTTCCTGTACTCGAATCCTCTCACTACGAAGGCCAACATACCATTTATCTTCTTAACCGCATGCTTCACCTGCATGCTTACCTTCAGCGGCTGGTGCACAAGGACACCCAGGTCTCGTTGCACTTCCCCTTCTCCCAATCTATTGCCATTAAGATAATTATCTGCCTTCCTGTTTTTGCCACCAAAGTGGATAACCTCATTTTTATCCACATTGTACTGCATCTGCCATGCTTCTGCCCAATCACCCAACCTGTCCAAATCAAACTGGAGATTCTCGGCATCCTCCTCACAGCACACATGCCCACCCAGCTTTCTGTCGTCTGCAAACTTGGAGATATTACATCTAGTTCCCTAGTCTAGCTCATTTATATATACTGTGAATAGCTGGTCTCTCACGGTCTCTCTTGGACTCACTCTCTCACACACTGTCTCTCTCAGACTCACTCTCTCACACACTGTCTCTCTCAGACTCACTCTCACACACTGTCTCTCTCAGACTCACTCTCTCACACACTGTCTCTCTCAGTCTCACTCTCTCAAATACTGTCTCTCTCAGACTCACTCTCTCACACTGTCTCTCTCAGACTCACTCTGTCACACACAGTCACTCAGACTCATTCTCTCACACACTGTCTCTCTCAGACTCTCTCTCTCTCGCACAGTCTCTCTCACACTCACTCTCTCACACACTGTCTCTCTCAAAAACTCACTCTCTGATACACTCTCTCTCTCAGACTCACTCTCTCACACACTGTCTCTCTCAGACTCTCTCTCACACACAGTCTCTCTCCGACTCACTCTCTCACACACTGTCTCTCTCAGACGCCCTCTCTCACACACTGTCTCTCAGACTCACTCTCTCACACACTGGCTCTCAGACTCTCTCTCTTGCACACTGGCTCTCTCAGACTCACTCTCTCACACACTGTCTCTCAGACTCTCTCTCTTGCACACTGGCTCTCAGAATCACTCTCCCTCACACTGTCTCTCTCCGAGTCACTCTCTCACAGACTGTCTCTCTCCGACTCACTCTCTCACAGACTGTCTCTCTCAGACTCACTCTCACACACACTGTCTCTCAGAGTCACTCTCCCTCACACTGTCTCTCTCAGACTCACTCTCACACAGCCTGTCTCTCTCAGATTCACTCTCTCTCACACTGTCTCTCTCAGACTCACTCTCTCACACACTGTCTCTCTCAGACTCACTCTCACACACTGTCTCTCTCCGACTCACTCTCTCACAGACTGTCTCTCTCCGACTCACTCTCTCACAGACTGTCTCTCTCAGACTCACTGTCACACACACTGTCTCTCAGAGTCACTCTCCCTCACACTGTCTCTCTCAGACTCACTCTCACACAGCCTGTCTCTCTCAGATTCACTCTCTCACACACTGTCTCTCTCAGACTCACTCTCACACACTGTCTCTCTCCGACTCACTCTCTCACACAATAATACAATACAATACAAATCGCTTTATTGGCATGATAAGGTACATCTTATGTTTGCAAAGCATCAAAATACCTTTATGGTTGAACACATAAACGCGGTTCCATTCATACAGTGTATAAACAGGTATATCCCTGAGTTTATAAATATACATTCGCCTTGTTTATACATACTCTTGTCTTAGTTTACTGGTTGTCCCTCTGTTCATGGCAAGCTGTAACATAGTGTGCCGCCAGTGTTACACAGCTTCTCTCCTCCCCCAGTAGGAATGGGAGTTTTTGGTTGTCAGTCAGATTTCTGAATTCAGGGCATATTTGTGAGAATTTTTGGTAGAAATTCTCTCTGATGCCCTGATATTTTCCACAGGCTGTGAGGAAGTGCATCTCTGTCTCAACTACTCCCTGACTGCAGTGAGAGCATATCCTGTCTTCTCTTGGCAGCCTGGTCTGCCTGTGTCTGCCTTTTTCGATCGCTAGGCTATGTTCGCTAAGTCTGTACCTTGTCAAGGTTCTTCTCAGTTTGTTATCCTTTACCATGGTCAGGTAATCAGCTATGTTGTATTGTCTGTTTAGGGCCAAGTAGCAATTGAGTTTGCTTTGGGTTTTTGTTGTTTCTGCCCAATATGACAGATATTTTTCCTTTTGCTTAGCGACGATTGTGTTGGGTCGAATTCTTTGTGTTACCCTGTCACTGTCCTGGGACTGGTTATTGTTAGTATTGTTATTAGTTACTTTATTGAGTCCCAGGACTAGTTGACTGAGGGTATTCTTCTTTATGGTCAGCACTTGGCATTTCAGGGCGTCGTAGTGACAGCATTGGGGGTTGCTCATTTGTAGGTGATTCCAAGATTTGGTGGCTCTTTTTTGGATAGAGATTATTAATGGGTATTGGCCTAGTTCCGCCCTGCATGCGTTGTTTACTGTTTTCCTTCGAGTCCGGAGGATACTTTTACAGAATTCCGCATGTAGGATCTCAATTGGGTGTTTGTCCCATTTTGCAAAATCTTGTTGTGTTAGTGGTCCCCAGACCTCACTGCCATAGAGTGCAATTGGTTCAATTACTGATTTGAAAATTTTGAGCCAAATGCTAATTGGGATTTCTATTTGGATTGATTTTTTGATGGCATAGAAAGCCCTTCTTGCTTTCTCTTTCAGTTCATTCACAGCCAGTTTGAAGTTTCCCGTAGAACTGATTTTTAAGCCCAAGTATGTGTAGTGAGTGGATTGTTCAATTTTGGTTGTTCCTACTGTGAAATTTATTGTGGGTCCATGTTGTTTGGATCTTTGCTGGAACACAAGGACTTTGGTTTTTGGGGGATTTATTGTCAGGGCCCAAGTCTGGCAGTATGACTCCAGCAGGTCCAGGTTCTGCTGTAGACCCTCCTTAGTTGGTGACAGCAGAACCAGGTCGTCGGCATAGAGGAGGAATTTAACCTTGGATTCATATAGGGTGAGGCCGGGTGCTGTAGATTGTTCAAGTAGTTTTGCCAATCCATTAATGTAAATATTAAAGAGTGTCAGTGAGATTGGCGAGCCCTGCGTCACCCCCCGCCCCTGTGGGAAGTATTTTGTTTGTTTGTCTCCAATTTTAACTGCACATTTATTGTTTGTATACATTGATTTAATTACATCATATGTTTTCCCTCCTACCCCGCTTTCGATAAGTTTCAGGAATAAACCGTCATGCCAGATGGAGTCGAAAGCCTTCTGGAAATCTACAAAGCATGCGTAGATTTTGCTTTTGTTATGGTGAACGTGTTTGTCAATTAGGGTCTGTAGGGTGAAGATATGATCGGATGTTCTATAGTTTGGCAGGAATCCAATTTGGCTTTTACTCAAGACATTGTGCTCTTCAAGGAAGTTTATAAGTCTTTTGTTTATGATGCTACAGAATACCTTCCCCAGGTTACTGTTTACACAGATGCCTCGATAGTTGTTTGGGTCGATTTTGTCCCCACTTTTGTATATGGGTGTTATGAGTCCTTTGTTCCAGATGTCAGGGAAATAACCGACACTCAGAACCAAGTTGAAGAGTTTTAGGATAGCCAGTTTCAGTTTGTCGTCTGCGTGTTTAATCATCTCATTTAGTATGCCGTCTGTCCCACAAGCTTTTCCTGGTCGCAGGTCCTTGAATTTTTCAAGAAGTTCTTTTTCTGTTATTATGGCGTCTAGCGGGTTTTGGTTATCTTTTATGGCCATTTCAAGCTTTTCCAGTTTTTTGCGTATTTGGTGTTGCTCTGGCCTTAGTGTGTTTTTCTGGTATAATTTTTCAAAGTGGTTTACCCATGTGTCCCCATTTTGAATGGACAAATTGTCGTGTTGTTTTTTGTGGAGTGTTTTCAAGTTGTCCCAGAAACAATTCGACTCAATGGACACACTGTCTCTCTCCGACTCACTCTCTCACAGACTGTCTCTCTCACACTCTGTCTCTCTCACACAATGTCTCTCAGAGTCACTCTCACACACACTGTCTCTCTCAGACTCTCACACAATCTGTCACACACTGTCTCTCAGAATCTCTCTCACACACACTCTTGCTCAGTCGCACTCTCTCACACACACACTCTCTCAGACTCTCTCCGACTCACTCTCTCAGACTCACACTCTCACTGTCTCTCTCAGACTCTCTCTCTCACACACGGTCTCTCTCAAACTCACTCTCTCACACACTGTCTCTCTCAGACTCACTCTCACACACTGTCTCTCAGACTCACTCTGTCACACAATGTCTCTCTCAGACTCACTCTCACACACGGTTTCTCTCAGTCTCACTCTCTCACACACTGTCTCTCTCAGACTCACTCACTCACACACTGTCTCTCTCAGTCTCACTGTCTCTCTCAGTCTCACTCTCACACACTGTCTCAGACTCTCTCAGACTCTCTCTCTGTCTGATTCTCTCTGACTCAATCTCTCACACTCTGTCTCTCTCACACACTGTCTCTCAGACTCACTCTCACACACTGTCTCTCTCAGACTCACTCACACTGTCTCTCTCAGATTCACTCTCTCACACACTGTCTCTCTCAGACTCACTCTCTCACACTGTCTCTCTCAGACTCACTCTCACACACACTCTCTCTCAGACTGACTCTCACACACTGTCTCTCTCAGACTCACTCTCACACACTGTCTCTCTCAGACTCTCTCTCACACACTCTCTCAGACTCACTCTCACACACTGTCTCTCTCTGACACAATCTCTCACACACTGTCTCTCTCAGACTCACTCTCTCACACACTCTCTCAGACTCACTCTCTCACACACTGTCTCTCTCAGACTCACTCTCACACACTCTCTCTCAGATTCACTCTCACACACTGTCTCTCTCTGACACACTCTCTCACACACTGTCTCTCTCAGACTCACTCTCTCACACACTGTCTCTCTCAGACTCACTCTCTCACACACTCTCTCAGACTCACTCTCTCACACACTGTCTCTCTCAGACTCACACTCTCACACACTGTCTCTCTCAGACTCACTCTCTCACACACTGTCTCTCTCAGACTCACTCTCTCACACACTCTCTCTCTCTCAGACTCACTCTCACACACTGTCTCTCAGACTCTCTCTCACACACTGTCTCTCTCAGACTCACTCTCTCACACACTGTCTCTCTCAGACTCACTCTCTCACACACTGTCTATCTGAGACTCACTCTCACACTCTGCCTCTCTCAGACTCACTCTCTCACACACTGTCTCTCTCAGACTCACTCTCTCTCACACTGTCTCTCTCAGACTCACTATCTCACACAATGTCTCTCTCAGATTCACTCTCTCACACACTGTCTCTCTCAGACACGCTCTCTCACACACGGTCTCTCTCAGACTCACTCTCTCACACACTGTCTCTCTCAGACTCACTCTCCCACACTGTCTCTCTCAGACTCACTCTCTCACACACTGTCTCTCTCAGACTCTCTCTCCCACACTGTCTCTCTCAGACTCACTCTCTCACACACTGTCTCTGAGTCACTCTCTCACACTGCCTCTCTCTGACTCACTCTCTCACACACATAGAGACATAGAAACATAGAAGATAGGAGCAGGAGTAGGCCATTCGGCCCCTCGAGCCTGCTCCGCCATTCAATGAGATCATGGCTGATCATCCAAATTCAGTTCCTTGTCCCTGATTTCTCCCCATATCCCTTGATCCCTTTAGCCTTAAGAAATATATGCAACTCCTTCTTGAATATATTTAATGAATTGGCCTCAACTTCCCTGTGTGGCAGAGAATTCCACAGGTTCAGCACTCTCTGGGTGAAGAAATTCCTCCTCATCTCTGTCCTAAATGGCCTTCCCCTTATCCTTAGACTGTGAGCCCTGGTTCTGGACTACCGACTATCGGGAACATCCTTCCTGCATCCAGTCGGTCCAGTGCTGTTAGAATTTTATAAATTTCAATGAGACCCCTCTCGTTCTTCTAAACTGCAGCAAGTATAAGCCCAATCGACCCAATCTCTCCTCATATGTCATTCCTGCCATCTCAGGTATCAGCCTGGTGAATCTTCGCTGCACTCCCTCCATGGCAAGAACATCCTTCCTCAGATAAGGCGACCAAAACTGCACACAATACTCAAGGTGAGGTCTCACCAAGGCCCGGTACAACTGCAGCAAGACATCCTTGTTCCTGTACTCGAATCCTCTCGCTGTGAAGGCCAACATACCATTTGCCTTCTTCACCGCATGCTGCACCTGCATGCTTACCTTCAGCGGCTGGTGCACAAGAACACCCAGGTCTCGTTGCACTGCTCCTTCTCCCAATCTATTGGCATTAAGATAATTATCTGCCTTCCTGTTTTTGCCACCAAAGTGGATAACCTCACTTTTATCCACATTGTACTGCATCTGTCATGCTTCTGCCCAATCACCCAACCTGCCAAATCATACTGGAGATTCTCAGCATCCTCCTCACAGCACACATGCCCACCCAGCTTTGTGTCATCTGCAACCTTGGAGATATTACATCTAGTTCCCTAGTCTAGCTCATTTATATATATTTTGAATAGCTGGTCTCTCACATTCTCTCTCAGACTCACTCTCACACACACTGTCTCTCTCAGACTCACTCTCTCACACACTGTCTCTCTCAGACTCCCTCTCTCACACACTGTCTCTCTCAGACTCACTCTCTCACACACTGTCTCTCTCAGACTCACACTCTCACACTCTGTGTCTCTCCGACTCATTCTCTCAAACACGGTCTCTCTGAGATTCACTCTCTCACAAACTGTCTCTCCGACTCTCTCCCTCCGACTCTCTCCCTCCGACTCGCTCCCTCCGACTCGCTCCCTCCGACTCTCTCCCTCCGACTCTCTCCCTCCGACTCTCTCCCTCCGACTCTCTCCCTCCGACTCTCTCCCTCCGACTCTCTCCCTCCGACTCGCTCCCTCCGACTCTCCCTCCAACTCTCTCCCTCCCACTCGCTCCCTCCCACTCGCTCGCTCCCTCCCACTCGCTCCCTCCCACTCGCTCCCTCCCACTCGCTCCCTCCGACTCGCTCCCTCCGACTCGCTCCCTCCGACTCTCTCCCTCCATCTCACTCCCTCCGACTCACTCTCTCACACACTGTCTCGCACAGACTCACTCTCTCACACACTGTCTCTGTCAGACTCACTCTCTCACACACTGTCTCTCTCAGACTCACTCTCTCACACTCTGTCTCTCTCAGTCTCACTCTCTCACACTGTGTCTCTCAAACTCACTGTCTCACACACTGTCTGTCTCCGACTCTCTCTCACACTGTCTCTCTCAGACTCACTCTGTTACACAATGTCTCTCTCAGACTCGCTGTCTCACACACTGTTCCTCTCAGACTCACTCTCTCACACACTGTCTCTCTCAGACTCACTCTCTCACACACTGTCTCTCTCAGACTCACTCTCTCACACACTGTCTCACTCAGACACACTCTCTCACACACTGTCTCTCTCAGACTCACTCTCACACCAATTTCCAATTTCCAATTCAAATGCTTTATTGGCATGAAAGTTTACAGAGAAGCATATTGCCAAAGCTTACATAGCAAAAAGGTACAGTTTTCCAACATTCTGTAGGTGTCAATCGATTTGACATTTGTTGGTTACATACAATATTACTTTTAAACAATATTAATTTTAAACAGTCTTTGTACTTCATTTGGTACGCTCAATATTAATTTTAAACAGTCTTAATTTTTAAACAGTCCTCAGGTTGTGACATGTTGTTACATATTTGGCCCCAAGGTATGGTCTGTCTCCTTCTCCTAGGACTAATCTCAATTTTGACAGGTCATCCAATTCCTTGAAATCTGGGGTTGTTTGGCTTAGCTTGTTGAATAATATGTTTCTTGATGTGTTGAATTTTTCGCATTTTAGGAGGAAATGCATCTCTGTTTCAACCTCGCCGGCCAGACATTGATCGCATATTCTATTCTCTCTAGGCTGCCAGGATTTCTTGTATCTGCCTTTTTCAATTTCCAGTTGGTGGTCGCTTAGTCTGTACCTGGTGAGGGTCTGTCTCTGTTTTGTGTCCCTGATGGTCGTGAGGTAGTCTGCCAGTTTATATTCTCTTTTTAGGGCCCGGTAACATTCTAATCTGCTTTGGCTTTCAGTTATTTTGTTCCAATGTTCCAGGTAGGTTTCTTTGCATTTTTTAATGATTTGGTTCACTCGGATTGGTGTTTGGACGGCTGTGTTGGTCTGGGGCTGGTCAGGGTCCGGCTGAGTACTTAGTTTCAGTAGCAGCTGACTCAGGGGACTCTTTTCTGGGTTTAGCTCTTGGGTCTGAAAGGCTCTGAAATGAAGGGTGTCTGGGGAGCTAGATTTGAGGTGATTTAGGAAGTTTAGTGCTCATTTTTGGATGTTTATTATCAGTGGGTATCTGCCTAGTTCGGCTCTGCATGCATTTGTTGGCGTTTTTCTTTGGGTGCGAAGGATGCTTCGGCAGAATTCTGCATGTAGGGCTTCTATTGTGTGTTTTTCCCATTTAGTGTAGCTTTGGTGATTTAGCGGGCCCCATACTTCACTACCGTACAGTGCAATGGGCAGGATTATGCTGTCAAATATTTTGAGCCAGATTTTGATTGGGATTTGGATGTTGTAGAATTTTCTTTTTATTGCATATAGGGCTCTTCGGGCTTTTTCTTTTAGTGCATTCACTGCTATGCTGAAGCTCCCTGATGCTGTAATAGTTAGACCAAGGTAGGTGTAGCTCATAGTGTGTCCTATAGTGGTATCACTGAGGGTAAACTGGTATTTGTTTTCCTGACATCTGGGCCTTTTTTGAAAAATCATGATGTTGGTTTTCTTTAGATTTACTGTTAGAGCCCAATTTACGCAGTATTTGTCGAGTAGGTCTAGTTGTTGCTGTAATCCCTGTTCTGTGGGAGACAGCAGAACCAGGTCGTCCGCATAGAACAGGGATTTCACTTCTCCATCCAGGAGACGGAGACCTGGTGACTTGCTTTGCTCCAGCATGTCTGCTAATTCATTTATGTATATGTTGAACAGGGTCGGGCTCAAATTGCAGCCCTGCCGGACGCCTCTTCTCTGGGTGAAGAAATCGGTGCGTTTGTCTCCAATTTTGACCCCGCATTTGTTTTTCAGATACATTGATTTAATAAGGTCATAGACTTTGCCCCCTATTCCACACTGAAGAAGTTTATAATAGAGCCCTTCGTGCCATATAGAGTCAAAGGCTTTCTTGAAGTCGATGAAACAGGCGAATATTTTCCCATTTTTTGTTTGGTGTATATGTTTTTCAATGAGGGTGTGAAGGGTATAGATATGGTCGGCGGTGCGGTGTTTTAGAAGAAAGCCTATTTGTTTTTTTCTGAGGATATTATGTTTGTTAAGAAAATCAAGTAATCTACTATTTAGAATACTGCAGAATAACTTCCCTAGACAACTGTTGACACAGATGCCGCGGTAGTTATTTGGGTCTGATTTGTTTCCACTTTTATATATGGGGGAGATTAGTCCTTGGCACCAGATATCGGGAAAACAGCCTGAACGTAATATGATGTTGAATAATTTGAGTACCGCACCCTGCATCTCCATATTGCTGAACTTGAGCATTTCATTTTTGATGTTGTCTGGGCCACAGGCTTTCTTTAGGTGGAGAGATTTTGTTTTTGTGGCCAGTTCTTTCCATGTGATTGGGGAGTCTAGAGGGTTTTGGTTGTCTTTAATTGTTGCTTCTAATGTGTGGAGTTTTTCTGTGACCTGATGTTGACTTGGGTTTGTTTCGTTTATTGGGATGTCTTTGTAGAGGTTTTCAAAATGTGTTCTCCAGATGTCGCCATCTTGGATTGGTAATGCTTGCAGTTGTGTTGTACTCAGGTTATTCCACATTTCCCAGAATTGTTTTGGATTGGTGGAGTTTTCAATTTCTTCGAGTATTTTGTGGGTATAGTTTTGTGTTTTGTTCCTAATGGTGTGTTTATATCTTTTGAGGGTTTCATTGTATCTAGTACGTAGGTCCGGATTGTTTGGTTGGCGATGCTTTTGGTTTGATATTTTTCTCAGGTCTTTTCTGGCATTTTTGCATTCGTGGTCAAACCATTTCTTATTTTTATTTTGTCTTTTGTGACGCTTCCTCTTCTGTTTCACAAGGTCGGCTTTTACAGCTGCCTCATGGAAGATCATATTTATATCCTCTATGGCCATGTTTACACCATCTCTGGTGATCTCGTATGGGTTTTCTTTAAATTTTGATATTTTACTTGTGAGATCAGGTGACTTTAGTGCTGTGATGAATTTATCTCCACTGTCTGGGGCCCATCTGTATGTCTGGTTTATTTTATGTAGCTTACTGGGTTCCTTTTTTGTGTCTGTAGTTTGGGCAGAAAGTTTAAGGTACACATTTATTTGGTTATGGTCTGAGAGGGGGGATTGCTGCCTGACAGTGAATGCGTTGATATCGCAGGGGTCCAGGTCAGTGATTGTATAGTCCACCACACTAGACCCAAGAGTTGAGGAGTATGTGAGTCTCCCTAGGGAGTCCCCTCTGAACCTACCGTTAACTATGTACAGGCCTAAGGCTCGGCAGAGTTGCACTACCTCCCTACCGCTTTTATTTATTTCACTCTCAGACTCACTCTCTCACACACTGTCTCTCTCAGACTCACTCTCTCACACACTGTCTCTCTCAGACTCACTCTTTCACACACTATCTCTCTCAGACTCACTCTCTCACACACTGTCTCTCTCAGACTCACTCTCTCACACACTATCTCTCTCAGACTCACTCTCTCACACACTGTCTCTCTCAGACTCACTCTCTCACTCACTGTCTCACTCAGACTCTCTCACACACTTTCTCTCTCAGACTCTCTCACACACTGTCTCTCTCAGACTCACTCTCTCACACACTGTCTCTCTCAGACTCACTCTCTCACTCACTGTCTCACTCAGACTCTCTCACACACTGTCTCTCTCAGACTCACTCTCTCACACACTGTCTCTCTCAGGCTCACTCTCTCACACACTGTCTCTCTCAGACTCACTCTCTCACACTGTCTCTCTCAGACTCACACTCTCACACACTGCCTCTCTCAGACTCACTCTCTCACACACTGTCTCTCTCAGACTCACTCTCTCACTCACTGTCTCTCTCAGACTCACTCTCTCACACACTCTCTCACAGACTCACTCTCTCTCTCACACTCTCTCTCAGACTCACTCTCTCTCACACTGTCTCACTCAGACTCTCTCTCTCACACACATAGAAACATAGAAGATAGGAGCAGGAATAGACCATTCGGCCCCTCGAGCCTGCTCCGCCATTCAATTAGATCATGGCTGATCATCCAAATTCAGTATCCTGTCCCTGTCCTCTCCCCATATCCCTTGATCCCTTTAGCCTTAAGAAATATATCCAACTCCTTCTTGAATATATTTAATGAATTGGCCTCAACTGCCTTCTGTGGTAGAGAATTCCACAGGTTCACCACTCTCTGGGTGAAGAAATTCCTCCTCATCTCAGTCCTAAATGGCTTACCCCTTATCCTTCGACTGTGACCCCTGGTTCTGGACTCCTTGGCCATCGGGAACATCTTCCTGCACCTAGTCTGTCCGGTCCTGTTAGAATTTTATATGTTTCAATGAGATCCCCTCTCGTTCTTCTAAACTCCAGTGAGTATAAGCCCAATCGCTCCAATCTCTCCTCATACGTCATTCCTGCCATCCCAGGTATCAGTCTTGTGAATCTTCACTGCACTCCCTCCATGGCAAGAACATCCTTCCTCAGGTAAGGTGACCAAAACTGCACACAATACTCAAGGTGTGGTCTCACCAAGGCCCGGTACAACTGCAGCAAGACATCCTTGTTCCTGTACTCGAATCCTCTCACTACGAAGGCCAACATACCATTTGCCTTCTTAACCGCCTGCTGCACCTGCATGCTTACCTTCAGCGGCTGGTGCACAAGGACACCCAGGTCTCGTTGCACTTCCCCTTCTCCCAATCTATTGCCATTCAGATAATAATCTGCCTTTCTGTTTTTGCCACCAAAGTGGATAACCTCACTTTTTTCCACATTGTACTGCATCTGCCATGCTTCTGCCCAATCACCCAACCTGTCCAAATCATACTGGAGATTCTCGGCATCCTCCTCACAGCACACATGCCCACCCAGCTTTTTGTCGTCTGCAAACTTGGAGATATTACATCTAGTTCCCTCGTCTAGCTCATTTATTTATATTGTGAATAGCTGGTCTCTCACGGTCTCTCTCAGACTCACTCTCACACACTCTATCTCTCTGACTCTCTCTCACACACTGTCTCTCTGACTCTCTCTCACACTCTGTCTCTCTGACTCTCTCTCACACTGTCTCTCTCAGACTCACGCTCTCACACACTGTCTCTCTCAGACTCTCTCTCACACTGTCTCTCTCAGACTCACTCTCTCACACACTGTCTCTCTGACTCTCTCTCACACACTGTCTCTCTCCGACTCACTCTCTCACACACTTTCTCTCTCAGTCTCACTCTCTCACACACTATCTCTCTGACTGACTCTCACACACTGTCTCTCTGACTCTCTCTCACACACAGTCTCTCTCAGACTCTCTCTCACACTGTCTCTCTCAGACTCACTCTCTCACACACTGTCTCTCTGACTCTCTCTCACACACTGTCTCTCTGACCCTCTCTCACACACAGTCTCTCTCAGACTCTCTCTCACACTGTCTCTCTCAGACTCACTCTCTCACACACTGTCTCTCTGACTCTCTCTCTCACACTGTCTCTCTGACCCTCTCTCACACACAGTCTCTCTCAGACTCTCTCTCACACTGTCTCTCTCAGACTCACTCTCTCACACACTGTCTCTCTGACTCTCTCTCACACACTGTCTCTCTCAGACTCACACTCTCACACACTCTCTCTCTCAGTCTCACTCTCTCACACACTCTCTCTGACTCTCACACTGTCTCTCTCAGACTCTCTCTCTCTCACACTGTCTCTCTCAGACTCACTCTCTCACGCACTGTCTCTGTCAGACTTACTCCCTCACACACAGCCTCTGGGTCTCTCTCTCACACACGGTCTCTGTCAGACTCTCACTTCTTCTTAGGCAGTCCCTTGGAACAGAGGATGACTTGCTTCATTACTGATAATTAGTTCTCAAGTGACTGATGTGTCCAATGCAGGACCTACAGTCTCTGTCACAGGTGGGGCAGACAGTGCTTGAAGGGGTGGGTGGGTGTGGTGCCTGGGTTGACGTGCGCTCCTTCCACTGTTTGCGCTTGGCTTCCGCTTGCTCCCGTTGAAGAGACTCGAGGTGTTCGGTGCCTTCCCGGATGCTTCTCCTCCACTTTGTGTGGTTTTGGGCCAGGGATTCCCAGGTGTCGGTGGGGATGTTGCAAATTTTCAAGGAGGTTTTTAGGGTGCCCTTGAAGCGTTTCCTCTGCCCACCTGCGGCTCTCATGCCGTGTCGGAGCTCCGAGTAGTGCGCTAGTTTTGGGAGTCTCGTATCGAGCATGCGGACGATGTGGCCCATCCATCGGAGCTGATCGAGCGTGGTCAAAGCTTCAATACTGGGGCTGTTGCCTGAGCGAGAGCACATACATTCATGCGCCTATCCTGCCAATGGATTTGCAGGATCTTGCGGAGGCAGCGTTGGAGATACCTTTGCAGGGATTTGAGTTGCCTGTTGGACATGGTCCATATCTCTGAAGCATACAGGAGGGCGGGAATCACGACTGCTCTGTAGACCATGAGTTGGTGCCGGGTTCGACGTCCTGGTCTTCAAACACGCTCTTCCTCAAGCGACCGAAAACTGCACCAGCAAACTGAAGGTGGAGTTGGACTTCATCATCTGCCTCTGAATCGCACTCTCTCACACACCGTCTCTCAGACTCACTCACTCTCTCACACACTGTCTCTCTCAGACTCACTCTCTCATACACTGTCTCTTTTAGACTCACTCTCTCACACACTGTCTCTCTCACACACTGTCTCTCACAGTCTCTCTCAGACTCACTCTCTCTCAGAAGGTTGTGGTTTCAAGTCCCATTCCAAAGACTTGAGCACATAAAGCTATGCTGACACTCCAGTGCAGTGCTGAGGGAGTTCTGCACTGTCGGGGGTGCAGTCTTTCAGATGAGACGTTAAACCGAGATCCCGTCTACTCTCTCAGGTGGATGTAAATGATCCCATGGCACTATTTCGAGGATGACCAGCGGTCCTGGCCAATATTTATCCCTCAACCAACATAACAGAAATAGATTATCTCGTCATTATCAAATTGCTGTTTGTGGGAGCTTGCTGTGCACTAATTGGCGGCTGCGTTTCCCACATTACAACAGCAACTCCACTTCAAAAGTACTTCAAAGTACTTTCTTTGTTATTATAGCTATTGTCAGATATTCCTATCGCACTTTTGCCCTGAATTACATTGAATTTACAGCACAGAAACTGGCCATTGGGTCCAACTGGTGTATCGCGGTGTTTGTGTTTGACACAAGCCTCCTCCCAGCCCTCTTCACCTCACCTTTCAGCATCTCCTTCTATTCCTTTCACCCTCAGCTGCTGATCAAGCTGCCCCTCAAATGGGCCTGTGCTGTTCACCTCAACTACTCCTTGTGGGAGCGAGTTCCACATTCTAACCACTCTCTGGGCAAAGAAGTTTCTCCTGAATTCCCGGTGGGATTTATTAATGGCCAGCTTGTATTTATGGAGCCCAGTTCTGGTCTCCCCCCACAAGTGGAAGAATCTCTCCACGTCTACCCTATCAAACCCTTTCATAATCTTATAGAACTCTGAGCTCACCCCTCAGCCCTCTCTTTTCTACAGGCCTGTTCTGCCTTTCCTGATAATTATAACCTCTTAGTTTTGGGATCATCCTTGTAAATCTATTTTGCACCTTCTTCAGTGTCTCTCCATCCATTTTATAATATGGAGACCAGAACTGTGAACATTAAAGTTAAATGTGGTCTAACCAAGGTTCAATACAAGTTTAACAAACCTTGTCTGCTTTTCAATTCGATCCCTTTAGAAACTAACTCAAGGGGTTGGTTTGTTTTTTTTGGCCTTATTAACCTGCGTCGTTACTTTTAGTGATTTGAGTATCTGTCCCCCAGATCACTTTGATCATCTGCCCCAGTTAGACTATTAATTTCCAAGCAGCCTGTGGCCTCCTTATTTTTCATACAAAAATGTAAAATCTCTCGCTTATCTATATTGAAATTAATTTGACAATTACACGTCTATTCTGCAAGTTTATTAATGTTCTCTTGTATTTTCTCGCAGTCTTTCTCAGTATTAACTAAACTCCCCCAATTTGGTGTCATCTGCAAATTTTGAAATTGTATTTCCGATTCTCAAGTCCAAATCGTTTGTGTAAATTGTGAACAGAGGTCCCAGCACCGATCCTTGTGGAACACCACTTCCCAACATTTTCCAGTCAGGGTAGCTCCCATTAACCCCGACTCTCTGTTTTCTGTTCTGCAGCCTGCTTGCTATCCATTCTGCTACCAGTCCCCTGACTCTACATGCTATGACCATAGTCATGAGTCTACGATGCGGTACTTTATCGAAGGCCTTTGGAAAATCCAAATCTATTACATCTACTGTATGATCCTTGTCTTCTCTTTGTTACTACTTCACAGAATTGAATAAGGTTAGTCGTGCATGACCTTCCCTTTTGAAATCCGTCCTGACTATTCTTTATTAAGTTTTCTGTTTCCACATGTTTTTCTACTGTGGGTACATTGCAGGATATTGTCATACATCCTTATTGGCCGTATGTGGGGGTAACATAGATATTGTTGACATGAATCAACTGAGTGGCCTGCGGTTGGCGCTGTCCAGGGAGAGTATGAAAACTAGGGCACGGGCCCAACTTGCGCAGGACATGCTTAACAGGAACTAGTGAAGGACACAACTGGACCTCCATCTTATAAAGCATTTGATTAAAGCTTTGTTTAATGCTTAGACCAAGTGCCCAGTAGTTTTCTTACGTCAATTATCATATTGCTTTCCCTGTTCTGTGGGGGTATTGTATGATATGGGATATACCTCAATCATCCATTGCCTTTATTACCTCTAGACTTAATGATTCCAACGCTCTCCTGGCCAGCGTCCCACCTCCCCTCCGTAAACTTGAGGTCATCCAAAATTCTGCTGTCCGTGTCCAAATCGCACCAAGTCCCGTTCACCCATCATCCCTGTGCTCGGTGACCTACATTGACTCCCGGTTAGGCAACGGCTCAGTTTAAAATTCTCATCCTTGTTTTCAAATCGCTCCAGGGCCTCGCCTCTCCCTATCTTTGTAATCTCTTGCAGCCCCACAAAACTCCCTCCGAGGTATCTGTGCTCCTCTAATTCTGGCCTCTTGAGCATCCCTGATTTTAATCACTCCTCCATTAGTGGCCGTGCCTTCAGCTGCCTAGGCCCTGAGCTCAGAATTTCCTCTCTAAACCTTTCTACCTCTCTTTCCTCCTTTAAACCTTTGAACAACATTTTGGCCGTCTGCCCTAATGTGGCTCGGTGTCAAATTTTGTCTGAAATGCTCCAGTGAATCATCCTGGGAGTTTTTACCATTTTTACTACGTTAAAGACGCTATATAATTACAAGTTGTTGTTGTATTGCCCTCATGTCGAAGCTTTGTAGAATATTGTCATATATCCCCATTGCCCTTATTGAGGTATTGGAGGATATTGCCATATATCCCTATTGCCCTTATTCAGGTATTGTAGGATATTGTCATATATCCCTATTGCCCTTATTGAGGTATTTGAGGATATTGTCATATATCCCCATTGCCCTTATTGAGGTATTTGAGGATATTGTCATATATCCCTATTGCCCTTATTGATGTATTGTAGGATATTGTCATATATCCCTATTGCCCTTATTCAGGTATTGTAGGATATTGTCATATACCCCTATTGCCCTTATTGAGGTATTGGAGGATATTGTCATATATCCCGATTGCCCTTATTGAGGTATTTGAGGATATTGTCATATATCCCCATTGCCCTTATTGAGGTATTGGAGGATATTGTCATATATCCCCATTGCCCTTATTGAGGTATTGGTGGATATTGTCATATATCCCTATTGCTCTTATTGAGGTATTGTTGGATATTGTCATATATCCCCATTGCCCTTATTGAGGTATTGGTGGATATTGTCATATATCCCTATTGCCCTTATTGAGGTATTGTAGGATATTGTCATATATCCCTATTGCTCTTATTGAGGTATTGTTGGATATTGTCATATATCCCTATTGCCCTTATTGAGGTATTGTAGGATATTGTCATATATCCCTATTGCCCTGATGTGGAATATGAGAAACACAGGACATAGAAACAGGAAGAGGCCCTTCAGCCCATCGAACCTGTTCCTTCATTCAATGAGATCGAGGCTGATCTGTGTCCTAACTCCATCCACCCGACTTAGCTCCAGATCCCTTAATACTCTTGGCGATGATAAATCTCTCGACCTCAGATATGAAATTATTATTTGAGCCGACATCGACTGCTGTTTGTGGGAGAGGGTTCCACACTTCTACCACCCTTTGCGTGAAGACCTGTTTCCTAAATTCTCTCCTGAGTGGCCTGGCTCTGATTTTAAGGTTATGACCCCTTGTCCGAGATTCCTCCACCAGTGGAAAAAGGTTTTCTCTGTCTATCCGATCAATTCCTTTCAGAATCCTGGAAACCTGAATCAACTTGCCCCTTAACCTTCTATATTCCAGGAATAGAAGCCAGGTTTATGTAATCTCTCCTTATAATTTAACCCTTTGGGCCCTGGTAACATTCTCCAAGGCCAGGATATCCTTTACAAGGTGCGGTGCCCAGAACTGTACACAGTGCTCCAGATGTGATCTAACCAGGGCTTTGTATAGCTCGAGCAATCCCCCTTGTATTCTGGCCCTCTCGATATAAAGGCTCACATTCCATTGGCTTTGTTGATTATTTTTTGTACCTGATCACTATATTTTAGTGATCTCTTTACACAAACCCCTAAATGTCTTTGGACCTTCACTGTTCCCAGCTTTCCAACATTTAAACAATACTCACATCTGTCTCTCTTTGGTCCAGAATGGATGACCTCACATTTAACTGTGTTGAAATCCACCTGCCACAGTTTTGCCCACTCAGTTAATCTATCAATGTCTCTTTGTAATTTTATGCTCCCCTCTACACTACTTACTGTGCCACCTATCTTTGTGTCATCGGCTAACCTGGATATATGGCTCGCTATTATGTTATCCCTGTCATTAATAAATATAGTGAATAGTTGACCCCCCAGCACAGATTCTTGTGGACACCACAAGTCACTTCCTTCCAATTTGAGTACATTCCCATTATCCCTACTCTCTGTCTCCCACCGCCTAACCAATCTCCCAACCAGGCCAATAATTTGCCTTCAATTCCATGACCTTTAATTTTAGCTAACAGTATCTTACACGGAACCTCATTGAATCCATTCTGGAAGTCCATATACAACATATCCACAGACATTCCTCTGTCTACTACTTCAGCTAATTCCTCAAAATTCAATGAGGTTCGTTAGACATGACCTGCCCTCTACACATCCATATTGCCTCTCTCTAATCAACTCACATTTCTCTCCGTGCTCAGTCACTTTGTCCTTGGCTGCAGGAGATTGTCATATATTCCTATCTCCCGTGTGGATGTATTACAGGATATTGTCAAACATCCTTTATCTCCAATACAAGTTCGAGGTGAAGGGAAACAGTGAAAAAACCTTTGATTATAACTTTATTGAACGAAGTCAATCAGATACTGAAATAAAACCCCTTCCATGCAGTGTATATGAGATATCGGTACCAATAAAACTCACACACCCCAGAGATACCGGCTTTGCTCCTCAAAGAGTCGATTTGAAGAGTTCCCCTTTTTTTATTACTCTGAGCTTCAGATTGCTGTATTCTTATATTTTTCATATTGGGACACGTGTGGGAATCATAAACCATCACTCCCTCCCTGTGTGTATCCTGATGATACAGTGGTTCTCATTTGTTCGGGAAGCCTTGGATGTTTGATCGCTTCCAACCTTTATTACAAAGACAACGTTTGTCTCTTCTCCACACGAGCAGTCGAAATTCCTGCTTCACACTCCCCCCTGCTGTGATAAAAGTCTGTCCCTTTCAGTGTGTGTCTTTCTCTCGTGTGTTTTAAACTTGCTCAATCCGGATGGACGACCCGGCATCGAACTCGGCACCAGCTAAGAACACGGCAACGGCACACCCAGCCCCGTCGGCCCTGCAAAGTCCTCCTCACCAACATCTGGGGAATTGTGCCAGAATTGGGAGAGCTGTGACACAGACTAGTCAAGCAACAGCCTGACATAGTCATAGTCACAGAATCTTACCTTTCAGCCAATGACCCAAACTCCTCCATCACTATCCCTGGGTATGTCCTGTCCCACCGGCAGGACAGACCCACCAGGGGTGGCAGCACTGTGGTACACAGTCAGGATGGAGTGGCCCTGGGAGTCCTCAACATTGACTCCGGACCCCATAAAAGTCTCGTTGCTTCAGGTCAAGCATGGGCAAGGAAACCTCCTGCTGATTACCACCTACCGCCCTCCCTCAGCTGATGAATCAGTGCTCCTCCATGTTGAACACCACTTGGAAGAAGCACTGAGAGTAACAAGGGCACAGAATGTACTCTGGGTGGGGGACTTCAATGTCCATCACCATGAGTGGTTCGGTACCACTACTGACCGAGCTGGCCGAGTCTGGAAAGACATATCAGCCAGTCTGGGCCTGCGGCAGGTGGTGAGAGAACCAACATGAGGGAAAAACCTACTTGACCTCGTCCTCACCAATCTACCTGTCGCAGATGGATCTTTCCATGACAGCATTGGCATCAGTGACCACCGCACAGTCACTGAGGAGACGAAGTCCCGTCTTCACACCGAGAACACCCTCCATCGTGTTGTGTGGCACTACCACCGTGCTAAATGGGACAGATTCAGAACAGATCTAGCAGCTCAAAACTGGGCATCCATGCGGCGCTGTGGGCCATCAGCAACAGCAGAATAGTATTCAACCACAATCTGTAACACCAAGGCCTGGCCTGGTTCAATAAGGAGTGCAGAAAACCATGCCAGGAGTAGCAGCAGGTGTACCAAAAATGAAGTGCTAAAAAGCGGAAGCAGCATGCTATAGACAGGGTGAAGTGATCCCACAATCAATGGATCAGACCAAAGCTCTGCAGTCCTGCCACATTCAGTCGCGAATGATGGTGGACAATTAAACAACTAACGGGAGGAGGAGGCACCATGAATATCCCCATCCTCAATGATGGCGGTGCCCAGCACATGAGCGCAAAAAACAAGGCTGAAGTGTTTACCACCGCGTTTATCACCACCTCACCCCCTCTCTCTCTCCTCCCCCTCTCTCTCCCTCCCCCCTCTCTCTCTCTCCCTCCCCTCTCTCCCTCCCCCTCTCTCTCCCTCCCCCTCTCTCTCCCTCCCCTCTCTCTCCCTCCCCCTCTCTCTCTCCCCCTCTCTCTCTCCCCCTCTCGCTCTCCCTCCCCTCTCTCTCCCTCCCCCCTCTCTCCCTCCCTCCCCCTCTCTCTCCCCCCTCTCTCCCTCCCCCCCTCCCTCCCCCCTCTCTCCCTCCCCCCTCTCTCCCTCCCCTCTCTCTCCCTTCCCTTCCTCCCTCCCTCCCCCTCTCTCTCCCCCTCTCTCTCCCCCCCTCCCCCTCTCTCTCCCCCCCTCCCTCCCCCTCTCTCTCCCCCTCTCTCTCCCCCCCCCTCCCTCCCCCTCTCTCTCCCCCTCTCTCTCCCCCCCCCCTCCCTCCCCCCTCTCTCTCGCCCCTCTCTCTCTCCCTCCCCTCTCCTCCCTCCCCTCTCTCCCCCTCTCCTCTCTCCCCCTCTCTCTCCCCTCCCCTCTCTCCCCCTCTCTCTCCCTCCCCCTCTCTCCCCCTCTCTCTCCCTCCCCCTCCCTCTCCCTCCCCCTCCCCCTCCCTCTCCCTCCCCCTCCCCCTCCCTCTCCCTCCCCCTCCCCCTCCCTCTCCCTCCCCCTCCCTCCCTCTCCCCCCCTCTCTCTCCCCCCCTCTCTCTCCCTCCCCCCCCTCTCTCTCCCCCCTCTCTCTCCCTCCCCCCCTCTCTCTCCCCCCTCTCTCTCCCCCCTCTCTCTCCCCCCTCTCTCTCCCTCCCCCCCTCTCTCTCCCTCCCCCCCTCTCTCTCCCTCCCCCTCTCTCTCCCACCCCCCCTCTCTATCCCTCCCCCCCTCTCTCTCCCTCCCCCTCTCTCTCCCACCCCCCCTCTCTATCCCTCCCCCCCTCTCTATCCCTCCCCCCTCTCTCTCCCCCCCTCTCTCTCCCACCCCCCCTCTCTATCCCTCCCCCCCTCTCTATCCCTCCCCCCTCTCTCCCTCCCCCCCTCCCCTCGTCCCCCCCTCTTTCTCCCTCCCCCCCTCTCTCTCCCTCCCCCCCTCTCTCTCCCTCCCCCCTCTCTCTCCCTCTCTCCCCCCCTCCCTCCCTCTCCCCACCCCCCGTCTCTCTCCCTCCCCCCTCTCTCTCCCTCCCCCCTCTCTCTCCTTCCCCCCCTCTCTCTCCCTCCCCCCCTCCCTCTCCCTCCCCCTCCCTCCTCTCCTCCTCCCTCCCCCCTCTCTCCACCCTCTCTCCCTCCCCCCCTCTCTCCCTACCCCCCTCTCTCCCTCTCTCCCTCCCCCCCTGCTCTCTTTCCCTCCCTCCCCCCTTTCCCTCCCTCCCCCCTTTCCCTCCCGTCCCCCTCTCTCCCTCCCTGTCTCTCCCTCCCCGCTCTCTCTCTCCCTCCCCCCTCTCTCTCTTTCTCGCTCCCTCTCTCTCCCACCCTACGATTCACACTGTTGTCTCCCTATTAATGTGTCCAGTTTTAGATGTGGCCGTGTAATAATACTGTGTAATGTCGATGTAATGAGTATAGACTCTGAACACAGAGCTTCCTGTGGGGAATTGGGGAGATGAACACCAGCAGACTCTGCAGGTATTCCCACTGGGAGCACAAATTCATAACATCAACTAGTTTATGTCGATTAGATTTGATTGGCTTTCAGGGAAATAATTTTACATCAATTTAAACATCAGCCCACAGCTGTATGACGGGGTTAATTATGAGGTCATCATCAGCAGTGAGGTCATCAGCTGGCAGGTCAGGTGACCGCTTGAGCCACAAGGCATCACAACCCGACCTGTGACTGGACTCAGAGCCCAAACCCTGTCACAATGGCCTTTTCAAATCAACTTACTGGCTGCTGGAAAACGCAGCAGGTAAACGTTGTGTTTGACCGCGAGGAGAGCGAGTGAGAGATTTACAAAACACAATCACATCGTGTGAAGATCAGTGAGTAAAGGCTGAGAGCTCTGTGCTCCAGCAGACCGTGAGTTTATCAATAGGAGCGAGGCCGAGAGATTCCTTTCCCCGAGAATGGGTGCGGGGATCGAGATGGGCTCGCAACCCAGTCCCGTTCGGAGGACTGCAGGCAGTTTGCCAACTTCATGCTGCCGACTCTGCTGAGCGTCTGAACACTGAGCACGGGGGGCGAATAACGCCAAGGGCGCGGGTTCGATCACCGCACGGGCCATCAGCCTAATTTTACGGTTTTTGCGAAAATATAAAATACAAACTTTATAAGGAAGCCAATGTACACAGACTCTCACGGGGGATTTATTTGGATTAACATCCATTGCACCTTTGCCACCGGGGCTGAGAGACACATCTTTCTGTTTATTTGTCTTTCTGGGTTTGCTGTTGAAAGTTGAACAGGCGGCCTGTTGCCGATAAAGGTCACAGGCAGGTGAGAGACAGACAGAGCGGCTCTGACCCCGCGAGATGGGCAAAAGGCTTCAGTTCAGGACAAATGCATCAATGAAATGTTCGCCGGCACCGAGAGAGACAACATCCAGAGAAAAACACAGGAGGAAATCGATTTCAAGTGGATGCCTACCTGCACTTGGTGCCGAGCTTTCGCGAACATGTCTGTTGTGTTCATAAGTAAAAAATATAATTTTGTCCGAACAGTTTGCCTGGCGCGAAATGATCTGAATTGCAAAGGAGCAGGCAGGAAAAACTGTGTTGCTGGCAGGAGGCTGGCTGCAGCTTCCCTGGTGGTCTAGTGGTTAGGATTCGGCGCTCTCACCGCTGCGGCTCGGGTTCGATTCCCGGTCAGGGAACAGTGCGTTTTGGGTCTGTTTGAATTGCCACCACACAACTTTCCATACCACTGCTGAATATCACTCTTCATGCAGCGATACCAAATACACCGGTTTCAAAGTCAGCAGGAATTGATTTCTGTCAACTTTTACACTGGCTGACTTTAAATGTTGCCAACATTTAACTGCAGCTCACAGTGTCAGGGCAGTCACGGTTTTTATCAGTCTTCCGTGTATCTTCTTGCCCACTGCATCTCCCTAACAAACTTACCTTATCACAGGCACGGCTATCAATCAATTCATTGCCAGTGTGAAAAATGCAATATTTGAAACTTAGCAACGTGTGCAAGACTGGAATCAGAGAGTCCGTGATAACTTGAGCATTAAGATGTTCATTAGCCCTTCCTGTATTGCTCAGTAGCCCACTGCGTGAGGAACTAAGAACCACGGGCATTTTCACTTCTGTGTGGGGCTCAGCACCATACCTGCAGCTGAAGATTGAACTTGATTTGGCTCGTGATCAGTGCGGCTCAGTGAGACTTCGGCCCGTCTCTCCCTTCACAACCCATCAATGTGGAGAAAAGAACAGGGAATTTTACACATGTGTTGTGCTCTGTAACTTTATTTGAACATTTCATTGCATTTCACGCTGTGTCCAACACGGTGAGGTCCCCCGTGCTGTGTTAGCTTTGTATCTTTATCAACACTCCAGCTTTACTTTAACACAACCTGAGCTCCGAGATCTGGTCGGGTCACATTGCCCGAAGTGAGGAATGAGCGAGAGGGGCAATTCCACCCGGGGATAGAAAATCCTCCAAAAGAACGACAGAATAGGGATTTGATGTGAAGCCGAAATAGCTCAGTTGGGAGAGCGTTAGACTAAAGGTCCCGGGTTTCGGCAGATTTTAGTTACTTTCTGTCTCCTTCACTACGAGAGGAGCGAATCAGGAGAGATTTTAAGCTCCTGCTGCCGCGTTTCCCAAACGAATGGGAGTGAAACCACATCGGACATGCTGGATCCGGCTCCAACCGTCCGCTGCAGGTTAGAATCCAGTCGGGGTGCCGCCGTCTCCTTTTATACCGGGACAGTGTTTGAGGGAGGGGCTGTGGTGCGATAATAAATTTTAGATGAGGTTTGTTCGACCATAGAGCTCTCTTTCTGTTACTTTCGATTAACACACTGCCCAGTTGTATAAAGGAACAGTTAACAATGTTTAAGCGATGTGGTGTGTTCAATGTTTGTGCCGTAACTCGGTCACCCAGTGTGAGCTTGAAAGACAATTTCCCAGCCTGGGCTCGAGCCTGCCCAAGCAGAGCATTGTGGCCGGTTAGCTCAGTTGGTGAGAGCGTGGTGCTAATAACGCCAAGTTAGCGCGTTCGATCCCCGTACGGACCATCGGAACATTTTTATAATTTTACGCTTTTCCCGCACATTTAAAATACAAACGTTATAAGGACGCCAATGCACACAGAATCTCCCGGGGGATTTAATTGGATTAACATCCATTGCACCTTTGCCACCGGAGCTGAGAGACACATCTTTCTGTTTATTTGTCTTTCTGGATTTGCTGTTGAAAGTTGAACAGGCGGCCTGTTCCCGATAATGGTCACAAGCAGGTAAGAGACAGACAGAGCGGCTCTGACCCCGCCAGATGGGCAAAAGGCTTCAGTTCAGGACAAATGAATCAATGAATTGTTCGCCCAGCACCGAGAGAGACAACATCCAGAGAAAAACACAGGAGGAAATCGATCAATCTAAAACGTTAGAAATAATTCCCATACTTGATGTCTGTCTATTCAATCGCTAATCCTTCAGTGCCAGAAAATAACTCCTGATTAAATCGTTCAGTTCGAGAATGGCAGCGGAAAGTAACTCGAATGAATTGAAAACTGTCGAATCCCGGGATTGAATCCGGGACCATTATTAAATCTGTGGAGAGAAAAACAGAGTTAACGTTTCAGGTCGATGACCGTTCGTCTGACGTTAACTCTGTTTCTCTCCCTACAGATGCTGCCTGACCTGCTGAGTATTTCCAGCAGTTTCTGTTTTTATTTCAAATTTCCAGCATCCGCTGTATTTTGCTTTTGTACTTTTATAAATCTTCAAGTCGCTCCTCCCCACTGAGCTATTGCGGCTACTGAGCGTCATCCTCCCGGAGGGAAAGGGAAGGGTTTGTGTCATGAACCCGCTGCGTTTACATCAAGCATCTAATTCACCTGCAGGCTGGAGGAGCAGAGGAAGCTGGAGGGAAAGAAGTGATAGGAGCAGAAGGAGAAGACATTGGAAACTGGCAGAATCTTGTGTCTGACTGTTGTTTCAAATGATGCAGGGCAGCCCTGCGTGGATTTGCAGTTTTCCCAGGAGCTGCATTGTTCGGTGCGTGCATTTTAGACATGGAAACATATACATCTGGAGCTTGTGCTAATAGTTCACCTCACTGCATTTCAGGTAGATGCCTACCCGCACTTGGTGCTGTGGTTGCGCGAATATGTCTTTTGTGTTCTCACCTGAAATGTCATTTTGTAGACACAGTTTGCCTGGCGTGATATATTTAAAAAGTGGACTTAGACTGAAATGGACGGGGTTGCTGCGGTGGGTGAAATATGGTGACGATCTATTGTTATTATCCAAGGCAACGCTGCAGGATCCTTTAACGAGCTCCCATGGATCCACTGAAACCAGCCGAATGTGCAGCTTTGAGAGGGGCTTTCTGCACCGTCAGGACAGGAAACGGGAGTGAGGGCGGGACACTGTCGGCATCTGTGCTGAGTGTGAATCTGTGCAGCATTGTACAGAGAAAATATACGGGTTCTGCGAGATTTTTCACTTTATTGAAATTTAACCACAAGATCAGTTGTTCCTTTTTTATATATTAATTCAATTTTAATGGGGAACGTTTTCAAAATGTTTCCTTCCGGTTACAAACCGGGGAATTTTCCCGTGTTATGCGAATGTGATAACCACTACACTACGGAAACTCTGCCATTGGTTGGGCCAAGAACATCACAGAAGAGAACTGCGATCTGCAAACGCAGGTCCGGGATTAACTTTTGCATTAATACACTTTATTATCTGAATTTGACAAAGCTCAATAAACTCTTTAAAAAGGTGAACAATTCTTCTAATTGACGAATCAACTTTCTGTTTCAGACTGAAGGAAATCCTAACATGGTCACCGAGTGACAGGCAAAACTTTCATAAGTGTTTTGTCTTTTGCTTGTGATGAATTTTCACCAGTTCTCATTTTACAGACGGTATTTGAGGAGTTGGTTAAAAATGTTCAGTGTTTATCACACCGGGAATCTGGTGCAGCCGTTGTTCAGTTTAACAGGGACCGACAATTGTCGCCGCTTTTACACAGGGGAAGAAACTCGCCCCTGGAGGTTCACCTGGAGCAAGTTCCAAAATCATTCATCCCGCCCTGGAGCGGAACCGGGGGCATTTCGGGTGTAAGTCGAGCGGGATAATTGCTACAGTCCCGAAAGCTCTGCTCAGTTTGTCAGCCGCGAGTCAGAAGGATGTGTTAAGGGAGAAGGTGACCCGCTGACTCACCTCTCTCTGCACTGATTGAGATTGTGTCGCTTCTCCGTCAAACAACATCACTTCTGTCCCACACTGAAGGCTCTCAATCCTTCTCCTCCGCTCGCTTTCTATTCAAGTAATTGGACAATGAATCAGTAATAAGGTTCCATCGGGCTTTTGCTGGTGGATTTACTGATAAACCGGGGAATTGAGAGGAAACTGGAGCACAGGCAGGGTCCTTGCGACAGACCAGTCCGGCTAGCCCAGTCGGTGGAGTGTCGGATACTTCATCCCCACGGCGGGGAGTTTGCGCTTAAAATTTTTGGGCTGACTTTAAAGGCGATTCCCAGCTCGGTCAATGAGTGTTTCATATAAATGCGGTTCAACAAATTAAGAAAATATCTCCTTGATTCCGGAATCTTGTCTCTCTTCAGCCGCTCGCTGCTAAAGATTGAACTGACTTTAATTTCACCTTGGCTCGGGGTCAGTGCGGCTCAGTGGGACTTCGGCCCGTCTCTCCCTTCACAACCCACCAGGGCCGAGAAAACAACGGGGAATTTTACACACGTGTTGTGTTCTGTAACTTTTTATAAACACTTCAGTGTATTTCACTCTGTGTCCAAGACTGTGAGATCTTCCCTAGTGTGTCAGCTTCCGGTGTTTATAAACACTTCAGATTTCCTGATAATGTTGTTGAATCACATTTTTTGAAATAGTGATTGACCGAGAGGTGCCGGGGGATTTAGAGCTGGGGATCGCCGGTGAAACCAGCCCAATAATTTGAAACACAAACCGCCCCTGAGATTAAGAGTCTCAGGCTCTACCGACTGAACTAGCCGGGCCGGTCTGACCCCGCGCACTGCTTGTGTTACAAACCATGAACCAGTTACCCCTCAATTCCCAGCTTTACCAGTAAATCGGCCAACAAAAGCCCGAGAGAACCTTATTACTGATACTTTATCCAATCATTTTAATGTGTGTTTTCTGGTGAGCAACATTTCTGTCGCTGGAAAATGTTCTCCTTGTTTACTTTAGTAAAATTCTTCACGATGTTGAACACGTCGACAAAATCTCCCCTTATCTTCTCTGCTCTGAGGAGAACAGCCTCTTCTCCACTACTCCACGGAACTGAAGTCCCGCATCCGTCCTAAAGCGCAGTGCCCGAATTACACACAATATTCCAAAGGTTTGGTATAACTTCCTTCCTTTTGCCCTCTATGCCTCTGTCTGTAAAGCCCAGGATTCCGTTTGTTTTTCTAACACAGGACAAAATGCTGCGGATGCTGGAAGTTTGAAATAAAAACAGAATTCGCTGGAAATACTCAGCAGCTGTGAATGGTAGGCGAGTTGGAAAAAAGCGATATGGCCTCAAAAATGCTGTATAAGGGTTTCATGCTGCAATGGGGAGCATTCTGGACTTTGAATCCAGCGATCTGAGTCTCGGTGGAACCAGGTTTCTTCTTGTCCCAGCTGGGGACAAATAAAACAAATTTTGATCGCAACTGTGTGATTGGCTGCTCAGAAGTGGCAAAGTGTAGACGCTGAAGGTGTGGATGAGAAAAGGCCGGGCCAAAATGGAATGGTGGAGTTAAAATTGTCCAGTTCTTCCAATATTGCTGCTGGACGGGGTTTGCAAGTAGCCTTGAGAGGGCAGTGATGTATCGCCATTGCAGTGCTGGTCCCCGACACATACTCCGTTCCTGAGCCACCGACTTCATCCCAATCCCTGGCCACTGAGATTGAAACAGACAGCTTGCAACCTTGGTATTTGTCCCCGAGATGAGCTTCTGCCCAAGATGGTCTACTTCCACCTCCGTATCATCACCCGACTCTGCCTCAGCTGATCTGCTGCTGAAATCCTTGCCTTTGTCACCTCCAGACTTGACGATCCTAATGTACTCCTGGAAGGCCTCCCATCACCCTCCCTCCATAAACTTCAGCTCATCCAATCCTCTGCTGCCCGTATCCTAACTCGCACCATGTCCCGTTCACCCATCACCCCGGGTCTCACTCGCCTACATTGGCTCCATTCAGGCGACAGTTCAGTTTTCAAATTCTCGTCCTTGTTTTCAAATCCCTCCATGGACTCGCCTCCCCCTATCTCTGTAACCTTCTCCAGCCCTACACCCTCTGTGATCTCTGCACTCCTCCAATTCTGGGTTCTTGCACATCCCCGATTTTAATCCTTCCACCATCTGCCGTGGTGGGATTGTGAGCTCAGGTCTCCAGATCATCATGAAGTCTGCGGCTGAGGAACAGTTTGTGGCGGGACCAGCACTGCAATGGCGATGCATCGCTGCCCCCTCCAGGCAAACCTCTCCACCAGCAAGCACTGGACAATTTTCTCCCCACTATTCCTCTGGAATACTGGTCGATTAACAAACTCACTGTGCCGCCCTACCTCATAAATAATTGATTGAAGATTCGTTAATGAGCAGCGCAGTCTGAACCAGGATCTGTTAGAACAGTGAATTCAATGTCAAATCAGGCACAGAAAGCGAAATAAATGGAGCGAAATAAAGGTTGGATTTAGAGAGAGAGAAGAAAAATAGAAAAATGTAAAAACATTTTTATTATATAAAAAATATTCAACAACAATTTATATCTGAAGGAATGAGATTCCACACTTATAAAATATATTTTCAGTGCCAGAGAGGTTATTTGGCAGTAATTAAGACTGTTAAAAAGGGGACTTAGACTGAACTGGTCGGAGTTGCGGCGGTGTGTGAAATATGGTAATGACCTATCATTATTAGCAGAGGCGACTCTGCAGGATTATATTAAGATCTCCTGTGGATCCACTGAAACCAGTCGAATGTGCAGCTTTGAGAGGGGCTTTCTGCACCATCAGGGCAGGAAACGGGAGTGAGGGAGGGACACTGTCGGTTTCTGTGCTAAATTTGAGACTGTGAAGAATGGTGTGGGCTCAGATAATATACGGGCTCTATAAGATATTTTATTTTATTGATATTTAATTACAATATGAATTTTTCCAATTTCATATTTATTCAATTGAAATGGGGAAGGTTTCTTTCCAGTTTTGAACCGGGGACCATTTATCGAACATAATGCTTGCGCCCGGGATTGAATCGGGGAGTTTGCACTTGTGAGGTGAACGTGATAACCACTACAATATGGAAACCTCTGTTTAGCTAAATATCCAGAAAGAACTGTTCAGCGAGAAGGTGAAATGCTGGATCCCAGATTCTGGATTCATTACCTTTCAGTAACATTTCTCTGGCCGAAACTGCACAAGTCAAGAATGTTCCTTTCAAAGTCATTAAACTCTCGAATTTCCCGTCGCCCCCGAATCCTCTGAATCAGATGCCTCCAGTTTTTCCACTCAATCAATGTCCCTTTGCAATTCCCTGTTCCCATCCACACTAATTATTGTGCCACTGTCGATCAGTGATAATTGATAGTCAAAGTGATCAGGCCATGCTTGCTCAGTCGGTAGCAAGCTCCTGGGTTCGTGCCCACGTTGGTTGAAGGTTTTTGTTAAACTTTTTCTTTGTTGCTTTTACGGTAAAGCCTCATGAATTAACCGACAATTTTCTTTGTCACAATGAAAGAAATACTAACTGAGGGAGAGTCAACAGTTCAATAATTTGTACTGTTACCCATATCTCATTTTACACACTGTACTTTAGGAGTCTGGTTTAAAATGATCATTGCTGATGACACCAGGAATCTGGGGAACTTTGGTCAAATTGAACAGGACCAGTTATTTCTACCATGCGCACAAAATAGAAGCAGTTCTGAATTTAAAATCCCATGGTGCTGACATTCAGATTAAACGCAGTCAGCGTTGAAATAAAGTGAAAGAATTTTACAGTGAAAAGATTTGTCAGTAAGTATTTGTGCCTTTAATTAAAGTTTGTGGCTTCTGATTCCCGCTCATGTCTCTTCTTCCTCTGTTGAATAAAAAACAAGGGATTTGACATTTGACTGCACTGCGCCTGGTATCTGTGAGCTCATCCTTTATATTGAGCGGTTTTTCACTCTTTGATTGGCGTCAGCTTTAGCTCAGCGGTTACTTCGCAGCACCAACTTAATTCTAAGTTCGAGCCCTGTTTCACCGCGGGCGCTGCCTGGCCTTTTTTTGTCATTTTCAATCTCCTTATTTTACACCGAAACAAATTGCAGCCGTGATTTTAAGTTAGCAGAGTGATATTTTTCGAGGGCGCCTTTATATGATTCAATAAGCTATTCTGATCCGTAAGTGTGACCGCGTTCGATTCCCGGTTAGGGAAGTAACTTTGACATCACAGGTTTTAATCAATTAAAGCGAAGAAATTTGAGTAAATAAATAACATGCAACTAATGTGAAAAAATAAGAAATGTTTTAATCGCCATTAATTAACCGACAGCCTTCTTTTGCAGAGTGAAAAATATTATAATATGGTGACTGAGTGTCAGTCGAAACTTCAGTCATTTATTTTGCTCTTTGCATGTGCTGAACTGTTAACCCATATCTCATTTTACACATTGTAATTTAGGAGAATAGTTTAAAATGTTCATTGCTTGTGAGAGCAGGGATCTGGGGAAACTTTTGTTAAATTAATCAGGACCGTTTTCTTCACAGAAAAAATATTCTCTGACATAGTTTTTTCAGACCAAACACTGACCGATCTTCCTTAGACCCAAAGTGAATGATCTGACACGTGCCCACATTGAACTGCATTAATCACAGTTCAGGGGAGATTTAATAGAGTTGTTCAAAATTATGGGGGAAACAGTTTCCACTGGCAGGAGGGTCAGCGGGGCGATGGGGGAAGAGCAGCGGTGTGGGACTAATTGGATAGCTCTTTCAAAAATGCTCCATCAATTGTTCATTTTAATCTGCGATTGATAGATTTTTGTTAACCAAAGGTAATAAGGGATGATTCAAGTCAGTGAGACTCTTTATAATTGTTTCAATCATCATTAGTCAACCCACAACATTGTGTTGCTCACTACAGGAATTGCTAACAAGTTTACTGGGTGACAGACAAACTGTAATAACTTAATATAGAATCATAGAATCAGACAGCACAGAAGGAGGCCATTCGGCCCATAGTGCCTGTGCCGGCTCTTTGAAAGAGCAATCCAATTATTCCCACTCCCCTGCTCTTTTCCCAAAGCCCTGCAAATATTTCTTTTTCAATTATTTCTCCTTTGAAAGTTAACATTGAATCTGCTTCCACCACCATGTCAGGCAGAAAAATATTGACATTAATATTATCCAAGTCCCATTTCACGCAGTACTTTCCATGCTTTGCATGCCATGAACTTTTATCACTTCTGATTTTACACACTCTAATTTAGAAGTTTGCTTAAAAATGTTCGGTGCTTGTGACATCAGCCATTGTTAGATTTAAATGGATTTCAGCCGCTTTCCTTGGAAATCTCTGCCCCAAACTGCTGCTGATGCTCATTCGTTGAATATATTCAAGGCAGAGATCGATAGATTTTTGGACTGCAGTGGAATCAATGGATATGTGGATAGGCAGGAAAGTGGAGTTAAGGTCGATGATCAGCCATTATCTGATTGAATGGCGCAGCAGGCTCGGGAGCCATATGGCCTACTCCTGCTCCTAATTATTTCATTCTTATTTTCTTATGTCCTTTCACAGGAGAGCAAACTCGCCCCTGGACATGCATGAGGAGCAAGATACATCAAAATGATTCCGCGTATGTGATAGCTCCCACACTGCGGAAACGTCTCCACATTCAGTACCGGGTCAGATGGGAATGCTCAGCGAGCAGGTGAACCGCTGAATCCCACTTTTGAGGGATGTCCCAAAGCACTTCACAGTGGCGTCAAAAGAAATGAGTTGCACTTAGTAATTAAATATGCAGAATGTCAGAAGTGGGATTTGCACACACGCCTACCAGAAGAGACTGCGACCTAAACGCAGATGCCTTAGACCGCTCCTCAATGCTAGAAAACTCACTTGCTCACTTCTGCATTTAAAATGTTTCAGTCCTGGTGCTTGTTCAATGTTTCTCGAAGGCTCAGTGACTGTGTTATCATCTCCCCTGGGGATTTCCTGAGCCTGTGCTCGGTGTATGGGAAGGTTTGGCCCGGGTCACTGGGGTGGACAATAACAATCTGAGCTCTGGAGCTGGGGAAGAGCGAATAATTAATGGGTTTGTTTCCATGTCTGAAATGTGGCTTAGATCTGTTGGTGTTAACCGAGGCCGGGGCTGCGAGATATTGCATTTTGTTCACTTTAAATCAGAGGAATATCCGCAGTCAGGAGCTGAAAAGGACCAAGAGCTGAAAAAACACAAGAAAAAAGAGAAGAAATGTCAGCAATTGTGATAAACTCTTCAAAGTGTTTTCTGGTAGTTTAGTGGTTTAATTGCTTTAATCACCATTTATTAACTGATAGCGTTGATTTTGCAGAATGAAAGAAATGCTCACACTGAGGGACAGTCGAATCTTCAATAACTAAACTTTAATAATTTGTGAAACTTTATTCATTGATGAAGTTTTATCACCTATCTGATTTTACACACTGTGTATCAATTAATTTCACATAAATAATAGTCTCGAGCATAATGCGCCCGCTCGGGCTCGAAGCGGGGATTTTTCACGTGTTAAGCGAATGTGATAACCGCTAACCTACAACAACTGATACACAACTTCTCCAGAAAGATCTGTTCAGCGAGAAGGTGAAATGCTGAATCCCAGATTCTGGTTTAATTTCCCATCACTAACATTTCTCTGAACAAAACTGCACGTCAAAAATGTTCCTTTCAAACTCATTAAAGTCCCTAAATTCCTTCTCCCGAATCTTTTGAATCAGATGCCTCTGATTTTACCCACACAATCTATGTCCCTTTGCAATTTCCTGCTCCCATCCGCACTACTTACTCTGCCACTATATTAGTGTCGTTAACCTTGGTAATATATGCATATAGAAGTCTTTTGGATTGCCTTTTATGTTCGTTGTCATTCTATTCTCATACCCTGTCTTTTCCCTCTTATTTTCCTTTTCACCTCTCCTCTGAACTTTCTATATTTAGCCTGATTCTCAGATATATTAGGGTAGTTGAAGCCCCCATTATCACTACTCTATAGTTCATAGTCATAGAGTCAAAACGGCACAGAAGGAGGACATTCGTTCCATCAATTCTGTCCTGGCTCTCAGTGGAGCAATCCAGTCAGTCCCATTCCTGCATTCGATCCCCGTACCACGGTACGTTTATTTCTCTCAAGTGCCTATCCAGTCTCCGCTTGAAAACATTGAGTGTCTCCGTTTCCACCAGTTCCGTCGGCAGCGAATGCCAGGTCCTCACCAGTCACTGCATAAAAAAAGTTTACCTAACGTCCCCCCTGTATCTCTTGCCTATTACCTTAAATCTGTGTCCCCGAGTCCATTAACATGAACTAGTGGGAACAGCCTTTCCCCATCTAACCTATCCAAGCTCATCATAATCTTGTACACCTCTATCAAATCACCCCATAACCGCCTTTGTCTTTAAATACTCCTGTGCAGCGCCTTGGGAGGATTTACTGCGTGACAGGTGCTATATAAATACACGTTTTTGTTGTTATAATGAAAACAAATGCAGCTTCTCCAACCTGTCCTCTGTAGCTAAGATCCCTCATCACCGTCACCATTCTGGTAAATCTCCTCTGCTCCCTCTCAAGGGCCTTCACATCCTTCCTAAAGTGCAGTGACCAGATCTGGATGCAGTACTCCAGTTGTAGCCTAACCAGTCCTTTATAAAGGTTCCACATAACTTCGCTACCTTTGTACTCATTACCTTTATTTATGAAGCCCAAGATCCCATATGTTCTTTTTAACCACTCTCTCCATATGTCCTGCCAACTTCAAGGACCTATGCTCATTAACTCCCAGGCTCCCCTGTCCCTGCACACACTTAAAACTGTGCCATTAAGTGTATATTGCCTCTCACTGTTCCTTCTGCCAAAATACATCACCTCACACTTCTTTGTATTAAATTCCATCTGCCACTTGTCTGCCCATTCTGCTAGGTTTTCTATTTCTTGCTGCAGTCGATTGGTATCATCCTCACTTTTTGCTACACACCCACGTTTGGTGTCGTCGGCAAATTTAGAAATTCTACTCTTTATTCCAATATCCAGGTCATTTACAAATATCACAAAAGTAATGGCCCCAGCACTGACCCTTGGGGAACCTCCTCCAGTGTGAAAAAACAGCTATTTACCACAACTTGCTGTTTTCTGTCCTTAAGCCAGTTCCTTATCCAAGCTGCCACTGACCACCTATTCCATGAGCATCAATTTTGTTAACCAGCCTTCTATGTGGTACTTTGTCAAACACCTTCCTAAAATCCCTGTGGACAACATCCATTGCATTCCCTTCTGTGCAGTCTTCAGGGAACATCCCCATTTCTGTCCTTATTTTGGATGGAAGGTCATTGATGAAGCAGTTGAAGGTGGTTGGGCCTAGCACACTGCATTTCTTTCTTTTTTAAGCATTTATGGGATCTGGTCATCGCTGGCAAGGCCAGCATTTATTGCTCATCCCTAGTTGCCCTTGAGAAGGTGGTGGTGAGCCGCATTCTTGAACCGCTGCAGTCCGTATGGTAATAGTGCTCCCACAGTGCTGTTCGGTAGGGAGTTCTAGGTTTTTCACCCAGTGACGATGAAAGATCGATGATATACTTCTACATTAGGAAGGTTTGTGACTTGGAGGGGAACTTAGAAGTGGTGGTGTTCTCATGTGCCTGCTACCCTTGTCATTCTAGGTGGAAGAGATCGCGGGTTTGGGAGGTGCTGCCGAAGAAGCATTTGCGAGTTGCTGCAGTATATCTTGTAGATGGTACACACTGCAGCCACGGTACACCAGTGGTGGTGGGAGTGAATGTTTAAGGTGGTGGATGGGGTGCCAATCAAGCGGGCTGCTTTGTACTGGCTGGTGTCGAGCATCTTGAGTGCTGTTGGAGCTGCACTCATCCAAGCAATTGGAGATTATTCCATCACATTCCTTACTTGCGCCTTGTACATGGTGGAAAGGCTTTGAGCAGTCAGGAGGTGATTAACTCGCCACAGAATACCCAGCCTCTGACCGGCTCTTCTTGCCACAGTATTTATGTGGCTGGTCCAGTTAAGTTTCTGGTTAATGGGGACACCAAGATGTTGATAGTGGAGGATTCGGCGATGGTAATGCCATTAAATGTCAAGGGGAGGAGGGTAGACTCTGGCTTCTTGGAGATAGTCATTGCTTGGCACTTCTGTGGCGTGTATGTTACCTGCCACGTATCAGCCCAAGCCTGAACGTCGTCCAGGTCGAGTTGCATGCGGGCATGGATGGCTTCATTATCTGAGGGGTTCTGAATGGCGCTGAACACTGTGCAGTCATCAGGGAACATCCACAAATCTGACCTTATGTTGGAGGGAAGGTCATTGATGAAGCAGCTGAAGATGGCTGGGCCTAGGACACGGCGCTGAGGAACTCCTGCAGGAATGTTCCGGGGCTGTGATGATTGACCTTCAACCACCACAACCATCTTCTTTTGTGCTAGGTATAACTTCAGCCAGTGGAGCGTTTTCCCCCTGATTCCCATTCACTTCAGTTTTACTAGGGCTCCTTAATGTCAGACGTGGTCAAATGCTGCCTTGATGTCAAGGGCAGTCAGTCTCACCTCACAATTGGAATTCAGCTCCTTTGTTCATGTTTGGACCCAGGCTGTAATGAGATCTGGACCCGAGTGTTCCTGGCGGAACCCAAACTGGGCATCAGTGAGAATATTATTGGTGAGTAAGTGCTGCTTGATAGCACTGTCGATGACTCCTTCCTTCATGTTTTGATGATTGAGAATAGACTGAAGGGGCGGTAAAGTGCCGGGTTGGATTTGCCCTACATTTTGTGGGCAGTTTTCCCCATTGTGGGATAGATGCCAGTGTTGTAGCTGTACTGGAACAGCTTGGCCAGATGCGCGGCTGGTTCTGGAGCACAAGTCTTCAGCACTATTGCCGGGATGTTGTCCGGGCCCATATCCTTTGCTGTATCCAGTGCGCTCAGCCGTTTCTTGATATCACATGGCGTGAATGGAATTGGCTGAAGACTGGTTTCTTTGATGGTGCGGATCTCGGGAGTAGGCCGATATGGATCAACCACTCGGCACTTCTGGCTGAAGTTGTTTGCAAACGCTTCAGCCTTGTCTTTTGCACTCACGTGCTGGGCTTCACCATCATTGAGGATGGGGATATTCTTGGAGCCTCCACCTCCCATTAGTTGTTTAATGGTCCACCAACATTCACGACTGGGTGTGGCAGGACTGCAGAGTTTTGATCTGATCTGTTGATTGTGGGATCGCTTAGCCCAGTCTATTGCATGCTGCGTCTGGTATTAAGTCCTGTTTTGCAGATTCCCCAGGTTGGCACTTCATTCTTAGGTACGCCTGGTGCTGCTCCTGGCATGCTCTTCTACACTCGTTGTTGAATCAGGGTTGGTCCCCTGGCTTGGTGGTAATTGTAGAGTGAGTGATATGCCTAGTCATGTGATTACAGATTGTGGTGGAATACAATTCTGTTGCTTCTGATGGCCCACAGCGACTCCTGGAGGCTCAGTTTTGAACTGCTAGTCTGTTCTGAACCTATACCATTTAGCACAGTGGTAGTGCCACACAACACCAAGGTGGGTGTTCTCAGAGTGAAGACGGGACTTCGTATCCACAGTGTTTTTGCGGTGGTCACTGCTGCCAATGCTGTCATGGTCAGAAGCATCTGCGACAGGTAGATTGGAGAGGAAGAGGTCAAGGAGGTTTTTCCCTCACCATCTGTCACAGTCCCAGACTGGCAGTTATGTCCTTCAGGACTCGGCCAGCTCGGTCAGTAGTGGTGCTGCTGAGCCACTCCTGGTGTTGGACATTGAAGTCCTCCACCCAGGGTACAATCTGCGCCCTTATACACTCAGTTCTTCTTCCAAGTGGTGTTCATATATTTTGGCCAGTAAAAGCAGCAAACCTGAGGATTAGGAGCAGTTTAGGATTCAGCAAAGGAGGGAAAATGGATTAATTAATAGGGGAATAAAGATTATGAGAGTAAGCTTACAGGGAACATAAAAACTGACTGTAAAAGCTTCTATAGATATGTGCAGAGAAAAAGATTGGTGATGTGAAGCATCGGTCCCTTGCAGTCAGAATCAGGGGAATGTATAATGGGGAACAAGGAAATGGCTGACCAATTAAAGACATACTTTTGTTCTGGCTTCACAAATGAGAACACAATTACCCTCCCAGAGATGTCGGGCAACATAGGGTCTAATGAGAGGGAGGAATTGACTGAAATCAGTATTTGTAGGGAAATGGTGTTAGCAAAATTGATGGGATTGAAGGCCAATAAATCCCCAGGGCCTGATAATGTACATCCTAGTATACTTAAGGAAGTGGCCCTAGAAATAGTAGATGCATTGCTGGTCATCTTCCAAAATTCTATGGACTCTGGAACAGTTCCCATGGATTGGAGGATAGCTAATGTAACCCCACTATTTATAAAGGGTGGTAGAGAGAAAACAGGGAATTATAGAATGGTACGCCTGACATTGGTAGTGGGGAAAGTACTAGAGTCAATTATAAAAGATGTAATAGCAGAGCACTTGGAAAACAGTGACAAAGTCAACATCGATTTACCAAAGGTAAATCATGCTTGACTAATCCAGTGGAATATTTTGAGGATGTAACTGGTAGAATAGATAAGGGAGAACCAGAGGATGTTGTGTATTTGGACTTTCAGAAGGCTTTTAATAAGGTCCCACATAAGAGGTTGGCGTGTAAATTTAAAGCACCTGGGATTGGGGGTAAGGTACTGACTTGGATAGATAACTGGTTGGCAGACAGGAAGCAAAGAGTTGGAATAAACGGGTCTTTTTCTGAGTGGCAGGCAGTGACTAGTGGGGTACCGTAGGGATCGGTGCGAGGAGCCCAGCTATTCACAATATATATAAATGATCTAGACAAGGGAACTAGATGTAATATCTCCAGGTTTGCAGACGACACAAAGCTGGGTGGGTGTCTCTGCTGTGTGGAGGATGCAGATAAACTCCAGTATGATTTAGACAGGTTAGGTGATTGTGCAGATGCATGACAATTGCAGTATATTGTGGATAAATGCGGGGTTGTCCACTTCGGTGGCAAAAACAGGAAGACAGATTATTATCAGACCGGCAATAGATTGGGAGAAGGGGAAGTGCAAGGAGACATGGGTGTCCTTGTCCACCAGTCGCTGAAGGTAAGCATGCAGGTGCAGCAGGTGGTTAAGATGGCAAATGGTATGTTGGCCTTCATAGCGAGAGAATTTGAGTACAGGAGCAAGGATGTCTTGCTGCAGTTGTTCAGGGCCTTAGTGAGACCACACCTTGAGTATTCTGTGCCGTTTTGGTCGCCTTATCTGAGGAAGGATGTTCTTGCCATGTAGAGAATGCAGCGAAGATTCACCAGACTGATACCTGGGATGGCAGGAATGACGTATGAGGAGAGATTGGATCGATTAGGCATACATTTGCTGGTGTTTAGAAGAATGGGAGGGGATCTCATTGAAACTTATAAAATTCTAACAGGACTAGACAGACTAGATGCAGGTAGGATGTTCCCGATGGCGGGGGAGTCCAGAACCAGGGGTCACAGTCTAAGGATAAGGATTAAGCCATTTAAGACTGAGCTGAGGAGGAATTTCTTCACCCAGAGAACGTTGAACCTGTGGAATTCTCTGCCACACAGGGAAGTTGAGGCCAATTCATTAAGTATATTCAAGAAGGAGTTGGATATATTTCTTCAGGCTAAAGTGATCAAGTGATATGGGGATAAAGCAGGGACAGGGTACTGAATTTGGATGATCAGCCATGATCTCATTAAATGGCGGAGCAGGATCGAGAGGCCGAATGGCCTACACCTGCTCCTATCTTCTATGTATCTATGTTCAACATGGAGGAGTACTGATTCATCAGCTGAGGGAGAGCAGTATGTGGTAATCAGCTGGAGGTTTCCTTGACCATGCTAGACCCCTCCTGATTTTGAACACATCTATCAAATCTCATCGCTATCTTCTCTACTCTGAGGAGAACAACGAAAACGTCTCAATCTATACACCTAACTGAAGTCCCTCATCCCCTGAAACAAGCTTGTAAATCTTTTCTGCCTTCACATTCTTCCTGAAATGTTGTGCCCAGAATCCTCCAGCTGAGGCCTAACCAATGATATATAAAGGCTCAGTATTACTTCCTTGATTTTGTACTCTATGCCTCTATTAATAAAGCCAAGGATCCCGTGTGCTTTTTAACAGCCTTCTTAACTTGTCCCGCCACATTCAGAGATAGATATTTACACCCCCAGGTCTCTCTGTTCCTGCACCCGATTTAAACTTGTATCATTTAGTTTGTATTGCCTCAGTTCAATCATCCCACCAAAATGGATCACTTCACACATCTGCTATGTCTCTGCCCATTTCATTATTTACGACAGTTCTGAGTTTCCTGTCATCTGCAGACTTTGATATTTTGCCCAGTATACCCAAGTCCAGGTAATTAATGTATATGAGAAAGAGCATTGGTCCTAATACCGACCCCTGGGGAACAGCACTGTATATTTCCCTCCAGTCTGAAAAATAACCGTTCACCACTATTTACAACTGACACACGTGCACAGCATCGCACTCATTCTATAAACACCCATTTTATATATAAACACCACACACATATACATAACAACAACTTGCATTTATGTAGCACCTTTAAAGTAGTAAAACGTCCAAAGGCGCTTCACAGGAGCGATTATCAGACAGAATTGTACACCGAGCCACATAAGGAGATATTAGCACAGGTGACCAAAAGCTTGGTCAAAGTGGTAGATTTTAAGGAGCGTCTTAAAGGAGGAAAGAGAGGCGGAGATGTTTAGGGAGGGAATTCCAGAGCTTAGGGCCTCGGCTCACACACACAGTTTGTATTTTTACACGGCCTTGTTTGCAGTTATGAATATTGCTTCCAGCCGCAAGTTTAATTGTTTTTCAGAAGCTGCTCGACCAGTTGTGTATTTTGGAGCAGTTTCCCAGTTTATTTCCATGTGATGATTGTGGGGGCTCGGTGTGTGTAATTGGATTTGCTGCAGTCAGCCAGCAGCAGGTGGTGAAAGCGGGCGTGAGACGGTGAGTGACAGGTGAGCGCTGCTTCTGATGCTGTCTGACACCCGGGGGACTCGAGTGGGCGGGGATTATAAAGCCCGTTCATTACTCCAAGGCAGGAGAAATGAAACAGTGTTTGATGAACGTGTATATATACAAACATCGTTGGTTGCAGTGTGGAGCTCGTGGCGCAACGGTACCGTGTCTGACTCCAGATCAGAAGGCTGCGTGTTCAAATCACGTCGAGGTCATCGTTTTTTTGGATAATCCCGTAATTAATATTTTCTTTGCTGTTTCACGATAACCAGACCCTTGCTCTAAAGTCTGTCTCACTGTTTCCCCAGTGTCAGGGAGTGAAGCGCCTGATGCCCTCATGTATTTAATTTTACTATTCACAAATACAGTTATTCGTTCAAAGTCAACCTGCAGGTGGCCACACATAGAATAAACAGAGCCAGAGAGACAGACAGAATCGGGAAACACCGGGAAATCGGCAAGGGATATTGACAAGCAGATGTTTCCGAGACCAGAACCTGTCATCATTGATGAAGAACTGGATCCGGTCCCAAAAACTATCAGCACAGAGCTGGATATACTGGGTTTATAAAGATTGCTGATATTGCCAGCCCACCTGTCCTCTCTTGGCACTTGGTTCTACCCATAGCCCTGAATAAAGAAGGTAATGACCTGGGGAGTGGATTACCTGAAGAAACTGAAGATGAGAACTCTACTTCTCAGATTGCTGGAAAGATGCCATAGTTTTGTGTCTAAAAGCGCTTTGCGATCAGAACATTGCCTGAAGCCCTGTGGTTAATGAAAGGGCTTTTGATGCTTGATTTTCTTACACACCTTGGAATTCAGGAGAACCTGGTTCATGGTTTGCAGGACAAGTTAAACCCCTGGAGCGGAGCCACCAGGCACCTGGCTGCAAGCAGCGACAAAGACGTTCAAAGTGATCAGACCCGGCGAGCTCAGTTGCCAGAGTGTGAGACTCTTAATTTCAATGTTCGTTAGTTCGAACCCCACGTTGGGCGAAAGCATTTTGATAAACTTTACGTTGCTTTCACGGGAAAGCATCATTAATTAACCAATAATCTTCTTTTGCACAATGAAAGAAATGCTAACAGTGGTAGAGTCGATAGTTCAATAATTTGTACCGTTGCCCTTATCTCATTATACACACTGAACTTTAGGAGTCTGGTTTAAAAATGGTCACTGCTGATGACACCAGGAATCTGGGGAGCTTTGGTCAAATTTAACAGGACCGGTTATTTCTACCGTGCACAGAAAATAGAATCAGTAGTGAACATAAAATCCCATTGTGCTGAATTTCAGATTCAACGCAGTCAGCTGAGAAATAAAGTGAAATTAATTTACAGTGAAAAGATTTGGAAGTAAGTGTTACTCGTATTTCTGCCTTTAATTCAAGTTTGTGGCTTCTGACTCCCTTTCACGCCTCTGACTAAGAAAGGAGGGGCTTGACGTTGACCAGACTGCACGGGCCCTGAAATATGTGAGCTCATCCTTTATATTGAGTTGTTTCCCAGTTTTTTTATTGGTGTCAGCTTTAGCTTAGCGGTTACTTCGCTACTACCTGTTTAAATTTAAGCACTGTCTTACCGCGGGCGCTGCCTAGCGTTTGTATTGTCAGTTGCAATCCCCTTTTACATCGAAACACATTGTAACCGTGATTTTAATTTAGCAGTGTGAAATTTTTCTAGGACAACTTTAAACGATTCATAACCGATTCCTTTCAACACTTTGACCCGGGTTCGATTCCCGGTTAGGGAATTAATTTTGATATCACCGTTTTTAATTAATTAATGCGAAGTAATTTTATTAAATTAATAACATGCATCTAATGTGATAAAATAAGAATTGATTTAATAACCATTATTGAACCAATAACTTCCTTTTGCAGAATGAAATACATTAAAATATGCTTACTGAGGGACAGTCGAAATACAGTGAATTATTTTGCTCTTGCATGTGCTGAACTTTTAACCCATATCTCATTTTACACATCGTATTTTAGGAGAATGCTTTCAAATGTTCATTGCTTGTGAGAGCAGGGATCTGGGGCAACTTCTGTTAAATTAAACAGGACCGGCTATTTCACAGAAAAAAATATTCTCTGCCAATGTTTTCAGATCATAGACTGACCGATCTTTCTTAGTGGATGACTTGACATTTGCCCACATTGACCTCCATTAATCACATTTCAGGGGAGATTTAAGAGAGTTGTTCAAAATTATGGGGGAAACAGTTTCCACTGGCATGAGTGTCAGCAGGGCTATGGGGGAAGAGCAGCGGAGTGGGACTATTTGGATAGCTCTTTCAAAGGTACAACATCAATTGTTCATTTTAATCTGCGACTGAGAGATTTTTGTTAACCAAAGGTATTTAGGGATAATTCAAGTCAGTGAGACCCTTCATAATTGTTTCAATCATCATTAATCAACCCACAACATTGTGTTGCTCACTGCAGGAATTAATAACAAGTTTACTGGGTGACAGACAAACTGCGATAACTTATTATAGAATCATAAAATCAGACAGCACAGAAGGAGGCCATTCGCCCCATAGTGCCTGTGCCTCTTTGAAAGAGCAATCCAATTATTCCCACTGCCCTGCTCTTTTCCCAAAGCCGTGCAAGTGTTTCTTTTTCAATTTCCTTCCCCTTTGAAAGTTAATATTGAATCTGCTTCCACCACCATGTCAGGCAGAAAAATATTGACGTTAATATTATCCGAGGCCCATTTCACACAGTAATTTCCATGCTTTGCATGTCATGAATTTGTTCCCTTCTCATTTTATACACTTTATTTTAGCAGTTTGCTCTGCAAACCATGAACTAGATTCTCCTGAATTCCAAGGTGTGTAAGGAAATCTAGCTCACCTGTCAGTCACTGTCTCTGGCCTGCTTTCACCACCTGCTGCCGGTGGACTGCAGAAAATCCAGTTACACACACCGAGCCCCCACAATCATCACATCACAGGGAAATAAACTGGGAAACTGCTCCAAATACACAACTGGTCGAGCAGCTTCTGAACAACAATTCAACTTGCTGCGTATGGACAATATTCAGAACTGTGAACCACGCCGTGTAAAAATAAAAACAGTGTCATAGAATCATAGATTCAACATTAACTTTCAAAAGGGAAATGTAGTTGAAAAAGAAACACTTGCAGGGCTATGGGGAAAGAGCAGGGCAGTGGGACTCATTGAATAGTTCTTTCAAAGAGCCGGCACAGGCACGATGGGGTTTAATGGGTTCCTTCTGTGCTGTCTGATTCTACAAAAATGTTACTAAAGTTTGACTCTCACCTGGAAAACATGTTAGCGTTCCCTTCAGTGTGCAACAAAAAGCAGTGGGTCGATTAAGAGAATTATTAAGTGTCTAACAGACTTGAATTATTTTATTAAACAGTTTTGTAAGAACCAATGGGTCGCGGCGATGAGAGCGCCGAATCCTAACCACTAGACCACCAGGGAACACTTGTACAAACTGCAATATCTCGCAGATCCTTGCTCGCTTACTACCAGCAGATCAAAACCGTATTTTAGCTTTGGTCACCTTACCTGTTGAAGGATATACTTGCCTTAGATGGGGTGTGAGAAGGTTCAGCAGACTGATTCCTGCAATGAGAGGGCTGTCCTATGAGGAGCGATTGAGTAGATTGGGCCTATACTCTCTCGAGTTGAGAAGAACGAGAGGTGATCTCAGTGAATCATACAATCATACAGCTACTTATGCAACTGCCTTTTGAAAACCACGATTGAATCTGCCTCCAGCACCCTTTCAGGCAGTGCATTCCGGATCCTACGATCGATATCTGTAAACCAAGTCTGACAGTGGCACAGTAATTAGTGAGGATAGGAGCAGAAAATTGCAAAGGGACATTGATTGAGTGGGAAAACTGGAGGCATCTGATTCAGAAGATTCGGGGGCGACCTGGAAATTCGAGAGTTTAATGATTTTGAAAGGAACATTTTTGACTTGTGCAGTTTCGGTTAGAGAAATGTTAGTGAGAACAGTGAATTCAATGTCCAATCAGGCACAGAAAGAGAAATAAAGAGAGGAAAATAAATGTTGGATTAAGAGGGGGCAGCGATGAATCGCCATTGCAGTGCTGGTCCCGCCACAAACTGTTCCTCAGCCGCAGACTTCATGATGATCTGGAGACCTGAGCTCACAATCCCACCACGGCAGGTCGTGGAAGGATTAAAATCGGGGATGTGTAAGAGCCCAGAATTGGAGGAGTGCAGAGGTCACAGAGGGTGTAGGGCTGGAGAAGGTTACAGAGATAGAGAGGGGCGAGTCCATGGAGGGATTTCAAAACAAGGAAGAGAATTTGAAAATTGAGTTGTCGGCTGGTTGGGAGCCAATGTAGGTGAGTGAGAGCCGAGGTGATGGGTGAACGGGACATGGTGCGAGTTAGGATACGGGCAGCAGAGGATTGGATGAGATGAAGTTTATGGAGGGAGGGTGATGGGAGGCCTTCCAGGAGTACATTAGAATCGTCAAGTCTAGAGGTGACAAAGGCAAGGATGAGGGTTTCAGCAGCAGATCAGCGGTGGAGTCGGGCGACGTTACAGAGGTGGAAGTAGACCGTCTTGGGCGGAAGCTCATCTCAGTGTCAAATGCAGCACCAAGGTTGCAAGCTGTCTCATTCAGTCTCAGTGGCCAGGGATTGGGATGAAGTCGGTGGCTCGGGAACGGAGTTTGTGTCGGGGACCAGCACTGCAATGGCGATACATCACTGCCCTCTCAAGGCTACTTGCAAACCTCGCCCAGCAGCAATATTGGAAGAACTGGGCAAATTTTACCTCCACCATTCCATTCCAGCCTTTTCTCATCCAAACCTTCAGCTTCGACATTTTCCCGCTGCTGAGCAGCCAATCACACAGCTGCCATCAAAATTACTTTTACAAAAGCTGGGACAAGAGGGTACCAGGTTCCACCGAGATTTGAACTCGGATTGCTGGATTCAAAGTCCAGAGTGCTCACCATTACACCATGGAACCCTTACACACTATTCCGAGCCTAATTCGCTTTTTTCCAACTCACCTGCCATTCACAGCTGCTGAGTATTTTCAGCAAATTCTGTTTTTATTTCAAACTTCCAGCATCCGCAGCATTTTGTCTTGTGTTAGAAAAGAAAACGGAATCCTGGGCTTTACAGACAGAGGCATAGAGGGCAAAAGGAAGGAAGTTATACCAAACCTTTAGAGTATTGTGTGTAATTCAGGCACTGCGCTTTCGGACGGATGCGGGACTTCAGTTCCGTCGAGTAGTGGAGAAGAAGAGGCTGTTCTCCTCAGAGCAGAGAAGATAAGGGAAGATTTTGTCGACGTGTTCAACATCATGAAGAGTTTTAATAAAGTAAAGAAGGAGAACATTTTCCTGCGGCAGAAGTGTTGCTAACCAGAAAACACATATTAAAGTGATTGGATAAAGTATCAGTAATAAGGTTCTCTCGGGCTTTTGTTGGCCGATTTACTGGTAAAGCTGGGAATTGAGGGGAAACTGGTTCATGGTTTGTAACACAAGCAGTGCGCGGGGTCAGACCGGCCCGGCTAGCTCAGTCGGTAGAGCCTGAGACTCTTAATCTCAGGGGCGGTTTGTGTTTCAAATTATTGGGCTGGTTTCACAGGAGATCCCCAGCTCTAAATCCCCTACACCTCTCGGTCAATGACTCTTTCAAAAAATGCGATTCAACAACATTATCAGGAAATCTGAAGTGTTTATAAACACCGGAAGCTGACACACCAGGGAAGACCTCACAGTCTTGGACACAGAGTGAAATACACTGAAGTGTTTATAAAAAGTTACAGAACACAACACGTGTGTAAAATTCCCCGTTGTTTTCTCGGCCCTGATGGGTTGTGAAGGGAAAGACAGGCCGAAGTCCCACTGAGCCGCACTGACCCCGAGCCAAGGTGAAATTAAAATCAGTTCAATCTTTAGCAGCGGGCGGCTGGAGAGAGACAAGATTCCGGAGCTCGGAATCGCCTTTAAAATGAGCCCAAAAATTTAAAACACAAACTCCCCGCCGTGGGGATGAAGTATCCGACACTCCACCGACTGGGCTAGCCGGACTGGTCTGTCGCAAGGACCCTGCCTGTGCTCCAGTTTCCTTACAATTCCCCGGTTTATCAGTAAATCCACCAGCAAAAGCCCGAGGGAACCTTATTAATGATTCATTGTCCAATTACTTGAATAGAAAGCGAGCGGAGGAGAAGGATTGAGAGCCTTCAGTGTGGGACAGAAGTGATGTTGTTTGACGGAGAAGCGACACAATCTCAATCAGTGCAGAGAGAGGTGAGCCAGCGGGTCACCTTCTCCCTGAACACATCCTTCTGTCTTGTGGCTGACAAACTGAGCAGAGGTTTCGGGACTGCAGCAATTATCACGCTCGCCTTACACACGAAATGCCCCCGGTTCTGCTCCAGGGCGGGATGAATGATTTTGGAACTTGCTCCAGTTGAACCTCCAGGGGCGAGTTTCTTCCCCTGTGTAAAAGCGGCGACAATTGTCGGTTCCTCTTAAACTGAACAACGGCTGCAACAGATTCCCGGTGTGACAAACACTGAACATTTTTAACCAACTGCTGTTGAAAATTCTTCACAAGCAAAAGACAAAACACTTATGAAAGTTTTGCCTGTCACTCGGTGACCATGTTTGGATTTCCTTCAGTCTGAAACAGAAAGTTGATTCTTCAATTAGAACAATTGTCCATCTTTTTACAGAGTTTAATGAGTTTTGTGAAAATCAAATAATAACGTGTATTAATACAAAAGTTAATCCCGGACCTGCATTTGCAGATCGCAGTTCTCTTCTGTGATGTTCTTGCTGCAACTAATTACGGCAGAGATTCCCGTAGTGTAGTGGTTATCACGTTTTGAAAACCTTCCCCATTAAAATTGAATTAATATAAGAAAATGGAAGAAATTATGTGCTGACATTTCAATAAAGTTAAAAATCTCAACGAACCCGTATATTTTCTCTGCACAATTCTGCACAGACTGACACTCAGCACAGATACCGACAGTGTCCCTGCCTCACTCCCGTTTCCTGCCCTGAAGGCGCAGAAAGCCCCTCTCAAAGCTGCACATTCAACTGGTTTCAGTGGATCCGCGGGAAACCTTGAAAGGATCCTGCAGCGTCGCCTCGGATAATAACGATAGATCGTCACCATATTTCACCCACCGCAGCAACCACGTCCATTTCAGTATGAGTCCCCTTTTTAACTCTTTCGCGCCAGGCAAACTGTTTGTACAAAATGACACTTTTTCGATGAGAACACAACAGACGTGTTCGTGAAAGCACGGCACCAAGAGCGGGTAGGCATCCACTTGAAATCGATTTCCTCCTGTGTTTTTCTCTGGATGTTGTCTCTCTCGGTGCCGGGCGAACAATTCATTGATGCATTTGTCCTGAACTGAAGCCTTTTGCCCATCTCGCGGGGTCAGAGCCGCTCTGTCTGTCTCGTACCTGCTTGTGAACTTTATCGGGAACAGGCCGCCTGTTCAACGTTCATCAGAAAACCCAGAAAGACAAATAAACAGAAAGATGTGTCTCTCAGCCCCGGTGGCAAAGGTGCAATGAATGTTAATCCAAATAAATCCCCCGTGAGATTCTGTGTGCATCGGCTTCCTTATAAAGTTTGTATTTGAAATGTGCGGGAAATGCGTAAAATTATGAAAATATTCCCATGTCCCGTACGGGGATCGAGCCCACGACCTTGACGTTATTAACACACTTTCATCACCAACTGAGCTAACCGGTCACAGTTTACCCGTTGGGCAGGCCCGAACCCAGGCTGGGAGATTGTCTTTCAGGCTCACACTGGGTGACCGAGTTACTGCACAAACATTGAACAGACCACATCGCATAGACATTGTTCCTATATACAACTGGGCAGAGTCTAAATCGAAAGTAACAGTAAAAGAGCTCTTTAATCTAACAAACCTCATTCTAAAAATTATTATCGCACCACCGCTGAACAGTTCCTCCCTCAGTCCCGGTATAAAAACAGTTGGGGGGATCCTGCCTGGATTCAAATCGGCAGCAATCGGTTGGAGCGGGATCTAACGGGTCCGATACGGTTTTACTCCCATTCCTTTGGGAGACGCCTGTTCAGGAGTGGAAAACTTGCTCTGATTCGCTCCTCTTAAAGTGAAGAAGGAAAATATAATTAAAACCTGCCGAAACCCGGGATTGAAACAGGGACCTTTAAAACGCTTTCCCAACTGAGCTATTTCGGCTTCACAGCAAATTAAATATTCTGTCATTCTTTCGGAGGATTTTCTAACCCCGGGAGGGATTGCCCCTCTCACTCATTCCTCACTTCGGCCAATGTGACCCGACCAGATCTAGGAGCTCAGGTTCTGTTAATGTAAAGCTGGGGTGTTGATAAAAATACAAAGCTGACACAGCACGGGGGACCTCACCATGTTGGACACAGCGTGAAATGCACTGAAATGTTCAAATAAAGTTACAGAGCACAACACATGTGTAAAATTCCTGTTCTTTTCTCCGCACTGATGGGTTGTGAAGGGAGAGACGGGCCGAAGTCTCACTGAGCCGCACTGATCACGCGACAAGGTGAAATTATGTCAAATTCAATCTTCAGCAGCGACATGCTGGAGAGAGATCAGAGTCCCGAATCAAGGAGTAATGTTCGGATACTAATGTTGAATCTCATTTATATCAAACTCTCCTTGAATTTTCTGCTGGGGGTGTCAGAGCTGGGGATCGCCTGTGAAAACAGCTGAAAACATTGAAATAACAACCTCAGTCCCTCCGACAATGAAGGTTACATTTCTTTAATTTGCACAAGTAAACAGAGTCTGGACAGTTGCTATCTTGCTCTCTGTGACCTGAGGTTTTTTCTCGTAAACTCCGGCTTTAGTATATGTTGTAATCGATTTTTACGCCAGTCTCTGTGGCGCAATCGATTAGCATGTTCGGTTATTAGCCGAAAAGTTGGTGGTTCGCACCCACCCAGTGAAGGTGCGTTAACCTTTTCCAGGTTTTCAAAATGTGTATTTTGGCTGCAAGATCATGGGATAAACTGTAGCACTGGGTACAATGTCGGTGAGTATGAGATCATCCATTGGGATCCGAGAAAGCCATTCCGTAACATTTGATTAATGGTGACTGACTAATAGGAACATGAGGAGGCCATTCAGCCCCTCAGCCTTGTTCCTTCATGATGTGCCTCAATGAATCCGAGACTCAACGTTAACGGAGCAAAGCAAGGCTTTTATTAACTCAGAAAGTAATACACAGTGGAGAAGTGTCTCTCATCCAGAGATCTGCTGTACTGCCTGTGAGACACACTGGGGCCTGCTTAAGTAGGGGCCAGGTATGGGCGGAGCCCTACACACAATACAATACAGGTAAGGAAATGAAACTGAAACTAAACTCCCCTGCTTGTCACAGTCACAGGCACACTCAAACACAGAGAATACAGAGTGCCTGATGAATGGCATATTTCATCACATTCACCCCTTCTACAGATTTAGTCTGTTCTGGGGTTTGATAGTCCTCTGTGACCGACATTGCTGTTGTGGTGCCGCGGGTGTCAGCTGGGTGTCATCGGTGGCCTCCTGGGTCTCTGCCGGTGGCGCCGCCAGGGTTGTTGAAGGGGTAGTTGGTGGGGGCACCGTTGGTCGATGTTCTTCCAGGGGTGATGAAAGGATAGTGGGTGGGTAAGAGTTGCTGTGATCGTTGTTGCTGTTGTTGTCGTGGTTGTTGTCATTACCGGCTGGGGCGACGTCTTTTATGGACACGGTGTCCTCCCTTCCGTCGGCGTGCCGGACATATGCGTATTGGGGGTTGGCGTGGAGTAGGTACACTGACTCCACGAGAGGGTCCGTCTTGTGGCCCCTCACATGCCTCCGTACAAACACCGGACCTGGGGTGGAGAGCCATGACGGCATGGATACGCCTGAGGTGGATTTCCGTGGAAAGACAAACATTCGTTCATGAGGCGTGGCATTAGTGGCAGTACACAATAGCGACTGTATCGAATGGAGCACATCTGGGAGGACTTCCTGCCAGCGGGAGATAGGGAGGCCCTTGGTCCTTAGAGCTAGAGTGACTGCTTTCTATACTGTCCCATTCTCTCGCTCCTCCTGGCCGTTACCCTGGGGGTTGTAGCTGGTGGTACGGCTCGTGGCGATCCCCCTGGACAGCATGTACTGGCGTAGCTCTTCACTCATGAAGGACGCCCCCCTATCCGTATGGAGGTTGCTCGGCATACCGAACAGGCAGAACAGGCTGTTGAGGCATTTAATGACCGTGGCGCTGGTCATGTCTGGGCAGGGGAAGTCGAATGGGAAACGGGAGTATTCGTCCACAATGTTCAGGAAGTAAACACTGCGGTCGACTGACGGGAGGGGGCCCTTGAAATCTAAGCTGAGCCGCTCAAAGGGCCGTGTAGCTTTGATTAAGTGGGCTCTGTCTGGGTGTTAGAACCGAGGCTTGCATTCAGCACAAGTGCGACAGTTCCTGGTCAGAGACCGAACTTCCTCAATCGAGTAGGGTAATTTGCGGGACTTTATGAAGTGGAACAGCCGTGTGACCCCTGGGTGGCAGAGGTCGTTGTGGATGGTCTGTAGCCGATCCCCGGTGGCGCTGGTACACATCCCTCGTGAGAGGGCGTCGGGGGATTCGTTAAGGGCCCCTGGCCGGTAAATGATGTCATACTCGAAGGTGGAGAGCTCGATCCGCCACCTGAGAATCTTATCATTTTTAATCGTCCCCTTCTGTTTATTATTAAACATAAACGCTACCGACCGCTGGTCGGTAAGTAGGGTGAAGCGCTTGCCGGCTAGGTAGTGGCGCCAGTGGCACACTGCCTCCACGATGGCTTGGGCCTCCTTTTCCACGGAGGAGTGTCTGATCTCGGGCCCTTGGAGGGTCCTCGAGAAGAAAGCTATGGGCCGCCCCACCTGGTTGAGGGTGGCCGCCAAGGCAAAGTCAGACGCATCACTTTCCACTTGAAAGGAGTGTTCTCGTCCACTGCCTGTAGCGTGGCCCGCTCAATATCCCGCTTAATGCTTTTGAAGGCGGCATGGGCCTCAGCAGAGAGCGGAAAAGAGGATGCTTTCAAGAGGGGGCGGGCTTTGTTGGAGTAGTTGGGGACCCATTGGGCATAATAAGAAAATTACCCCAGGCACCTTTTCAGGGCTTTGGGAGTGTTGGGCAGGGGCAGCTCCCGTAGGGGGCGCAGTCGGTCGGGGTCTGGTCCAATTTCCCCATTCTCCACCACGCTGCCTAGTATGCAGAGGCGCGTGGTGTTGAAAATGCACTTGTCCTCGTTGTAAGTGAGGTTGCGTTTTTGTGCGGTTTTCAGGAACCTCTCGAGGTTCGAGTCGTGATCCTGCTGGTTGTGACCACAGATGGTGACGTTGTCGAGGTAGGGGAAGGTTGCCTGCAAGTGGTGGTCATCGACCATGCGATCCATCTCCCTCTGGAAGACCGAGACCCCATTCGTCACCCCAAAGGGGACTCTGAGGAATTGGTAGAGGCGTCCGTTCGCCTCGAAGGCAGTGTATGGGCGGTCCTCTGGTCTGATAGGGAGCTGGTGGTACGCTGACTTGAGGTCGATGGTGGAGAACACCCGGTATTGGGCAATTTGGTTCACCATTTCTGATATGCGGGGTAGCGGGTAGGTGTCTAGTTGGGTGTATATGTTGATCGTTTGGCTATAGTCGATCACCATCCGTTTCTTCCCGCTACCCCTCACCACCACCACGTGGGCACGCCACGGGCTGTTGCTGTGTTCAATAACGCGCTCCCTCAGCAGCCTGTCCACCTCCGTCACGATAAACCGCCTGTCCTCCCAGCTGTACCTCCTGCTTTTGGTCGCTATTGGCCGGCAGTTGGGAGTAAGGTTCGCGAATAGCGAAAGCGGCTTTACCTTCAGGGTAGCCAGACCGCACACTGTGAGGGGCGGCTGGGACCCACCGTAATTGAGCGTGATGCTTTGGTGTTGGCACTGGAAATCCAGGCCCAAGATCACGCTCGCACATAGACTCTTCATGATTAGTAATTTAAAATTATCGTATACAGTTCCGTTAATGGACAATTGTACCGTGCAGTAACCCATAATGGTCGATGTCTGGGTTTTATCAGCCATAGAGATGGTGCCCCGAGCAGGGACCACCATTAGAGAGAGTTGTTGTGCTAGTTCAGGGTGGATAAAACTCTCCGTGCTTCCACTGTCAATTAAACATTTAACCCCGCACCCGTTTACCTCGATGTCCACCATTGATTTGGATAGCGGGTGCGGTCTGGTCTGGTCCACTTTGACCGATGCCACTGTAGGGCCCTGATCGAGACAAGATGGCGTCCATGCTGTCTGCTCACAAGATGGCGGAACCCACGAGGTCGGGCCACTCCCACGGCGCACACGCAGCGGTGGCGGGTTTTCCAGCGGGGTTTCCTCTGCACACCTTCCTGAAGTGCCCCTTCTTACCGCACTTAAAGCAGGTGGTGCCTTTCGCCGGGCACAGGTTTCTGGTGTGCTTCGGCTGCCCGCAGAAGTAGCAGTTGGGGCCCCGACACGTCGCGGCTGTCGTAGGGCTTCTGGGGGGAGAGCGGGGCCCCGACGGTGTCGGGCTGCCGGGCGGGGAAGATGCCTTCCAAGATGGCGGCGCCCTTGGTGCACACATGGTGGCATGGGCGGCGCGGGCTGAAGAGTAGGCGCCCGAGTTTCTCTGGGCCACAGCCAGGGATCGCGCTGTGTCCACAGCCTGTTTCAGGTCCAATCCCGTTTTTTCCAGTAGTCTCTGCCGGATGTAAGTGGAGCTGAGGCCTGTGATAAAGGCATCACGAACAAGCTCGTTAGTGTACACTGCGGCTTTTACATCTTGGCACTTGCAGTCTTTGCCAAGCGTTTTCAGGGTGACTAGGAACTCATCCAGCGATTCCCCAGGTCGCTGTGTGCGAGTAGCGAGCAGATGCCTAGCGTACACCTCGTTCGTAGGCTGCTGGTAATGCACCTTTAGGATGTCGCAGGTGGCCGGATACGTGTCGGCGTCTTGGATGAGGGCGTAAACCCGGTGGCTTACCCAATTCCGCAGGATTCCGAGTTTCATACTTTCAGCATCCGTAGCGTCTGTGATGGCTGCGGAATTATCCAGGAAGAATTCCATACACTTAAACCAGTGTCCGAATCGTGCCGATGCGTCCGAAGCATGCGGGTCCAAATCCAAATGTTCGGATTTCAAGAGTTGATCCATTGCGTTGAAAATTGAGTTAATAAAATTGATGTGCCTCAATGAATCCGAGACTCAACGTTAACGGAGCAAAGCAAGGCTTTTATTAACTCAGAAAGTAATACACAGTGGAGAAGTGTCTCTCATCCAGAGTTCTGCTGTACTGCCTGTGAGACACGCTGGGGCCTGCTTAAGTAGGGGCCAGGAATGGGCGGAGCCCTACACACAATACAATACAGGTAAGGAAATGAAACTGAAACTAAACTCCCCTGCTTGTCACAGTCACAGGCTCAATCAAACACAGAGAATACAGAGTGCCTGATGAATGGCATATTTCATCACACTTCATTCAATTAGATCCTGGATAATCTGTATCTCAGCTGCATTGGCCCGCCTTGGTTCCATATCCAGTTTCACCAGTTTGGAATGGTCTCATTTTTAGGTGCGCCTGGTGCCGCTCCTGTCCTGCTCTTCTACACATCTCACTGAACCAGGTTTGGACCCTTGGCTTGAGGGTAATGGTAGAGTGATGGATCTGCCCGACCAGATTGTGGTTGAATACAATTCTGCTGCTGCTGATGGCCCAGAATTGCACAGAGAAACTATATGTGCTTTAAGAGATTTTATTTTATTCATCGTTAACCACAAACTTAATTAACTTATTCATGTTAATTCATTTTTAATGGGGAATATTTTACAAAATGTTTCTGACCCAAAGTGGTGGAACCGGAGACACTCAATGTTTTCAAGGGAAGACTGGATAGGCACTAGAGGGAAATAAACTTGCAGGGCTACGGGGAGAGAGCAGGAAATGAGACTGACTGGGTTGCTCGACAGAGAGCCGGCACGGACTCAATGGTCCGAATGGCCCCCTTCTGTCCTATTTTGACTCACTGATCTTGAGCCAATAACTTTCTTTTGCAGAATGAAATACATTAAAATATGGTTACTGAGGGATAGTCGAAATACAGCGGATTATTTTGCTCTTGCATGTGCTGAACTTTTAACCCATATCTCATTTTACACATCGTATTTTAGGAGAATGCTTTCAAATGTTCATTGCTTGTGAGAGCAGGGGTCTGGGGCAACTTCTGTTAAATTAAACAGGACCGGCTATTTCACAGAAAAAAAATATTCTCTGCCAATGTTTTCAGATTATAGACTGACCAATCTTTCTTAGTGGATGACTTGACATTTGCCCACATTGACCTCCATTAATCCCATTTCAGGGGAGATTTAAGAGAGTTGTTCAAAATTATGGGGGAAACAGTTTCCACTGGCAGGAGTGTCAGCAGGGCTATGGGGGAAGAGCAGCGGAGTGGGACTATTTGGATAGCTCTTTCAAAGGTACAACATCATTTGTTCATTTTAATCTGCGATTGAGAGAATTTTGTTAACCGAAGGTATTTAGGGATAATTCAAGTCAGTGAGAACCTTCATAATTGATTCAATCATCATTAATCAACCCACAACATTGTGTTGCTCACTGCAGGAATTAATAACAAGTTTACTGGGTGACAGACAAACTGCGATAATTATTATAGAATCATAGAATCAGACAGCACAGAAGGAGGCCATTCGGCCCATAGTGGCTGTGCCTCTTTGAAAGAGCGATCCAATTATTCCCACTGCCTGCTCTTTTCCCAAAGCCCTGCAAGCGTTTCTTTTTCAATTTCCTTCCCCTTTGAAAGTTAATATTGAATCTGCTTCCACCACCATGTCAGGCAGAAACATATTGACATTAATATTATCCGAGGCCCATTTCACACAGTAATTTCCATGCTTTGCATGTCATGAATTTTTCCCCTTCTCATTTTACAATCTTTATTTTAGCAGTTTGCTCTGCAAACCATGAACCAGGTTCTCCTGAATTCCAAGGTGTGTAAGGAAATCTAGCTCACCTGTCAGTCACTGTCTCTGGCCCGCTTTCGCCACCTGCTGCCGGCGGGCTGCAGCAAATCCAATTACACACACCGAGCCCCCACAATCATCACATCACAGGGAAATAAACTGGGAAACTGCTCAAAATACACAACAGGTCGAGCAGCTTCTGAACAACAATTCAACTTGCTGCGTATGGACAATATTCAGAACTGTGAACCAGGCCGTGTAAAAATAAAAACAGTGTCATAGAATCATAGATTTAACATTAACTTTCAAAAGGGAAATGTAGTTGAAAAAGAAACACTTGCAGGGCTATGGGGAAAGAGCAGGGCAGTGGGACTCATTGAATAGTTCTTTCAAAGAGCCGGCACAGGCACGATGGGGCTTAATGGGTTCCTTCTGTGCTGTCTGATTCTACAAAAATTTTACTAAAGTTTGACTCTCACCTGGAAAACATGTTAGCGTTCCCTTCAGTGTGCAACAAAAAGCAGTGGGTCGATTAAGAGAATTATTAAGTGTCTAACAGACTTGAATTATTTTATTAAACAGTTTTGTAAGAACCAATGGGTCGCGGCGATGAGAGCGCCGAATCCTAACCACTAGACCACCAGGGAACACTTGTACAAACTGCAATATCTCGCAGATCCTTGCTCGCTTACTACCAGCAGATCAAAACCGTATTTTAGTTTTGGTCACCTTACCTGTTGAAGGATATTCTTGCCTTAGATGGGGTGTGAGAAGGTTCACTAGACTGATTCCTGCAATGAGAGGGCTGTCCCATGAGGAGCGATTGAGTAGATTGGGCCTATACTCTCCGGAGTTTAGAAGAACGAGAGGTGATCTCAGTGAATCAGACAATCATACAGCTACTTATGCAACCCCCTTTTGAAAACCACGATTGAATCTGCCTCCAGCACCCTTTCAGGCAGTGCATTCCGGATCCTACGATCGATAGCTGTAAACCAAGTCTGACAGTGGCACAGTAATTAGTGAGGATAGGAGCAGAAAATTGCAAAGGGACATTGATTGAGTGGGAAAACTGGAGGCATCTGATTCAGAAGATTCGGGGGCGACCTGGAAATTCGACAGTTTAATGACTTTAAAAGGAACATTTTTGACTTGTGCAGTTTCGGTCAGAGAAATGGCAGTGAAAGGAAATAAATCCAGAATCTGGAATTCAGCATTTCACCTTCTCGCTGAACAGTTCTTTCTGGATGTTTAGCTAAGCAGAGGTTTCCGTAGTGTAGCGGTTTTTCATGTTCACCGCACAGGCGAAAAGTCTCCGGCTCGATCCTGGGGGGAAACATTATGTTCTAGAAATGGTGCCCGGTTCAAACTGAAAATAAACCTTTCCTATTGCAATTTAATAAATATGAACAATGGAAGAAAACATATTGTAATTAAATATAAATAAAATAAAATATTTCATAGAGGCTGTACATTATCTGATCCCGGACCATTCTTCACAGACTCAACCTCAGCACAGATACCGACAGTGTCCCTCCCTCCCTCCCGTTTCCTGCCCTGATTGTGCAGATAGCCCCTCTCAAAGCTGCACATTCGACTGGTTTCAGTGGATCCGCGGGAGATCTTTAAAGGATCCTGCAGCGGCCCCTCGGATAATAACCATAATAACCATAGATCGTCACCATATTTCACACACCGCATCAACCCCGCCCATTTCAGTCGAAGTCGTCTTAATTTCCACCAAGCAACCTCCCTAGCACTGAAAATTAACTTTTATAAGTGTGGAATCTCATTCCTTCAGATATAAATTGTCCTGCTTTTTGTAGACAGGACATACTTGGGCAATTTTCCACACAGGGAAAGAAACTCGTCCCTGGGGGTTCACCTGGAGCAAGATCCAATATCATTCATCCCGTCCTGGAGCGGAACCAGGGGCATTTCGGGCGTAAGGCGAGCGTGATAATTGCTACAGTCCCAAAACCTCTGCTCAGTTTGTCAGCCGCAAGTCAGAAGGCTGTGTTAAGGGAGAAGGTGACCCGCTGACTCACCTCTCTGCACTGATTGAGATTGTGTCGCTTCTCCGTCAAACAACATCACTTCTGTTGCACACTAAAAACTCTCAATCCTTCTCCTCCGCTCGCTTTCTATTCAAGTAATTGGACAATGAATCAATATTAAGTTTCCCTCGGGCTTTTGCTGGTGGATTTACTGATAAACCGGGGAATTGAGAGGAAACTTGAGCACAGGCAGGGTCCTTGTGACAGACCAGTCAGGCTAGCCCAGTCGGTGCAGTGTAGGATACTTCATCCCGATGGTGGGGAGTTTGCGTTTTAAATTTTTGGGCTGATTTTAAAGGCGTTTCCCAGCTCGGTCAATGAGTGTTTCATATAAATGCGATGCAATAAAATAAGAAAATCTCTCCTTGATTCCGGAATCTTCTCTCTCTCCAGCTGCCCGCTGCTAAAGATTGAACTGACTTTAATTTCACCTTGGCTCGGGTCAGTGCGGCTCAGTGGGACTTCGGCCCGTCTCTCCCTTCACAACCCAAGTATGTCCTGTCTACAAAAAGCAGGACAAATCCGACCCGGCCAATTACCGTCCCATCAGTCTACTCTCAATCGTCAGCAAAGTGATGGAAGGTGCCGTCAACAGTGCTATCAAGCAGCACTTACTCAGCAATAACCTACTAATCGACGCCCAGTTTGGGTTCCGCCAGCGCCACTCAGCTCCTGACCTCATTACAGCCTTGGTCCAAACATGGACAAAAGAGCTGAACTCAAGTGGTGAGGTGAGAGTGACTGCCCTTGACATCAAGGCAGCATTTGATCGAGTGTGGCATCAAGGAGCCCGAGCAAAACTGAAGTCAATGGGAATCAAGGGGAAAACGCTCCATTGGTTGGAATCATATCAAGCACAAAGGAAGTTGGCCGTGGTTGTTGGAGGTCATTCATCTCAATCACATGACTTCACTGCAGGAGTTCCTCAGGGCAGTGTCCTAGGCCCATCCACAGAAACATAGAAACATATAAGATAGGAGCAGGAGTGGGCCATTCGGCCCTTCGAGCCTGCTCCGCCATTCAATGAGATCATGGCTGATCATTCAAATTCAGTACCCTGTCCCTGCCTTCTCCCCATATCCCTTGATCCCTTTAGACTTAAGAAATATATCCAACTATTTTTTGAATATATTTAATGAACTGGCCTCCACCGCCCTCTCTGGCAGAGAATTCCACAGATTCACCACTCTCTGGGTGAAGAAATTCCTCCTCATTTCAGTCCTAAATGGCTTACCCCTTATGCTTAGACTATGACCCCTGGTTCTGGACTCCCCGGCCATCATAAATATCCTTCCTGCATCTAGTCTGTCCAGGCCTGACAGAATTTTATAGGTTTCGATGAGATCCCCTCTCAATCTTCTAAACTGCAGTGAGTATAATCCCAATCGACACAATCTCTCCTCATACGTCATTCCTGCCATCCCAGGTATCAGCCTGGTGAATCTTCGCTGCACTCCTTCCATGGCAAGAACGTCCTTCCTCAGGTAAGGCGACCAAAACTGCACACAATACTCAAGGTGTGGTCTCACCAAGGCCCTGTACAACTGTAGCAAGACATGCTTGTTCCTGTACTCGAACCCTCTTGCTACAAAGGCCAACATACCATTTGCCTTCTTAACCGCCTGCTGCACCTGCATGCTTACCTTCAGCGACTGGTGCACAAGAACACTCAGGTTTCTTTGCACTTCCCCTTCTCCCAATCTATTGCCATTCAAATAATAATCTGCCTTCCTGTTTTTGCCTCCAAAGTGGATAACCTCACATTTATCCACATTATAGTGCATTTGCCATGTTTCTGCCCAATCACCCAATCTGCCCAAATCGTACTGGAGTTTCACGACATCCTCCTCACAGCTTACCCTCCCACCCAGCTTTGTGTCATCTGCAAATTTGGAGATATTACATCCAATTCCCTCGTCCAGATCATTAATATATATTGTGAACAGCTGGGGTCCTCGGACCGATCCTTGCGGTACCCCACTAGTCACTGCCTGCCACTCGGAAAACGACCCATTTATTCCAACTCTTTGCTTTCTGTCCGCCAACCAGTTCTCTATCCAAGTCAATACCTTGACCCCAATCCGATGTGCCTTAATTTTGTACGGTAATCTCTTATGTGGGACCTTATCGAAAGCCTTCTGAAAGTCCAAATACACCACATCCACTGGTTCTCCCTTATCTATTTTACCAGTTACATCCTCAAAAATTTTCAGTAGATTAGTCAAGCATGGTTTACCTTTTGGAAATCCATGTTGACTTTGTCCGATCCTGTCACTGCTTACCAAGTGCTCTGCTATTACATGTTTTATAATAGATTCAAGCATTTTCCCCACTACCGATGTCAGGCTTACTGGTCTATAATTCCCCGCTTTTTCTCTACCACCTTTTTTGAATAGCTGGGTAAAATTAGCTACCCTCCAATCCATGGGTACTGTTCCAGAGTCTATCGATTTCTGGAAGATGATCAGCAATGCATCTACAGTTTCTAGGGCCACTTCCTTAAGTACCCTGGGATGTAGATTATCAGGCCCTGGGGATTTATCGGCCTTCAGTCCCATCAATTTTCCTAACACCATTTCCCTACAAATACTGATTTCTTTCAGTTCCACCCTTTCATCAGGCCCTATGTTCCCTGGCATCTCTGGGAGGTTATTTGTGTCCTACTTTGTGAAGAGAGAACCAAAGTATGAATTTAGTTGGTCTGCCATTTCTTTGTTTCCCATTATACATTCCCCTGATTGTGACTGTTAGGGACCTACGCTTGACTTCACCAATCTTTTTCTCTTCACATATCTATAAAAGCTTTTACAGTCAGTTTTTATGTTCCCTGATAGCTTACTCTCATATTCTATTTTCCCTTTCTTAATTAATCCCTTTGTCCTCCTTTGTTGAATCCTAAACTTGTCCCAATCCTCAGGATTACTGCTTTTTCTGGCCAATTTATATGTCGTTTCCTTGGATCTTATGCTATTCCTAATGTCTCTTGTTAGCCACGGTTGAGTCACGTTTTTTGTTTTATTTTTATGCCAAACTGGGATGAGCAAATTCTGTAGCTCATCCATTAGCTCTTTGAATGTTTGCCATTGCCTATCCAACGTCAACCCTTTGAGTGCCATTCCCCAATTAATCCTACCCAACTCGCTCCTCAGGCCATCGTAGTTTCTTTTATTTAAATTGAGGACCCTAGTCTCTGAGTCAATTACTTCATTCTCCATCTTAATGAAGAATTCGATCATATTATGATCGCTCAGACCCAAGGGGCCTCGTACAACAAGATTGCTAATTAATCCTTTCTCGTTACATAATACCCAGTCGAAGATGACCTGATCTCTGGTTGGTTCCTCGACATATTGGTCCATGAAACCATCCCGTAAACACTCCAGGAATTCCTCCTCCACAGTATTGTCACTAATTTGGTAGGCCCAATCTATATGTAGATTAAAGTCACCCATGATGACTGCTGTGCCCTGATTGCACGCTTCTTCAATTTCCCTTTTAATGCCATCCCCAACCTCTGCCTTACTGTTGGGAGGTCTATACACCACTCCCACTAATGTTTTTTTCCCCTTAGTTTTTCTCAATTATACCCATACAGATTTCACATCATCAGAGCTAATGTCCTTCATTACAATTGTATAAATCCCTTCTTTAACCAGTAATGCTACCCCACCCCCTTTCCTTTTTGCCTATCTTTCCTGAATATCGAATACCCCTGGATGTTGAGTTCCCAGTCTTGGCCATCCTTGACCCATGTTTCCGTAATCCCAACCAAATCATATTCGTTTACCTCTATTTGCGCAGCCAATTCATCCACCTTATTACAAATGCTCCTCGCATTTCAGCTGTTTTACCAATGGCCTTCCCTCCATCATAAGGTCAGAAGTGGGGATGTTTGCTGAAATTGCACACTGTTCAGCACCATTCGAGACTCGTCAGATACTGACGCAGCCCGTGTCCATATGCAGCAAGACCTGGACAACATTCAGACTTGGGCTGACAAGTGGCAAGTAACATTCGCACCACACAAGTGCCAGGCAATGACCATCTCCAACAAGCGAGACTCTAACCATCTCCCCTTGACATTCAATGGCATTACCATCGCTGAATCCCCCACTATCAACATCCTGGGGGTTACCATTGATCAGAAACTGAACTGGACCAGCCATATAAATACTGTGGCTACAAGAGCAGGCCAGAGGCTACGAATTCTGCAGCGAGTGTCTCACCTCCTGACTCCCCAAAGCCTTTCCACCATCTACAAGGCACAAATCAGGAGTGTGCTGGAATACTCTCCACTTGCCTGAATGAGTGGAGCTCCAACAACACTCAAGAAGCTCGACACCATTCAGGATAAAGCAGCCCGCTTGATTGGCACTCCATCCACTACCTTCAACATTCACTCCCTCCATCACCAGCACACTGTAGCTGCAGTGTGTACCATCTACAAGATGCACTGCAGCAACTCACCAAAGCTCCTTCAACAGCACCTTCCAAACCCGCGACCTCTACCAATTAGAAGGACAAGGGCAGCAGACGCATGGGATCATCACTACCTACATGTTCCCCTCCAAGCCACACACCATCCTGACTTGGACCTGTATCACCGTTCCTTCACTGTCGCTGGGCCAAAATCCTGGAACTCCCTTCCTAACAGCATTGTGGGTGTACTTACACCATATGGACTGCAACAGTTCAAGAAGGCGGCTCACCACCATCTTCTCAAGGGCAATTAGGGATGGGCACTAAATGCAGGCCTAGCCAGCGACGCCCACATCCCATCAACGTTCATCAGCAACCTCAGAAAGACAAATAAATAGAAAGATGTGTTTCTCAGCCCCGGTGCAATGGATGTTAATCCAAATAAATCCCCCGTGAGATTCAGTGTGCATCGGCTTCCTTATAAAGTTTGTATTTGAAATGTGCGAGAAAAGCGTAAAATTATGAAAATATTCTGATGGCCCGTACAGGGATCGGACCTGCGACCTTGGCATTATTAGCACCACGCTCTCACCAACTGAGCTTACCGGCCACAACGCGCTCGTGGGCAGGCTCGAACCCAGGCTGAGACATTATCTTTCAGGCTTACACTGGCTGACCAATTTACTGCACAAACTTTGAACACACCAGATCGCTTAAACATTGTTCCTATATACAACTGGGCAGTGTGTAAATCGAAAGTAACTGTAAAAGAGCTCTTTAATCTAACAAACCTCATTCTAAAAATGATTATCGCACCACCGCTGAGCAGCCCCTCCATCAGCCCCGGAATAAAAACAGTCGGCGAGACTTCGACTAGATTCGAACCTGCAGCGAGCGGTTGGAGCAGGATCTAACGAGTAAGATGTGGTTTTTACTCCCATTCCTTTGGGAGACACCCGTGCGAGAATGGAAAATCTCTCCTGATTCACTCTTCTTATAGTGAAGGAGGTGAATATAATTAAAACCTGCCGAAACACGGGATCGCAACAGGGACCTTTAAAACGCTCTCCCAACTGAGCTATTTCGGCTTCACAGCAAATTAAATATTCTGTCATTCTTTCGGAGGATTTTCTAACCCCGGGAGGAATTGCCCCTCTCGCTCATTCCTCACTTCGGGCAATGTGACCCGACCAGGTCTCGGAGCTCAGGTTGTGTTAATGTAAAGCTGGAGTGTTGATAAAGATACAAAGCTGACAGAGCACGGGGAACCTCATCGTGTTGTACACAGCGTGAAATGCACTGAAATGTTCAAATAAAGTTACAGAGCAGAACACATGTGTAAAATTCCCTGTTCTTTTCTCCGCACTGATGGATTGTGAAGGGAGAGACGGGCCGAAGTCTCACTGAGCCGCTCTGATCACGAGACAAGGTGAAATTATATCAAATTCAATCTTCAGCAGCGACATGCTGGAGAGAGATCAGAGTCCCGAAACAAGAGTAATGTTCGGACACTAATGTTGAATCTCATTTATATCAAACTCTCCTTGAATTCTCTGCTGGGGGATTCAGAGCTGGGGATCGCCTGTGAAATCAGCTGAAAACATTGTAATGACAACCTCAGTCCTTCCGACAATGAAGGTTACATTTTTTAATTTGCACAAGTAAACAGAGTCTGGACAGTTGCTATCTTGCTCTCTGTGACCTGAGGTTTTATCTCGGTAATCTCCGGCTTTAGTATATGTTGTAATCAATCTTTCAGCCCGTCTCTGTGGCGCAATTGGTTAGCGCGTTTGGTTGTTAACGGAAAAGTTGGTGGTTCGAGCCCACCCAGGAACGGTGTATTAACCTTTTCCCGGTTTTCAAAATGTGTATTTTGGCTGCAAGATCGTGGGTTAAACTGTAGCACTGCGTAAAATGTCGGTGAGCATGAGATCATCCACTGGGATCCAAGAAAGCCATTCCGTAACATTTTCTTAATGGTGACAGACTAATCCGAACATGAGGAGGCCATTCAGCCCCTCAGCCCTGTTCCTTCATTCAATTAGATCCTGGATAATCTGTATCTGAGCTGCATTGGCCCGCCTTGGTTCCATATCCAGTTTCACCAGTTTGGAATGGTCTCATTTTTAGGTGCGCCTGGTGCCGCTCCTGGCCTGCTCTTCTACACATCTCACTGAACCAGGTTTGGTCCCCTGGCTTGAGGGTAATGGTGGAGTGATATGCCCGACGAGATTGTGGTTGAATACAATTATGCTGCTGCTGATGGCCCAGAATTGCACAGAGCAAATATACGTGTTTTAAGAGATTTTATTTTATTCATATTTAAACACAAAACGAATTAACTTTTTCATGTTAATTGATTTTTAATGGGGAATATTTTACAAAATGTTTCTGCCCCAACCTGGTGGAACCGGAGACACTCAATGTTTTCAAGGGGTGACTGGATAGGCACTAGAGGGAAATAAACTTGCAGGGCTACGGGGAGAGAGCGGGGAATGGGACTGACTGGGTTGCTCGACAGAGAGCCGGCATGGACTCGATGGGCCGAATGGCGTCCTTCTGTCCTGTTTTGACTCACTGATCTTGAGCCAAGCTGAAATGATGTCAAGTTCAATCTTCAGCAGCAGGTATGGTGCTGAGCCCCACATAGAACTGAAAATGCCCAGGCTCCATGCCCGGCCTGTTGTCTCTCAGTTCCTCACTCAGTGGGCTACTGAGCAATACAGGAAGGGCTCAGGCCTAATGAATATCTTAATGCTCAGGTTAAGTTATCACTGCCCAGGCACTCTCTGATTCCAGTCTTGCACACGTTGCTAAGTATCAAATGTTGCATTTTTCTCACTGGCAATAAATTGATTGATAGCCGTGCTCTGATCAGTTAAGTTTGTTAGGGAGATGTAGTGGGATAGAAGATACATGGAAGACTATTGATAACTGTGACTGTTCTGACACTGTGAGCTGCAGTTAAATGTAGGCAACATGTAAATTGTCTTGTTCCAAATGTTGATAGAAAGGTCTAGTCATTTCCTGATGACTTTGAAACAGCAGGCATTGTGCAGAAGGCAAGGAAGTGTATTTTGTGAAATTCAGATTGCTTCCACGCCAGGCAAACTTTTGGTACAAAATGACATTTGTCAGGTGAGAATACAAAAGACGTGTTCAGGAAACCACAGCACCAGTTGCGGGTAGGCATCCACTTGAAATCTATTTCCGTCTGTGCTTTTCTAAGAGACAGAGAGAAAAACCTTGAGTATTGTGTGCCATTTTGGTCGCCTTATCTGAGGAAGGATGTTCTTGCCATGGAGAGTGCAGCAACGATTCACTAGACAGATACCTGGGATGGCAGGAAAGACGTATGAGGAGAGATTGGGTTGATTAGGCTTATATTCGCTAGAGTTAAGAAGAATGAGAGGGGATCTCATTGAAACTTATAAAATTCTAACAGGACTAGACAAACTAGATGCAGGAAGCATGTTCCCGATGGCGGGGGATTCCAGAGCCAGTGGTCATAGACTAAGCATAGTGGGTAAGCCAATTAGGACTGAGATGAGGAGGAATTTCTTCACCCAGAGAGTGGTGAATCTGTGGAATTCTCTGCCACACGGGGCAGTTGAGGCACATTAATTAAATATATTCAAGAAGGAGTTGGATATATTTCTAGAGGCTAAAGGGATCAAGGTATATGGGGAGAAAGCAGCGACAGGGTACTGAATTTGGATGATCAGCCATGATCTCATTAAATGACAGAGCAGGCTCGAGGGGCCGAATGGCCTACTCGTGCTCCTGTATGAAACATACAGAGAGAAGCTGTCGGGGAATTGAACACTCACCGCTATACTATCAAGGGCGTGGTAGAGGATGTAGTTATGCAGTGTTTGAGACAAATGCTCAAACACACACAGACACAGACATGTGTCTCTTTGTGTGTGTATGTCTCAGATATCCATCTGAGTTTCATTGATTTACGGAGGCTTGCATTACATTGGGAGGCCATTCGGCCCATCGTGCCTGTGCTGTCTCTTTGAAAGAGAAGTCGTGCTTAGTCCCAAACCCCAGCGATTTGTGCATAACCCTGTTAATCTCATTTGCGCTGTCCCTCTCTCCCTCCACCGTGCCCCACACAAAAGGGAGAGGGAAACTATACTAACGAGGAAATGTTGCAGGAAATTGTTATACATTTCTTCATATGCCAGTACAGCTTTTAAAAATCATTTAGTTAATTTTTTCTGTTCAAAAAGGAGCATTTTAAGGTGATGTCCAACGGTTTATAATTGGGGATGTTAAAAATCATCTGCCCTGTTGGGGAATTGAACCATTGGTCTCCCGCATGACTTCTTTCACAACTATATTAACATATACAGAATCTGTCAGAGCAACAGTCCAGCTGTGAATAGAGTGAGAAAGAGACGGACATAGAAAGAGCAATAGACAGAGAGAGAGAGACAGATAGAGACAAAGAGAGAGCAACAGATACACAGAGCGGGAGCCTCGGTTAGAAGTCTCAGAGTGGTCCCAGGGATGAGAGACTTCAGTTATGTGGAGAGACTGGAGAAGCTGGGATTCTTTTCCTCAGATGGTTAAGAAGAAGTTTAATAGAGGTTTTCAAAATTTCAAGGGGTTTTGATAGAGTAAATAAGGAGACACTGTTTCCAGTGGCAGGAGGGTCGGTAACCAGAGGACACCAATTGAGGATAACCGGGAAAAGAACCAGAGGGGAGATGAGGAGAATTTTTTTACGCTGTGAGTTATTCTGATTGGGAATGCGCTGCCTGAATGGGCGGTGGAAGCAGATTGAATAGTAACTTTCAAAAGGGGAATAATGATAAGGAGAAATTTGGAGGGCTGTGAGGAAAGAGCAGGTGAGTGGGACTAATTGGAGAGCTCTTTCAATGTAACAGTGCAGACTTGATGGGCCGAATGGCCTCCTTCTGTGCCGTATCAATCTATGATTCTATGGTCTATGTCTCCCTCCACCCTGGTGTCAAAGGTGCAATGGATGTTCATCCAAATAATTCCCCCGTGAGATACGGTTAGGATTTGTTCCCTTATAAATTTTATATTTCAAATGTTATGAAAAACCGTAAAATGATGAAAATATTCTGATAGCCCATACGGTGATCGAACCGTTGCTGAAGAGTTCATAAGATTCTTTTCTCAAAATCAACAACATTACCGTCTCCACCATTATACTTTGTCTCGGCCTGGTCTCATCCTTAACTTCAGCTTGCCCACTTACCCATCTGCTAAGCCTCGGTTCTGAGCAAATCACACAGCTGCCTTGATGGCTATCGGTTCACAAATCTCTGCTTCTTTTTCACACTGCTCATAGCAGCCTGTATTGCAGTCCTGCCAGGTAAAATGAGTATAATCTTTGCAAGGCACTGCTGCACGAAAGAAAAGCAATTGTTAACTTTTTTCTTGAATACGAAGTGCAATGCCTACATTTCAAGAAGCACTGCTTTCAATTTCAACAAATATGCCAGCCGAATGCAGCTTGCAAAGAAAATGTTGAGCAATCTGCTGTGCAGTCAAACGAAGCACTGGACAACACACATCTTTCTTGCCCCGCTTATTTGGAACTGGGAATGAGAGATTGATGCCTATCATCTGATGTCGAGAACAATAAATCAACCATCATTGATTCAGGCAGCAAACGGTCCAGTAACCGTGGTTGGTAAACAGATGCCAAGCTTGTATGTCCTAAATTTCCAGCAGCTGGGACAACAAGAATTCAGGTTTCACCAAGATTTGAACTCGGATCGCTGGATTCAGAGGGCTCACCATTACACCATGGAACAGATGCTGAAGAATTCATTAGATTCTTTTCTCAAAATCAACAACATTACCATCTGCACCATAATAATTTGTCTCAGCCTGGTCTCATCCTTAACTTCAGCTTGCCCACTTGCCCCTCTGCTAAGCCTCGGTTCTGAGCAAATCACACAGCTGCCTTGATGGCTATCGGTTCACAAATCTCTGCTTCTTTTTCACACTGCTCATAGCAGCTTGTATTGCAGTCCTGCCAGGTAAAATTAGTATAATCTTTGCAAGGCACTGCTGCACGAAAGAAAAGCAATTGTTACCTATTTTCGAGAAGACGAAGTGCAATGCCTACATTTCAAGAAGCACTGCTTTTAATTTCAACATTTATGCCAGCCGAATGCAGCTTGCAAAGAAAATGTTGAGCAATCTGCTGTGCAGTCAAACGAAGTACTGGACAACACACATCTTTCTGCCCCGCTTATTTGGAACTGGGAATGAGAGGTTGAGCCTATCATTTGCTGTTGCGAACAATAAATCAACCGTCATTGATTCAGGCAGCAAACGGTCCAGTAACCGTGGTTGGTATGCAAATGCCAACCTTGTATGTCACAAACTTCCTGCAGCTGGGACAACATGAATTCCGGTTCCACCGAGAATCGGACGCAGATCGCTGGATTCAAAGCCCAGAGTGCTCACCATTACACCATGGAACCGTTGCTGAAGAGTGATGTGCCTCAATAAATCCGAGACTCGATGTGAGCGAAACAAAACAAGGCCTTTATTGACTTAGAAGGTAACACACAGAGGAGAATGTATCTTCCATCCAGAGGTCTGACGTACTGGATGTGCTGCAGGCTGGGCCAGCTTACAGAGGAGCCAGGTATGGGCGGAGCCCTACACACAGTACAATACAATGGAAATGAAACTGAAACCAACCACAGTCACAGGCAGAGAAATACTGATGAGTGATGAATGGAATATTTCATCACATTCACCCCTTCTATAGATTTAGTCTGTTCAGGGGTTTGATAGTCCTCTGCGACCGACGTGGCTGTTGTGGTGCCGCAGGTGTTGGCTGGGTGTCCCCGGTGGCCTCCTGGGTCTCTGCCGGGGGTGCCGCCAGGGTTGTTGAAGGGGTAGTTGGTGGGGGTACCGTTGGTCGATGTTCTTCCGGGGGTGATGAAAGAGTAGTGGGTGGGTAAGAGTTGCTGTGGTCGTTGTTGCTGCTGTAGTCGTGGTTGTTGTCGTTACCGGCTGGGGGGACGTCTTTTATGGACACGGTGTCCTCCCATCCGTTGGCGTGCCGGACATACGCGTATTGGGTGTTGGCGTGGAGTAGGTGCACTGACTCCACGAGAGGGTCCGTCTTGTGGCCCCTCACATGCCTTCGCACGAATACCGGACCTGGGGTGGAGAGCCATGATGGCATGGATATGCCTGAGGTGGATTTCCGGGGAAAGACAAACATTCGCTCGTGAGGCATGGCATTAGTGGCAGTACACAATAGCGACCGTATCGAATGGAGCACATCTGTGAGGACTTCCTGCCAGCGGGAGATAGGGAGGCCTTTGGTCCTTAGGGCTAGAGTGACTGCTTTCCATACTGTCCCGTTCTCTCGCTCCACTTGACCGTTACCCCGGGGGTTGTAGCTGGTGGTACGGCTCGTGGCGATCCCCCTGGACAGCATGTACTGGCGTAGCTCTTCACTCCTGAAGGACGCCCCCCTATCCGTATGGATGTAGCTCGGCATACCGAACAGGCAGAACAGGCTGTTGAGGCATTTAATGACCGTGGCGCTGGTCATGTCTGGGCAGGGGAAGGCGAATGGGAAACGAGAGTATTCGTCCACAATGTTCAGGAAGTAAACATTGCGGTCGACGGATGGGAGGGGGCCCTTGAAATCTAAGCTGTGCCGCTCAAAGGGCCGTGTAGCTTTGATTAAGTGGGCTCTATCTGGACGGTAGAACCGAGGCTTGCAGTCAGCGCAATTGCGACAGTTCCTGGTCAGTGACTGAACTTCCTCAATCGAGTAGGGTAAGTTGCGGGACTTTATGAAGTGGAACAGCCGCGTGACCCCTGGGTGGCAGAGGTCATTGTGGAGGGTCTGTGGCCGATCCCCGGTGGCGCTGGCACACACCCCTCATGAGAGGGCGGCGGGGGATTCGTTAAGGGCCCCTGGCTGGTAAATGATGTCATAATCGAAGGTGGAGAGCTCGATCCGCCACCAAAGAATCTTATCATTTTTAATCTTCCCCCTCTGTTTATTATTGAACATAAACGCTACCGACCGCTGGTCGGTAAGTAGGGTGAAGCGTTTGCCGGCTAGGTAGTGGCGCCAGTGGCGCACTGCCTCCACGATGGCTTGGGCCTCTTTTTCTATGTAGGAGTGTCTGATCTCAGGCCCCTGGAGGGTCCTCGAGAAGAAAGCTACGGGCCGCCCCGCCTGGTTGAGGGTGGCCGCCAAGGCAAAGTCAGACGCATCACTTTCCACTTGAAAGGGAGTGTTCTCGTCCACTGCCTGTAGCGTGGCCCGCTCAATATCCTGCTTAATGCTTTTGAAGGCGGCATGGGCCTCAGCAGAGAGCGGAAAAGAGGATGCTTTCAAGAGGGGGCGGGCTTTGTCGGAGTAGTTGGGGACCCATTGGGAATAATAAGTAAATAACCCCAGGCACCTTTTCAGGGCTTTGGGAGTGTTGGGCAGGGGCAGCTCCCGTAGGGGGCGCAATCGGTCGGGCCTGGTCCAATTTCCCCATTCTCCACCACGCTGCCTAGTATGCAGAGGCGCGTGGTGTTGTAAACGCACTTGTCCTCCTTGTAGGTGAGGTTGAGTTTTTGTGCTGTTTTCAGGAACCTCTCGAGGTTCGAGTCATGATCCTGCTGGTTGTGACCGCAGATGGTGACGTTGTCGAGGTAGTGGAAGGTTGCCTGCAAGTGGTGGTCATCGACCTCTGGAAGACAGAGACCCCATTCGTCACCCCAAAGGGGACTCTGAGTAATTGGTAGAGGCGTCCGTTCGCCTCGAAGGTGGTGTACGGGCGGTCCTCAGGTCTGATAGGGAGCTGGTGGTACGCTGACTTGAGGTCGATGCTGGAGAACACCCGGTATTGGGCGATTTGGTTCACCATTTCTGATATGTGGGGTAGCGGGTCGGCGTCTAGTTGGGTGTACCTGTTGATCGTTTGGCTATAGTCGATTACCATCCGTTTCTTCTCGCTACCCTTTACCACCACCACTTGGGCGCGCCACGGGCTATTGCTGCGTTCAATAATGCGCTCTTTCAGGAACCTGTCTACCTCGGTCGCGTTAAACCGCTTGTCCTCCCAGCTGTACCTCCTGCTTTTGGTCGCTATTGGCCGGCAGTTAGGGGTAAGGTTCGCGAATAGCGAAGGCGGCTTTACCTTCAGGGTAGCCACACCGCACACTGTGAGGGGCGGCTGGAACCCACCGTAATTGAGCGTGATGCTTTGGTGGTAGCACTGGAAATCCAGGCCCAAGATCACGCTCGCACGTAGATTCTTCATGATTAATACTTTAAAATTATCGTATACAGTTCCATTAACGGACAATTGTACCGTGCAGTAACCCATAATGGTCGCTGTCTGGGTTTTATCAGCCATAGAGTTGGTACCCCGAGTAGGGACCACCTTTAGGGAGAGTTGTTGTACCAGTTCAGGGTGGATAAAACTCTCCGTGCTTCCACTGACAATTAAACATTTAACCCTGCACCCGTTTACCTCGATGTCCACCATTGATTTGGATAGCGGGTGCAGCCTGGTCTGGTCCACTGTGACCGATGCCACTGTAGGGCCCTGATCGAGACAAGATGGCGTCCACGCTGTCTGCTCACAAGATGGCGGACCCCACGAGGTCGGGCAAGATGGCGTCCAAGATGGCCGCTCCCACAGTGCACACACGGCGGTGGTGGGTTTTCCGGCGGGGTTCCCTCTGCACACCTTCCCGAAGTGCCCCTTCTTACCACACTTAAAGCAGGTGGTGCCTTTCGCCGGGCACAGGTTTCTGGTGTGCTTCGGCTGCCCGCAGAAGTAGCAGTTGTGTCCCCGACACGTCGCGGCTGTCGTAGGGCATCTGGGGGGAGAGCGGGGCCCCGACGTTGTCGGGCTGCCGGGCGGGGAAGATGCCTTCCAAGATGGCGGTGCCCTTGGTGCACACGTGGCGGCGTGAACGGCGCGGGCTGAAGAGTAGGCGTCCGAGTTTCTCTGGGCCACATCCAGGGATCGTGCTGTGTCCGCAGCCTGTTTCAGGTCCAATCCCGTTTTTTCCAGCAGTCTCTGCCGGATGTAAGTGGAGCTGAGGCCTGTGATAAAGGCATCGCAAACAAGCTCGTCAGTGTACACTGCGGCTTTTACATCTTGGCACTTGCAGTCTTTGCCAAGCGTTTTCAGGGTGCCTAGGAACTCCTCCACCAATTCCCCAGGTCGCTGTGCGCGAGTAGCGAGCAGGTGCCTAGCAAACACCTCATTCATAGGCTGCTGGTAATGCGCCTTTAAGATGTCGCAGGCGGCCGGGTACGTGTCGGCGTCTTGGATGAGGGGGTAAACCCGGTGGCTTACCCAATTCCGCAGAATTCCGAGTTTCATACTCGCAGCGTCCGTAGCGTCTTTGACGGCTGCGGAATTGTCCAGGAAGAATTCCATACACATAAACCAGTGTCCGAAGCATGCCGATTTGTCCGAAGCATGCTGGTCCAAATCCAAACGTTCGGGTTTCAAGAGTTGATCCATTGTGTTGAAAATTAAGTCAATAAAATTGATGTGCCTCAATAAATCCGAGACTCGATGTTAGCGAAACAAAACAAGGCTTTTATTGACTTAGAAGGTAACACACAGAGGAGAATGTATCTTCCATCCAGAGGTCTGCCGTACTGGATGTGCTGCAGGCTGGGCCAGCCTACATAGGAGCCAGGTATGGGCGGAGCCCTACACACAGTACAATACAATGGAAATGAAACTGAAACCAGCCACAGTCACAGGCAGAGAAATACTGATGAGTGATGAATGGAATATTTCATCACAAAGAGGTTGTTACATACTTTTCTCAAAATCAACAACATTACCATCTCCACCATTATACTTTGTCTCGGCCTGGTCTCATCCTTCACTTCAGCCTGTCCACTTGCCCCTCTGCTAAGCCTCGGTTCTGAGATAATCACACAGCTGCCTTGATGGCTATCAGTTCACAAATCTCTGCTTCTTTTTCACACTGCTCATAGCAGCTTGTATTGCAGTCCTGCCAGGTAAAATGTGTATAATCTTTGCAAGGCAATGTTGCATGATAGAAAAGCAATTGTTAACTTTTTTCGAGAGTACAAAGTGCAATGCCTACGTTTCATGATGCACTGCTTTCAATTTGAACAATTATGCCAGCCGAATGCAGCTTGCAAAGAAAATGTTGAGCAATCTGCTGTGCAGTCAAACGAAGCACTGGACAACACATATCTTTCTGCCCCGCTTATTTGGAACGGGGAATGAGATGTTGAGCCTATCATCTGATGTTGAGAACAATAAATCAACCGTCATTGATTCAGGCAGCAAACGGTCCAATAATGTGGTTGGTATGCAGATGCCAAGCTTGTATGTCCCAAATTTCCAGCAGCTGGGGCAACAAGAATTCAGGTTCTACCGAGATTTGAACTCGGATTGGTTAGATTCAAAGTTCGGAGGGCTCACCATTACACCATGGAACTGTTGCCAAAGAATTCATTCGATTCTATTCTCAAAATCAACAACATTACCGTCTCCACCATTGTACTTTGTCTCGGCCTGGTCTCATCCTTAACTTCAGCTTGCCTGCTTGCCCCTCTGCTAAGCCTCGGTTCTGAGCAAATCACACAGCTCCCTTGATGGCTATCGGTTCACAAATCTCTGCCTCTTTTTCACACAGCCCATAGCAGCCTATATTGCAGTCCTGCCAGGTAAAATGAGTATAATCTTTGCAAGGCACTGCTGCACAAAAGATAAGCAATTATTAACTTTTTTCGAGAATACGAAGTGCAATGCCTACGTTTCAAGAAGCACTGCTTTCAATTTCAACAATTATGCCAGCCGAATGCAGCTTGCAAAGAAAATGTTGAGCAATCTGCTGCGCAGTCAAACGAAGCACTGGACAACACACATCTTTCTGACCCACTTATTTGGAACTGGGAATGAGAGGTTGAACCTATAATCTGATGTCGAGAACAATAAATCAACCGTCATTGATTCAGGCAGCAAACGGTCCAGTAACCGTGGTTGGTATGCAGATGCCAACCTTGTATGTCACAAATTTGCAGCAGCTGGGACAATAAGAATTCAGGCTCCACCGAGATTCGAACTCGTAATCAACTGGATTCAAAGCCCAGGGTGCTCACACTTACACCATGGAACCTTTGCTGTATTGCTCATTAGATTCTTTTCTCAAAATCTACAACATTACCATCTCCCCCATTATACTTTGTCTCGGCCTGGTCTCATCCTTAACTTCAGCTTGCCCACTTGCCCCTCTGCTAAGCCTCGGTTATGAGCAAATCACACAGCTGCCTTGATGGCTATCGGATCACAAATCTCTGCCTCTTTTTCACACTGCCCATAGCAGCTTGTATTGCAGTCCTGCCAGGTAAAATGAGTATAATCTTTGCAAGGCAGTGCTGCACGAAAGAAAAGCAATTGTTAACTTTTTTCGAGAATACGAAGTGCAATGCCTACGTTTCAAGAAGCTCTGCTTTCAATTTCAACAATTATGCCAGCCGAATGCAGCTTGCAAAGAAAATGTTGAGCAATCTGCTGTGCAGTCAAACGAAGCACTGGACAACACACATCTTTCTGCCCCGCTTATCCGCTTATTTGGAACTGGGAACGAGAGGTTGAGCCTATCATTTGCTGTCGAGAACAATAAATCAACCGTCATTGATTCAGGCAGCAAACGGTCCAGTAACTGTGGTTGGTATGCAGATGCCAAGCTTGTATGTTCCAAATTTTCAGCAGCTGGGACAACAAGAATTCAGGTTCCACTGAGATTTAAACTCGGATCGCTGGATTCAAAGCCCAGAGTGCTCACCATTGCTCCATGGAACTGTTGCTGAAGAGGTAATTAGATTCTTTTCTCAAAATCAACAACATTACCGTCTCCACCATTGTACTTTGTCTCGGCCTGGTCTCATCCTTAACTTCAGCTTGCCCACTTTCCCCTCTGCTAAGCCTCGGTTCTGAGCAAATCACACAGCTGCCTTGATGGCTATCGGTTCATAAATCTCTGCCTCTTTTTCACACTACTCATAGCAGCTTGTATTGCAGTCCTGCCAGGTAAAATGTGGAAAAATCTTTGCAAGGAACTTCTGCACGAAAGATAAGCAATTGTTAACTTTTTTCGAGAATACGAAGCGCAATGCCTACGTTTCAAGAAGCACTGCTTTCAATTTCAACAATAATGCCAGCCGAATGCAGCTTGCAAAGAAAATGTTGAGCAATCTGCTGTGCAGTCAAACGAAGCACTGGACAACACACATCATTCTTGCCCCGCTTATTTGGAACTGGAATGAGAGGTTGAGCTTATCATCTGATGTGGAGAACAATAAATCAACCATCATTGATTCATGCAGCAAACGGTCCCGTAACCATGGTTGGTATGCAGATACCAAGCTTGTACGTCCCAAATTTCCAGCAGCTGGGACAACAAGAATTCAGCTTCCACCGACATTTGAATTCAGATCGCTGGATTCAGAGTCCAGAGTGCTCACCATTACACCATGCTACCGTTGCTGAAGAGCGCATTAGATTCTTTTCTCAAAATCAACAACATTGCCGTCTCCACCATTATACTTTTTCTCGGCCTGCTCTCATCCTTAACTTCAGCTTGCCCACTTACCCCTCTGCTAAGCCTCGGTTCTGAGCAGATTACACAGCTGCCTTGATGGCTATCGGTTCACAAATCTCTGCTTCTTTTTCATACTGCTCATAGCAGCTTGTATTGCAGTCCTGCCAGGTAAAATGTGTGTAATCTTTGCAAGGCACTGCTGCACGAAAGATAAGCAATTATTAACTTTTTTCGAGAATACGAAGTGCAATGCCTACGTTTCAAGAAGCACTGCTTTCAATTTCAACAATTATGCCAGCCGAATGCAGCTTGCAAAGAAAATGTTGAGAAATCTGCTGTGCAGTCAAACGAAGCACTGGACAACACACATCTTTCAGCGCTGCTTATTTGGAACCGGGAATGAGATGCTGAGTCTATCATCTGATGTCGAGAACAATAAATCAACCGTCACTGATTCAGGCAACAAACGGTCCCGTAGCTGATGGTTGGTATGCAGATGCCAAGCTTGTATGTCCCAAATTTCCAGCAGCTGGGACAACAAGAATTCAGGTTTTACCGAGATTTGAACTCAGATCGTTGGATTCAAAGTCCAGAGAGCGCACCATTACACCATGGAACCGTTGCTGAAGAGGTTGTTAGATTCTTTTCTCAAAATCAACAACATTACCGTCTCCACCATTATACTTTGTCTCGGCCTGGTCTCATCCTTAACTTCAGCTTGCCCACTTGCCCCTCTGCTAAGCCTCGGTTCTGAGCAAATCACACAGCTGCCTTGATGGCTATCGGTTCACAAATCTCTGCTTCTTTTTCACACTGCTCAGAGCAGATTGCATTGCAGTCCTGCCAGGTAAAATGTGTATAATCTTTGCAAGGCACTGCTGCACGAAAGAAAAGCAATTGTTAACTTTTTTCGAGAATATATCTAGCAACCGTAATTGTAATTTTAACTAGTTATTATTTAGTTGTTAAATGAATGTTATGTACTGTTTATCTGAAAGGGGAGGAATTTTTATGTATGTACCTTTAAGGGAAGAACTGGTCTCAGACTGCAGAACCGGCAGTGACCACCCCTGTATAACAGGCCCTAGCAGGCTTCTGTAGTTTCAGTTTCCATGTTGTCTCCATTCAGTATAGACTTGTTATAATCAACTCCTGCAGTCCGTGTCTCAATTATACACGGACATAATAATCACAGGCACGGCTATCAATCAATTCATTGCCAGTATGAAAAATGCAATATTTGAAACTTAGCAACGTGTGCAAGACTGGAATCAGAGAGTCTATGGCCCATGATAATTTGAGCATTAAGATGTTCATTAGCCCTTCCTGTATTGCTCATTAGCCCACTGTGTGAGGGACTAAGAACCACGGGCATTTTCAGTTCTGTGTGGGGCTCAGCACCGTACCTGCAGCTGAAGATTGAACTTGATTTGGCTCGTGATCCGTGCGGCTCAGTGAGACTTCGGACCGACTCTCCCTTCACAACCCATCAGCGTGGAGAAAAGAACAGGGAATTTTACACATGTGTTGTGCTCTGTAACTTTATTTGAATATTCCATTGCATTTCACGCTGTGTCCAACACGGTGAGGTCCCCCGTGCTGTGTCAGCTTTGTATCTTTATCAACACTCCAGCTTTACATTAACACAACCTGAGCTCCGAGATCTGGTCTGGTCACATTGCCCGAAGTGAGAATGAGTGACAGGGGCAATGCCACCCGGGGATAGAAAATCCTCCAAAATAACGACAGAATACTACATTTGATGTGAAGCCGAAATAACTCAGTAGGAAAGCGTTAGACTGAAAATTTGAAAGTCCCTGGTTCGATCACGGGTTTCGGCAGGTTTTAGTTACTTTTTTCTCCTTCACAACAAGAGGAGCGAATCAGCAGAGATTTTACGCACCTGATGCCGAGTTTCCCAAACGAATGGGAATGAAACCACATTGGATCATGCTGGATCCGGCTCCAACCGTCCGATGCAGGTTCGAATCCAGTCGGAGTTCCGCCGTATGCTTTTTATACCGGGACAGTGTTTGAGGGAGGGGCTGTGGTGTGATAATAAATTTTAGAATGAGGTTTGTTAGACCATAGAGCTCTTTCTGTTACTTTTGATTTACTCACTGCCCAGTTGTATATTCGAACAGTTATCAATGTTAAAGCGAAGTGGTGTGTTCAAAGTTTGTGCCGTAACTCGGCCACACAGTGTGAGCCTAAAAGACAATCTGCCAGGCTGGGTTCGAGCCTGCCCAACGAGAGCATTGCGGTCGGTTAGCTCAGTTGGTGAGAGGGTGGTGATACTAACAGCAATGTCGCGCGTTCCATCCCCGTACGGGCTATCCGAAATTTTTTATAATTTTACGCTTTTCCCGCACATTTAAAATACAAACTTTATAAGGAAGCCAATGCACACAAATTCTCACGGGGGATTTATTTGGATTAACATCCATTGCACCTTTGCCACCGGGGCTGGAAACTTGCTGCAGTTTCCCTGGTGGTCTAGTGGTTAGGATTCGGCGCTGTTACTGCTGCGGCCGGGGTTCGATTCCTGGTCAAAAAACAGTGTGCTTTGGGGCTGTTTGAATTACCACCATACAATGCACACTTACGGAGTAATGCTCTCTCCTGATTCAACTTTCCACACTGCTGCTCAACATCACTCTTCATACAGCGATACAAAATGAATTTCCTTGACTTCTGTGAAATGCGTGCTGTTTCAAAGTCAGCAGGAATTGATTTCTGTCATCATTAAGACTGGCTGATTGAAACTTTAAACAGTGTCAGGACAGTCACGGTTTTTATCAGTCTTCCGTGAATCTTCTTGCCCACTGCTTCTCCCTAACACACTTCCCTTATCACAGGCACGACCATCAATCAATTCGTTGCCAGTTTGAAAAATGCCTCATTTGAAACTTAGCAACGTGTGCAAGGCTGGAATCAGAGAGTCTGTGGGCCGTGATAACTTAACCTGAGCATTGAGATGTTCATTAGCCCTTCCTGTATTGCTCAGCAGCCCACTGAGTGAGGACCGAAGAGACCACAGGCCGGGCATGGCGCTTAGTCATTTTCAGGTTTGTCTGGGGCTCAGCACCATACCTGCAGCTGGAGATTGAACTTGATTTCAGTTTGGCACTTGATCAGTGCGGTGAGACCGCCGAATCCTAACCAGTAGACCACCAGGGAAGCTGCAGCAAGCCTCCTGCCAGCAAGCACAGCAACACAGTCTTTCCTGCTTGCTCCTTTGAATTTTGCGCCAGGCAAACTGTTGGAATGAGGTTTGTTAGATTAAAGATCTCTTTTACCTGCCCAGCTTCATTCCCTAAAACTAAGTCCAGAACCGCCCCCTCCCTTGTTGGGCACGGATGTTGCTTTCCACTTATCAGCCCGACTGAATGCTGTCCAGGATTTCCATCATGCGGGCACAGACTGCTTCATTATCTGAGGAGTTGTGAATTGAACTGAGCATCCCAAATTCTGACCTTACAACGGAGGGAAGGTCTTTGATGAAGCAGCTGAATATCTTGGGCCTAGAACACTGCCCTGAGGTACTCCTGCAGCGATGTCCTGGAGCTGAGATGATTGGCCTCCACCAACCACAACCATCGTAATTTGATCTAGGTGTAAATCCTGCCAGTTGAGAGAGCCCCTGTGATTCCCATTGACTTCAATTTTCCGAAGGCCCCTTGATGCCACAGTCGGTCAAATGATGCAATGATATCAAGGGCAGTCACCTTCAACTCACCATTGGAATTGAGCTCTTTAATCGATGGTGCAACAGAGGCTCTAATGAGGTCTGAAGCTGAGCGGTCCTGGGGGAATCCAATTTGAGAATATGGGAGCAGGTAATTGGTGTGTAAGCCACACCATCCATCACTTGTGGTGATGATTGAGAGTGGAGTGATTCGGCAGTAATTGTCCGCTTTACATTTGTCCCACTTCTTGTGGACAGGATATACCTGGGCAATTTTCCACTTTGTCGGGTAGATACCACTGTTTTAGCTGTACTAGAACAGCTTCCCCGAGGCGTGGCTATTTCTGGAGCACATGCTTTTAGTGCTGCAGACGGAGTTTTGTCGGAGCCCATTGCATTTGCTGTAACTAATGACCTCAACTGTATCTTAATATCGCTTGGAATTAATCGAATTGAATGATGACTGGCTTCTCTCAGGATGGATACAGACACTTCAGCTTTGTCTTTTCTGTTTATTTACTCCATCTAATCATTTTCTTGATTTTAAAACCCTCTGTCACATTTCCTCTTAGCCGTCTATGCTCTAAGGAGAACAGCTCCAGCTTCTCTGGTCTATCCACGTAACGGCAATCGTTCATCACTGGAACCAATGAAGTAAATCTCTTCTGTGCTCTCTTCAAATCCTTCATGTCCTTCTGAAAGTGTGGCGCCCAGAATAGGACTCAATACTCCAGCTGCAGCCCAACTAGTATTTTATATTGTTTATCCACAACTTCATGCCGTTTGGACATTATGCTTCTATTTATATAGACAAGGATCACACATGGTTTATTAACAGCGTTCTAAACCTGTTCTGCCATCTTCAACGAATTGTTCACAAACACCCCCAGTTATGTCTGTCTGTTAACCCTTGTAAAATTATTCAATTTAGCTTGTAATCTCGCCTTATTCTTCCTACCAAATCATATCAACTCACAATTTTCAGCGTTGAATTTCATCTAAATGTGTCCGCCCATTACAACAGCCTGTCTATGTCCTCCTTTTTTAAAATTCGTTCATGGGATGTGGGCGTCGCTGGAAAGGCCAGCATTTGTTTTCCATTCCTAATTGCCTTTGGGAAGGTGGTGGCGAGCCGCCTTCTTCAACCGCTGCAGTCCGTGTTGTGAAGGTAGTCCCATTGTGCTGTTAGGGATGGAGTTCCAGGATTTTAACCCAGCGACGATGAAGGATGGTGTGTGACTTGGAGGGGAAATTGGAGGTGGTGCTGTTCCCATGCACCTGCTGCCCTTGTCCTTCTAGGTGGAAGAATTCACGGGTTTGGGAGGTGCTGCCGAAAAAGTCTTGGCGAGTTGCTGCAGTGCATCTTGTAGATGGTACTCACTGCAGCCACGGTGCACCGGTGGTGGAGGGAGTGAATGTTTAAGGTGGTGAATGGGGTGCCAATGAAGTGAGCTGCTTTGTCCTGGATGGTGTCTAGATTCTTGCGTATTGTTGGAGCTGCACTCATCCAGGCAAGTGGCGATTATTCCATCACACATCTTGTTTGTCCCTTGTAGATGGTGGAAAGTGTTTGGGGAGTAAGGAGGTGAGACACTCGCCGCAGAATACCAACCCTCTGACCTTCTCTTCTTGATACACTATTTATATGGCTGGTACAGTTAAGTTTCTGTTCAATGGTGACCCCCAGGATACATATGCTGGGGAATTCGCCGATGGTAATACCGTTAATTGTCATGGAACGGTGGTTAGACTCTCGGTTGTTGGAGATAGTAATTGCCTCGCACTTCTGCGGCGCAAATGTTACCTGTCGCATATCAGCCCAATCCTGAATGCCGCCCTGGTCATGTTGCATGCGGGCTAGGACTGCTTCTTTATCTGAGAAGTTGTGAATTGCGCTGAACACTGTGCAGTTATCATCGAACATCCCCATTTCTGACCTTACCTCGAAGGGAGGGTCATTGATGAAGCAGCTGAATATGTTTGGGCCTAGGACACTACCATGAGGAAATCCTGCAGCGATGTCCTGGGCTGTGATGATTGAACTTCAACCACCATGAATTGAAGTCTCTTACTCTCTTCCTCACTGTTGCATGTTTCGTATCCTCTGCAAATTTCAAAATTTTGCCTATACCCCCAAATCCATGTCGTTAATGTATGCCAAGCACAGCAGTGGTCCGAGTAGTGAACCCTAGGGAACACCAATTTACACCTCTATACATTCTGCAATAAAAGCCATTCACCACAAATCGCTGTTTTCTATCCCTCGCCCCCCTTTATATCCATGCTGCTACTCCCCCTTTTATTGCATGGGTTTCAAATTTGCTCAGATGCCTAATATATGGAGCATTATTAAACGACATTTTAAAGTCAATATTCACAATAACACAATCACTGCCCTCACCCACCCTCTCTGTTACCTCAGCAAATAACTCAATCATGTATCTCACATAACTCTCTTGCACAAAAATCATTTGACGCTGGGTCAATTGTTAATTTTAAATCTGATATTGATAGATTTAGGTTACCCAAAGTAATCAAGGGACATGGGGCAAAGCCCGGTAAATGGAGTTAGGTAATAGATCAGCCGTGATCCCCTTGAATGGCACGCGGTGCTGAATGGCTACTACTACTGTTCCTATGTTGCTATGCTCCTGTGTTCCTAACAGGTTTATTGGGGATCGCCAGCTTATATTTCTGAGGTTATGACGGATTACTGGGTCGACAGCCAATACATCTGTGATTAGGAGGGTTTATTGTGACCAACTGCCTATATATATATGGGTTTATCGTAATTTACTGCAAACTACAGCCGTTATATCTGGGGTTATCAGGGTTCACTTGGATTACCAGCTATATTATTGAGTTTTTCGGGATTTACTGGGATCAACAGCCTATATATTTTGCTGTCCATAGTTTATTAGAATTGCCAGCTTACATGTTCAGTATTTATTGGGAAAGTGTTCCTGTGTAACAGCCTCTGTCTGTAGCATAACACATTCTGCCGAGTCTCCGAGATAACCAGGGCCTCACAATAAGATATATTTAGGTGCAACCTCCAGAATGATAAATGCTTATTGAGATCAGTGACTTCTGGATAAGGTGGCTCTTACAGAGCACGGTTCATTGAAGTGCACATCGTTCAATGAACATCGTTATATTTTTAAGCAATGCGAGGAGCTCACGGGTTTCTAAGTCATTGAGCTAAAGACAATCCATTCAGCTGTCAGTTCTGCATCCCTTTTCTCATTATCAGTGATTACCCACCAATGCAAGACTGCCGCATCTACACTCTACCCCTGAACATCGGCCTCTCTTAAATTTCTCCCATCTGCCTACCGCTCTTTGACCCCATTCCAACTCGGTGTCGTACCACCAGCTTAATCAGAAAACAATTCCATATCTACCACTGGCACATCTCCCGCCTTAATTTTGACCACATCCCAACCACCACTGAAAAACTCATCCGTGTCTTTTCATCTCCGATCTCAAGACATCCAATAATCTTCCAGGCGGCCCCCCATCATCTACCATCCATGAAATTAAGAGCATTCTTATATCTGCAACCCATATCATAGCACAGACCAAGGCACACTGCCTAGCACCTCCGTCGTTGCTAAACTGTATTCTGGTATGCAAACGTCTCAAATTTATAATTCATATTATTGTATTTATATCCATCATTGCCCTATAGACTATTCAGGTGCTGCAACTTTCCCCATAAATTTCCCATTCTATACTACCCGTCTGCTGTCCACTCCCTTTCCTTTCAGCTGTCTGGGATTCACGTATGAAATTCTCTCATTAACAACAACAGCAGCAACAACTTGTATTTACATAGCGCCATAAACGTGGAACAATGTCACAAGGCGCTTCACAGGAACGGAATCACACTGAATTTGACACCCAGTAACATAAAGAGATAGTAGGACACAAGACTAAAAGCTTGGTCAAAAGTTAGAATTTAAGGGGCGTTTTATGAGGAGAGAGTGTAGAGACTCGGAGGTTTACGGAGCGATTTGTAGAGCCTAGGGCTTAAACGTACTCTTGGAACCTCCCTCTGACCGTTTAATACATTGCTTAACAAACCACCCACTTTGACTGAGAATATGGTCAGTTCTCTTATTTCCTCCTTTTTTGCTATGAGGTGTCCCTCTTGTCTGGTGGAAGCATCGAGAGAGCGTTTTCTCCATTAAATGTGATATATAAAAAATAAGGTCTTTTTGCTGATGAAATATGAATTCCTAGAATTAATATCGTATCATGGCCGTTTGCACAGATTAGTCAGTCTCACAATGCAATGGTTAATATTATATGGTAGTGGTGATTCAGTGCTGGTCAGTGAGATGGCGTGGCAAGTGCATGGGCTGAATTAGAATCAACAGGTGCGCTTCAATGTGATAGATGGCCAGTTAAAAGGGAAGTGCTGAGCTCAACAGGCAACTCAGTGCTGGTAAGTGGGAAGGAGGGGATAGAGGGCTGAATGGTACAAGGTTAAACAATTGACTCATTACAGGTCAGTGAGATGGGGTTAGTGGTACCGATATTACAGGCTCAATTGGCGAGTCAGTGTAGGTTACTGAGATAGATCGGGTAGTGGAACTTCAGGTATGAGGCTCAGTGGATGAGTCAATGCTGGTCAGTGAGTTAGAGCGAGGGTGGGCTAAATAGGTGATATAATGCTGGTCATTAAGATGGAGGGGTAGTGTAAAGGGCAGTACTGGCCACAACAAGCAAAAAAAAGTTGGTCAGTGAAATCGAGGGAGTAGTGCGAAGTGCAGTACGAGGGTCTATAGGCGAATCAATGTTGGTTAGTGAGATGGAGATGTACTGGTACAGTAGGTGCTTTTAGGTTCAGTGGGTGAATAGCTGCAGATGATTGAGATGAACACCGAGTAAAGGAACTAGCATTAGGCACGTCAGAATGCTGAAGGTATATTGAATTGACCTGTACTGTACTGTAAAACCCACTGCTCAGTGAAGGGGTCAAGTTGTGGTTATATATTTGGTGAACTAATTGATACCCCACAGGCCAAAGAGACAATTGCACGAGCAGAACTGAAAGGCGACTGTTGGTCTTTCATGGTAAGAAGTGGGTAAAACACAGGGCATCAGTGAGTAGACGGAGTGAGTGGCAGAGTGCCGCTTTTGCAGCTAAACCATATCACCAGGTCGGAAGTTGCTGAAGGTGTGGGTGGCACGCTTGTTCAGATAATCTCCGTCCAATATCAAAAAAACACTAAAATGTGGCGGTAATATGGTGGAGAACAAACGCTTGATCAGCTGGTCTCAAATCCCTCTCCCTGTTAATTAATCAAAAATATTACATCTTATATCAATCAATAATAAACGATCTCTAACATTTCTGTATTTAAATCTGGTCAGTGCTTGTTCCAAAGTTGCCTACATTACAACAGTGAGTACAGTTTCTGTCTTTCTTTCTTGCTTTCTTACATTTATTTTTCTTTCTTTATAACTATTTTTCTTTCTTTCTGCACAACATACATATTGGCCCAGTAATTCCTCTCTCAACGCGTGAGTACGGACGGGGTACTCACGTGTGTGCCCGGAGGAATTGCCAGTTTTCAGCATGCACAGCGCATGCAGGGAAAACCGGCATTTCCTCTCCTCTGACCCAAGGGGTTAAGAGGCTGAACGCGTGCGACTACACAGGCAGCGCGTGCGACTTGGATTTCCTTTATTTTTAGAGAGTTGCGCAAGTGTAAAACATCCGGTTTTTACACATTGAAAAACCACATGTAAGTACTTAGTTTTACAGGTAAGTGGTCTATTAATACAATTTATTAAAAAAATTTCCACAGGTTTAATATTTTTAAAGAATTTACAGTAAGGTAAGTTTAGTTTTAGCCCCGATTTTTTATATAGTAATTTTTTTCAAATTTTAAAATTATTGTTTAAAATAGTTTTTTACAGTTATTTATGGTTCATTTAAGTAGTGCAATGCTTTTTTTTAATTTTCTTTCAAGTTTAAGTAGTGTTTTGGGGCCAGGAGTTTTCATGAGTTTGACAGCTCTTACTTTCAAACTCATGAATGAACTTTTGCAACCTCCCATTGGTTGTCCTGTGCTCACGTGATCCCAGCCGGCTCATCGCACTAAGTACGCCGCTGGGTCACGCACGCACAGCGGGTCAGTGAGAGGAAATGCAATGCGGGCCAGGATTGAAATGACAGCGCGCCGGGTAAGTGCACATCGGGGGCTTGCACGCGCGGCAAGCTCCCGATCCTAATTTCAGGGCCATTGTGATGGATGTCATCAACTGGAACAGATATGTTCTGCGGTGAATGGATTTTATGTTAGATGGGGCCCAGAATAAATGCTCAGGCTATGTTTTATAAATTCTTAGAACAGAAGGAGAATGCTGCAGTGCTGGAAATCTGAAATAAGGGGAGAACATGCAGTAAACAGTCAACAGGTCAGGCAGCATCTGTGGAAACTGCAGCGCAGGGACTGGAGGGTGTGCTGCACACCAGGATTAACATTATTATTTAAGTTCATAAGTTTCCTTTGTTTAGCTTTGTGCTAATGTTTTTGTTAGTTTTTACCTCTAAAAAGGCGCAATTGTGACTTTTTGTTTGACACTGGGACATCCCGGTCTTTCCTTGTAGCTTTACTAAGGAAAGGCATCTATGGAAGTTCTTGTTAGAATTCTAAGACTTGTATGAATATATGAATGTGCAGCCTGTCTCCTGACCTTATGGGTTTGAATGGATTGGGAATTCCGCTCTTCTTGTTAACATTCTTGTTCTGAAATTTGCTGGCGTCATCTGTTTGTTCAATGACTGCAATTAAACCCAATCAGCAGGGGAGCCGACTTTCTGACTGGATGGAACTTCTCTTCAATAAATAAGGGGCTTTTTTTTCAACGTGTCAATTGGAGAATCGCTCCCAGCATCACCACCAACCATCGAGTCATCGAATCTAACAGAAAGGGATAAAATGTCTCTTGGTTTTCTAATCAAGCTCAAGATTCTGTGGGTGATTAATGAGATACAAATGATTTATTACCCCTTTCTGGCTGCAGTCGGTGTCCCAGGTAAGTTACTACCTGGGACAGGTATATCAGGAACTGGAGAATAAAAGTATGTGACATCTTATTCTGTGTGGGCAGCTCTTTGTTTTATTACTTTCCTTATATGACAGCAGTAACTACACTTCAAATTACTGCTCAGGCAGTATAGCACTATTGGACGTCCGGAGGTTGTGAAAGATCCGATAGAAATGAGAACTCTTCTTTCTTTCCAACTTTCATTCATTCTTTCTTTCTTTCTTTCTTTCCTTCTTTCTGTCTTTCTTTCTTTCTTTCTTTCTTTCTTTCTTTCTTTCACTCTTCCTTTCTTTTACTTTTTCCATTCTTTCCTTTTATAGATTTCCAACTTTCTTTATGTTGTGTGTTTAATGTTGACTCACGTTTCTTTTATTGTTGTCAAAGAAAATCTTGCAATTTTCACCAAATTTTTCCTTCATTCTTTATTTCTTCCTTTTCTTTCCGTTTTCTCTCTTTATTTTTTCTTTCATACTTAATTCCTCCCTTCCTTCATTGCTTCCTTCCTTATTTCTTTCTTCCTTTCTAACTCTCTTTCCTTTTTGCTTTCTTCCTTATTTTCTTGTGTTCTTTCTTTCTTATTTCATTCACTCTTTCTTCCTTTCTTTCCTTTCCTTCACTTTTTCCCATCTTTCCTTCTGTTGTAGATTTCCAGCTGTGTTGATGCTGTGTGTTTAATGCTGACCCAGGTTCCTTTTATTGTGGTGAAGAAACTTTAGCAATGCTCGCAAACTCCTTCCTTCTTTCTTTCTTTCTTTCTTTCTGTCCTTATTCTGTTCTTTATTTCATTCATTTGCTCTTTACCTTTCATCTCACTTAATTTCATTTTTTTGTTTGGTTCTTTCATTTTTTCATTCTTTCTGTCTTTCACTCTTACCTTATTCCGTTCTTTATTTAATTCTTTCACTCTTTCTCTCCTCCTTACTTAATTTCTTTGTTTCTTTCTTTTAACCTTTCTTTCTTTTTTCTTTCTGTCTTTCTTTCTTTCTTCCATTCTTTATTTCATTCTTTTGTTCTTTCTCTTTCTTCTTATTTAATTTATTTTTATTTCTTCTATCCTTTCTTATGTCTTGCTTTCTTTTCATTCTTTATTCCTTCCTTTATTACATTCTATCACTCTTTCTCTCTCTTCTTTCTTAATTTCTTTCATTCTTTCTCCTTTCCTTCCTGCATTTCTTTCTTCATTTCTTTCTTTCTTTCTTTCTTTCTTTCTTTCTTTCTTTCTTTCTTTCTTTCTTTCTTTCTTTCTTTCTCTCTTTCTTAATTTATTTCTTATTTCCTTCCTTTCTTTCTTCCTTTTTATTTTTTTCTTCATTTCTCTCTTTTTCTTTCACTCTTTCTTCCTTTCTCTCTTATTTTCTTTGTTTTCCTTCTTCTTTTCTTCGTTTTTTGGTACTTTTCCTCTATTTTTCCCTTTCTTTATACATTATTACTCTCTTTCTCTCTTTCTTCTTTATTGCTTTATTTTCATCTTTCTATTTTTCTCTCGTGTTTGTGTTTTATAAAGGCACAGGCTCCACTGATGTGAACTCGCAATCACTGGTTCAATGCAATGACTGGTGCGTCCTAACTTGTCACAATAGTTACATTTCAGCCAATCGCTTTAAGACCCCATTGTTCTTTCAGTCTACAGCAGGAGACATGTCCCGCGATTATTTTCTTTCCTTGCTGTAAATACTGAGTCAGAATGTCAGATGATAAATTGCTTTATGACCTCACACAGTCTTCGGATTCTGCAGGACACTTTCATTTATTTCGTTGTACAAATCAATCCTAACAGATAAATCACAAATGCATCGATGATCCAATATGATTCAGCTGTCTCACTTTCCAACATTACCTGCTCTATGTCAGTGTCACAGTTTCTGAAATGTTACGATAGAATAGTAAGATTGATTTACTGTTTATTATTATCCAACTCATTTAATGATTTAATTTGAGTAATTAATTAGCATTATTAATTAATCCCGTGCATCCGTGGTAAAGTTCTTCATATCTCTGTGTAGGACACTTGCCATTTTGGTACTGTTCATCGTATCTCTCATTTGTATCCACAATGTTTGAAAGGGGAATGTTTTGCGATTGAACCCACTCGATCAATGATTGTGTCATGCTCTGTTCATTAATTGCAAATCGACTGATTTCACAGCATCTGAGGGAGAGAACAAGATTAACATTATTTGTCTAGAATTAAGCTCTTTGCTGAAATCTCAAGATGGTGTGTTATATTATCATTCATATTATGCCTCAATTTACAAGAAATGACCATTGTTACAAATGTTACATGTAATTCAATTCCAAAACCTACCATGAACTACACTAAATGTTAATTTTTTGCCTTTGTAGATTTAGTGACTCTGTATATACAATTACCGAGCATGGAGCGTAGTGTGACTGTAACTCGTCTGAACCAATGATTGACCATTGGTAATCCAGGAGCAGAGGATCTGACTGTGCCTCACGTCTCACATCCAAAACAAGCAGGGATACTGTATTTAATATGTCAGGCCAGTAGCAGAAAAGTGGAAGAAATACATTACAAGCATTGAATGGGAAGGTTTGATTTCTGAAATTATACTCAAGTGCTCAATGGTTTGAACAAAATTGACCACAGTAATTGCATGCGCAAAGAGTGGGTGTCGCTAGCTACCTGTTCCATTCAGAGTGCTCCTACTAATCACCACTCCTCTTACTCCCATGCCCTTTTTCGCATCACCCCACCTCAGGACATTTAGTTCAAATATAACACCACTACAACAAACTCACACACACACTGCAATGCAACTTTCAAAATGTCCCAACTGTTGCAAGTGAGGCTCCCAATTCCCAATTGGATGCATTTGTATATATACTAAACTCTAGTTTTTGTTTTTAACCTTGGTTTGTTTAACAAATGCGATGCAGACTTTTCATCCTCTCGAGCCATTCAAATAGATACTGGATGAGTTTTAGCTTCGCTCCATCGACCAGCCTTGGTTCCATATGCCTAAACACCCTTGTCTATCAATAATCTATCACTTTCAATTTGATATTTTACTTGAGCCACAACCTGAAAAGCATTTTTGGGGAGAGAGGTCCCGATTTATACTTCCCTTCTTGTAAGAACATAAGAAAATAAGAAGTAAGAGCAGGAGATGGCCATACGGCCCCTCGAGCCTGCTCGGCCATTCTATATGATCATGGCTGATCATCGACCTCGACTCAACTTTCCCTCCAGATCTCCATATTCCTTGATTCTCCTTGGATCCAAAAATCTATCTCAGCCTGGAGTAAAGAAGTGCTTCCTTGAACCCTTGAACGGCCTAGCTTTAATTTTGGTGACTCCGCCAAAAGAGATATTAGGTTACCCCTATATACTCTATCAAATCCTATAATCATCTTAAATGGATCACCCGTAATATTATATACTCCAGGGAATACATTACTAGCCTGTATAATTTGATCACGTTGTGTCACTTAAATGACAATTCATCGCTGGCACGCTGAGTACAACCCCTGTCTCCAGGATGCCCTATCACAGGTAGAATAATCACGATCCATCACTGGATGCAAAGCCAAGCTGCACATTTTCGAAGCGTTTCAGGTAATTGTGAAGAACGTTAATGTCCCTGTTATATAACGGACTGTTACTTCCATGCAAACACGAAAAACTACTGTTAATGCCCCGTGTCTTGTGAATGATTATCGTATTTTATTGCTGCACACAGTTAACGTGGTGACGATTGCGATCCTGTCTCGGGGAAAGTGTGGACTCTCCAAATGTGTCACTCACTACCTGGTGGCCATGGCAGCGGCAGATCTACTGGTCGTGATCATCGATCTGATACTGAGGCAGATTCCTATTGTTTATCGGAAAGAATTTTTGTTTTTGAGGGAAACTAGAGTGTGTAATATTCACGCCGTCCTGCTTTATGCCACCACAGACTGTTCTGTCTGGTTCACAGTCACTTTCACTTTTGATCGATTCGTGGCCATTTGTTGTCAGAAGGTGAAATCTAATTATTGCACCGAGAAAATGGCGTCTGTGATTCTAGGCACAGTGAGTGTGCTGAGCTGTTTGAAGAACATTTTCTGGAATTTTCTATATACAAGTCAGTATTGGCTTTCTAACACTCCCTGGTTTTGCCACGTTACCCTTGTTGTATCACGTTCACTGGTCTGGGCCGTGGTTGAATTAATGAATTATATCTTAACGCCATTCAAGCCGTTTCTTTTGATTCTACTGTTCAATGCTTTAACAGTCAGGCACATTTTAGTGGCCAGCAGAGCCCACAGAAGACTCCGGGCTCGGAGCAGTGGCGAGAGTCCCAGTGACCGAGAGATGGAGAGCCGAAGGAAATGCACGATTGTACTGTTCGTTATATCAGGGAATTTCATACTGTTATGGGTGGTGTTTATGGTCTGTTCTATACTGAGGCGGTTGGATTACTTGTGATATCCTGCCCCTCTGCCCACATTTGTACCTGAAATCGGCTTCATGCTCCAGCTCCTGAGTTGCTGCACCAACACTTTTATTTATGCTGTGACCCAGAGGAAATTTAGAGAGGAATTGAGGAGAGGAGTGAAGTATCCCCTCGCAATGATGAACAAATTAAATAGATGAGAAGGGCTAACACTTTCTAACAATATCCTGTATTTTTGTTTCATGTGTAGATTTCACTGGGTTCCATTTGGCCTTTATATTTTCGGAAACATTTCACAATCTGGTCCAGTGTTAAAACGCAAGTTAATATCATAGTTCGGGACCTTCTCGCCTTTTTGCGCAAGGACAGGACCTGGACACAAGCTATCTACAGCTGTGGTTTTAGCAGGTACTCGCCCAGGAGTGGGTAGCTGCTTTACTCAGTCTCATGCTGAGGTCGCAGTACAAGGGTGTTTTGGGAATGAGTCCTTGTTGTGACTGATTCCAAAAAATAGGCAAATCGTGTGAAATTTCCCGACATTCAGACCGGGTTTAGATCCTCAGAGTTGACAGCTTTATCCGATCTGTGCTAGTCTGTAAAGGAAGACTTGTTTTAAAAATAAAGATCAGAAAAATTTAAGGCAGCAGGATGGTTGCGATATATATTAATCTCTGCCTCGTCACTGGGAAAGATATTGAAAAGGAATCAATCTATATTAAATTCCAGTCAACCCCGTGCGTTCGTCTAAGCCTGTTCTTCATTTTGTACATTTCCGGGCAGGTGCCGTTCTGATTAAAGTGAACATATTGCATCCCATTCAGTGTTATGTATATTTTACCTGTTGTTGAATGAAACAGAATGTGACCTGAAATAAATGACATTTTGCCCAGTGATAATTTCGTCCACATGTAGAGTTCTTGCCAAATTAGTTGGGAATAATGGCCCGCATTTTCCAATCCCTACGGGTGTGTACGAGCTGTGTACACACCTGTCGGGACCTCATAAGTGCCGGATTCACGCATGTGAAGCTCATGCCCTGAAAACCGGCCCTTCCGATCTGTCAAAAAGTCCTCTCGGCTGATCATGCACCTGCAGAAGAGAAGGGCCACTGCGGGCAGAGCGTTCCGCTTTCTGCAATATCTCCGCCCGCTGAAATCTCTTTAAAATGTTTTGCCTGGTAAAAGGAGGCGTAAGGCCTGCTTTTACCAGCAAAGAGTTTAAAAAAGTAAAAATATTTTTTTTCACTCATTTATCATTTAAAATACATTTCAAAAAGGTAAGTTTATTTTAACCCCGTAAAATTTATATATCTTTTTGAAATAATTTCATTTTTGTTTAAAATATTTAATTTAATGTAATTTTAAATAATTTTAAAAACGTGATTTAAAAAAATATATATTTATTGTTCTGATATATTTTTTCATTGATGCCCATTCATAATTTTGACAGGTCTAAGCTGAGAGACCTGTCAAATATATGAAGGGGGATTCCCTTCTTTCATTGGTTCCCCATGGCGCACATGATCCCAGGGACGCTTGCGAACCGCCTGTGCCCGTGGGAGACCTGGGCCCTACGCATTTCGTAGAGCAGAGGCTCAGGAGTGGAACTGTCCGGACCTCCGGAGCCCTCAGGTAAGGGCGCATGCAGGAATCCTCTGATTGGAAAATACGGGCCGTCATTGCTTAACAACTGGGTTCCTGTGCAGCACACTCCTTGGTCCCAGTATGGGAAACTACCGTGTCCCGTACTGCACATTCAGTGTTACCATTACAGCACTTCCCCATTCCCAATACCGCATACTCCCTGATTCCGAGGCTGCACACTCCCGGATACCGTTACAGCACATTCCCTGGTCACATTACTGCACATTTCCCGCTCCTGCTACAGCAGTAATAGAAAACTGCTTGTAGTTCTCATCCGGAAAAAGCAAGTTACCGGATTTCTTAAGGAAGTGACTAATTTAACTGAACAGCAGTAGACACCTGCAGCAGACCCGAGTTGGCTAGAGTTTGCAAATTTAGATAAGCGTCATACTCTCTGTAAAATGTATATAATGTCTGTGTATTCATTAAACTACTGTTAACACATTATCATGAAATCTTTTTAAATTTTCATTAAAAAAATCTCTCCAGAATAAACTCATTCCATCATCCCTGTTGTTATTTGTGCCGAATCTCAAATATCGGTGTTGGCATCAATAGTCCAGCAAGACTTGAGACTGTGCCTGTTATTATACCTGTCTATGCTGAATAGCTACATACCTGGTGTGTTGAATGGGTTAATACCCAGTGTGTTAAATGGTTATTACCCAGTGTGTTAAATGGTTATTACCCAGTGTGTTAAATGGGTTAATACCCAGTGTGTTAAATGGGTTAATACCCGGCGTGTTAAATGGGTTAATATCAGGTGTGTTAAATGGGTTCATGTCCAGTGTGTTAACTGGGTTAATGTCCGTTGTGTTAAATCGGTTAATACCTGGTGTGTTAAATGGGTTAATGTCCGGTGAGTTAAATGGGTTAATACTCGGCGTGTTAAATGGGTTAATATCAGGTGTGTTAAATGGGTTAATGTCCAGTGTGTTAACTGGGTTAATGTCGGTTGTGTTAAATCGGTTAATACCCGGTGTGTTAAATGGGTTAATACCAGGAGTGTTAAATGAGTTGATACCCGGTGTGTTAAATGGGTTAATACCAGGAGTGTTAAATGGGTTGATACCAGGTGTGTGAAATGGGTTCATACCAGGTGTGTGAAATGGGTTGATACCCGGTGTGTTAAATGGGTTAATACCCGGTGTGTTAAATGAGTTGATACCCGGTGTGTGAAATGGTTTAATACCAGGAGTGTTAAATGGGTTAATACCAGGTGTGTTAAATGGGTTGATACCCGGTGTGTTAAATGGGTTATTACCAGGAGTGTTAAATGGGTTAATACTAGGTGCGTTAAATGGGTTGATACCCGGTGTGTTAAATGGGTTATTACCAGGTGTGTTAAATGGGTTAATACTAGGTGCGTTAAATGGGTTGATACCCGCTTTACAATAGCAGACTGTGGAAAGTAAATGAGACAGACTCACTGTTCAGAAAATAATTTCCCAGAATGCCATAATCGAGCTCAGAAGTGTAACCTGTCCCGGTCCTTTCAGCATCCCTGTTCTTCCTGCCAGTGGCTTCTAAGCCAGGGCTCAGAGGAAGGAGCAGTGGAACCCGGGAGAACTAACATAAATATGGGGGATAAGTATTAAGGTAACGATCTAAGATTATATAAAAAACTGGAACTGTGTATCAGGAGATAGTCACACCAATTAGATTAATTAATTCAGATGTAGTCCGTGGCCAGGGGCAGGATGGTGTGACTAGAAGTGAGGCAGGTACGGGGATCCAGGAGGTAGTGTTGGAGGAGCCGCAGCCCTTGCACTTGTCCAACAGGTTCAAGGCTCTTACTCCCTGTGAGGATGGGAACAGGGACTGCGGGGAGGATGAGAAACCTGGCCACAGCACCGTGGAGCGGGGGACCATTCAAGTGGGGGGAGTTAAAAGAAATGTTGTAGTGGTAGGGGATAGTACCGTTAGGGGGATAGATAGAGTTCTCTGCAGCCGAGAGCGAGAGTCCCGAAGGCTGTGTTGCCTGCCCGGTGCCAGGGTTAAGGACATCTCCTCTGGACTGGAGAGAAACTTGGAGTCGGAAGGGGAGGATCCAGTTGTCGTGGTCCATGTTGGTACCAACGACATAGATAGGACAAGGAAGGAGGTTCTGCTGAGGGAGTTTGAGCAGCTAGGGGCCAAATTAAAAAGCAGAACAACAAGGGTAATAATCTCTGGATTACTACCTGAGCCACGAGCGAATTTGGCTAGGACAAATATAATTAGAGAGTTAAATGCGTGGCTCAAAGGCTGGTGTGGGAGAAATGGGTTTTGCTTCCTGGGACACTGGCACCAGTACTGGGGCAGGAGGGAGCTGTTCCGTTGGGACGGGCTTCACTTGGCCAGTGCTGGGACTAGAGTCCTGGCGGATCATATAACTAGGGCTGTAGAGAAGGCTTTAAACTAACTAGTGGGGGGGAGGTTCCTGGAGAGCAAATAATACAAATGGCAACAGAGAAGGTCATAGACTTAGGTAGCAGTGGGGAAATTAAAAACCAGAGCATGTCAGGAAGGGGCAGAAGGTATGGAGTAAAAGGTAAAGTAATAAAAAGGGCAAAAGCAGGAACTAAGTGTCACAAAACATCTTTGAAAGTTCTCTATCTGAATGCACGTAGCATTCGTAACAAAATAGACGTGTTAATGGCACAAATAACTACATATGGGTATGATCTTGTGGCCATTACAGAAACATGGCTGCAGGGTGACAATGCCTGGGAATTAAACATACCAGGTTATTTAACGATCAGGAAGGACAGGCAGGAAGGAAGGGGAGGTGGGGTGGCAATGTTAATAAAGGAAGGAATCACTGTAATACAGAGAAATGATATTGGGTCAAAAGATCAGGACAATGAAACAGTTTGGGTGGAGGTAAGGAATAATAAGGGGAAAGAAACACTAGTGGGCGTAGTCTATAGGCCTCCGAACTGTGGCAACTCTGTTGGACGGAGTATCAATCAGCAAATAGTTGAGGCTTGTAATAAGGGAGCATCTATAATTATGGGGGATTTTAACTATCATATTAATTGGAGAAATCAAATTTGGGCAGGGCTGCCTTGAGGATGAGTTCATTGAGTGTATTAGGGATGGGTTTCTTGAGCAGTATGTAACTGAACCGACCAGGGGGCAAGCAACCTTAGATCTGGTCCTGTGTAACGAGACAGGATTAATTAAAAATGTCCTAGTAAAGGATCCCCTTGGAATGAGTGACCATAACATGGTTGAATTCCATATTCAATTAGAGGGTGAGAAGGTTGGATCTCAAACAAGCATGCTAAGCTTGAATAAAGGAGACTATGAAGGTATGAGAGCGGAATTGAGTAGAGTGGATTGGGAAAATAGATTAAAGGGTAAGACGATACATGATCAGTGGTGTACATTTAAGGAGTTATTTTACAACTTCCAAAAAATATATATTCCACTGAGAAGAAAAGGGTGTAAAAGAAAAGACAGCCATCCGTGGCTAAGTAAAGAAATTAAGGATAGTATTCAACTAAAAACAAGGGCATATAAGGTAGCCAAATCTAGTGGGAGGATAGAGGATTGGGAAAACTTTAAAAGACAGCAAAAAATAACAAAAAGATTGATTAAGAAAGGGAAGATAGATTATGAAAGTAAATTAGCAAACAATATAAAAACAGATAGTAAGAGTTTTTATAGTTATATAAAAAGAAAAAGGGTGGCTAATGTAAATGTTGGTCCCTTAGAGGATAAGACCGGGACATTAATTGTGGGAAATATGGAGATGGCAAAAACACTGAATGAATATTTTGTATCAGTCTTTACAGTAGAGGACACTAAGAATATCCCAACGCTGGACAAACAGGGGGCTATAGGGGGGGAGGAGCTAAACACGATCAAAATCACTAAGGAAGTGGTACTCAGTAAATTAATGGGACTCAAGCCGGATAAATCACCTGGACCTGATGGCTTACATCCTAGGGTCTTGAGGGAAGTGGCGGTAGGGATTGTGGATGCATTGGTAATAATTTTCCAAAACTCCCTGGACTCAGCAAAGGTCCCGGCAGACTTGAAAACTGCTAATGTAACACCCATATTTAAAAAGGGCAGTAGACAGAAGGCTGGAAACTATAGTTAGCCTAACATCTGTGGGAGGTAAAATTTTGGAGTCCATTATTAAGGAGACAGTAACAGGACATTTGGATAAACATAATTTAATAGGACAAAGTCAGCATGGTTTTATGAGGGGGAAGTCATGTTTGACAAATTTGCTGAAGTTCTTTGAGGAAGTAACATATAGGGTGGATAAAGGTGAACCAGTGGACATAGTGTATTTAGACATCCAAAAGGCATTTGACAAGGTGCCACACAAAAGATTATTGCTTAAGATAGAAAATCACGGGATTGGGGGTAATATTCTGGCACGGATAGAGGATTGGCTATCTAACAGAAGGCAGAGAGTTGGGATAAATGGTTCATTCTCAGACTGGCAATCAGTAACTAGTGGTGTTCCGCAGGGGTCAGTGCTGGATCCCCAACTCTTTACAATCTATATTAATGATTTGGAGGAGGGGACTGAGTGCAGCATATCAAAGTTTGCAGATGATACTAAGATGGGAGTGAAAGTAGAGAGTGAGGAGGACATAAAAAACCTGCAAGGGGACATAGACAGGCAAAATAAGTGGGCAGAGATTTTGCAGATGGAATACAATACTGGAAAGTGTGAGGTTATGCACTTCGGCAGGAAAAATCATAGAGCAAGTTATTATCTTAATGGCAAGAAACTGGAAAGTACTGAGGTACAAAGGGATCTGGGGGTCCTGGTGCACGAAACTCAAAAGGTTAGTATGCAGGTGCAGCAAGTGATTAAGAAGGCCAATGTAATGTTGGCTTTCATTGCTAGGGGGATAGAATATAAAAATAGGGAGGTATTGCTTCAGTTGTACAAGGTATTGGTGAGACTGCACCTGGAATACTGCATACAGTTTTGGTGTCCATACTTAAGAAAAGACATACTTGCTCTCGAGTCAGTACAAGTAAGGTTCACTCGGTTAATCCCGGGGATGAGGGGATGGACATATGAGGAGAGGTTGAGTAGATTGGGACTCTACTCATTGGAGTTCGGAAGAATGAGAGGCGATCTTATTGAAACATATAAGATTGTGAATGGGTTGGATCGGGTGGATGCGGGGAGGATGTTCCCGATGATGTGCGAAACTAGAACTAGGGGGCATAGTCTTAGAATAAGGGTTGCTCTTTCAAAACTGAGATGAGGAGGAACTACTTCAGTCAGAGGGTGGTAGGTCCATGGAATATGCTGCCCCATAAAGCTGTAGAAGCTACATCATTACATAAATTTAAAACAGAAATAGACAGTTTCCTAGAAGTAAAGGGAATTAAGGGTTACGGGGAGCGGGCAGGAATTTGGACATGAGTCTAGGTTCGGATCGGACATGGCCCTGTGGGTAGCGGAGCGGGCCCAGAGGCCGTGTAGCCTGATCCTGCTCCTATTTCGTGTGTCTAATTCTGTTAGATTCAGGAGATGGTTCTGTGATTGTAGATTAGCGGTTAGGAGCAGATCAGCCATGTTCTTATTGAATGGCGGAGCAGGCTCGAGGGGCCGATTGGCCTACTCCTGCTCCTATTTCTTATGTTCTTATGTTCACTGAACCGTGCTCTCTAAGGGATACTTTATCCAGAACTCACTGATCCCAATAAGCATTTATCATTCTGGAGGTTGCACCTAAATAAATCTTATGCTGAGCCGCTGGTTATTTCGGAGACTCAGCAGAATGTGTTATGCTACAGACAGAGGCTGTTACAAAGGAACATTTTACCAATAAATACTGGACATGTAAGCTGGCAATTCTAATAAACCCTGGAAAGCAAAATATATAGGCTGTTGATCCCAGTAAATCCCGACAAACCCAATAATATAGCTGGTAATCCAAGTGAACCCAGATAAACCCAGATATCTTGGCTGGAGTTTACAGTAAATTACGATTAATCCATATATATATATAGGCAGTTGTTCTCAATGAGCCCTCATAATCACAGATATATTGTCTGTCGATTCTAGTAATCTGTCATAAACCCAGAAATATAAGCAGGCGATCCCGAATAAACCTGTTAGGAGCACAGGAGCATAGCAACAGTAGTAGTAGCCATTCAGCCCCTCGAGCCATTCAAGGGGATCACGGCTGATCTATTGCCTAACTCCATTCACCTGGCTTTGCCCCATATCCCTTGATAACTTTGGGTAACTGAAATCTAATAATATCAGATTTTAAATTAACAATTGACCCCGCATCAAATGTTTTTTGCGGAAGAGAGCTTTATGAGATATTGTATTGAGTGTTTTGCTGAGGTAACAGAGAGGGTGGGTGAGGGCAGTGCATTTTCTGTTGTGTATATGGACAATACAAATCTTTTGATAAAGCTCCATATATTAGGCATGTGAGAAAATTTGAAGCCCATGCAATAAAAGGGGAAGTAGCAGCATGTATATAAAGGGGGCGAAGGGATAGAAAGCAGCGAGTTGTGTTGAATGGCTGTTATTGCGTAATGTATAGAGGTGAAAATTGGTGTTCCCTCGGGTTAACTACTCGGACCACTGCTGTGCTTGGCATACATTAACGTCATGGACATGGGGGTATAGGCCCAATTTTGAAAATTGCAGAGGATACGAAATATGTAAGAGTGAAGAAGATAGTAAGAGACTTCAATTCGTGTTGATTGAAGGTCAATCATCACAGCCCAGGACATCATTGCAGGATTTCCTCATGGTAGTGCCCTAGGCCCAACCATCTTCAGCTGCTTCATTAATGACCCTCCCTTCAAGATAATGTCAGAAATGGGGATGTTTCATGATAACTGCACAGTGTTCAGCGCAATTCACAACTTCTCAGATAAGAAAGCAGTCCAAGCCCGCATGCAACATGACCTGGATGGCATTCAGGATTGGGTTGATATGTGGCAGGTAACATTCGTGCCACAGAAGTGCCAGGCAATTACTATCTCCAACAACCGAGAGTCTAACCACCGCCCCATGATATATACCAGTATTACCATCGCTGAATCACCTACCATCAGCATCCTGGGGGTCACCATTGACCAGAAACTTAACTGTACCAGCCACATAAATACTGTAGCAACAACAGCAGGTCAGAGGGTCGGTATTCTGCGGCGTGTGTCGCACCTCCTGACTCCCCAAAGACTTTCCACCATCTACAAGGGACAAACAAGGAGTGTGATGGAATACTCTCCACTTGCCGGGATGAGAGCAGCACAAACAACACACAAGAATCTCGACACCATCCAGGACAAAGCAGCTCGTTTATTGGCACCCTATTCACCATCTTAAACATTCACTCCCTCCGCTACCAGTGCACGGTGGCTGCAGTGTGTACCATCTATAAGATGCTTTGCAGCAACCGCTAAGGCTTCTTCGGAAGCACCTCCCAAACCCGCGACCTATTCCACCTAGAAGGACAAGGGCAGCAGGTGCATGGGAACAGCACCACCTCCAAGTTCCCCTACAAGTCACACACCGTCCTGCGTCGTCGCTGTGTTAATATCCTGGAACTCCATCCCTAACAGCACAATGGGACTACCTTCACATCACGGACTGCAGTGGTTGAAGAAGGTGGCTTGCCACCACCTTCCCAAAGGTAATTAGGAATGGAAAATAAATGCTGGTCTTTCCAGCGACGCCCACAGCCCATGAAAGAATTTTTAAAAATGATGACATAGACAGGCTGTTGTAATGGGCGGACACATTTAGATGAAATTCAATGCTGAAAATTGTGAGTTGATATGATTACAAGCTAAATTGAATAATTTTAGAAGGGTTAACGGACAGATATCACTGGGGGAGTTTGTGAACAATTCGTTGAAGATGGCAGAACAGCTTTAGAACGCTGTTAATAAACCATGTGTGATCCTTGTTTATATAAAAAGAAACATGAAGTCCAAACGGCATGAAGTTGTGGATAACCATTGGGCCAGAAATTCCAGGCCAAAAGCGTGAGTACGGTCGGCTTACTCACGCTTCTGGCCGTTGGAAATGCCGGCGTTCAGCATGAACAGCGCATGTGGGGAACGCCGGCATTTCCAGACCTCGAGCGCGTGCGACTGCACAGGCAGCGCTTGCGCAGTGAACTTCGTGGATTTCATTCATGAAATTCGTGAGGGAAAGTCCTTAGAAGTTACACGTGAAAAAAGCAAGTGTAAAGTTGTTCATTGGCTGCGGAGGAAGATATATTTTATCGTGGAGCTTTTGAAATGCAATATTTTTGTTTGGGAAAGGGAGGGAAGTTATTTTAAGAAATTTTAAGTAAGTTTAAAAGTTTAATTTTTTTTTTTACAAGGGTTTTCAGAACGGTAGGTAGAAGGAGCAATTGTGGCTGTGTGAATGGAATGTGAGAATGAGTTATGTATGTATGTCCACATATATTCCTTTACGTATATGTATGTATGTTTTATATTCCTTTACTAATGTGTATGAATGTATGTTTTTAATTATGATTTTCCAGTAAGTTACTTTCTCTGAAAGTCATAATAAAATAATACATTCATACACATAAATAAAGGAATATATACATAACACGCAAAGGAATATATACAGACATACATACTTTCAGAAGCTCCACGATAAGAAATAGCTTCCTCCGCAGCCTGTGGAGCAACTGTACCCATGCTTTTTTCATGTGTAAGTTGTAATGACTGGACCTCACTGAAAGCATTAATGAAAGCGGCGAATTATACTGTGCACGTGCTGCCTGTGCAGTCGCACGCGTTCTGCCTCTGAACCCCTTCGTTCAGAGGACAGGAAATGCCGGTTTTCCCCACATGCACTGTGAATGCTGAAAACCAGCATTTCATCCGGCCAGATGCGTAAGTACCCCGACCGTACTAGCGCATTTGGAAGGGAATTACTGGGCCAACATTTTACATGTCAATAAAATAAAAAATTTAACAATTGCACGACTTGCCCCCTCGCATCTGCGACTGAGGGCCCAAGGAGGTGCGTTGCGCAAGAGGTCATCATCGTACGTATCCTCACACTGTTCCCTTTGGGGAACTGTATGAAGTGGTGGAAGGAGTTATGGCCGTGATTAACGCTCATTCCGTGACCGTAACCATCTTTGAACCAGCCATTAGGGTGGTTAGTCCTATGGCGGGAGGGTTTTACGGGCTCCCACAACCCATCTGAGGGCGGGGGGGGCCACCAACACCCACGGACGCAAGTATCCCGCTGGATGTCCACCCAGAATTTAAAGTTGGAGCTCCGACTCCACTTGCCGGGACTGTCTGGAGTGGGGTTCAAAACCCTACTCCTTCTGGCCCAGCGGCGGGGATGCTTACTGCTACGCAAAAGGCCCACTCCGCACAAAAGGTGACACCCATACATTTCCTGCGCCTTTTCCCTCCCCGTGACTGGAGCCCTATGCTGCCAATTCACGTTGCTAATTGGATTGGGCCTTTGTCATAGTGGTAGGATCCCCGCCGCTGGGCCAGATCAGGGTAGGGTTTCGAACCCTGCTCCAAACAGTCCCGGCAAGTGGAGTCGGAGCTTCGGCTCTAAATTCTGGGTTGACATCCAGTGGGATATTTGCATCCGTGGTTGTGGGTGGCCCCCCTCCTTGTATAGCTTGTGGGAGCCCGTAAAACCCTCCCGCCATAGGACTAACCGCCCTAATGGTTGGTTCAAAGATGGTTACGGTCACGGAATGAGCGTTAATCATGGCCATAAATCCTTCCACCACTTCATACAGTTCCCCAAAGGGAACAGTGTGAAGACACGTATGACGACGACATTGCTAAATAAATAAATGGAAATAAAAAAATTCTTTTAGGGCTTTTAAAAGTCTTTAAATTGCTTTAATTCTCTTTGAAACTATTTCAGATTACTCAAAATAATGTAAACATTTTAAAAAGTTTATAAAAGTTACCAAAATCTTCAAAAAACTTCCAAGAACCTATTAAAACTGCTGCTTTGCATGTAGAAATACTTAGCAGCTTGACAGAAACAATGGGGGCGTGTCGAGTGAAACTGAGACCTCAAGGGGCTGCAAGCCCCGTTCTGGAATTTGTGGGCCAATATAATATACTAGTTGGGCTGCAGCTGGAGTATTGAGTCCTATTCTGGGCGCCGCACTTTCAGAAGGACATGAAGAATTTGAAGAGGGCACAGAAGAGATTTACTTCATTGGTACCAGTGATAAACGATTGCCGTTACGTGGATAGACCAGAGAAGCTGGAGCTGTTCTCCTTAGAGCATAGACGGCTAAGAGGAAATTTGACAGAGGGTTTTAAAATCAAGAAAACGATTAGATAGAGTAAATAAACAGAAAAGATGGATGAATACAAAAGACAAAGCTGAAGTGTCTGTAACCATCCTGAGAGAAGCCAGACTTCATTCAATTCGATTAATTCCAAGCGATATTAAGAAACAGCTGAGCTGATTAGTTACAGCAAATGCAATGAGCTCCGACAACACTCCGTCTGCAGCACTAAAAGCGTGTGCTCCAGAACTAGCCATGCCTCGGGGAAGCGGTTGTGTTAAGAGATTGAGTAAACTAGGCCTGTAATCTCTTGATATTCGGAAGAATGAGAGGGGATCTCATGAAGCATGCAAAATTATTACACGGTTTGATCGGTTGGATGCTGGGAGAATGATTCCCTTGGCTGGGGAGTCTAGAACCAGCGGACACAGCCTCAGGATAAAGGTTAGGCCATTCAGGACTGAGAGAAGACATTTCTTCACACAGAAAGTGGTGAATCTTTGGAATTCTCTTCCCCAGAGTGCTGTGGAGGCTCAGTTATTGGGTATATTCAAAACAGAAGTGGGTAGATTTCTGACTGGTAAGGGCATCAAGGGATATGGCGATAGGGCCGGTGAGTGGAATTGAGGCAGGAGATCAGCCATGATCTCATTGAATCCCCTGCACTGCTTAAAAATCTGTTCCATTACCTTTTTTTTTATAGTTCTGACGAAAGGTTATCGACCTGAAACGTTACCTCTGTTTCTCTCTTCGCAGATGCTGCCTGACCTGCTGAGTATCTCCAGCATTTTCTGTTTCAATTCATATTTCCAGCATCTGCAGTATTTTCTCAGTTCGCATTTCTTTCATTGTGCAAAACAAGGATATCGCTTAATTAATGACGCTTTGAAAGCAACATAAAAGTTTAACAAAATAACTACCGCCCAACGTGGGGCTCGAGCCCACGACCCTGAGATTAAGAGTCTCATGCTCTACCGACTGAGCTAGCCGGGCCTGTTGCAGCAACATTGCCTTGTCGCTGATTGCAGTCAGGAACCTTGTGCCTCCGGCCTGGTCACAACAGCATGTCTGAGCCGCGTTTCTGCAAACTACGAAACAAGTTCTCCAGAAGCCCAAGGCGTAAAAGGAACTCAAGCAGCAAAATCCCTTTCATTAACCACAGGGGTTCAGGCAAATTTCTGATCACAAATCGCTTTAGTCCTTGTCAATATCGCTTGTCTATTTCCCGGAGATTCCCGATTCTTTCTGTCTCTCTGGCTCTGTTTATTGTGTCTGTGGCCACCTGCGGGTAGATTTTGAACGAATTACCTGTGTTTGTGTCTGCTTGTTACTTTAAACAAATGAGGGCATCAGGCGCTTCTGTGCATGACACTGAGGAATCAGGAGAAGGCAGGAGGAATGAAACAGTGTTTGTGGAACGAGTATATATACAAACTACGAACATCTGTGGTTATGTTGTGGACATCATGGTGCAACGGTAGCGCATCTGACTCCAGTATCAGAAAGTCTGCGTGTTCAAATCTAATCGATCTCCCAACTGAGCTATTTCAGCGTTGTATGGTGGCAATTCAAACAGCCCCAAAACGCACTGTTTCCTCACCGGGAATCGAACCCGGGCCGCGGCGGTAAAAATGTCTGAATTCTAACCACTACACTACCAGAAAAGCTGCAGCAAGTCTCCTGCCAGCAAGCACAGCAACGCAGTGTTTCCTGCCTGCTCCTTTGCAATTCTGATCCATTCGCGCCAGGCAAACTGTTCGGACCAAATGATATTTTTAACATGAGAACACAAAAGACGTGTTCGCGAAAGCACGGCACCAAGTGCGGGTAGGCATCCATTTGAAATCGATTTCCTTCAGTGATTTTCTCTGGATGTTGTCTCTCTCGGTGCCAGCGAACATTTCATTGATGCATTTGTCCTGAACTGAAGCCTTTTGCCCATCTCGCGGGGTCAGAGCTGCTCTGTCTGTTTATTACCTGCCTGTTACCCTTATCGGGAACAGGCCGCCTGTTCAACGTTCAACAGCAAACCCAGAAAGACAAATAAACAGAAAGATGTGCCTCTCAGCCCCGGTGGCAAAGGTGCAATGGATGTTAATCCAAATAAATCCCCCGTGAGTCTGTGTGCATTGGCTTCCTTATAAAGTTTGTATTTGAAATGTGCAGGAAAAGTGTAAAATTATGAAAACATCCTGATGGCCAGTACGGGGATCAAACTCGCGACCTTGTCGTTATTAACACCAGGCTTTCACCAACTGGGCTAACCGGCCACAATGCTCTTGTTGGCCAGGCTCGAACCCAGGCTGCGAGATTGTCTTTCAGCCTCACACTGGGTGACCGAGTTACTGCACAATCATTGAACACACCACATCGGTTAAACATTGTTAACTGTTCGTATATACAACTGGGCAGAGTGTAAATCGAAACTAAAAGAAAGACAGCTCTATGGTCTAACAAACCTCATTCTAAAATTTATTATCGCACCACAGCCCCTCCCACAAACACTGCTCCGGTATAAGAGCAGACGGCGGGACCCCGACTGGATTCGCACCTGCAGCGGACGGTTGGAGCCGGATCCAGCATGTCCGATGTGGTTTCACTCCCATTCGTTTGGGAAACGCGGCATCAGGAGCGTAAAATTTCTCCTCATTCACTCCTCTTGTAGTGAAGGAGACAGAAAGTAACTAAAACCTACCGAAACCCGGGACCTTTAGATCTTCAGTCTAACGCTCTCCCAACTGAGCTATTTCGGCTTCACATCAAAAGCAGTATTCTGTCGTTCTTTTGGAGGATTTTCTATCCCCGGGTGGAATAGTCCCTCTCGCTCATTCCTCACTTCGGGCAATGTGACCCGACCAGATCTCGGAGCTCAGGTTGTGTTAATGTAAAGCTGCAGTGTTGATAAAGATACAATGCTGACACAGCACGGGGGACCTCACTGTGTTGGACACAGCGTGAAATGCAATGACATGTTCAAATAAAGTTACAGAGCACAACACATGTGTAAAATTCCCTGTTCTTTTCTCCACACTGATGGGTTGTGAAGGGAGAGACGGGCCGAAGTCTCACTGAGCCGCACTGATCACGAGCCAAATTAAGTTCAATCTTCAGGTATGGTGCTGAGCCCGACACAGAAGTGAAAATGCCCGTGGTTCTTAGTTCCTCACGGAGTGGGCTACTGAGCAATACAGGAAGGGCTAATGAACATCTTAATGCTCAAGTTATCACGGGCCACGGACTCTCTGATTACAGGCTTGCACACGTTTGTATGTTTCAAAATTTGCATTTTTCACACTGGCAATGAATTAATCGATAGCCGTGCCTGTGATAAGCTAAGTTTGTTGGGAGGTGCAGTGGGCAAGAAGATACACGGAAGACTGATGAAAACCGTTACTGCCCTGACACTGTGAGCTGCAGTTAAATGTTGGCAACATTTAAAGTCAGCCAGTCTAAATTTGACAGAAATCAATTCCTGCTGACTTTGAAACAGCACGCATTTTACAGAAATCAAGGATGTATATTTTGTATCGCTGTATGAAGAGTGATGTTGAGCAGCGGTGTGGAAAGTTGAATCAGGGGCGGAGCATTGCTCCGTAAGGGTGCGTTGCATGGTGGCAATTCAAACAGCCCCAAAACGCACTGTTCCCTGACCGGGAATCGAAACCAGGCCGCGGCGGTGAAAGCGCCGAATCCTAACCACTAGACCACCAGGGAAGCTGCAGCCAGCCTCCTGGCAGCAAGCACATCAACACAGCTTTTCATGCTTGCTCCTTTGCAATTCAGATCCTTTCGCGCCAGGCAAACTGTTCGGACAAAATTATATTTTTTACATGAGAACACAACAGACGTGTTCGCGAAAGCTTGGCACCAAGTGCGGGTAGGCATCCACTTGAAATCGATTCCCTCCTGTGTTTTTCTCTGGATGTTGTTTCTCTCGGTGCGGGGCGAACAAATCATTGATGCATTTGTACTTCATTGGTTCCAGTGATGAACGATTGCCGTTACGTGGATAGACCAGAGAAGTTGGAGCTGTTCTCCTTAGAGCATAGACGGCTAAGAGGAAATTTGACAGAGGGTTTTAAAATCAAGAAAACGATTAGATAGAGTAAATAAACAGAAAAGATGGATGAATACAAAAGACAAAGCTGAAGTGTCTGTAACCATCCTGAGAGAAGCCAGACTTCATTCAATTCGATTAATTCCAAGCGATATTAAGAAACAGCTGAGCTGATTAGTTACAGCAAATGCAATGAGCTCCGACAACACTCCGTCTGCAGCACTAAAAGCGTGTGCTCCAGAACTAGCCACGCCTCGGGGAAGCGGTTGTGTTAAGAGATTGAGTAAACTAGGCCTGTAATCTCTTGAATTCGGAAGAATGAGAGGGGATCTCATGAAGCATGCAAAATTATTACACGGTTTGATCGGTTGGATGCTGGGAGAATGATTCCCTTGGCTGGGGAGTCTAGAACCAGCGGACACAGCCTCAGGATAAAGGTTAGGCCATTCAGGACTGAGAGAAGACATTTCTTCACACAGAAAGTGGTGAATCTTTGGAATTCTCTTCCCCAGAGTGCTGTGGAGGCTCAGTTATTGGGTATATTCAAAACAGAAGTGGGTAGATTTCTGACTGGTAAGGGCATCAAGGGATATGGCAATAGGGCCGGTGAGTGGAATTGAGGCAGGAGATCAGCCATGATCTCATTGAATCCCCTGCACTGCTTAAAAATCTGTTCCATTACCTTTTTTTTTATAGTTCTGACGAAAGGTTATCGACCTGAAACGTTACCTCTGTTTCTCTCTTCGCAGATGCTGCCTGACCTGCTGAGTATCTCCAGCATTTTCTGTTTCAATTCATATTTCCAGCATCTGCAGTATTATCTCAGTTCGCATTTCTTTCATTGTGCAAAACAAGGATATCGCTTAATTAATGACGCTTTGAAAGCAACATAAAAGTTTAACAAAATAACTACCGCCCAATGTGGAGCTCGACCTCTCGACCCTGAGATTAAGAGTCTCATACTCTACCGACTGAGCTAGCCGGGCCTGTTGAAGCAACATTGCCTTGTCGCTGATTGCAGTCAGGAACCTTGTGGCTCCGGCCCGGTCACAACAGCATGACTGAGCCGCGTTTCTGCAAAGTACGAAACAAGTTCTCCAGAAGCCCAAGGCGTATAAGGAACTCAAGCAGCAAAATCCCTTTCATTAACCACAGGGGTTCAGGCAAATATCTGATCACAAATCGCTTTAGTCCTTGTCAATATCGCTTGTCTATTTCCCGGAGATTCCCGATTCTGTCTGTCTCTCTGGCTCTGTTTATTGTGTCTGTGGCCACCTGCGGGTAGATTTTGAACGAATTACCTGTGTTTGTGTCTGCTTGTTACTTTAAACAAATGAGGGCATCAGGCGCTTCTGTGCATGACACTGAGGAATCAGGAGAAGGCAGGAGGAATGAAACAGTGTTTGTGGAACGAGTATATATACAAACTACGAACATCCGTGGTTATGTTGTGGACCTTATGGTGCAACGGTAGCGCATCTGACTCCAGATCAGAAAGTCTGCGTGTTCAAATCTAATCGATCTCCCAACTGAGCTATTTCAGCATTGTATGGTGGCAATTCAAACCGCCCCAAAACGCACTGTTTCCGCACCGGGAATCGAACCCGGGCCGCGGCGGTAAAAGTGCCTGAATCCTAACCACTAAACTACCAGAAAAGCTGCAGCAAGTGTCCTACCAGCAAGCACAGCAATGCAGTGTTTCCTACCTGCTCCTTTGCAATTCAGATCCTTTCGCACCAGGCAAACTGTTCGGACAAAATGATATTTTTAACATGAGAACACAAAAGACGTGTTCGCGAAAGCACGGCACCAAGTGCGGGTAGGCATCCACTTGAAATCGATTTCCTTCAGTGGTTTTCTCTGGATGTGGTCTCTCTCGGTGCCGGCGAACATTTCATTGATGCATTTGTCCTGAACTGAAGCCTTTTGCCCATCTCGCGGGGTCAGAGCTGCTCTGTCTGTCTATTACCTGCCTGTTACCCTTATCGGGAACAGGCCGCCTGTTCAACGTTCAACAGCAAACCCAGAAAGACAAATAAACAGAAAGATGTGTCTCTCAGCCCCAGTGGCAAAGGTGCAATGGATGTTAATCCAAATAAATCCCCCGTGAGTCTGTGTGCATTGGCTTCCTTATAAAGTTTGTATTTGAAATGTGCGGGAAAAGTGTAAAATTATGAAAACATCCTGATGGCCAGTATGGGGATCAAACTCGCGACCTTGTCGTTATTAACACCAGGCTTTCACCAACTGGGCTAACCGGCCACAATGCTCTTGTTGGCCAGGCTCGAACCCAGGCTGCGAGATTGTCTTTCAGCCTCACACTGGGTGACCGAGTTACTGCACAATCATTGAACACACCACATCGGTTAAACATTGTTAACTGTTCGTATATTCAACTGGGCAGAGTGTAAATCGAAACTAACAGAAAGACAGCTCTATGGTCTAACAAACCTCATTCTAAAATTTATTATCGCACCACAGCCCCTCCCACAAACACTGCTCCGGTATAAGAGCAGACGGCGGGACCCCGACTGGATTCGCACCTGCAGCGGACGGTTGGAGCCGGATCCAGCATGTCCGATCTGGTTTCACTCCCATTCGTTTGGGAAACGCGGCATCAGGAGCGTAAAATTTCTCCTCATTCACTCCTCTTGTAGTGAAGGAGACAGAAAGTAACTAAAACCGACCGAAACCCGGGACCTTTAGATCTTCAGTCTAACGCTCTCCCAACTGAGCTATTTCGGCTTCACATCAAAAGCAGTATACTGTTGTTCTTTTGGAGGTTTTTCTATCCCCGGGTGGAATTGCCCCTCTCGCTCATTCCTCACTTCGGGCAATGTGACTCGACCAGATCTCGGAGCTTAGGTTGTGTTAATGTAAAGCTGCAGTGTTGATAAATATACAATGCTGACACAGCACGGGGGACCTCACTGTGTTGGACACAGCGTGAAATGCAATGACATGTTCAAATAAAGTTACAGAGCACAACACATGTGTAAAATTCCCTGTTCTTTTCTCCACACTGATGGGTTGTGAAGGGAGAGACGGGCCGAAGTCTCACTGAGCCGCACTGATCACGAGCCAAATCAAGTTCAATCTTCAGGTATGGTGCTGAGCCCGACACAGAAGTGAAAATGCCCGTGGTTCTTAGTTCCTCATGCAGTGGGCTACTGAGCAATACAGGAAGGGCTAATGAACATCTTAATGCTCAAGTTATCACCGGCCACGGACTCTCTGATTACAGGCTTGCACACGTTTGTATGTTTCAAAATTTGCATTTTTCACACTGGCAATGAATTAATCGATAGCCGTGCCTGTGATAAGCTAAGTTTGTTGGGAGGTGCAGTGGGCAAGAAGATACACGGAAGACTGATGAAAACCGTGACTGCCCTGACACTGTGAGCTGCAGTTAAATGTTGGCAACATTTAAAGTCAGCCAGTCTAAATTTGACAGAAATCAATTCCTGCTGACTTTGAAACAGCACGCATTTTACAGAAATCAAGCATGTATATTTTGTATCGCTGTATGAAGAGTGATGTTGAGCAGCGGTGTGGAAAGTTGAATCAGGGGCGGAGCATTGCTCCGTAAGGGTGCGTTGCATGGTGGCAATTCAAACAGCCCCAAAACGCACTGTTCCCTGACCGGGAATCGAACCCAGGCCACGGCGGTGAAAGCGCCGAATCCTAACCACTAGACCACCAGGGAAGCTGCTGCCAGCCTCACGGAAGCTGCTGCCAGCCTCCTGGCAGCAAGCACATCAACGCAGCTTTTCATGCCTGCTCCTTTGCAATTCAGATCCTTTCGCGCCAGGCAAACTGTTCGGACAAAATTATATTTTTTATATGAGAACACAACAGACGTGTTCGCGAAAGCTCGGCACCAAGTGCGGGTAGGCATCCACTTGAAATCGATTTCCTCCTGTGTTTTTCTCTGGATGTTGTCTCTCTCGGTGCGGGGCGAACAAATCATTGATGCATTTGTACTTCATTGGTTCCAGTGATGAATGATTGCCGTTACGTGGATAGACCAGAGAAGTTGGAGCTGTTCTCCTTAGAGCATAGACGGCTAAGAGGAAATTTGACAGATGGTTTTAAAATCAAGAAAACGATTAGATAGAGTAAATAAACAGAAAAGATGGATGAATACAAAAGACAAAGCTGAAGTGTCTGTAACCATCCTGAGAGAAGCCAGACTTCATTCAATTCGATTAATTCCAAGCGATATTAAGAAACAGCTGAGCTGATTAGTTACAGCAAATGCAATGAGCTCCGACAACACTCCGTCTGCAGCACTAAAAGCGTGTGCTCCAGATCTAGCCACGCCTCGGGGAAGCGGTTGTGTTAAGAGATTGAGTAAACTAGGCCTGTAATCTCTTGAATTCGGAAGAATGAGAGGGGATCTCATGAAGCATGCAAAATTATTACACGGTTTGATCGGTTGGATGCTGGGAGAATGATTCCCTTGGATGGGGAGTCTAGAACCAGCGGACACAGCCTCAGGATAAAGGTTAGGCCATTCAGGACTGAGAGAAGACATTTCTTCACACAGAAATTGGTGAATCTTTGGAATTCTCTTCCCCAGAGTGCTGTGGAGGCTCAGTTATTGGGTATATTCAAAACAGAAGTGGGTAGATTTCTGACTGGTAAGGGCATCAAGGGATATGGCGATAGGGCCGGTGAGTGGAATTGAGGCAGGAGATCAGCCATGATCTCATTGAATCCCCTGCACTGCTTAAAAATCTGTTCCATTACCTTTTTTTTTATAGTTCTGACGAAAGGTTATCGACCTGAAACGTTACCTCTGTTTCTCTCTTCGCAGATGCTGCCTGACCTGCTGAGTATCTCCAGCATTTTCTGTTTCAATTCATATTTCCAGCATCTGCAGTATTTTCTCAGTTCGCATTTCTTTCATTGTGCAAAACAATGATATCGCTTAATTAATGACGCTTTGAAAGCAACATAAAAGTTTAGCAAAATAACTACCGCCCAACGTGGGGCTCGAACCCACGACCCTGAGATTAAGAGTCTCATGTTCTACCGACTGAGCTAGCCGGGCCTGTTGAAGCAACATTGCCTTGTTGCTGATTGCAGTCAGGAACCTTGTGGCTCCGGCCCGGTCACAACAGCATGTCTGAGCCGCGTTTCTGCAAACTACGAAACAAGTTCTCCACAAGCCCAAGGCGTATAAGGAACTCAAGCAGCAAAATCCCTTTCATTAAACACAGGGGTTCAGGCAAATTTCTGATCACAAATCGCTTTAGTCCTTGTCAATATCGCTTGTCTATTTCCCGGAGATTCCCGATTCTGTCTGTCTCTCTGGCTCTGTTTATTGTGTCTGTGGCCACCTGCGGGTAGATTTTGAACGAATTACCTGTGTTTGTGTCTGCTTGTTACTTTAAACAAATGAGGGCATCAGGCGCTCCTGTGCATGACACTGAGGATTCAGGAGAAGGCAGGAGGAATGAAACAGTGTTTGTGGAACGAGTATATATACAAACTACGAACATCCGTGGTTATGTTGTGGACCTCATGGTGCAACGGTAGCGCATCTGACTCCAGATCAGAAAGTGCTGCGTGTTCAAATTTAATCGATCTCCCAACTGAGCTATTTCAGCGTTGTATGGTGGCAATTCAAACAGTCCCAAAACACGCACTGTTTCCTCACCGGGAATCGAACCCGGGCCGCGGCGGTAAAAGTGCCTGAATCCTAACCACGAGACTACCAGAAAAGCTGCAGCAAGTCTCCTGCCAGCAAGCACAGCAATGCAGTGTTTCCTACCTGCTCCTTTGCCATTCAGATCCTTTCGCACCAGGCAAACTGTTCGGGCAAAATGATATTTTTAACATGAGAACACAAAAGACGTGTTCGCGAAAGCACGGCACCAAGTGTGGGTAGGCATCCACTTGAAATCGATTTCCTTCAGTGGTTTTCTCTGGATGTTGTCTCTCTCGGTGCCGGCGAACATTTCATTGATGCATTTTTCCTGAACATTTGCCTTGGCTGCTGTATACTGTAATACCGACGGTGACCACACCAGTACATAGGTGCTGTGTCAGAATTTATTGGGCAGATTCGCCCTGACCTTCGAATAGTAAAGTCCTGTTAAAGTTACTCTTGTAGTCTGTGTATTAATTCGCCATAATACCTACAGACTTTACAGTAGCGACGAGTTCGATCTTACCCTGCGGCAACAATACTTCCGAAGCAGTTAACGAGCGTCGAGAAGAGGCACCCGCCCTCGTCGTTCTGCTGAGAGATAACTCGAGTCTGCAGAGCAAGGAAGAAGGAAGAATTCAGACACGAAGCCTTCCATCAGCAATAGGCACTGATTGTCCCTTCTGCCACGGTGGTGAGTGAGCCGATCAGCACAAGAAGCAAGTCGGCCACGGTGACTGTGAGTAAAGGGAAAATAAAAAAATAAACGGAGGATAAGGGCGGTGAACTCGACCACGGTCGGGGGAAAGGAGCCGGACAGAAGTCGGGCCCAGAGGCGCTGAGACCGGGGCAGCGTGGAGCACGGAAGCCGTGGTACAAGCGGGCTGGGAGATGCAACGGCGTCGTGAGACAGCTAGACCACGACCGGCGAAAAAGGCCGGGCAGCTACCGAGGCCACGAGGCACTGCGACCGGGATCGTAAGGCGTGGGAAGATATAAAAATAAATAAACCGCGGGGAACTCAGCCGCAGCCGGGGATGAAAGCACCGGACTACGAGAGGGCTGGGAGGTGCAATTGAAGTGAAAAAGGCCGGGCAGCGACCGAGGCCACGAAGCGCTGCGGCCGGGATCGTAAGGCGCGGGAAGATATAAAAATAAATAAATCACGGAGAACTCAGCCACAGCCGGGGAGGAAAGCACCGGACTGTGAGAGGGCTGGGAGGCGCGATTGGAAGCCGCTGAGGGAGAGACAGAGCCCGAGCGAGCGGGAGAGACAGAGCCCGAGCGAGGGAGACTGAGCGAGATCCAGCCAGCATCTGAAACTGTTCGCCGTCAACGGGTTGTACCCAGCGCCGGTTGCCCTGCCGAGAAAAGGGAACAACAGAGCCCGAGCGAGGGAGACTGAGCGAGATCCAGCCCAGCAGCTGAAACTGTTCGCCGTCAATGGGTTGTACCCAGCGCCGGTTGCCCTGCCGAGAAAGGGGAACAATAAATGCACTGAAGCTGACGCGCAGGCTGCGAACCCCGAAAGCCAGCGTTCGTCGCCCGAGGGAAAAGCTTACCCCTCCCGCCAGGGGAAAAAACGCGGGAAGCCGCCAGTAGGCGGGGAAGACGACAGAAGCGGGAAACCGCCATTTTGAAAGTGGGCGGGGGAAGAAGACAAGCGCAGGAAACCGCCATTTTGAAAAAAAAAGTTAAAGAAAATTTTGTGTTTGTTTCGCAGAAAGATAGTGAGAGATAGTGAAGATGCCTAAGCATGGTAACATCAACAACTTCGATTCCGAGGTGGAAGATTGGGCCACGTATGTAGAACGTATCGAGATATATTGTGAGGCCAATAAGATAGCAGATGATGATAAAGCTCTCACCTTATTAAACGCAATGGGGGCAAAGACATACGGGCTATTGAAGCATCTTCTATCACCAGCTAAACCGGCGGATCAGACTTTCGCTAATATTGTTGCTGTCCTGAAGGATCATTTGAACCCCACACCACTGATGTTGGCGGAACAATTCAAATTCTATGCGAGAACGCAACGGAAAGAGGAAAGCAACGCGGAATACTTGGTCGAACTGCGTAGACTAGCGAAATACTGCCAGTTTGGGGAAAATCTGACAGAGGCATTGAGAGACAAGTTCGTGTGTGGGTTGTCGAAGGAAGGACCACAAAAGCGTCTGCTAGAAGAGAACGATCTCACACTTGATAAGGCTGTCCTTATTGCAGCATCGCACGAAGCCACAGTGAGAGGCACAGCAGAAATGCAGCTGAACGCAGCGGTACTCAGTGTGGATCAAATTACTTCGGGTACATCGAAATGTTATCGTTGTGGGAAGACAACACACGACCAGAACCAATGCTGGTTTAAAAACCAGGAATGTAGAAAATGTGGCAAACTTGGTCACATAGCTAAGGTATGCCGGTCAGGAAAGAAGACCAACAACAACAACAAAAAGTCACCGCAGGAAAAGTACAATAAGGTACACAAGGTGGCTGAGAAGAGTTCAGATGAACAGAATTCGGATTCAGACCCAACCATTCAGGAACTGGGTAGTCTGAGAATTCACAATGTGAGTAAGGAAGCTGACCTGCAAACTATCTGGGTCATGCTAAAAATAGCCGGAGTCCAAGAGAAAATGGAATTGGACACAGGATCAGCCCTATCAGTCATAAATCGAAGGGATTACAACCGGCTATTCTCACACATACCCTTGAGAGATACCAAGATCGTATTGCAGACATACACGGGGCAGAAAGTATACCCCATGGGAAAGATAAAAGTCAAGGTGAGAGACAGGGGCAAAGAACACCAAGGAATGTATTTATATGTACTACCTGAGGGAGGTCCACCACTTCTGGGACGGGAGTGGATCTGGGAAATAAACATGGAATGGCACTATTTAAAAGCAATAATGAGTGAGAACTCAGTGAAGACAATCAGCTCAGACTCTGAAACGGATGACGATAAGACCAGCCCAGGTGTGAAAGACAAGTTTAAAATGGACTTGCTGACTAAGGTTGGAAAAACGAAGGAGTGCATAAATGCTTATGCTTCAGAGGAGAACAAAGTTTCAGAACAGAATTCCACTGAACAACAACAACATAGTTTGACAGAGAATTCTGAGTCTGTCCAGTTTACAGATATGCACAATTCTGAGGAACACCAGGCTAGAACTCAACTCTATTTCAAATTACAACAGCAATTAGAACAATTGAGTTGCCGTCTCGAACAAGAGATGAAAGCAATGAAAAAGTTCTGTGACACAGAGTGGGAGAACCTGGAAAGACAACAGAAACAGCTGATGGAGAAAAAGGAGCAGGAGCACACAAACCGTCGGGGCAAGGAGGCCAAACGAATCAAAGCTGATTCGGTTTCAGAAGGTGCGTGCTTTAATCTGGTGGAGCAAGAGGTTCAGCAACTGAAAGCGCTTGTTAGCGGATTGCAGGCAGAAAAGACTGATTTGGTCGCCATGAACTCCGAGCTCCTACTGAAGTTGGGTACAGCATCACCGGACGATTCAAGTGGGGAAATTCGAATGGTGGAGGCTGCGGATGATGGCGAAGTAGAAACAGCAAAGGAGCCCCAGGGCAAGGTGGGAAACGTATGCGGTCAGAAGAGTTAACGGTCAGCCAACTCTTTCATATGCTGAAGGACAAGACTCTGAAATGGGAACAAATTGAACATGAGTTTAAATCTTCAAAGGAGAGGGGTTTGGAGTTAACGGTCAGCCAACTCCCTCATATGCTGAAGGACAAGACTCTGAAATGGGAACAAATTGAACAGGAGTTTAAATCTTCAAAGGAGAGGGGTTTGGAGCTCCCAAAAGTTATTGAAATAGCTGAGGTTGCAACACAGACTGAGAAGATGGCAGCAGAGCAACACTTGGATGCCAAAATTACGCTGACTCACGTCAATGTTGAACAACAGAAGGTTGAAACAGCTGCTGCAGTAGAGGGGTTGAATAGTCCGATCAACCAATCTCCGAATGAAGTTGAAGTATTGAAATCACAAATGACGTCATTAGTAAAAGACTTGCAGGAAGCCCAGAAAAAGCTGGATGAAGCTGAACGCCTGAAGAAGTCTCTTCAGGAAAGATGTCTGGATTTGGAACAAAAGCTGGCTAATGTCCAGCTGGGTATGGAGCATATAGAAGACCCTCTCACTGACCTAGCTCAAGATGACGCCGAATATTACCATGACCTGTTGGATGACATCGAATATTACAATGACCTGTTCTGCCCAGCTTGTGATGAAAACTCCCAAAGTGCAGAAACCATGAAGAACCACAAAAAGTCTAAGGAACATCGGGAGATGGTGGCGCTACTACGGAAAAAGGAGGACGAGAAGGAGGAACTGTGCATGCAGCTGGCAGCTGAAAGTGGAGCCCAGAGAGTCTCCAGGAAGCAGAAAAGGAAAAGACGAAGCAGAAGATGATGATCATCTGGACCATCATCATCACTACTAGATCACGCATGGGGTCCCTTCGAACGGAGCCAAATCAGTTTGGAAGTAGAAAAACTTCCCAAGGTTCTCAGGTTTTTACAAGCCAACAATGCTGGTTCAGAAGGACGGAAGTTCAAGCTGTTAAGTCCAGTGAAGGACTATTGGATGAGTCACTCCAGCAACGTGAACCGACTACACCACAGGGAACTGCTACACCACTGAGGTGTTGTCAGGACCGAGTCAAGAAGCACGGAAGGTGCATCCTCCGAGATTGAATCTGTGAACTGTTTTCCGCAGAGACTGAATCTATGAACTGTTTCCCGCAGAGACTGAATCTGTGAACTGTTTCCGCAGAGACGACATCTGTGAACTGTTTTAACCTGAAGTTGGATATATGTTATGATGTTATGTTTAATGGGGAATAAGTATGTTGTAAGCAAAAAAGGGAGGATTGTAGTGTATGTAACTGTTCTACCTTTAAGAGAACTATTGTATGTAACCGTTCACCTTTAAGAGAACTATTTTAGGTGTGGCACTACTTTATCTTGGCTGCTGTATACTGTAATACCGACGGTGACCACACCGGTATATAAGTGCTGTGTCAGGATTTATTGGGCAGATTCGCCCTGACCTTCGAATACTAAAGTCCTGTTAAAGTTACTCATGTAGTCTGTGTATTAATTCGCCATAATACCTACAGACTTTACAACGTGGATTTGGAAACTTCTGGCACAGTCGATATTTTCTCTCCCTCGAGGCGGTGGGGTAGACACAGCCTTGATAAGTGCTCGTCAAGGTTGAGATCCACTATTTGGGTTCATGGAGCAGACTTAGATGCAGGCTGCTGAAGAAGTGCATGCACATGGAAGAGCCTTTCCGGCCTGGATCGCCGGTCCTCCAGAGGGTTTCATTTCCATCGGCCTGGGTCGTCGATGATCTCCCGACCTCAGTACCCGGGCCACCCTTGTCATCTTCTCGTCGTGGCCAAGCCTTGTTTGGCTGAAAACCGACCACGTTGTCTTTTCACCGAAACCGTCCGTCTTTAAAAAGACGAAAACGTTTTCATCGATTCTGCATCTGCCGAAGTGGAAGAGGCGCCGATCCTGGCACCGTCTGTCCTTCGTTCGTTCCTTGTAGGAGAAGTCCTTGAAGTAAAGTCAAGTTCGAAGTCGTCCAAGAAGAAGAAGCAGCCGCCGTCCAGTCAAGTGTAGTTTTTGATGGACTTTCAATCCATAGTTATATTCTTTTGGGACAGTCTTATCTCCCGCCAAATCATAGTCCTGTCTTTGTATTAATTTTGGCGGGCAGAAATCTCTGCAGGGGCGCTTTGTCTTGTAACAGAGCCGGTGATAACTTAAACTGGCCTTCCTGGCTGATAATGTGTTTTAATGTCTTTTTCATTGTCACCGCGGCTCGGTTCGCGTATTGATCGGCCCGGAGATTTTCCTTGATGGCTGCTAAACGGTTTTTCCTTTGTACAATAAATGGGTATAAGTGTTTTTGCATTGTCCGCCCATATCTTGATGGGCCCCATCCTGTACTTAGAATCCATTGAATATGTATGTTGTTTCTCTGAGTATCAGTTCCCAGATAATGGCTTTCGCGGGCTTACTGTCTTCAAGCCACAAGCCTGTCTGGCTTGCAGTAACAGAAATAAAATGGTTCAGAAACTGATCACGGGGCCGGGCGGCCATTTTGTATGCCCTTTTATCAAAGGTTTTTCTGTGCAAGCTTACTTTGGTCAATAAACAGTCTTATTTCATCCAGTTTTCTTGCGTGATTTCTGCTGAAAATTTCGAATCTTACAGCCCCCCCTGTGATACTGATAGCTTGCTTAAAGTATCAATAATCCTTGGTGAGCAAAGTTTCCCTGATTCCCCACATCCAAACATTCCTGGCACTTAACTATCTATGACCCTCACGACACATGCAGTTCCCATTTCCGAAGAAAACGAAAATTACCTTTTGCACATTTGGACCATCATAGGCAGCATATCTTAAACTATAACACATTCATCTTTCAGATGTGCGGGGGTTGATACCCCCTTGCGTCATCTGTATACACCTTTTATTAATCCATAACAATACTTAAGAACGACTAATAACATAACAATACTTATTTCCTTATAACCCAAAACAAACACAAAATAAAACGCGAATGGTCAGAAAAGAGAAAAAAAAAATTTTTTTAAATGGAGGGATGCTTAATCATATACTAGCAACTTAAAGTGGGGTGTCTTCTTCCCCCATTCGTACATAGCGTTCTCTCCATTCTCCTGCGTTCTCGTGCCTCTGGAGGCGTTTGCCTCTCTTGCAATGCACGAAGAGCAAAAATATCACACTTAAAACCTGACACACTACTAGGATGTGGGATGCTATTCGAATCCAGGCTGGGACCTCTATGTTGGTGAACAAGTCCCACCATGGTGGGATGGTTATGTCCAATATGTCTTTTCCTATCTCTAAAGTCTTCTGCTCCAGTGTGTAGAAATGTTTCTGTGAAACTATAACGGCTTTTAAAATCTTTGTGAGGTGTTCGGGAAGAGGGGGAATGACATAACCAAAATGCGCGACAAATCACTGTAAGTCTGTGAAATTCTCTTTGATAGTGATGTGAAAGGTGGAGGGGGCAGGAATGGGAACAATTCGTTGTTGTGCCACTTGAACCTCGGCCCTGGGTTTGAAACAGAAACTGCTATCACCGATCGAACACCACTCGTGTTGTCCGTATCGGTACTGAGGTGCTGCAGTGGTGACGCAGTATGTCCCACCCCCAATATACGCTACCTGCGGGGGCACATGGGCCTCTGCCATGGCCTCCATGGTGCAATTTACCGGCTTCGTGCTAGCAGTTCTGAACCCGCACTGTGGTTTCAAAAAGGCATTCAAGTGCTGGGAACACAAGATGATGTGTGCTCCCCGGCTCCGACATCCCGAGAGGTCGGTGCCTGTCATCGTACGCTCCCATCTGATGACTGATGCGCTATCAATTACTCATAAAAGACTGAGAGTTAAGAGAGTAACTAAAGGCTTTTATTAACAAAAGAATGAAGGTCTGCCTCGAGTGGTCGACCGGTCCAGAAATACAAAGGGCTGGGGAGCAGTCACCTTTATACTAGGACTTGTGGGAGGAGTCAGCCGAGGCATGTCCAGGCATGTACACAGTGGAATACAAACAGTGGTTTACCACAATGACGTAAGGCGGGACCACTGCGTAACGAATGTGCGTGCCCCCCTGAATGACTCCAATGTTCTCTACTCTGTATACCGGGGCGGGCTTTGCTGCGGGACCCAACACCGGCATTCTTACTACTATTCCCATAATAGTGTGATTTGAATGTCCGCAGTCCACTGGGACTGGGAATGCTTCTGCGGCTAGTCTGAGCTGGCACGGGCTTAATGCATTCTCAAAGGGGTGGAGCGCTTGCAAGTGCTTGTTGCTGACCCAGGACGGGACCAAACCCTGTTTTAAATCCTCAAGATTACTGCGGCCCTCGCCCAGTAACCACGCCCCGTACAGCACACAGGCCTCGTTTTGCGCAGCTTGATCGGACGCATTCCGATCCTCCTTAATGAGCGCATTTACCGTTCTCGCGTGTTTCTCCAGCTCAGCAATTATATCCTTAAAGTGTAGTGTCATGGCCTGGTCCTCATGCAACTCGGAACCCACTACCTTATTTTCGTCTGTTAGTATGTGCCTTAACTGGGCCTTTAAAACGTTGATCTGTGTCTGCAGCTCCACGTTATCTAAAGCGTTGACAACAGATGTTCCGGTATTAAAAGCAGTGAATATGTCATTTACAGTACCCCTTCTTTGCCTCCCGACTCGATCCAAGACTTCTGGCGGTGTGGTGTATAATTTGTCTCTGTCGATGTCGGCAAAGTCAAATTCGTAAAATTGTCTAAACATTCGGGTTAACAGGACCTGGTATAATTGTTCCGTTTCTTTGGAACACCACTCCGGCAATCGTACCTCAGTGAGATTTAAAATCACTGAGGCCACCACGTAGTGTACCCCTTGGTACAGCACCTGACTGGTGGGTACCAATACTAAACCGTTCCCAGGTCCCTTGGTGGTGGTTGGGCACCCTCCTTTCTGGGCTAGTGCTACCGGAAGCATGGGTAGGGGTTTGCGTGCGCAGGTGATAAGTTCAGTGGCATTTACCGGAATAGGGGAGTATGGTGCTCCGCACACTCGAGTGCTGACATCCCATCTCATCCCCTTTCCTTCATCCTGCCACTGCCTCTGGAAGAAGATGGATACGCCCTTGGGGCACACGTGTCTCGAACCCCACATACAGACATATATTCCTTCATCTGGTTCCCACCATTTGTCCCAAAACACACGTAATTGTCCGTGAGTCCCGTAATAGTCCGATGGGTATTATTACCCAGTCGCTCCCACTCGACCGTAGAGTTTCTCATGTCCTTTCCCAGCTTTCGTAGCCACCACCATCGCCTTAGTGGTACGTTCCCATTGCACACCAGACAAATCCTCTTTCCCACAGTAACGCTGACTCTGGGTGCAAGGATCCTCACCCGAGGGCACGGTAACGAAGTCTCTTGGTAGGCAAAACCGAAATTGCTGGAATATTCCGTAGAATTCATTCCCAGCCAACCTGGCCATCTCCCTTGGTGGAAGTAGGTGGCGGTTTCCTCAACCTCTCGCTCCCCTGTCCCATCCGTTGCGATGGGGGCCGTGTCCCTGGAGCACCCGAAAATGATGACGTCCTTGGTGCGGCCTCGGTAGGCCCACCCGCACCCAATCGCCATGAACGCGATGAGAATCTTTTCCAACATATCCCAGGTTTCTGTAACCAACAAAATGATGTAGCCGAGCTCCCAATAGGTGCTGGCCTAATTAAATGGACGCGCGTGTTCCTGGACCCCGCTCCCAAACAAAACACACATATCGGGCAGATTTTGAAAATCGTACTCTTAACACATCTTAATGCTATATACATTTCCTTAAATTATCGCCATAATTGCCTAACTTAACTTATGTACAGCGCCGCCCTCCGCGGGGCGGCTTGCCTAATCCCTGTGAGGTCTGTCGTGCGCCACACCCTGCGGTGGGGCTGCACTGATCTTTGGATTTGATCCCCCGCAGCCTGTCGCTGCTGAACGGGGACCATGCCTTCCTGGGGCTGCTGTAAACCGTGGTTGGGAAAGATGGGGAGAATCTGGCCAAAATTTTCTGTGCTGGGGCGCTCGAGCCGACCTACGAGGGGCTGCTTTGGGTTGGGCTCCCGGGGCCGATGGACCGGGGGTTGGGACTGCCACCGTCACAGCCTGTGTTTCCTCCACAGCTGCCGGCTCCAGCTCCCCTCCCTCAGGCTCCGCCCCCCCGGGGTCGGGATCTGTGGCTTCCGACTCCACCTCACCTGTCCCTACAGGTAGTGAGTCTCCGCCCCCATTCCCTACCTCCCCCAAGCTTGAGTCGAGGGTGGGATCGTCGTCCTCTGACTCTTCCTCCTCCGTGATTGGGTCTAAAGCGAGGTTGAGCTGTTCGGGCTCTCTCCTGCCTAAATCCCATTCAAATGATGAGACCTTCCACTCCAATGGGATGGCCTCTCCCTTCACGCAGGCTACTGTTCCAGCCTGTGTGGTCTGTGACTCTATTACAGGCTGAGGATCTTTGTTCTCAGACCTGGTCCCCTTTGATGGCCCTTGTGCACCCGGTTTAAACAGTTTACACTGGTTGATGTGAAACCATTTGGTACGTCGGGGCATCTTCACTGCATAAACCATGGGGCTGGCCTTGTCCACAATGCTGTAAGGCCCCATGTATAGAGGTTCAAAACTCCCTACCCTGGCGTAGTTTCGGACATTGACCTGTTCTCCGACTACCCACTCTTGTTGTTTCCGAGCTTCCAACAACAGTTTATTTCCCTGGTGCTGTCTTCCCATGTTCCCAGCCGCCTGCCCATAAATCTGTCTCAGGCGCTCCAAAAGGGTTTGGGCGAATTTATCCCGTTTCACCTCTCGGAGCTGGCCCTCAGTGAGCACCGGGGCTAGTACATGGGTGGGTGTTCGCATGATCCTTCCAGTCATTAATTCGTGCGGGGAATACCCCGTACTTTTGGACTGGCTGGCTCAGATCCCCATGAGGACTAAAGGCAGGACCTCCGCCCATTTCTGGGGTGAGCACATTGTCTCTTTCCTCAGCTTTTCCTTGAGGGTCCGATTCATACGCTCAACAATCCCGGATGACTGGGGATTGTATGCTACATGCCACTTCCCCTCAATGCCGAAGAGCATGAGGGCGTTCTGCATTACTTGACCGGTGAACTGACTCCCTTGGTCGGACTCTACAAAACGGGGGAGTCCCCACCATGAGAACACTTCCTGAATCAAGATTATAGCAGTACCCAGTGCCGTAGCTGTTCTGCACGGGAAAGCTTCTACCCATTTGGTGAACACATCTACCAGGACAAGGTATTACTTATAGCCTCCCTGGGCAGCGGGCAGGGGCCCTATGTAGTCGACCTGAATCGACTGCCATGGTCCCTCTACCCTCCTGCTGTGCCCCATGGGCACCTTCCTTTTGTGGGGGTCTGGGTTGTTAGCAGCGCACACAAGACAGCTTGTGCAGAACTCGCGGACATCGTCCCGAAGTCTCGGCCACCATCCCGCCTGCTCGACCCGTTGCCAGGTGACCTCAGGCCCGGGGTGTCCCGCTCCTGGACCCTCGTGGGCCAGTTGCAGGAATTCCCTCCGGTGCTGCTGTGGCACAACCCACTGCTCCTCTCGGAACAGCATACCTTCTTTGACTGTGAGGGCTGCCGCACTCTACGGACCCTCTACCTGCTTGCCTTCTGTGATGGCTTTTAGGACTGCTTTTAGGGCGGGATCCAGGGTTTGGACGGTCTTTAGGTCTGGGGGCGGTGTCACCCCTGTGTTCCCTGGAATTCCCTGCCTGCCTTGGATCGCCGCCACGGGTCCGGGTCCATAGGGGTCCCAGAGAATGCCGTTGCGGGCACCCTCCCTGGCTAGCGCATCCGCCTGCTGGTTGCCCTGGCCGCGGGGTTCTGTGGTGGAGTGAGCCTTCACCTTATGGATGAACACCTCCCCTTTCTCCCCCACAGCTGCTAGGATCTTTTCCAGCAAGGGCTTAAATGTTAAAGGTCATCCGTCCGCGGAGGTGTACCCGCGTCGGGACCAGATGGCGAGGTACTCTGTACACGAATTGCAGGTGAACATGCTGTCTGAGCAAATCGTGTATGGGGTTGGGACAATCTCGGGGTGGGTAACCACGTACGCCACCGCGGACAGTTCAGCCTGCTGTGCGCTCATAGTGCTGGGGAGCTTAATTGCCAGGGCAATGTTTGCCGCAGGGTCATAAACTCCACACCCTGTGAGTCGTTTGCCGTCAGATACAGTGCTAGAACGGTCTACATAGATTTCGTGGCCTGTGGGATGTATCCCGGCCCGTAAACCTATGTTGACCTCCCATACCCCTTCTGTGGAACATCGATGGGCTGTCCCGGGATATGCCATATTGGCTGTGAGCCTTGGCGTGCAGAGGCCTTTAACTTTGAGATCCATCTGGGAAAGGAGGAGGGTCCAGAGCGCAATCCGAGCGCTGCTTACGGTCCCATCCTTAATCCTTCCATCCAGAAGCATCTTTGTGGGGGTGTGATGGGTGAGGAGCGTGATGGGAGAGGTTCCTGTGAAGATCACTGATCTGTTCACAGCCCAATGCGTGGCCAAGAGATGCCGGTCGCAATTGGTGAAACTCCTCTCCACATCCGTGAGCACCCTGGAGGAATAAACTACTGGTCTCAGCTTGCCGTGCCGCTCCTGGAGCAACACTGCGCTCAGGCTGTCCCCACTAGCGGCTACCTCCAGAAAGAACTCCTCTCCCCCATCTATGGCCCCTAGGGCTGGCGCGGTCAGCAGATCCCTTTTCAACTTCTCGAATGCTGCCTAGCACCCCTCATCCCAAGAGCACTCGACTCCCTTGTGTAAGAGTCGGAGTAGCGGGGCTGCTGTGGCAGCATAGTCCTCGATGAAATCTCTGCAGTACCCGGTCAACCCCAAAAAGGACCTTACACCCGTTACTGTGTTGGGAATCGGCAGATCTTGTATTGATTCCCTTCAGGCCTTATCTATGGCTCTTTCTCCAGCGCGGATGGCCAGACCTAGGAATTTAACTTCCTGCTGGCCGATCTGGGCTTTCTTTGGCTTTACTTTGAAACCCTTCCTTTCTAACAGTTCCAACAATTCGGCTAGTAGTGGGCCGTGCTCCTCCCTTGAGTCCGTGAAAAGGAGTAAGTCGTCCACATACTGTACTATCTGGTTGGGTTGGCTAAACTCTTTTAAACTCCCCGCCATGCATTGATGGAAAATGCTGGGGCTGTTGTGAAAACCCTGTGGTAAGCAGTTCCAAGTGTACTGTTGCCCTTTGAAAGTAAAGGCAAACTTGTACTGATCCTCCCGCCGCAGCGGGATGGACCAGAAACCATTCGAGATGTCCAGCACCGTGATCGTGGTCGCTGATGCTGGAATGCTCCCTATTAGGTCTGCAACTGCTGCTACCGTGGGCGCGCAGGCTGGGATGTTACTATTGAGGACTCTGTAGTCCACAGTGGCTCTCCAGCAATTGTCCGGCTTCTTTACCGGCCATAATGGGGAGTTCACGTGAGTGGCTATCGTTCTCAATATGCCCTGCTGCACCAATGAAGATATTGCTGTCTCCATTTCGGGTTCTGCCTCCTTGGCGAAATTATACTGCTTTTGGGGTCGGATCATGGGGTCCCCGTCTACTCTGACTTCAAACCCAGTGACTCTCCCACAGTCGTGCTTGTGGGTGGCAAACGCGGACAGATTTTCCGACACACACGTCTGCAAGTCCGTTGGGACGTTCGTTACCATGAGCTCGAGATCGTAACCTCCTGATGGCTTCGTGGTACATAGGGCCCCCTTTTCTTCCTTCCCTGGGATAACGACTACCTTACCTAAACGGCTCTCGGCTCCCCAGAGACAGTGATTTCTCAGGTCCACGAGGATCCCGTGTTCAACCAAGAAATCAGCCCCGAGGATGCCTTTTCCACCCCCCTCCTTCCACTTTAATAGGATGCACGTCCATGTGGTGTGGAGTGCTCCCAACTGAATGGAGAGCAGGATGGAGTATGCGCCAGCCTGTTCTCTGCCTGTGAAACCCGCTACTGAGTATGGAGCCTAGGCGGACAGAGGTGAGGCGAAAGGTTTATCTGTGTGGATCACGGTACATGAAGCTCCCGTATCCAACAGGTAACTACCCTTTTGCCTTTCCACCTCCATCTCCACCACAGGTCTTCTCCAGGCGTCATAGCGGAGCGGACACAAGTAGACGGCCTGCGCGGGCGTCAGTCATTTGGGTGCTTCGGTTGGGGTCTCGGGAGCGATAGGGCTGTTGGCGACTGCTACCTTCCCCTTCCAGGTCATCAGAGACCGCATAGCCTCTAAGACTGACTCGATCGCAGCGGGATCCACAACAGCACCACCCCCTTTGGTTGGGGCGGGGGCCATGGTCGGGTTCTGGACTGGTGTTGGGGCAGCGGTCTGCACTTGTGCTTGTGCTGGTGCTGGGTAAACGATCGGACCGTGGGCGACTTGGGCTTGGGCTCGATCTTGGGCTGCGGTGAAAGCTCTCTCTCTCTTATCCTTCCATGGATTTCTACAGTCCTTGCGCCAATGACCCTCCTTCCCACACCCATAACAACTGCTGTTGTCTTGGGGAGGTCGATTTCCCTCCTGACGCCATTCCTTTTTAGCAGAGGCTGCGGGCCTCACCTCATGCACCTTTCCTTTTACAACAGGCGTTTTCTTGCCCTTGTTGTTTCTATAACTGATCGTGAGCTGGTCTAATACTAGATCCTCCGTGGAGCGGGCGTTAGTGGGGTCAAACCATGCTATGGCCTGCTCCCTTACTACTGGCAAGCAACCTGCTACCAGGCATCGAAGCCAATGAGCTCTCTGTTCACCATCCAGCCCGGCCCGGCCCGCCCGGGCAGCTGCGCCGATACACTGGCCGCAACCTGTCGGCGAAAACCCGTGGAGGTTCCCCCTCTAGCTGCACTGTCTTTTCTAAATGGAGGAACGGTGTTCCGTCCCCCTCTCCCATGATTTCCAGAATCTCATCCCGTAGCAACTCATAGTCCCTGTGCCCTCTCTTGCTCTCGTCAGGGAGACACTGGAGGAGCGAACTGTCCAGGGAGAACAGCAGCATTTTAGACTGTTCAACCCCATCGCAGTCATTAACTGCTGCGGTCTGCTCCACGTCCCTGAAATGCACGGAGGGATCTCCTGACTCGGAGAGTTCTGGGATGTGACTTATCATTTCTCTTAGCTGTCGTGCGCTATGGGGCATTACGATCTGACTCTCAAGGGATCCGTCATCGTCATTCGCTTCATTTGGACCGAGCCTCTGGTGTCTCGTTGGACACATCGGCGCCGGCCCTGACTCTACTATCTGGGGTTGCTCTACCTCAGAACTCTCTTCCTCTACCGTCTCTGTCTCCTTTCCCGGAGTCCAAGACTCATCATAAGCAAGAGGCGCAGAGGGTTCGGGAGTTGGTACCCCAACTGCCTCTTGTGGGATCGGTCTTTTGGATTCCTTGGCTAGCAATAGCTGACTCGCTGGTGGATTTATGAGACACACCAACCCGTTTGCCTTGGCTAGGGCCGTTCTCAGGTCCTCTTGCTCCCGGCGGCAAGCGCTGTGGTCGGTGCTCTCAGATCTATCCTCCATGGCCATCTTATATGCTGCCCTGGCTCCCAGAAGTTTTTCCTCTTGGGCCTCTATTTGCTTAGCTAGACGGAAACACCTCTCTCTCATTCTACCTTCACTGGCCTTGGCTTCAATGACCTGACATTTTATATATTCTACCCGGGTCTCGTGGCAGCGAATTATGGACTGGCTTTCCTGATTCAGCGCGTTAAGCGCTTCAATCAGTTGCTGCCCTCCTGCAACCTTCTCCTCTACGTCTTTAAGCAAACCGTTGATCTGGGCTGTCTGTGCTGCAACGACCTGGTCCAAAAGCTGGACTTGCTTCTTGTAGCACATCAGCCAGACCGCGTTCTCTACAGATTTCTTATGCTCTTTACCCGCTTTCCACTTGATGGCTGCGTCTAGCGGGCGCCTATCTCTCAACAGGTCAGAGATCCACTGCTTTGTGAGGTTAACTTTTCCAAAAACATAATCGGCTATTCTTTCATCCATCACATCTCGTTTATTCAGACCTTGATCTAACACACTACTTTCCTACTGCCAAGGTCCTGCCGCGGTCGCCATTTCTGTAGGGGGTTTCACTTGCTCGTTCTGGTCTCCTGCCGGGTTTCGTGCAATAATTACCCTTGAGTGGTTCGACCCACTCTCCCTACGGTTCTAGACCTTGGACTTAGATGCAGAGAACAGTAGTGCAGAGAAAGAACTCAATAGACCAGGTTGAATAGCACGAAATGGATGCTTTTATTTTTAAACAGTTTGAAGCATTACAAAATACATGTCATAGGCACAGATTAAAGTTACTACAATCATACACAAATTTATGAACTTGACTCTATGGAAATGGGGAACACACGGCACATCGAAAAAGGGGAAACACATTACGAATATCCTTAACTCCCTCCCCTATACCTAAACTAAGTTTCAACCTGGGGAACTTGGGATCATGCTCACCACTCGAAATCGCGAAAAAAGGGGGGTTCGCAGCCGTTTGGCACCGCTTTCCGTCGTCACGTGGATTTGGAAGCTTCTGGCGCAGTCGATATTTTCTCTCCCTCGAGGCGGTGGGGTAGACACAGCCTTGATGAGCGCTCGTCAAGGTTGAGATCCACTATTTGGGTTCATGGAGCAGACTTAGATGCAGGCTGCTGAAGAAGTGCATGCACATGGAAGAGTCTTTCCGGCCTGGATCGCCGGTCCTCCAGAGGGTTTCTTCTCCATCGGCCTGGGTCATCGATGATCTCCCGACCTCAGTACCCGGGCCACCCTTGTCGTCTTCTCGTCGTGGCCGAGCCTTGTTTGGCTGAACACCGACCACGTTGTCTTTTCACCGAAACCGTCCGTCTTTAAAAAGACGAAAACGTTTTCATCGATTCTGCATCTGCCGAAGTGGAAGAGGCGCCGATCCTGGCACCGTCTGTCCTTCGTTCGTTCCTTGTAGGAGAAGTCCTTGAAGAAAAGTCAAGTTCGAAGTCGTCCAAGAAGAAGAAGCAGCCGCCGTCCAGTCAAGTGTAGTTTTTGATGGACTTTCGATCCATAGTTATACTCTTTTGGGACAGTCTTATCTCCCGCCAAATCATAGTCCTGTCTTTGTATTAATTTTGGCGGGCAGAAATCTCTGCAGGGGTGCTTTGTCTTGTAACGGAGCCGGTGATAACTTAAACTGGCCTTCCTGGCCGATAATGTCTTTTAATGCCTTTTTCATTGTCACCGCGGCTCGGTTTGCATATTGATCGGTCCGGAGATTTTCCTTGATGGCTGCTAAACGGTTTTTCCATTGTACAATAAATGGGTATAAGTCTTTTTGCATTGTCCGCCCATATCTTGATGGGCCCCATCCTGTACTTAGAATCCATTGAATATGTATGTTGTTTCTCTGAGTATAAGTTCCCAGATAATGGCTTTCGCGGGCTTACTGTCTTCAAGCCACAAGCCTGTCTGGCTTGCAGTAACAGAAATAAAATGGTTAAGAAACTGATCACGGGGCCTGGCAGCCATTTTGTATGCCCTTTTATCAAAGGTTTTTCTGTGCAAGCTTACTTTGGTCAATAAACAGTCTTATTTCATCCAGTTTTCATGCGTGATTTTTGCTGAAAATTTCGAATCTTACAGCGTACAAGGAACTCAAGCAGCAAAATCCCTTTCATTAACCACAGGGGTTCAGGCAAATATCTGATCGCAAATCGCTTTAGTCCTTGTCAATATCTTTTGTCAATTTACCAGAGATTCCCGATTCTGTCTGTTGTGTCTGTGGCCACTGGCGGGTAGATTTTGAATGAATTACCTGTGTTTGTGTCTGCTTGTTACTTTAAGCAAATGAGGGCATCATGCGCTTCTGTGCATGACACTGAGGAATCAGGAGAAGGCAGGAGAAATGAAACAGTGTTTGTGGAACGTGTATATATACAAACTACGAACATCTGTGGTTATGTTGTGGACCTCATGGCACAAGGGGAGCGCATCCGACTCCCAGATCTGATAAATCTGCACGTTCAAATCTAAGTCGATTTCCCAACTGAGCTATTTCAGCATTATATGGTGGCAATTCAAACAGCCCCAAAACACGCTATTTCCTGACTGGGAATCGAACCCGGGCCACGGTGGTGAAAGTGCCCGAATCCTAACCACTAGACCACCAGAAAAGCTGCAGCAAGTCTCCTGCCAGCAAGCACAGCAACGCAGTGTTTCCTGCCTGCTCCTTTGCACTTCAGATCCGTTCGCGCCAGGCAAACTGTTCGGACAAAATGATATTTTTTACATGAGAACACAAAAGACGTGTTCGCGAAAGCACGGCACCAAGTGCGGGTAGGCATCCACTTGAAATCGATTTCCTTCAGTGGTTCTCTCTGGCTGATGTCTCTCTCAGTGCCGGCGAATATTTCATTGATGCATTTGTCCTGAACTGAAGCCTTTTGCCCATCTCGCGGGATCAGAGCTGCTCTGTCTGTCTATTACCTGCCTGTTAACCTTTACGGGAACAGGCCGCCTCTTCAACGTTCAACAGCAAACCCAGAAAGACAAATAAACAGAAAGATGTGTCTCTCAGCCCCGGTGGCAAAGTTGCAATGGATGTTAATCCAAATAAATCCCCCGTGAGAGTCTGTGTGCATTGGCTTCCTTATAAAGTTTGTATTGGAAATGTGCGGGAAAAGCGTAAAATTATGAGAACATCCTGATGGCCAGTATGGGGATCGAACTCGCGACCTTGTCGTTATTAGGACCAGGCTTTCACCAACTGAGCTAACCGGCCACAATGCTCTCGTTGTCCAGGTTCGCACCCAGGCTGCGAGATTGTCTTTCAGCGTCACACTGGGTGACCGAGTTACTGCACAATCATTGAACACACCACATCGGTTAAACATTGTTAACTGTTCGTATATACAACTGGGCAGAGTGTAAATCGAAACTAACAGAAAGACAGCTCTATGGCCTAACAAACCTCATTCTAAAATTTATTATCGCACCACAGCCCCTCCCACAAACACTGTTCTGGTATAAAAGCAGACGGTGGGACCCCGACTGGATTCGAACCTGCAGCGGATGGTTGGAGCCGGATCCAGCATGTCCGATGTGGTTTCACTCCCATTCGTTTGGGAAACGCGGCATCAGGAGCGTAAAATTTCTCCTCATTCGCTCCTTTTGTAGTGAAGGAGACAGAAAGTAACTAAAACCTGCCGAAACCCGGGATCTTTCGATTTTTAGCCTAACGCTCTCCCAACTGAGCTATTTCGGCTTCACATCAAATGCAGTATTCAGTCGTTCTTTTGGAGCATTTTCTATCCCCGGGTGGAATTGCCCCTCTCGCTCATTCCTCACTTCGGGCAATGTGACCCGACCAGATCTCGGAGCTCAGGTTGTGTTAATGTAAAGCTGCAGTGTTGATAAAGATACAAAGCTGACACAGCACGGGGGACCTCACCGTGTTGGACACAGCGTGAAATGCAATGACATGTTCAAATAAAGTTACAGAGCACAACACATGTGTAAAACTCCCTGTTCTTTTCTCCACACTGATGGGTTGTGAAGGGAGAGATGGGCCGAAGTCTCACTGAGCCGCACTGATCATGAGCAAAATCAAGTTCAATCTTCAGCTGCAGGTATGGTGCTGAGCCCGACACAGAAGTGAAAATGCCCGTGGTTCTTAATTCCTCACACAGTGGGCTACTGAGCAATACAGGAAGGGCTAATGAATAACTTAATGCTCAAGTTATCACCGGCCACGGACTCTCTGATTACAGGCTTGCACACGTTGACAAGTTTCAAAATTTGCACTTTTCACACTGGTAATGAATTAATCGATAGCCGTGCCTGTGATAAGCTAAGCTTGTTAGGGAGGTGTAGTGGGCAAGAAGATACACGGAAGACTGATAAAAACCTTGACTGCCCTGACACTGTGAGCTGCAGTTAAATGTTGACAACATTTAAAGTCAGCCAGTCTAAATTTGACAGAAATCAATTCCTACAGACTTTGCAACAGCACGCATTTTACAGAAAACAAGGATGTGTATTTTGTATCGCTGTATGAAGAGTGATGTTGAGCAGCGGTGTGGAAAGTTGAATCAGGAGCAAAGCATTGCTCCGTAAGGATGCGTTGCATGGTGGCAATTCAAACAGCCCCAAAACACACTGCTTCTTGACCGGGAATCGAACCCGGGCCGCGGCGGTGAGAGCACTAAATCCTAACCACTAGACCACCAGGGAAGCTGCAGCCAGCCTCTTGGCAGCAAGCACATCAACGCAGCTTTTCATGCCTGCTCCTTTGCAATTCAGATCCTTTCGCACCAGGCAAACTGTTCGGACAAAATTGTATTTTGTACATGAGAACACAACAGACGTGTTCGCGAAAGCTCGGCACCAAGTGCGGGTAGGCATCCACTTGAAATCGATTTCCTCCTGTGTTTTTCTCTGGATGTTGTCTCTCTCGGTGCTGGGCGAACAGTTCATTGATGCATTTGTACTTCATTGGTTCCAGTGATGAACGATTGCCGTTTCGTGGATAGACCAGAGAAGTTGGAGCTGTTCTCCTTAGAGCATAGACGGCTAAGAGGAAATTTGACAGAGGGTTTTAAAATCAAGAAAACGATTAGATAGAGTAAATAAACAGAAAAGATGGATGAATACAAAAGACAAAGCTGAAGTGTCTGTAACCATCCTGAGAGAAGCCAGACTTCATTCAATTCGATTAATTCCAAGCGATATTAAGAAACAGCTGAGCTCATTAGTTACAGCAAATGCAATGAGCTCCGACAACACTCCGTCTGCAGCACTAAAAGCGTGTGCTCCAGAACTAGCCACATCTCGGGGAAGTGGTTGTGTTAAGAGATTGAGTAAACTAGGCCTGTAATCTCTTGAATTCGGAAGAATGAGAGGGGATCTCATGAAGCATGCAAAATTATTACAGGGTTTGATCGGTTGGATGCTGGGAGAATGATTCCCTTGGCTGGGGAGTCTAGAACCAGCGGACACAGCCTCAGGATAAAGGTTAGGCCATTCAGGACAGAGAGAAGACATTTCTTCACACAGAGAGTGGTGAATCTTTGGATTTCTCTTCCCCAGAGTGCTGTGGAGGCTCAGTTATTGGGTATATTCAAAACAGAAGTGGGTGATTTCTGACTGGTAAGGGCATCAAGGGATATGGCGATAGGGCCGGTGAGTGGAATTGAGGCAGGAGATCAGCCATGATCTCATTGAATCCCCTGCACTGCTTAAAAATCTGTTCCATTACCTTTTTTTTTATAGTTCTGACGAAAGGTTATCGACCTGAAACGTTACCTCTGTTTCTCTCTTCGCAGATACTGCCTGACCTGCTGAGTATCTCCAGCATTTTCTGTTTCAATTCATATTTCCAGCATCTGCAGTATTTTCTCAGTTCGCATTTCTTTCATTCTGCAAAACAAGGATATCGCTTAATTAATGACGCTTTGAAAGCAACATAAAAGTTTAACAAAATGGCTACCGCCCAACGTGGGGCTCGAACCCACGACCCTGAGAGTAAGAGTCTCATGCTCTACCGACTGAGCTAGCCGGGCTTGTTGAAACAACATTGCCTTGTCGCTAATTGCAGTCAGGAACCTTATTGCTCCGGCCCGGTCACAACAGCATGTCTGAGCCACGTTTCTGCAAACTACGAAACTAGTTCTCCAGAAGCCCAAGGCGTATAAGGAGCTCAAGCAGCAAAATCCCATTCATTAACCACAGGGGTTCAGGCAAATTTCTGATCGCAAATCGCTTTAGTCCTTGTCAATATCTTTTGTCTATTTCCCGGATATTCCCGATTCTGTCTGTCTCTCTGGCTCTGTTTATTGTGTCTGTGGCCACCTGCGGGTAGATTTTGAACGAATACCTGTGTTTGTGTCTGCTTGTTACTTTAAACAAATGAGGGCATCAGGCGCTTCTGTGCATGACACTGAGGAATCAAGAGAAGGCAGGAGGAATGAAACAGTGTTTGTGGAAGGTGTATATATACAAACTATGAGCATCCATGGTTATGTTGTGGACCTCATGGCGCAACGGTAGTGCATCTAACTCCAGGTATGCGAAAATCTGTATGTTCAAATCTAATCAATCTCCCAACTGAGCTATTTCAGCGTTGTATGGTGGCAATTTAAACAGCCCCAAAACGCACTGTTTCTTGACCGGGAATACGAACCCGGGCTGTGGTGGTGAAAGTGCCTGAATCCTAACCCCTAAACCACCAGTAAAAGGTGCAGCAAGTCTCCTGCCAGCAAGTACAGCAACGCAGTGTTTCCTGCCTGCTCCTTTGCAATTCAGATCCTTTCACGACCTTGGCATTATTAGCGCCGCGCTCTCACCAACTGAGCTAACCGGCCACAATGCGCCCGTTCGCCAGGCTCGAACCCCGGCTGGGAGATTGCCTTTCAGGCTCACACTGGGTGACCGAGTTACTGCACAAACATTGAACACACCACATCGGTTAAACATTGTTAACTGTTCGTATATACAACTGGGCAGAGTGTAAATCGAAACTAACAGAAAGACAGCTCTATGGTCTATCAAACCTCATTCTAAAATTTATTATCGCACCACAGCCCCTCCCACAAACACTGTTCCGGTATAAAAGCAGGCGGCGGGACCCCGACTGGATTCGAAACTGCAACGGATGGTTAGATCCGGATCCAGCATGCCCGATGTGGTTTCACTCCCATTCGTTTGGGAAACGTGGCATCAGGAGCGTAAAATTTCTCCTCATTCGCTCCTCTTGCAGTGAAGGAGACAGAAAGTAACTAAAACCTGCCGAAACCCGGGACCTTTAGATCTTCAGTCTAACGCTCTCCCAACTGACCTATTTGGGCTTCACATCAAAGGCAGTATTCTGTCCTTCTTTTGGAGGATTTTCTATCGCCGGGTTGAATTGAGCCTCTCACTCATTCCTCACTTCGGACAATGTGACCCCACCAGATCTCGGAGCTCAGGTTGTGTTAATGTAAAGCTGCAGTGTTGATAAAGATACAATGCTGACACAGCACGGGGGGCCTCACCGTGTTGGACACAGCGTGAAATGCAATGACATGTTCAAATAAAGTTACAGAGCACAACACATGTGTAAAATTCCCTGTTCTTTTCTCCACACTGATGGGTTGTGAAGCAGAGATGGGCCGAAGTCTCAATGAGCTGCACTGATCACGCTCCAAATCAAGTTCAATCTTCAGCTGCAGGTATGGTGCTGAGCCCGACACAGAAGTGAAAATGCCCGTGGTTCTTAGTTCCTCACACAGTGGGCTACTGAGCAATACAGGAAGGACTAATGAACATCTTAATGCTCACGTTATCACGGGCCACGGACTCTCTGATTCCAGGCTTGCACACGTTGATAAGTTTCAAAATTTGCATTTTTCACACTGGCAATGAATTAATCGATAGCCGTGCCTGTGATAAGCTAAGTTTGTTAGGGAGGTGCAGTGGGCAAGAAGATACACGGAAGACTGATTAAAACCGTGACTGCCCTGGCACTGTGAGCTGCAGTTAAATGTTGGCAACATTTAAAGTCAGCCAGTCTAAATTTGACAAAAATCAATTCCTGCTGACTTTGAAACAGCACACATTTACAGAAATCAAGGATGTGTATTTTTTATCGCTTTATGAAGAGTGATGTTGAGCAGCAGTGTGGAAACCTGAATCAGGGGCGGAGCATTGCTCCGTAAGGGTGCGTTACATGGTGGCAATTCAACCAGCCCCAAAATGCACTGTTCTCTGACCGGGAATCAAACCCGGGTCGCGGTGGTGAAAAAACCGAATCCTAACCACTAGACCACCAGGGAAGCTGCAGCCAGCCTCCTGCCAGCAAGCACATCAACGCAGTTTTTCCTGCCTGCTCCTTTGTGTGGTAAACCACTGTTGTTGTTGTTGTTGTTGTTGTTGTTGTTACACACTGTTGTACCTATGCATGCCTCAACTTGTCTCGGCTGGCTCCACCCAAACAGGCCCAGGTATAAAGATGATTGACCTGCAGCCCCCTGCCTTCTTGGAACCCAGTCAACCACGAGAGGCATGCTCTGTTCTTTGCTCATAAAAGCCTTTAGTTACTCTCTTAACTCTCAGTCTTTTATGAGTAATTGATAGCGCATCAATTTTATTAGCAAAAACAAAATGTCGACAAACGCTGAACAGCAGGCTGCTGCACCAAACGCTGAACAGCAGGCTGCTGCACCAAACGCTGAGCAGCAGGAGCTGCTGCGAGCCCTCAGACCAACATGCCTGGACCTAGACCCCCAAGAAGCGGGTTCGGCTACCAAATTCGCGCATTGGCTGCGTTGCTTCGAGGCCTACCTGCAAGCCTCAACAGTGACCCTGGACGAAAACAAGTTGGAAATCCTGGGCTCAAAGGTGAGCTACCAAGTTTATACAATAATCCAGGACGCGACGTCCTATGCGGCGGCTATCGGTATGCTAAAAGGGCAATACGCACGCCCGGTAAATACGGTCTATGCCCGGCACCTCTTAAGATCCCGCAGACAGCAGCCCGGGGAATCGGTGGAGGCCTTCCTACGGGCACTACGGATACTCGGCCGAGACTGCGATTGCAAAGAAGTATCAGCCACAGCACACAAGGAGGGACTGATCCGAGATGCTTTCGTTGCGGGTCTAAGGTCCGACTACTCCCGGCAGAGACTGTTGGAAAAGGGAGAAATGGACCTGAGAAAGGCAGTGTCCCTCGCGCTCTCGCTCGACGCGGCCCACAGGAATATGGACGCCTTCTCCCCTAACCACTCCGCAACGTAGACGCCACAGCCTTGGGTCATGGGACCACCACCTTCAACTGCTGCTGCGATGTCCAAGGCACAGAAATGTTATTTTTGTGGCCAGACAAAACACCCCAGAGCACGCTGCCCAGCGAGAAACGCTACCTGCTCTGGCTGCGGGAAGAAAGGACACTATGTCAGTGCCTGCAAAGGTAAAACCGCTAACGCCAGCAGCGCCGCGTGCAAACCGTGGGGGCAGCCATCTTGTCCGCCATCTTGGGCTCCCCCAGCTGCGTGGGGATTGGGACCATGGGCGCCGCCATTTTGTCCACCATCTCGGACGTCTCCAACTTCAACCACGGGGGACCCGGACTCAACCACCGCCTCATCTGACGACCACATCGACTCGCTCGACCATACGCTGGCCTCCGTGACACTGGACCAATCTCTCCCTCATCAACTGTCCAGGTCCATGATGGCCATTACGGTAAACGGCCGCGCCACTACCTGCCTTTTTGACAGCGGGAGCACGGAAAGCTTTATCCACCCCGACACGGTGCGCAGTTACTCTCTCCCGGTCCTGCCGACGCGACATCGGGTCTCTTTGGCATCCAAAGCCCAGTCAGCGGACGTCGGTGGCTACTGTGTAGTGACCCTTTCAGTAAGGGGCATAGAATACAAAAATTTTAAACTCCTGATCCTGCCCCATCTTTGCGCTGCCGTTCTACTGGGGTTGGATTTTCAGTGCCACCTTAAGAGTGTCACATTAGCGCACGATGGACCCCTCCCCCCACTCACAGTCTGCAGCCAGCAGCTTTTAAATCGCCCACCGCGCACCATTTGCAGCCTCTCCACCCTTAAAGTCCCCCCCCTCCTTGTTCACTAACCTCACCCACGACTGTAAGCCCATCGCTACCAAAAGCAGGCGTTACAGCGCCGGGGATAGGAGCTTCATTAAATCCGAGGTAGCAAGACTCCTGAAGGAAGGGATTATTGAAAGTAGCACCAGCCCATGGCGAGCACAAGTGGTGGTAGTGAAGACTGCCGAAAAACAGAGCCTAGTTATTGACTACAGCCAGACGATCAATCGCTACACCCAGCTAGATGCATACCCACTCCCCCGCATATCTGACATCGTCAATCAGATAGCACAATACCGGGTGTTCTCGGCGATTGACCTGAAGTCGGCATACCACCAGCTCCCCATCAGGGCTGAGGACCGCCAGTACACAGCTTTTGAAGCTGACGGTCGTCTCTACCACTTCCTCAGAGTTCCCTTCGGCGTCACCAACGGGGTTTCAGTCTTCCAACGGGAGATGGACCGGATGGTCGACCAGAACGCGCTCCAGGCCACTTTCCCCTATCTAGACAACGTCACCATCTGCGGCCACGACCAGCAGGACCATGATGTTAATCTAGAGAAATTCCTCCGTACGGCCCAGCGGCTGAACCTAACATACAACAAGGACAAATGTATGTTTCGTACCAAGCGCCTTGCCATTCTTGGCTGTGTAGTGGAGAACGGAGTCATCGGCCCCGACCCCGACAGGATGCGCCCCCTTATGGGGCTCCCCCTCCCCCACTGCCAAAAAGCACTGAAGAGATGCCTAGGGTTTTTCTCGTACTATGCTCAGTGGGTGCCCAACTATGCAGACAAAGCCAGACCCCTCATCAAGTCCACCTCCTTCCCCTGACAGCAGAGGCCTGTGCAGCCTTCACTCTCATAAAAGGAGATATTGCGAAGGCCACAATGCACGCAGTAAATGAGTCCATCCCTTTCCAAGTGGAGAGCGACGCATCCGACTTTGCCCTAGCTGCAACCCTTAACCAGGCGGGGAGACCCGTGGCCTTTTTCTCAAGGACCCTCCAGGGCCCGGAGATTCGACACTCCTCTTTCGAAAAGGAGGCCCAGGCCATTGTGGAAGCTGTGCGACATTGGAGGCATTACCTGGCCGGAAAACGATTTACCCTGCTCACTGACCAGCGTTCAGTAGCTTTTATGTTTAATAATAAGCAGAGGGGCTAAATCAAGAACGACAAGATCTTGAGGTGGAGAATCGAACTCTCCACCTCCAATTACGATATCTTGTACCGGCCCAGGAAACTCAATGAGTCCCCAGATGCCCTATCACGTGGTACATGCGCCAACGCGCAGGTCGATAGACTGAAGGCCCTCCACAATGACCTCTGCCACCCGGGGGTCACCAGGTTTTTTCACTTCATCAAATCCCGTAACCTGCCCTACTCCATCGAGGAGGTCAGGACCATGACCAGGAACTGCCAAATCTGTGCCGAGTGCAAACCGCATTTTTATAGGCCAGACAGAGCAAGCCTGATCAAAGCCACGCGCCCCTTTGAACGGCTGAGCGTCGATTTTAAAGGGCACCTCCCCTCCTCCGACCGCAATGTGTACTTCCTCAACATAATTGATGAGTACTCCCGTTTCCCGTTTTCCATCCCTTGCTCAGACATGACCAGTACCACGGTCATTAAATGTCTGAATGACCTCTTCAACTTGTTCGGTTTCCCTAGCTATATTCATAGCAACAGGGGCTCATCCTTTCTGAGCGACGAACTCCGGCAGTACCTGCTCTCGAGAGGTATCGCTACAAGCAGGAACACCAGCTACAACCCCCGGGGGAATGGCCAGGTGGAAAGGGAAAATGCGACAGACTGGAAGGCAGTGCTTTTAAACTTGAAATCTAAGGGCCTTCCGACCTTTTGCTGGCAGGAAGTCCTCCCTGCGGCGCTCCATTCCATTCGGTCACTGCTCTGTACAGCCACCAATGCTACCCCTCATGAGAGAATGTTCTCCTTCCCCAGGAAGTCCACATCGGGGATCTCGTTACCGACATGGCTGACTTCTCCAGGAGCCGTCCTACTGCGGAAGCACGTGAGGTCCCATAAGATGGACCCCCTGGTCGAGAGGGTGAGCCTCCTCCATGCCAACCCTCAGTATGCTTACATGGTGTACCCGGACGGGCGGGAGGACACAGTCTCCATACGAGACCTCGCACCTGCGGGTGCTCCCGAAACACCCCCCTCGCCACCCACCACTACCCACGCCTACCCCCAGTATGCTTACGTAGCGTGCCCGGACGGGCGGGAGGACACAGCCCCCACACGAGTTCACGCACCATTGGGTGCCCCTGAAACACTACCATTGCCATCCACCACTACCCACAACCCAACCCCGCTAGACGGCATGCCGCAGCCCCAGGACCCGTCATTGACCACCCAACCACTCAATGAGACGCCAGACTCAACGTTGGATGCTGCACCATCACCGCCGCCACCATGACGGCATACAACGCCACCTGATAGACTTACTTACACGAACCTTTAGTACACTTCACCCCGCCGGACTCAATTTTAATCAAGGGGTGAATGTGGTAAACCACTGTTGTTGTTGTTGTTACACACTGTTGTACCTATGCATGCCTCAACATGTCTCGGCTGGCTCCACCCACACAGGCCCAGGTATAAAGGTGATTGACCTGCAGCCCCCTGCCTTCTTGGAACCCAGTCAACCACGAGAGGCATGCTCTGTTCTTTGCTAATAAAAGCCTTTAGTTACTCTCTTAACTCTCAGTCTTTTATGAGTAATTGATAGCGCATCACTTTGCAATTCAGATCCTTTCACTCCATGCAAACTGTGCGGACAAAATTATATTTTTTACATGAGAACACAACAGACGTGTTCGCGAAAGCACGGCACCAAGAGCGGGTAGGCATCCACTTGAAATCGATTTCCTCCTGTGTTTTTCTCTGGATGTTGTCTCTCTCGGTGCTGGGCGAACAATTCATTGATGCATTTGTCCTAAACTGAAGCCTTTTGCCCATCTCGCGCGGTCAGAGCCGCTCTGTCTGTCTCTTACCTGCCTGTGACCCTTATCGGCAACAGGCTCCCTGTTCAACTTTCAACAGCAAACCCAGAAAGACAAATGAACATAAAGGTATGTCTCTCAGCCCCGGTGGCAAAGGATGTTAATCCAAATATATCCCCCGTGAGAATGTGTGTGCATTGGCTTCCTTATAAAGTTTGTATTGGAAATGTGCGGGAAAAGCGTAAAATTATGAAAACATCCTGATGGCCCGTACGGGGATCGAACGTGCTACCTTGGCGTTAGTTAGCACCACGCTATCACCAACTGAATTAACTGGCCAAAACGCTTCCGTTGGCCAGGCTCGAACCCAGGCTGGGAGATTGTCGTTCAGGCTCACACTGGGTGACCGAGTTACTGCACAAACATTGAACACACCACATCGCTTAAACATTGTTAACTGTTCGCATATACAACTGGGCACAGTGTAAATCCAAAGTAACAGAAAGACAGCTCTATGGTCTAACAAACGTCATTCTAAAATATATTATCGCACAACAGCCCCTCCCACAAACACTGTCCCGGTATAAAAGCAGACGGCGGGACCCCGACTGCAGTCGAACGTGTAGCAGACGGTTGGAGCCGGATCCAGCATGTCCGATGGGGTTTCATTCCCATTCGTTTGGGAAACGCGGCATCAGGAGTGTAAAATTTCTCCTAATTCGCTCCTCTTGTAGTGAAGGAGACAGAAAGTAACATAAAACCTGCCGAAACCCGGGATCGAACCAGGGACTATTTAGATTTTCAGTCTAACGCTCTCCCAACTGAGCTATTTCGGCTTCACATCAAATGCCGTATTCTGTCGTTCTTTTGGAGGATTTTCTATCCCCGGGTGGAATTGCCCCTCTCGCTCATTCCTCACTTCGGGCAATGTGACCCGACCAGATCTCGGAGCTCAGGTTGTGTTAATGTAAAGCTGCAGTGTTGACAAAGGTACAAAGCTGACACAGCACGAGGGACCTCACCGTGTTGGACACAGCGTGAAATGCAATGAAATGTTCAAATAAAGTTACAGAGCACAACACATGTGTAAAATTCCCTGTTCTTTTCTCCACACTGATGGGTTGTGAAGGGAGAGACGGGCCGAAGTCTCACTGAGCCGCACTGATCACGAGCCAAATCAAGTTCTCTCCACGGATGTTGCCTGACCTGCTGAGTTTTTCCAGCATTTTCTGTAGTTGTGGTGAATGGCTGTTATATCGGAATGGGCAGATGTATACAGTGGAGTTCGCTTTGGTTCAGAACCCGGGCCACTGCCGATTTTGCAATACATTAACGACATGGACATGGGGATATATGACAGGGTGTAGACAAAGTAAATACAGAGAAACGGATTCCAAGGGCTGAAGGTTCAGTAACCAGAGAGCACTGATTTAAGTTGATTTTGAAAAGAGCCAGAGGCGACATGAGGAATTATTTTACGCAACGAGTATTTAGGATTTGGAATGCATTACCTGATCGGATTGAGGTTATAGATTAAATAGTAGCCTTGCAGGGCTTTATCAATACTGGGCCCACTCACAGTACCTGCTTTCAAGGCACCATCCTCTCATGCAACATGATTCGGTAATGGCAAATTTCATCAAATACTCTGTGGAATTTTCACGTAAATTCAGAATCAAAATACGACAATAAAATATCTAGGCTTTTCGGCATTTGAAAGCCGGACCTCTCACAAATTCCCGCCCGAAAGCGAGATTCACACCACGACAGCAGAGCAAGGTAATCGATCTGCCATCTGCTCCATCACCCGCAGGGAGTGAGATACCATCAGATACACCGATTAACTGTCGACACTGATACGGGGCTGATTTCAATAACCTGCTGCCCCGGCACAATTACACACAATTACCAAGAGAATTATCAGCAGTTCTGAAACCGCGAGATTGGGGGATGTTTGAGGTGCTATGAAAGCAAGGAGGTTGAAACCATCAGGATCGTACCGGGTTTAGTCACCCGGATGGGGCAGAGTTTGGAATTCTATGATTATCAGCAGAGAGTTGATCAACTGTATTTGAGATCGCCATTGGAGCAGAGAAGGTTGGGAGGAGCTCAAATAAGAAATATAAAGAATTCTTACTTTCATATAACCCCTTTCACGATCGTGGAAGGATCAAAAATGCTTTGCAGCCAAATTGCGCAAAGCAAGGTTTTTCAAACAGCAATGTGATCCTGATCAGACAATCTATTTCAGTGATGTTGCTTGAGGAACACACATTGGCCAGGACACCGGGCAGTACTCAGCTAATCCAGAGATTTTTACCTTTGAGGTCCTGGTTTTATAATGTGTCACCTAACTCCCTCAGCAGAAGACATTCCTAATTCTTCCTACCTCGATTGTTCCTACGATAACTGGGTCCTCCCGTTCATGCTCCAAGTATTCTCCAGCCGCAAAGATATGTCTTTAACACTGGCACCAGGCAAGCTTCACGGCCTTCCAGACTCCCAGTCGGAGCTGTAGCGAACATCATCTATGCACATGACTATACTATACCCTACCACTACCATATTCCTTTCCTCGCCACCCATCTTGAATGGCCTCTTGTACGAGTGTAACGTGGTCAATTTGACCCTTCTCCCTAAAGTCTTCGTTCTCAGCCACTCCAGGAGCAAGTATCTCGTACCTGTTGGACAAAGGAAAATGCCGAGGCTCCTCGACGTCTGCAACTGAGGCCCTTGTACCTGCCTGACTCGCTTTCACATCATCCCGTCTCTGACCACTAATCCAATCTTAACCAGTACCTGACCTAAGCAGTGTGATGGCCTCCTGGGTCAAAATGTACAGGTAATTCCTTGCCTTTCTTATGCATCGCAATGCCTGTACCACGGAGACCAGCTTAACAACTTGAGTTGAAGTTCCTCGAGATGCAGACACGCACTGTAGATATGGTTGTCTCGAATCAAGCTGCTCTGCAGAAACTCTCACATGTAGCAGAGGCGACACACCTTCCACACTGCTGTCTCCATCTAACATTGTTCTATATATTTAATTATTTAAATGATTTAGGTAAATAATTTATTTGATTCATTTTTAGTTTTTAAAACTAATTAATTTATCGAGTTTAATATATTAACTTAATAAAGTATTAGCAAGTTAGACGTTCCTAGTTCCTCTATTAAAATACTCCCCTAGCTTACAGTGGCTCGGTAGTACAACTACTGACAGAGCTGGCCGTGTCCGGTAGGACGTAGCTCCAGGAATGGGCCTGCGGCAGCTGGTGAATTATCAAACAACAGGGGAGAAAAACGAGTTCACCATGTCCTCACCAATCCACCTCTCACAGATGCATCTGAGCAGTACAGCATTGTTAGGTGTGACCAACGCACATTCCTGGTGGAGAAAAAGTCCAGTTATGACACTAATAAAACCCTCCATCGTGTTGTGTGGCACTAACACCGTGCTAATTGGGATAGGTTCAGAATATAGCGTTTCAAAACTGGGCGTCCATGAGGTGTTGTGCGCCGTTAGCAGCAGCAGAATTGTATTCAACTGCAATCCGTAACCTCATGGCCGGCATATTCCTCACTCTACCATTACAATCAAGCGAGGTGACCAACGCTGGTTCAATTAGCAGCGTAGAAGAGCATGCAAGGACCAGCACAATGTATACATAAAAATGAGGTGCCAACCTGGTGAACCTACAACACAGGACTACATGAATGCTGAACAGCGGAAGCTGCATGCCATAGACAGACCTGAGCGATCCCACAATCAATTTAACACATCAAAGCTCTGCAGTCCTGCCACATTCAGTCATCAATGGTTGTGGACAATTTTACAACGAACAGGAGGTGGAAGCTCCATGAACAGCCCCAGCCTCAATGATGGGCGGAGTCCAGCACCTCAGTGAATACGACAAGGCTGAAGCGTTTGCCACCAATTCAGCGAGAAGCGCCGAGTGGATGGTCCATCTCGGCCTCCTCCTGTTTTCCCCAGCATCACAGAAGACAGTCCACTCGCATTCACCAACAATGTCTTTTGGATGAGACGCAGAACCAAGACCCCATCTGCTCCTTGAGGTGGATGTAAAATATCCCATGGTGCTACTTCGCAGAAGACCAGGGGAGTTATCCCCGGTGTTCTGGCCAAAATGTATCACTCAATCAACATCAACAAAACAGATTATCTGGTCATGATCACACTGCTCTTTGTGGGATCTTGCTGTGCGCAACACTGATTACACTGCAAAAGTACTTCATTGGCTTTAAAGCGCCTTGAGATATCCGGTGGTCGTGAATGGTGCTTTATAAATGCAAGTCTTTCAAGTCTTCTTATAAGTGATGGAAGGTGCCTTTGAAAGTGCTATTAAGCAACAGTTATTCACAAAATTTTCTGCTCACATTGGGTTCCGTCAGGACCACGCAGCTTCAGACCTCATTACATTCTTGGTAGAACCTAGGACAAAAGAGCTGAATTCCAGAGATATGGTGAGTGTGACTGGCCTTGATATCAATGCAGCATTTGACCGTGTGTGGCATAAAGGAGCCCTAGTAAAATTGAATTCAGTGGGAAGTAATTGGCTGGTGTCGGACCCAGCACAAAGGAAGATGTTAGTGGTTGTTGGAGGCCAATTACCTCAGCCCCAGTTCATCGCTGCAGGTGTACCTCAGGGCAGTGTTCTAGGATGAACCATCTCCAGCTGTTTCATGAATTACTTTCCCTCCATCATAAGGTCAGAAGGGTGGATGTTCAGTTCCATTCGGTACTCCTCAGATAATGAAGCTGTCCGTGCCAGCATGCAGTAAAACCTTGGCAGTAATCAGGCTTCAGTTGCTAAGTGACAAGTAACATTCACGCCACACAAGTGACAGGAAAGATCATCTACAGAATAAATGTCTAAACACATCTCTGATATTCGATGGCATTACCATCGTCGAATCGCCCACCATCAACTCTCCAGGGGTCACCATTAACCAGAAACTTAACTGGAACAGCGATATTAGTACTTTAGCTACAAGAGCAGGTAAGATTCTGGGTAATCTGCAGCGAGTGACACATTTCCTCACTCTTCAAATGGTTTCCACCACCTACAAGGCACACGTCAGGAGTGTGATGGAATAATCTCTACTTGCCTGGATGAGTGCAGCTCCAAGAACACTCAAGAAGCTCGACACCATTCAGGACAAAGCAACTCACTTCATTGGCACCTCCACCACTTTACACATTCCCTCCCTCCACCACCAGTGCACCGTGGCTGCAGTGTGTACCATCTACAAGATATACTGCAGCAACTCCCAAACCCACGACCTCTGCCACCGAGAAGGATAAAGGCAGCAGGCGTATAGGAGCATCAACTAATCATCAACCTGCTATCGGGAGATGTCTCAAGGTCCAAGATGTTATCCTAGCTGGAGGAAGCAGCTGGAAAAAGTCATGCTTTAATAATACTATTTTAATTGGTCCAGTTTTTAATTTCATCTTAGATCGTTACCTTAATACTTCTCCCCCATATTTATGTTAGTTCTCCCGGGTTCCACTGCTCCTTCCTCTGAGTCCTGGTTTAGAAGTCACTGGCAGGAAGAACAGGGATGCTGAAAGGACCGGGACAGGTTGCACTTCTGATCTCGTTTATGGCATTCTGGGAAATTATTTTCTGAACAGTGAATCTATCTCATTTACTTTCCACAGTCTGTTATTGTAAAGCGGGTATCAACCCATTTAACACACCTAGTATTAACCCATTTAACACTCCTGGTATTAACAAATTTAACACACCGCGTATAAACCCATTTAACACACCTGGTATCAACCCATTTAACACACCTGGTATCAACCCATTTAACACACCGAGTATCAACCCATTTAACACACTGGGTATCAACCCATTTAACACACCTGGTATCAACCCATTTAACACACCTGGTATCAACCCATTTAACACACCGAGTATCAACCCATTTAACACACTGGGTATCAACCCATTTCACACACCTGGTATCAACCCATTTAACACTCCTGGTATTAACCCATTTAACACACTGGGTATTAACCGATTTAACACAACGGACATTAACCCAGTTAACACACTGGACATTAACCCATTTAACACACCGGGTATCAACCCATTTAACACGCCGGGTAGTAACCCATTTCACACATCGGTTATTAACCCATTTAACACACCGGACATTAACCCATTTAACACACCTGATATTAACCCATTTAACACATCGTGTATTAACCCATTTAACACACCAGGTATTAACCCATTCAAATCACCGGGTATTAAACATTTCACACACCGGGTATTACCCCATTCAACACACCGGGTATGTAGCTATTCAACACAGGCAGGAAAAATAACAGGCAGTCTCCAGTCTTGCTGGACTACTGATGCCAACACCAATATTTAAGATTCGGCACAAATAACAACAGAGATGGTGGAATGAGTTTATTCTGGAGAGTTTTTGTTAATGAAAATTTAAAAAGATGTCATGATAATGAGTTAACAGTAGTTTAATGAATACACAGACATTATATACATTTTACAGAGAGTATGACGCTTATTTAAATTTGCAAACTCTAGCCAACTCGGGTCTGCTGCAAGTGTCTACTGCTGTTCAGTTAGTCACTTCCTTAAGAGATCCGGTAACTTGCTTTTTCAGGAGGAGAACTCCAAGTGGTTTTCTATTACTGCTGTAGCAGGAGCGGGAAATGTGCAGTAATGTGACTAGGGAATGTGCTTTAACATTATCCAGGAGTGTGCAGCATCGGAATCGGGGAGTATACGGAATTGGGAATGGGGAAACACAGTAACGGTAACCCTGAATGTGCTGTGCGGAACTCTCTAGTTTCCCATACCGGGACCAAGGAGTGTGCTGCACAGGAACCCAGTTGTTAAGCAATGTCGGCCCGTATTATCCAATCAGAGGATTCCTGCATGCGGCCTTACCTGAGGGCTCCGGAGGTCCGGACAGTTCTGCTCCTGAGCCTCTGCTCTACGAAATGCACAGGGCCCAGGGATCCCAGTGGCGCAGGTGGTCCGCAAGCATCCCTGGGATCACATGCGCCATGGGGAACCAATGAAAGAAGGGAATCCCCTTCATATGATTGACAGGTCGCTCAGCTTAGACCTGTCAAAATTATGAATGGGCATCAATGAAAAAATATATCAAAACAATAAATATATTTATTTTAAATCACGTTTTTAAAATTATTTAAAATTACATTAAATTAAATATTTTAAACAAAAATGTAATTATTTCGAAAAAAATTAAACATTTTACGGGGCTAAAATAATCTTACCTTTTTTAAAGGTATTTTAAATGATAAATGAGTGAAAAAAAATATTTTTACTTTTTTAGACTCTTTGCTGGTAAAAGCAGGCCTTACGCCTCCTTTTACCAGGCAAAATATTTTAAAGAGATTTCAGCGGGCGGAGACATTGCAGAAAGCGGAACTCTCTGCCCGCAGAGGCCCTTCTCTTGTGCAGGTGCATGATCTGCCGAGAGGATGCTTGACAGATCGGAAGGGCCGGTTTTCAGGGCATGAGCTTCACATGCGTGAATCTGGCACTTATGAGGTCCCGACGGGTGTGTACACAGCTCGTACACACACGTAGGGAATCGGAAAATGTGGGTCGTTATTCCCATCTAATTTGGCAAGAACTCTATATGTGGACGAAATTATCACTGGGCAAAATGTCATTTATTTCAGGTCACATTCTGTTTCATTCAACAACAGGTAAAACATACATAACACTGAATGGGATGCAATATGTTCGCTTTAATCAGAACGGCATCTGCCCAGAAATGTACAAAATGAAGAACAGGCTTAGACGAACGCACGGGGTTGACTGGAATTTAATATAGATTGATTCCTTTTCAATATCTTTCCCAGTGACGAGACAGAGATTAATATATATCGCAACCATCCTGCTGCCTTAAATTTTTCAGAACTTTATTTTTAAAACAAGTCTTCCTTTACAGACTAACACAGATCGGATAAAGGATAACTCTGAGGATCTAACCACGGCCTGAATGTCGGGAAATTTCACACGATTTGTCTATATTTTGGAATCAGTCACAACAAGGGCTCATTCCCAAAACACCCTTGTACTGCGACCTCAGCATGAGACTGAGTGAAGCAGCTACCCACTCCTGGGCGAGTATCTGCTAAAACCACAGCTGTAGATAACTTGTGTCCAGGTCCTGTCCTTGCGCAAAAAGGCTACAAGGTCCCGAACTATGATATTAACTTGCGTTTTAATACTGGACCAGATTGTGAAATGTTTCAGAAAATATAAAGTCTAAAGGAACCCAGTGAAATCTACACATGATACAAAAATACAGGATACTGTTAGAAAGTGTTAGGCCTTCTCATCTATTTAATTTGTTCATCATTGCGAGGGGGTATTTCACTCCTCTCCTCAACTCCTCTCTAAATTTCCTCTGGGTCACTGCATAAATAAAAGTGTTGGTGCAGAAACTCAGTAGCTGGAGCATGAAGCCGATTTCAGGTACAAATGTGGGCAGAGGGACAGGATATCCCAAGTAATCCAACCATCTCAGTATAGAACAGACCATAAACACCACCCAAAACAGTATGAAATTCCCTGATATAACGAACAGTACAATCCTGCATTTCCTTCGGCTCTCCATCTCTGGGTCACTGGGACTCTCGCCACTGCTCCGAGCCCGGAGTCTTCTGCGGGCTCTGCTGGCCACTAAAATGTGCCTGACTGTTAAAGCATTGAACAGTAGAATCAAAAGAAACGGAATGAATGGCGTTAAGATATAGTTCATTAATTCAACCACGGCCCAGGCCAGTGAACATGATACAACAAGGGTAACGCGGCAAAACCAGGGAGTGTTAGAAAGCCAATACTGACTTGTATTTAGAAAATACCAGAAAATGTTCTTCAAACAGCCTAGAACCACAGCCGCCATTTTCTCGGTGCAATAATTAGATTTCACCTTCTGACAACAAATGGCCACGAATCGATCAAAAGTGAAAGTGACTGTGAACCAGACAGAACAGTCTGTGGCGGGATAAAGCAGGACGGCGTGAATATTATACACTCTAGCCTCCCTCAAAAACAAAAATTCTTTCCGATAAACAATAGGAATCTGCCTCAGTATCAGATCGATGATCATGACCAGTAGATCTGCCGCTGCCATGGCCACCAGGTAGTGAGTGACACATTTGGAGAGTCCACACTTTCCCCGAGACAGGATCGCAATCGTCACCACGTTAACTGTGTGCAGCAATAAAATACGATAATCATTCACAAGACACGGGGCATTAACAGTAGTTTTTCGTGTTTGCATGGAAGTAACAGTCCGTTATATAACAGGGACATTAACGTTCTTCACAATTACCTGAAATGCTTCGAAAATGTGCAGCTCGGCTTTGCATCCAGTGATGGATCGTGATTATTCTACCTGTGATAGGGCATCCTGGAGATAGGGGTTGTGCTCAGCGTGCCAGCGATGAATCGTCATTTAAGTGACACAACGTGATCAAATTACACAGGCTAGTAATGTATTCCCTGGAGTATATAATATTACGGGTGATCCACTTAAGATGATTATAGGATTTGATAGAGTATATAGGGGTAACCTAATATCTCTTTTGGCGGAGTCACTAAAATTAAAGCTAGGCCGTTCAAGGGTTCAAGGAAGCACTTCTTTAATCCAGGCTGAGATAGATTTTTGGATCCAAGGAGAATCAAGGAATATGGAGATCTGGAGGGAAAGTTGAGTCGAGGTCGATGATCAGCCATCATCATATAGAATGGCCGAGCAGGCTCGAGGGGCCGTATGGCCATCTCCTGCGCTTATTTCTTATTTTCTTATGTTCTTACAAGAAGGGAAGTATAAATCGGGACCTCTCTCCCCAAAAATGCTTTTCAGGTTGTGGCTCAAGTAAAATATAAAATTGAAAGTGATAGATTATTGATAGACAAGGGTGTTTAGGCATATGGAACCAAGGCTGGTCGATGGAGCGAAGCTAAAACTCATCCAGTATCTATTTGAATGGCTCGAGAGGATGAAAAGTCTGCATCGCATTTGTTAAACAAACCAAGGTTAAAAACAGAAACTAGAGTTTAGTATATATACAAATGCATCCAATTGGGAATTGGGAGCCTCACTTGCAACAGTTGGGACATTTTCAAAGTTGCATTGCAGTGTGTGTGTGTGTTTGTTGTAGTGGTGTTATATTTGAACTAAATGTCCTGAGGTGGGGTGATGCGAAAAAGGGCATGGGAGTAAGAGGAGTGGGTGATTAGTAGGAGCACTCTGAATGGAATAGGTAGCTAGCGACACCCACTCTTTGCTCATGCAATTACTGTGGTCAATTTTGTTCAAACCATTGAGCGCTTGAGTATAATTTCAGAAATCAAACCTTCCCATTCAATGCTTGTAATGTATTTCTTCCACTTTTCTGCTACTGGCCTGACAGTATCCCTGTTTGTTTTGGATGTGAGACGTGAGGCACAGTCAGATCCTCTGCTCCTGGATTACCAATGGTCAATCATTGGTTCAGACGAGTTACAGTCACACTATGCTCCATGCTCGGTAATTGTATATACAGAGTCACTAAATCTACAAAGGCAAAAAATTAACATTTAGTGTAGTTCATGGTAGGTTTTGGAATTGAATTACATGTAACATTTGTAACAATGCTCATTTCTTGTAAATTGAGGCATAATATGAATGATAATATAACACACCATCTTGAGATTTCAGCAAAGAGCTTAATTCTAGACAAATAATGTTAATCTTGTTCTCTCCCTCAGATGCTGTGAAATCAGTCGATTTGCAATTAATGAACAGAGCATGACACAATCATTGATCGAGTGGGTTCAATCGCAAAACATTCCCCTTTCAAACATTGTGGATACAAATGAGAGATACGATGAACAGTACCAAAATGGCAAGTGTCCTACACAGAGATATGAAGAACTTTACCACGGATGCATGGGATTAATTAATAATGCTTATTAATTACTCAAATTAAATCATTAAATGAGTTGAGTAATAATAAACAGTAAATCAATCTTACTATTCTATCGTAACATTTCAGAAACTGTGACACTGACATAGAGCAGGTAACGTTGGAAAGTGAGACAGCTGAATCATATTGGATCATCGATGCATTTGTGATTTATCTGTTAGGATTGATTTGTACAACGAAATAAATGAAAGTATCCTGCAGAATCCGAAGACTGTGTGAGGTCATAAAGCAATTTATCATCTGACATTCTGACTCAGTATTTACAGCAAGGAAAGAAAATAATCACGGGACGTGTCTCCTGCTGTAGTCTGAAAGAACAATGGGGTCTTAAAGCGATTGGCTGAAATGTAACTATTGTGACAAGTTAGGACGCACCAGTCATTGCATTGAACCAGTGATTGCGAGTTCACATCAGTGGAGCCTGTGCCATTATAAAACACAAACACCAGAGAAAAATAGAAAGATGAAAATAAAGCAATAAAGAAGAAAGAGAGAAAGAGAGTAATAATGTATAAAGAAAGGGAAAAATAGAGGAAAAGTACCAAAAAACGAAGAAAGGAAGAAGGAAAAGAAAGAAAATAAGAGAGAAAGGAAGAAAGAGTGAAAGAGAAAGAGAGAAATGAAGAAAAAAATAAAAAGGAAGAAAGAAAGGAAGGAAAGAAGAAATAAATTAAGAAAGAGAGAAAGAAAGAAAGAAAGAAAGAAAGAAAGAAAGAAAGAACGAAATGAAGAAAGAAATGCAGGAAGGAAAGGAGAAAGAATGAAATAAATTAAGAAAGAAGAGAGAGAAAGAGTGATATAATGTAATAAAGGAAGGAATAAAGAATGAAAAGAAAGCAAGACATAAGAAAGGATAGAAGAAATAAAAATAAATTAAATAAGAAGAAAGAGAAAGAACAAAAGAATGAAATAAAGAATGGAAGAAAGAAAGACAGAAAGAAAAAAGAAAGAAAGGTTAAAAGAAAGAAACAAAGAAATTAAGTAAGGAGGAGAGAAAGAGTGAAAGAATTAAATAAAGAACGGAATAAGGTAAGAGAGAAAGACAGAAAGAATGAAAAAATGAAAGAACCAAACAAAAAAATGAAATTAAGTGAGATGAAAGGTAAAGAGCAAATGAATGAAATAAAGAACAGAATAAGGACAGAAAGAAAGAAAGAAAGAAAGAAAGAAAGAAAGAAAGAAAGAAAGAAAGAAAGAAAGAAGGAAGGAAATAGTTTGCGAGCATTGCTAAAGTTTCTTCACCACAATAAAAGGAACCTGGGTCAGCATTAAACACACAGCATCAACACAGCTGGAAATCTACAACAGAAGGAAAGATGGGAAAAAGTGAACGAAAGGAAAGAAAGGAAGAAAGAGTGAATGAAATAAGAAAGAAAGAACACAAGAAAATAAGGAAGAAAGCAAAAAGGAAAGAGAGTTCGAAAGAAAGAAAGAAATAAGGAAGGAAGCAATGAAGGAAGGGAGGAATTAAGTATGAAAGAAAAAATAAAGAGAGAAAACAGAAAGAAAAGGAAGAAATAAAGAATGAAGGAAAAATTTGGTGAAAATTGCAAGATTTTCTTTGACAACAATAAAAGAAACGTGAGTCAACATTAAACACACAACATAAAGAAAGTTGGAAATCTATAAAAGGAAAGAATGGAAAAAGTAAAAGAAAGGAAGAGTGAAAGAAAGAAAGAAAGAAAGAAAGAAAGAAAGTTGGAAAGAAAGACAGAAAGAAGGAAAGAAAGAAAGAAAGAAAGAATGAATGAAAGTTGGAAAGAAAGAAGGGTTCTCATTTCTATCGGATCTTTCACAACCTCTGGACGTCCAATAGTGCTATACTGCCTGAGCAGTAATTTGAAGTGTAGTTACTGCTGCCATATAAGGAAAGTAATAAAACAAAGAGCTGCCCACACAGAATAAGATGTCACATATTTTTATTCTCCAGTTCCTGAAGTACCTGACCCAGGTAGTAACTTACCTGGGACACCGACTGCAGCCAGGAAGGGGTAATAAATCATTTGTATCTCATTAATCACCCACAGAATCTTGAGCTTGATTAGAAAACCAAGAGACATTTTATCCCTTTCTGTTAGATTCGATGATTCGATGGTTGGTTGTGATGCTGGGAGCGATTCTCCAATTGACACGTTGAAAAAAAAGCCCCTTATTTATTGAAGAGAAATTCCATCCAGTCAGAAAGTCGGCTCCCCTGCTGATTGGGTTTAATTGCAGTCATTGAACAAACAGATGATGCCAGCAAATTTCAGAACAAGAATGTTAACAAGAAGAGCGGAATTCCCAATCCATTCAAACCCATAAGGTCAGGAGACAGGCTGCACATTCATATATTCATATAAGTCTTAGAATTCTAACAAGAACTTCCATAGATGCCTTTCCTTAGTAAAACTACAAGGAAAGACCGGGATGTCCCAGTGTCAAACAAAAAAACACAATTGTGCCTTTTTAGTGGTAAAAACTAACAAAGAACATTAGCACAAAGCTAAACAAAGGAAACTTATGAACTTAAATAATAATGTTAATCCTAGTGTGCAGCACACCCTCCAGTCCCTGCGCTGCAGTTTCCACAGATGCTGCCTGACCTGTTGACGGTTTACTGCATGTTCTGCCCTTATTTCAGATTTCCAGCACTGCAGCATTCTCCTTCTGTTCTAAGAATTTATAAAACATAGTCTGACCATTTATTCTGGGCCCCATCTAACATAAAATCCATTCACCGCAGAACATATCTATTCCAGTTGATGACATCCATCACAATGGCCCTGAAATTAGGATCGGGAGCTTGCCGCGCATGCAAGCCCCCGATGTGCACTTACCCGGCGCGCTGACATTTCAATCCTGGCCCGCATTGCATTTCCTCTCACTGACCCGCTGTGCGTGCGTGACCCAGCGGCGTACTTAGTGCGATGAGCCGGCTGGGATCATGTGAGCACAGGACAACCAATGGGAGGTTGCAAAAGTTCATTCATGAGTTTGAAAGTAAGAGCTGTCAAACTCATGAAAACTCCTGGCCCCAAAACACTACTTAAACTTGAAAGAAAATTTAAAAAAAACATTGCACTACTTAAATGAACCATAAATAACTGTAAAAAAACTATTTTAAACAATAATTTTAAAATTTGAAAAAAATTATTATATAAAAAATCGGGGCTAAAACTAAACTTACCTTACTGTAAATTCTTTAAAAATATTAAACCTGTGGAAATTATTTTAATAAATTGTATTAATAGACCACTTACCTGTAAAACTAAGTACTTACGTGTGGTTTTTCAATGTGTAAAAACCGGAGGTTTTACACTTGCGCAACTCTCTAAAAATAAAGGAAATCCAAGTCGCACGCGCTGCCTGTGTAGTCGCACGTGTTCAGCCTCTTAACCCCTTGGGTCAGAGGAGAGGAAATGCCGGTTTTCCCTGCATGCGCTGTGCATGCTGAAAACTGGCAATTCCTCCGGGCACACACGTGAGGACCCCGTCCGTACTCACGCGTTGAGAGAGGAATTACTGGGCCAATATGTATGTTGTGCAGAAAGAAAGAAAAATAGTTATAAAGAAAGAAAAATAAATGTAAGAAAGCAAGAAAGAAAGACAGAAACTGTACTCACTGTTGTAATGTAGGCAACTTTGGAACAAGCACTGACCAGATTTAAATACAGAAATGCTAGAGATCGTTTATTATTGATTGATATAAGATGTAATATTTTTGATTAATTAACAGGGAGAGGGATTTGAGACCAGCTGATCAAGCGTTTGTTCTCCACCACATTACCGCCACATTTTAGTGCTTTTTTGATATTGGACGGAGATTACCTGAACAAGCGTGCCACCCACACCTTCAGCAACTTCCGACCTGGTGATATGGTTTAGCTGCAAAAGCGGCACTCTGCCACTCACTCCGTCTACTCACTGATGCCCTGTGTTTTACCCACTTCTTACCATGAAAGACCAACAGTCGCCTTTCAGTTCTGCTCGTGCAATTGTCTCTTTGGCCTGTGGGGTATCAATTAGTTCACCAAATATACAACCACAACTTGACCCCTTCACTGAGCAGTGGGTTTTACAGTACAGTACAGGTCAATTCATAATATACCTTCAGCATTCTGACGCGCCTAATGGTAGTTCCTTTACTCGGTGTTCATCTCAATCATCTGCAGCTATTCACCCACTGAACCTAAAAGCACCTACTGTTCCAGTACATCTCCATCTCACTAACCAACATTGATTCACCTATAGACCCTCGTACTGCACTTCGCACTACTCCCTCGATTTCACTGACCAACATTTTTTTGCCTGTTGTGGCCAGTACTGCCCTTTACACTACCCCTCCATCTTAATGACCAGCATTAATTCACCTATTTAGCCCACCCTCGCTCTAACTCACTGACCAGCATTGACTCATTCACTGAGCCTCATACCTGCAGTTCCACTACCCGATCTATCTCAGTAACCTACACTGACTCGCCAATTGAGCCTGTAATATCGGTACCACTAACCCCATCTCACTGACCTGTAATGAGTCAATTGTTTAACCTTGTACCATTCAGCCCTCTATCCCCTCCTTCCCACTGACCAGCACTGAGTTGCCTGTTGAGCTCAGCACTACCCTTTTAACTGGCCATCTATCACATTGAAGCACACCTGTTGATTCTAATTCAGCCCATGCACTTGCCACGCCATCTCACTGACCAGCACTGAATCACCACTACCATATAATATTAACCATTGCATTGTGGGACTGACTAATCTGTGCAAACGGCCATGATACGATATTAATTCTAGGAATTCATATTTTATCAGCAAAAAGACCTTATTTTTTATATATCACATTTAATGGAGAAAACGCTCTCTCGATGCTTCCACCAGACAAGAGGGACACCTCATAGCAAAGAAGGAGGAAATAAGAGAACTGACCATATTCTCAGTCAAAGTGGGTGGTTTGTTAAGCAATGTATTAAACGGTCAGAGGGAGGTGCCAAGAGTACGTTTAAGCCCTAGGCACTACAAATTGCTCCGTAAACCTCCGAATCTCTACACTCTCTCCTCATAAAATGCCCCTTAAATTCTAACTTTTCACCAAGCTTTTAGTCTTGTGTCCTACTATCTCTTTATGTTACTGGCTGTCAAATTCTGTGTGATTCCGTTCCTGTGAAGCGCCTTGTGACATTGTTCCACGTTTATGGCGCTATGTAAATACAAGTTGTTGCTGCTGTTGTTGTTAATGAGAGAATTTCATACGTGAATCCCAGACAGCTGAAAGGAAAGGGAGTGGACAGCAGATGGGTAGTATAGAATGGGAAATTTATGGGGAAAGTTGCAGCACCTGAATAGTCTATAGGGCAATGATGGATATAAATACAATAATATGAATTATAAATTTGAGACGTTTGCATACCAGAATACAGTTTAGCAATGACGGAGGTGCTAGGCAGTGTGCCTTGGTCTGTGCTATGATATGGGTTGCAGATATAAGAATGCTCTTAATTTCATGGATGGTAGATGATAGGGGGCCCCCTGGAAGATTATTGGAAGTCTTGAGATCGGAGATGAAAAGACACGGATGAGTTTTTCAGTGGTGGTTGGGATGTGGTCAAAATTAAGGCGGGAGATGTGCCAGTGGTAGATATGGAATTGTTTTCTGATTAAGCTGGTGGTACGACACCGAGTTGGAATGGGGTCAAAGAGCGCTAGGCAGATGGGAGAAATTTAAGAGAGGCCGATGTTCAGGGGTAGAGTGTAGATGCGGCAGTCTTGCATTGGTGGGTAATCACTGATAATGAGAAAAGGGATGCAGAACTGACAGCTGAATGGATTGTCTTTAGCTCAATGACTTAGAAACCCGTGAGCTCCTCGCATTGCTTAAAAATATAACGATGTTCATTGAACGATGTGCACTTCACTGAACCGTGCTCTGTAAGAGCCACCTTATCTAGAAGTCACTGATTTCAATAAGCATTTATCATTCTGGAGGTTGCACCTAAATATATCTTATTGTGAGGCCCTGGTTATCTCGGAGACTCGGCAGAATGTGTTATGCTACAGACAGAGGCTGTTACACAGGAACACTTTCCCAATAAATACTGAACATGTAAGCTGGCAATTCTAATAAACTATGGACAGCAAAATATATAGGCTGTTGATCCCAGTAAATTCCGAAAAACTCAATAATATAGCTGGTAATCCAAGTGAACCCTGATAACCCCAGATATAACGGCTGTAGTTTGCAGTAAATTGCGATAAACCCATATATATATAGGCAGTTGGTCACAATAAACCCTCCTAATCACAGATATATTGGCTGTCGACCCAGTAATCCGTCATAACCTCAGAAATATAAGCTGGCGATCCCCAATAAACCTGTTAGTAACACAGGAGCATAGCAACATAGGAACAGTAGTAGTAGCCATTCAGCCCCTCGTGCCATTCAAGGGGATCACGGCTGATCTATTACCTAACTCCATTTACCGGGCTTTGCCCCATGTCCCTTGATTACTTTGGGTAACATAAATCTATCAATATCAGATTTAAAATTAACAATTGACCCAGCGTCAAATGATTTTTGTGCAAGAGAGTTATGTGAGATACATGATTGAGTTTTTTGCTGAGGTAACAGAGAGGGTGGGTGAGGGCAGTGATTGTGTTATTGTGAATATTGACTTTAAAATGTCGTTTGTTAATGCTCCATATATTAGGCATCTGAGCAAATTTGAAACCCATGCAATAAAAGGGGGAGTAGCAGCATTGATATAAAGGGGGGCGAAGGGATAGAAAACAGCGATTTGTGGTGAATGGCTGTTATTGCAGAATGTATAGAGGTGTAAATTGGTGTTCCCTAGGGTTCACTGCTCGGACCACTGCTGTGCTTGGCATAGATTAACGACATGGATTTGGGGGTATAGGCAAAATTTTGAAATTTGCAGAGGATACGAAACATGCAACAGTGAGGAAGAGAGTAAGAGACTTCAATTCGTGGTGGTTGAAGTTCAATCATCACAGCCCAGGACGTCGCTGCAGGATTTCCTCATGGTAGTGTCCTAGGCCCATACATATTCAGCTGCTTCATCAATGACGCTCCCTTCAAGATAAGGTCAGAAATGGGGATGTTCGATGATAACTGCACAGTGTTCAGCGCAATTCACAACTTTTCAGATAAAGAAGCAGTCCTAGCCCGCATGCAACATGACCAGGGCGGCATTCAGGATTGGGCTGATATGCGACAGGTAACATTTGCGCCGCAGAAGTGCGAGGCAATTACTATCTCCAACAAACGAGAGTCTAACCACCGTTCCATGACAATTAACGGTATTACCATCGGCGAATTCCCCAGCATATATATCCTGGGGGTCACCATTGAACAGAAACTTAACTGTACCAGCCATATAAATAGTGTATCAAGAAGAGAAGGTCAGAGGGTTGGTATTCTGCGGCGAGTGTCTCACCTCCTTACTCCCCAAACACTTTCCATCATCTACAAGGGACAAACAAGATGTGTGATGGAATAATCTCCACTTGCCTGGATGAGTGCAGCTCCAACAATACGCAAGAATCTAGACACCATCCAGGACAAAGCAGCTCGCTTCATTGGCACCCCATTCACCACCTTAAACATTCACTCCCTCCACCACCGGTGCACCGTGGCTGCAGTGAGTACCATCTACAAGATGCACTGCAGCAACTCGCCAAGACTTTTTCGGCAGCACCTCCCAAACCCGTGAATTCTTCCACCTAGAAGGACAAGGGCAGCAGGTGCATGGGAACAACACCACCTCCAAGTTCCCCTCCAAGTCACACACCATCCTTCATCGTCGCTGGGTTAAAATCCTGGAACTCCATCCCTAACAGCACAGTGGGACTACCTTCACAACACGGACTGCAGCGGTTGAAGAAGGCGGCTCGCCACCACCTTCCCAAAGGCAATTAGGAATGGAAAACAAATGTCGGCCTTTCCAGCGACGCCCACATCCCATGAACGAATTTTAAAAAAGGAGGACATAGACAGGCTGTTGTAATGGGCGGACACATTTAGATGAAATTCAACGCTGAAAATTGTGAGTTGATATGATTTGGTAGGAAGAATAAGGCGAGATTACAAGCTAAACTGAATAATTTTAAAAGGGTTAACAGACAGACATAACTGGGGGTGTTTGGGAACAATTCGCTGAAGATGGCAGAACAGGTTTAGAACGCTGTTAATAAACCATGTGTGATCCTTGTCTATATAAATAGAAGCATAATGTCCAAACGGCATGAAGTTGTGGATAAACAATATAAAATACTAGTTGGGCTGCAGCTGGAGTATTGAGTCCTATTCTGGGCGCCACACTTTCAGAAGGACATGAAGGATTTGAAGAGAGCACAGAAGAGATTTACTTCATTGGTTCCAGTGATGAACGATTGCCGTTACGTGGATAGGCCAGAGAAGCTGGAGCTGTTCTCCTTAGAGCATAGACGGCTAAGAGGAAATGTGACAGAGGGTTTTAAAATCAAGAAAATGATTAGATGGAGTAAATAAACAGAAAAGACAAAGCTGAAGTGTCTGTATCCATCCTGAGAGAAGCCAGTCATCATTCAATTCGATTAATTCCAAGCGATATTAAGATACAGTTGAGGTCATTAGTTACAGCAAATGCAATGGGCTCCGACAAAACTCCGTCTGCAGCACTAAAAGCGTGTGCTCCAGAAATAGCCACGCCTCGGGGAAGCTGTTCTAGTACAGCTAAAACAGTGGTATCTACCCGACAAAGTGGAAAATTGCCCAGGTATATCCTGTCCACAAGAAGTGGGACAAATGTAAAGCGGACAATTACTGCCGAATCACTCCACTCTCAATCATCACCACAAGTGATGGATGGTGTGGCTTACACACCAATTACCTGCTCCCATATTCTCAAATTGGATTCCCCCAGGACCGCTCAGCTTCAGACCTCATTACAGCCTCTGTTGCACCATCGATTAAAGAGCTGAATTCCAATGGTGAGTTGAAGGTGACTGCCCTTGATATCATTGCATCATTTGACCGACTGTGGCATCAAGGGGCCTTCGGAAAATTGAAGTCAATGGGAATCACAGGGGCTCTCTCAACTGGCAGGATTTACACCTAGATCAAATTACGATGGTTGTGGTTGGTGGAGGCCAATCATCTCAGCTCCAGGACATCGCTGCAGGAGTACCTCAGGGCAGTGTTCTAGGCCCAACATATTCAGCTGCTTCATCAAAGACCTTCCCTCCGTTGTAAGGTCAGAAGTTGGGATGCTCAGTTCAATTCACAACTCCTCAGATAATGAAGCAGTCTGTGCCCGCATGATGGAAATCCTGGACAGCATTCAGTCGGGCTGATAAGTGGAAAGCAACATCCGTGCCCAACAAGGGAGGGGGCGGTTCTGGACTTAGTTTTAGGGAATGAAGCTGGGCAGGTAAAAGAGATCTTTAATCTAACAAACCTCATTCCAACAGTTTGCCTGGCGCAAAATTCAAAGGAGCAAGCAGGAAAGACTGTGTTGCTGTGCTTGCTGGCAGGAGGCTTGCTGCAGCTTCCCTGGTGGTCTACTGGTTAGGATTCGGCGCTCTCACCGCACTGATCAAGTGCCAAACTGAAATCAAGTTCAATCTCCAGCTGCAGGTACGGTGCTGAGCCCCACACAAACCTGAAAATGACTAAGCGCCATGCCCGGCCTGTGGTCTCTTCGGTCCTCACTCAGTGGGCTACTGAGCAATACAGGAAGGGCTAATGAACATCTCAATGCTCAGGTTAAGTTATCACGGCCCACAGACTCTCTGATTCCAGCCTTGCACACGTTGCTAAGTTTCAAATGATGCATTTTTCAAACTGGCAACGAATTGATTGATAGTCGTGCCTGTGATAAGGGAAGTGTGTTAGGGAGAAGCAGTGGGCAAGAAGATTCACGGAAGACTGATAAAAACCATGACTGTCCTGACACTGTTTAAAGTTTCAATCAGCCAGTCTTAATGATGACAGAAATCAATTCCTGCTGACTTTGAAACAGCACGCATTTCACAGAAGTCAAGGAAATTCATTTTGTATCGCTGTATGAAGAGTGATGTTGAGCAGCAGTGTGGAAAGTTGAAATCAGGAGAGAGCATTACTCCGTAAGTGTGCATTGTATGGTGGTAATTCAAACAGCCCCAAAGCACACTGTTTTATTGACAAGGAATCGAACCCGGGCCGCAGCAGTAACAGCGCCGAATCCTAACCACTAGACCACCAGGGAAACTGCAGCAAGTTTCCAGCCCCGGTGGCAAAGGTGCAATGGATGTTAAACCAAATAAATCCCCCGTGAGAATTTGTGTGCATTGGCTTCCTTATAAAGTTTGTATTTTAAATGTGCGGGAAAAGCGTAAAATTATAAAAAAAATTGGATAGCCCGTACGGGGATGGAACCCGCGACATTGCTGTTAGTATCACCACCCTCTCACCAACTGAGCTAACCGACCGCAATGCACTCGTTGGGCAGGCTCGAACCCAGCCTGGCAGATTGTCTTTTAGGCTCACACTGTGTGGCCGAGTTACGGCACAAACTTTGAACACACCACATCGCTTAAACATTGATTACTGTTCTTATATACAGCTGGGCAGTGAGTAAATCAAAAGTAACAGAAAGAGAGCTCTATGGTCTAACAAACCTCATTCTAAAATTTATTATCACACCACAGCCCCTCCCTCAAACACTGTCCCGGTATAAAAAGCATACGGCGGGACTCCGACTGGATTCGAACCTGCATCGGACGGTTGGAGCCGGATCCAGCATGATCCAATGTGGTTTCATTCCCATTCGTTTGGGAAACTCGGCATCAGGTGCGTAAAATCTCTGCTGATTCGCTCCTCTTGTAGTGAAGGAGAAAAAAGTAACTAAAACCTGCCGAAACCCGTGATCGAACCAGGGACTTTCAAATTTTCAGTCTAACGCTTTCCTACTGAGTTATTTCGGCTTCACATCAAATGTAGTATTCTGTCGTTATTTTGGAGGATTTTCTAACCACGGGTGGCATTGCCCCTGTCACTCATTCTCACTTCGGGCAATGTGACCAGACCAGATCTCGGAGCTCAGGTTGTGTTAATGTAAAGCTGGAGTGTTGATAAAGATACAAAGCTGACACAGCACGGGGGACCTCACCGTGTTGGACACAGCGTGAAATGCAATGGAATATTCAAATAAAGTTACAGAGCACAACACATGTGTAAAATTCCCTGTTCTTTTTTCCACGCTGATGGGTTGTGAAGGGAGAGTCGGTCCGAAGTCTCACTGAGCTGCACGGATCACGAGCCAAATCAAGTTCAATCTTCAGCTGCAGGTGCGGTGCTGAGCCCCACACAGAACTGAAAATGCCCGTGGTTCGTAGTTCCTCACACAGTGGGCTAATGAGCAATACAGGAAGGGCTAATGAACATCTTAATGCTCAAATTATCATGCGCCACAGACTCTCTGATTCCAGTCTTGCACACGTTGCTAAGTTTCAAATATTGCATTTTTCATACTGGCAATGAATTGATTGATAGCCATGCCTGTGATTATTATGTCCGTGTATAATTGAGACACGGACTGCAGGAGTTGATTATAACAAGTCTATACTGAATGGAGGCAACATGGAAACTGAAACTACAGAAGCCTGCTAGGGCCTGTTATACAGGGGTGGTCACTGCCGGTTCTGCAGTCTGAGACCAGTTCTTCCCTTAAAGGTACATACATAACAATTCCTCCCCTTTCAGATAAACAGTACATAACATTCATTTAACAATTAAATAATAACTAATTAAAATTACAATTACGGTTGCTAGATATATTCTCGAAAAAAGTTAACAATTGCTTTTCTTTCGTGCAGCAGTGCCTTGCAAAGATTATACACATTTTACCTGGCAGGACTGCAATGCAATCTGCTCTGAGCAGTGTGAAAAAGAAGCAGAGATTTGTGAACCGATAGCCATCAAGGCAGCTGTGTGATTTGCTCAGAACCGAGGCTTAGCAGAGGGGCAAGTGGGCAAGCTGAAGTTAAGGATGAGACCAGGCCGAGACAAAGTATAATGGTGGAGACGGTAATGTTGTTGATTTTGAGAAAAGAATCTAACAACCTCTTCAGCAACGGTTCCATGGTGTAATGGTGCGCTCTCTAGACTTTGAATCCAACGATCTGAGTTCAAATCTCGGTAGAACCTGAATTCTTGTTGTCCCAGCTGCTGGAAATTTGGGACATACAAGCTTGGCATCTGCATACCAACCACCGTTATTGGACAGTTTGTTGCCTGAATCAATGACGGTTGATTTATTGTTTTCGACATCAGATGATAGGCTCAGCATCTCATTCCCGGTTCCAAATAAGTGGGGCAGAAATATGTGTGTTGTCCAGTGCTTCGTTTGACTGCACAGCAGATTTCTCAACATTTTCTTTGCAAGCTGCATTCGGCTGGCATAATTGTTGAAATTGAAAGCAGTGCTTCTTGAAACGTAGGCATTGCACTTCGTTTTCTCGAAAAAAGTTAATAATTGCTTATCTTTCGTGCAGCAGTGCCTTGCAAAAATTATACACATCTTACCTGGCAGGACTGCAATACAAACTGCTATGAGCAGTGTGAAAAAGAAGCAGAGATTTGTGAACCGATAGCCATCAAGGCAGCTGTGTAATCTGCTCAGAACCGAGGCTTAGCAGAGGGGTAAGTGGGCAAGCTGAAGTTAAGGATGAGACCATGCCGAGAAAAAGTATAATGGTGGAGACGGCAATGTTGTTGATTTTGAGAAAAGAATCTAATGCGCTCTTCAGCAACGGTACCATGGTGTAATGGTGAGCACTCTGAACTCTGAATCCAGCGATCTGAATTCAAATGTCGGTGGAAGCTGAATTCTTGTTGTCCCAGCTGCTGGAAATTTGGGATGTACAAGCTTGGTATCTGCAGACCAATCACGATTACTGGACAGTTTGCTGCCTGAATCAATGATGGTTGATTTATTGTTCTCCACATCAGATGATAAGCTCAACCTCTCATTCCAGTTCCAAATAAGCGAGGCAAGAATGATGTGTGTTGTCCAGTGCTTCGTTTGACTGCACAGCAGATTGCTCAACATTTTCTTTGCAAGCTGCATTCGGCTGGCATTATTGTTGAAATTGAAAGCAGTGCTTCTTGAAACGTAGGCATTGCACTTCGTATTCTCGAAAAAAGTTAACAATTGCTTATCTTTCGTGCAGAAGTTCCTTGCAAAGATTTTTCCACATTTTACCTGGCAGGACTGCAATACAAGCTGCTATGAGTAGTGTGAAAAAGAGGCAGAGATTTGTGAACCGATAGCCATCAAGGCAGCTGTGTGATTTGCTCAGAACCGAGGCTTAGCAGAGGGGAAAGTAGGCAAGCTGAAGTTAAGGATGAGACCAGGCCGAGACAAAGTACAATGGTGGAGACGGTAATGTTGTTGATTTTGAGAAAATAATCTAATTACCTCTTCAGCAACGGTTCCATGGAGCAATGGTGAGCACTCTGGGCTTTGAATCCAGCGATCCGAGTTTAAATCTCAGTGGAACCTGAATTCTTGTTGTCCCAGCTGCTGAAAATTTGGGACATACAAGCTTGGCATCTGCATACCAACCACGGCTACTGGACCGTTTGCCGCCTGAATCAATGACGGTTGATTTATTGTTCTCGACAGCAAATGATAGGCTCAACCTCTCGTTCCCAGTTCCAAATAAGCGGGGCAGAAAGGTGTGTGTTGTCCAGTGCTTCATTTCACTGCACAGCAGATTGCTCAACATTTTCTTTGCAAGCTGCATTCGGCTGGCATAATTGTTGAAATTGAAAGCAGAGCTTCTTGAAACGTAGGCATTGCACTTCGTATTCTCGAAAAAAGTTAACAATTGCTTTTCTTTCGTGCAGCACTGCCTTGCAAAGATTATACTCATTTTACCTGGCAGGACTGCAATACAAGCTGCTATGGGCAGTGTGAAAAAGAGGCAGAGATTTGTGATCCGATAGCCATCAAGGCAGCTGTGTGATTTGCTCAGAACCGAGGCTTAGCAGAGGGGCAAGTGGGCAAGCTGAAGTTAAGGATGAGACGAGGCCGAGACAAAGTATAATGGTGGAGACGGCAATGTTGTTGATTTTGAGAAAAGAATCTAATAGCGTCTTCAGCAAAGGTTCCATGGTGTAATGGTGAACCCTCTGGACTCTGAAACCAGCGATCTGAGTTCGAATCTCAATAGAACCTAAATTCTTGTTGTCCCAGTTGCTGGAAATTTGGGACATACAAGGTTGGCATTTGCATACCAACCACGGTTACTGGACCGTTTGCTGCCTGAATCCATGACGGTTGATTTATTGTTCTCGACAGCAATGATAGGCTCAACCTCTCATTAACATTTTCTTTGCAAGCTGCATTCGGCTGGCATAATTGTTGAAATTAAAAGCAGTGCTTTTTGAAATGTAGGCATTGCACTTCGTATTCTCGAAAAAAGGTAACAATTGCTTTTCTTTCGTGCAGCAGTGCCTTGCAAAGATTATTGTCATTTTACCTGGCAGGACTGCAATACAAGCTGCTATGAGCAGTGTGAAAAAGAAGCAGAGATTTGTGAACCGATAGCCATCAAGGCAGCTGTGTAATTTGCTCATAACCGAGGCTTAGCAGAGGGGCAAGTGATCAAGCTGAAATTAAGGATGAGACATGGCCGAGACAAAGTATAATGGTGGAGATGGTAATGTTGTTGATTTTGAGAAAAGAATCTAATGAACGTTTCAGCAACGGTTCCATGTTGTAATGGTGAGCGCTCTGAACTTTGAATCCAGCGATCCAAGTTCAAATCTCGATGAAACCTCAATTCTTGTCCCAGCTGGTGAAAATTTGGGACATACAAGCTTGGCATCTGCATACCAACCACGGTTACTGGACCGTTTGCTGCCTGAACCAATGATGGTTGATTTATTGTTCTCGACATCAGATGATAGGCTCAACCTCTCATTCCCAGTTTCAAATAAGCGGGGCAAGAAAGATGTGTGTTGTCCAGTGCTTCGTTTGACTGCACAGCAGATTGCTCAACATTTTCTTTGCAAGATGCATTCGGCTGGCATAATTGTTGAAATTGAAAGCAGTGCTTCTTGAAACGAAGGCATTGCACTTCGTATTCTCGAAAAAAGTTAACAATTGCTTATCTTTCGTGCAGCAGTGCCTTGCAAAGATTATTCACATTTTACCTGGCAGGACTGCATTACAAGCTGCTATGAGCAGTGTGAAAAAGAGGCAGAGGTTTGTGAACCGATAACCATCAATGCAGCTGTGTGATTTGCTCAGAACCGAGGCTTAGCAGAGGGGCAAGTGGGCAAGCTGAAGTTAAGGATGAGACCAGGCCGAGACAAAGTATAATGGTGGAGATGGTAATGTTGTAGATTTTGAGAAAAGAATCTAATGAGCCATACAGCAAAGGCTCCATGGTGTATGTGTGAGCACCCTGGGCTTTGAATCCAGTGATCCGAGTTCGAATCTCGGTGGAGCCTGAATTCTTGTTGTCCCAGCTGCTGCAAATTTGTGACATACAACGTTGGCATCTGCATACCAACCACGGTTACTGGACCGTTTGCTGCCTGAATCAATGACGGTTGATTTATTGTTCTCGACATCAGATTATAGGTTCAACCTCTCATTCCCAGTTCCAAATAAGTGGGTCAGAAAGATGTGTGTTGTCCAGTGCTTCGTTTGACTGCACAGCAGATTGCTCAGCATTTTCTCTGCAAGCTGCATTCGGCTGGCATAATTGTTGAAATTGAAAGCAGTGCTTCTTGAAATGTAGGCATTGCACTTCGTATTCTCGAAAAAAGTTAACAATTGCTTTTCTTTCGTGCAGCAGTGCCTTGCAAAGATTATACACATTTTACCTGGCAGGACTGCAATACAAGCTGCTATGAGCAGTGTGAAAAAGAAGCAGAGATTTGTGAACCGAGAGCCATCAAGGCAGCTGTGTGATTTACTCAGAACCGAGGCTTAGCAGAGGGGTAAGTGGGCAAGCTGAAGTTAACGATGAGAGCAGGCCGAGAAAAAGTAGAATAGTGGAGACGGTAATGTTGTTGATTTTGAGAAAAGAATCTAATGAGCTTTTCAGCAACGGTTCCATGGTGCGCGCACTGGAATCTGAATCCAGCGATCTGAATTCAAATCTCGGTGGAAGCTGAATTCTTGTTGTCCCAGCTGCTGGAAATTTGGGACATACAAGCTTGGTATCTGCATACCAACCACGGTTACGGGGCCGTTTGCTGCCTGAATCAATGATGGTTGATTTATTGTTCTCGACATCAGATGATAGGCTCAAACTCTCATTCCAGTTCCAAATAAGCGGGGCAAGAAAGATGTGTGTTGTCCAGTGCTTCGTTTGACTGCACAGCAGATTGCTCAACATTTTCTTTGCAAGCTGCATTCGGCTGGCATAATTGTTGAAATTGAAAGCAGTGCTTCTTGAAACGTAGGCATTGCGCTTCGTATTCTCGAAAAAAGGTAACAATTGCTTATCTTTCGTGCAGCAATTCCTTGCAAAGATTTTTCCACATTTTACCTGGCAGGACTGCATTACAAGCTGCTATGAGCAGTGTGATAAAGAGGCAGAGATTTGTGAACCGATAGCCATCAAGGCAGCTGTGTGATTTGCTCAGAACCGAGGCTTAGCAGAGGGGCAAGTTGGCAAGCTGAAGTTAAGGATGAGACCAGGCCGAGACAAAGTACAATGGTGGAGACGGTAATGTTGTTGATTTTGAGAAAAGAATCTAATGAATTTCTTGACAACAGTTCCATGGTGTAATGGTGAGCACTCTGGGCTTTGAATCCAGCGATGCGAGTTCGAATCTCGATAAAACTTGATTTTGTGTAGCCCCAGCTGCTGGAAATTTGGGACATACAAACTTGGCATCTGCATACCAACCACGGTGACTGGAACGTTTGCTGCCTGAATCAATGACGGTTGATTTATTGTTCTCGACATCAAATGATAGGCTCAACCTCTCATTCCCAGTTCCAAATAAGTGGGTCAGAAAGATGTGTGTTGTCCAGTGCTTCGTTTGACTGCACAGCAGATTGCTCAACATTTTCTTTGCAAGCTGCATTCGGCTGCCATACTTGTTGAAATTGAAAGCAGTGCTTCTTGAAACGTAGGCATTGCACTTCGTATTCTCGAAAAAAGTTAACAATTGCTTATCTTTCGTGCAGCAGTGCCTTGCAAAGATTATAATCATTTTACCTGGCAGGACTGCAATACAAGCTGCTATGAGCAGTGTGAAAAAGAAGCAGAGATTTGTGAACCGATAGCCATCAAGGCAGCTGTGTGATTTGTTCAGAACCGAGGCTTAGCAGAGGGGCAAGTGGGCAAGCTGAAGTTAAGGATGAGACCAGGCCGAGACAAATTATTGTGGTGCAGATGGTAATGTTATTGATTTTGAGAAAAGAATCCAATGAATTCTTCAGCATCTGTTCCATGGTGTAATGGTGAGCCCTCTGAATCCAGCGATCCGAGTTCAAATCTTGGTGAAACCTGAATTCTTGTTGTCCCAGCTGCTGGAAATTTAGGACATACAAGCTTGGCATCTGTTTACCAACCACGGTTACTGGACCGTTTGCTGCCTGAATCAATGATGGTTGATTTATTGTTCTCGACATCAGCTGGTAGGCATCAACCTCTCATTCCCAGTTCCAAATAAGCGGGGCAAGAAAGATGTGTGTTGTCCAGTGCTTCGTTTGACTGCACAGCAGATTGCTCAACATTTTCTTTGCAAGCTGCTTTCGGCTGGCATATTTGTTGAAATTGAAAGCAGTGCTTCTTGAAATGAAGGCATTGCACTTCGTATTCAAGAAAAAAGTTAACAATTGCTTTTCTTTCGTGCAGCAGTGCCTTGCAAATATTATACTCATTTTACCTGGCAGGACTGCAATACAAGCTGCTATGAGCAGTGTGAAAAAGAAGCAGAGATTTGTGAACCGATAGCCATCAAGGCAGCTGTGTGATTTGCTCAGAACCGAGGCTTAGCAGAGGGGCAAGTGGGCAAGCTGAAGTTAAGGATGAGACCAGGCCGAGACAAAGTATAATGGTGGAGATGGTAATGTTGTTGATTTTGAGAAAAGAATCTTATGAACTCTTCAGCAACGGTTCGATCACCGTATGGGCCATCAGAATATTTTCATCATTTTACGGTTTTTCATAACATTTGAAATATAAAATTTATAAGGGAACAAATCCTAACCGTATCTCACGGGGGAATTATTTGGATCAACATCCATTGCACCTTTGACACCAGGGTGGAGGGAGACATAGACCATAGAATCATAGATTGATACGGCACAGAAGGAGGCCATTCGGCCCATCAAGTCTGCACTGTTACATAGGAAGAGCTCTCCAATTAGTCCCACTCACCTGCTCTTTCCCCACAGCCCTCCAAATTTCTCCTTATCAATATTCCCTTTTTGAAAGTTACTATTGAATCTGCTTCCACCGCCCATTCAGGCAGCGCATTCCCAATCAGAATAACTCACAGCGTAAAGAAGTGCTCCTCATCTCCCCTCTGGTTCTTTTGCCGGTTATCCTCAATTGGTGTCCTCTGGTTACCAACCCTCCTGCCACTGGAAACAGTGTCTCCTTATTTACTCTATCAAAACCCCTTGAAAATTTGAAAACCTCTATTAAACTTCTTCTTAACCGTCTGAGGAAAAGAATCCCAGCTTCTCCTGTCTCTCCACATAACTGAAGTCTCTCATCCCTGGGACCACTCTGAGACTTCAAACCGAGGCTCCCACTCTGTGTATCTGTTGCTCTCTCTTTGTCTCTATCTGTCTCTCTCTCTCTGTCTATTGCTCTTTCTATGTCCGTCTCTTTCTCACTCTATTCACAGCTGGCCTGTTGCTCTGACAGATTCTGTATATGTTAATATAGTTATGAAAGATGTCATGCGGGAGACCAATGGTTCAATTCCCCGACAGTGCAGATGATTTTTAACATCCCCAATTATAAACCGTTGGACATCACCTTAAAATGCTCCTTTTTGAACAGAAAAAAATAACTAAATGAATTTTAAAAGCTGTACTGGCATATGAAGAAATGTATAACAATTTCCTGCAACATTTCCTCGTTAGTATAGTTTCCCTCTCCCTTTTGTGTGGGGCACGGAGGAGGGAGAGAGGGACAGCGCAAATGAGATTAACAGGGTTATGCACAAATCGCTGGGGTTTGGGACTAAGCACGACTTCTCGTTCAAAGAGACAGCACAGGCACGATGGGCCGAATGGCCTCCCAATGTAATGCAAGCCTCCGTAAATCAATGAAACTCAGATGGATATCTGAGACATACACACACAAAGAGACACATGTCTGTGTCTGTGTGGGTTTGAGCATTTGTCTCAAACACTGCATAACTACATCCTCTACCACGCCCTTGATAGTATAGCGGTGAGTATTCAATTCCCCGACAGCTTCTCTCTGTATGTTTCATAGAAACATAGAAGACAGGAGCACGAGTAGGCCATTCGGCCCCTCGAGCCCGCTCTGTCATTTAATGAGATCATGGCTGATCATCCAAATTCAGTACCCTGTCGCTGCTTTCTCCCCATATACCTTGATCCCTTTAGCCCCTAGAAATATATCCAGCTCCTTCTTGAATATATTTAATTAATGTGCCTCAACTGCCCCGTGTGGCAGAGAATTCCACAGATTCACCACTCTCTGGGTGAAGAAATTCCTCCTCATCTCAGTCCTAATTGGCTTACCCACTATGCTTAGTCTATGACCACTGGCTCTGGAATCCCCCACCATCGGGAACATGCTTCCTGCATCTAGTTTGTCTAGTCCTGTTAGAATTTTATAAGTTTCAATGAGATCCCATCTCATTCTTCTTAACTCTAGCGAATATAAGCCTAATCAACCCAATCTCCCCTCATACGTCTTTCCTGCCATCCCAGGTATCTGTCTGGTGAATCGTTGCTGCACTCTCCATGGCAAGAACATCCTTCCTCAGATAAGGCGACCAAAATGGCACACAATACTCAAGGTTTTTCTCTCTGTCTCTTAGAAAAGCACAGACGGAAATAGATTTCAAGTGGATGCCTACCCGCAACTGGTGCTGTGGTTTCCTGAACACGTCTTTTGTATTCTCACCTGACAAATGTCATTTTGTACCAAAAGTTTGCCTGGCGTGGAAGCAATCTGAATTTCACAAAATACACTTCCTTGCCTTCTGCACAATGCCTGCTGTTTCAAAGTCATCAGGAAATGACTAGACCTTTCTATCAACATTTGGAACAAGACAATTTACATGTTGCCTACATTTAACTGCAGCTCACAGTGTCAGAACAGTCACAGTTATCAATAGTCTTCCATGTATCTTCTTTCCCACTACATCTCCCGAACAAACTTAGCTGACCAGAGCACGGCTACCAATCAATTTATTGCCAGTGAGAAAAATGCAACATTTGAAACTTAGCAACGTGTGCAAGACTGGAATCAGAGAGTGCCTGGGCAGTGATAACTTAACCTGAGCATTAAGATATTCATTAGGCCTGAGCCCTTCCTGTATTGCTCAGTAGCCCACTGAGTGAGGAACTGAGAGACAACAGGCCGGGCATGGAGCCTGGGCATTTTCAGTTCTATGTGGGGCTCAGCACCATACCTGCTGCTGAAGATTGAACTTGACATCATTTCAGCTTGGCTCAAGATCAGTGAGTCAAAACAGGACAGAAGGACGCCATTCGGCCCATCGAGTCCGTGCCGGCTCTCTGTCGAGCAACCCAGTCAGTCCCATTCCCCGCTCTCTCCCCGTAGCCCTGCAAGTTTATTTCCCTCTAGTGCCTATCCAGTAACCCCTTGAAAACATTGAGTGTCTCCGGTTCCACCAGGTTGGGGCAGAAACATTTTGTAAAATATTCCCCATTAAAAATCAATTAACATGAAAAAGTTCATTAGTTTTGTGTTTAAATATGAATAAAATAAAATCTCTTAAAACACGTATATTTGCTCTGTGCAATTCTGGGCCATCAGCAGCAGCATATTTGTATTCAACCACAATCTCGTTGGGCATATCACTCCACCATTACCCTCAAGCCAGGGGACCAAACCTGGTTCAGTGAGATGTGTAGAAGAGCAGGCCAGGAGCGGCACCAGGCGCACCTAAAAATGAGACCATTCCAAACTGGTGAAACTGGATATGGAACCAAGGCGGGCCAATGCAGCTGAGATACAGATTATCCAGGATCTAATTGAATGAAGGAACAGGGCTGAGGGGCTGAATGGCCTCCTCATGTTCGGATTAGTCTGTCACCATTAAGAAAATGTTACGGAATGGCTTTCTCGGATCCCAGTGGATGATCTCATGCTCACCGACATTTTACGCAGTGCTACAGTTTAACCCACGATCTTGCAGCCAAAAAACACATTTTGAAAACCTGGAAAAGGTTAATGCACCGTTCCTGGGTGGGTTCAAACCACCAACCTTTCGGTTAACAACCAAACTCACTAACCAATTGCGCCACAGAGACGGGCTGAAAGTTTGATTACAACATATACTAAAGCCGGAGATTACCGAGATAAAACCTCAGGTCATGGAGAGCAAGACAGCAACTGTCCAGACTCTGTTTTCATGTGCAAATTAAAAAATGTAACATTCATTGTCGGAAGGACTGAGGTTGTCATTTCAATGTTTTCAGCTGATTTCACAGGCGATCCCCAGCTCTGAATCCCCCAGCAGAGAATTCAAGGAGAGTTTGATATAAATGAGATTCAACATTAGTATCCGAACATTACTCTTGTTTCGGGACTCTGATCTCTCTCCAGCATGTCGCTGCTGAAGATTGAATTTGATATAATTTCACCTTGTCTCGTGATCAGAGCGGCTCAGTGAGACTTCGGCCCGTCTCTCCCTTCACAACCCATCAGTGCGGAGAAAAGAACAGGGAATTTTACACATGTGTTCTGCTCTGTAACTTTATTTGAACATTTCAGTGCATTTCACGCTGTGTACAACACGGTGAGGTTCCCCGTGCTGTGTCAGCTTTGTAACTTTATCAACACTCCAGCTTTACATTAACACAACCTGAGCTCCGAGATCTGGTCGGGTCACATTGCCCGAAGTGAGGAATGAGCGAGAGGGGCAATTCCTCCCGGGGTTAGAAAATCCTCCGAAAGAATGACAGAATATTTAATTTGCTGTGAAGCCGAAATAGCTCAGTTGGGAGAGCGTTTTAAAGGTCCCTGTTGCGATCCCGTGTTTCGGCAGTTTTTAATTATATTCACCTCCTTCACTATAAGAGGAGTGAATCAGGAGAGATTTCCCATTCTCGCACGGGTGTCTCCCAAAGGAATGGGAGTAAAAACCACATTCTTACTCGTTAGATCCTGCTCCAACCGCTCGCTGCAGGTTCGAATCTAGTCGAAGTCTCGCCGACTGTTTTTCTTCCGGGACTGATGGAGGGGCTGTTCAGCGGTGGTGCGATAATCATTTTTAGAATGAGGTCTGTTAGATTAAAGAGCTCTTTTACAGTTACTTTCGATTTACACACTGCCCAGTTGTATAAAGGAACAATGTTTAAGCAATCTGGTGTGTTCAATGTTTGTGCAGTAAATTGGTCAGCCAGTATAAGCCTGAAAAACGATGTCCCAGCCTGGGTTCGAGCCTGCCCACGAGCGCATTGTGGCCGGTAAGCTCAGTTGGTGAGAGCGTGGTGCTAATAATGCCAAGGTCGCAGGTCCGATCCCTGTACGGGCCATCAGAATATGTTCATAATTTTACGCTTTTCTCGCACATTTCAAACACAAACTTTATAAGGAAGCCGATGCACACTGAATCTCACGGGGGATTTATTTGGATTAACATCCATTGCACCTTTGCCACCGGGGCTGAGAAACACATCTTTCTATTTATTTGTCTTTCTGAGTTTGCTGATGAACGTTGATGGGATGTGGGCGTCGCTGGCTAGGCCTGCATTTAGTGCCCATCCCTAATTGCCCTTGAGAAGATGGTGGTGAGCCGCCTTCTTGAACTTTTGCAGTCCATATGGTGTAAGTACACCCACAATGCTGTTAGGAAGGGAGTTCCAGGATTTTGGCCCAGCGACAGTGAAGGAACGGCGATACAGGTCCAAGTCAGGATGGTGTGTGGCTTGGAGGGGAACTTGTAGGTAGTGATGTTCCCATGCGTCTGCTGCCCTTGTCCTTCTAAGTGGTAGAGGTCGCGGGTTTGGAAGGTGCAGTTGAAGGAGCTTTGGTGAGTTGCTGCAGTGCATCTTGTAGATGGTACACACTGCAGCCACAGTGTGCTGGTGATGGAGGGAGTGAATGTTGAAGGTAGTGGATGGAGTGCCAATCAAGCGGGCTGCTTTATCCTGAATGGTGTCGAGCTTCTTGAGTGTTGTTGGAGCTCCACTCATCCAGGCAAGTGGAGAGTATTCCATCACACTCCTGACTTGTGCCTTGTAGATGGTGGAAAGGCTTTGGGGAGTCAGGAGGTGAGACACTCGCTGCAGAATTCGTAGCCTCTGGCCTGCTCTTGTAGCCACAGTATTTATATGGCTGGTCCAGTTCAGTTTCTGATCAATGGTAACCCCCAGGATGTTGATAGTGGGGGATTCAGCGATGGTAATGCCATTGAATGTCAAGGGGAGATGGTTAGAGTCTCGCTTGTTGGAGATGGTCATTGCCTGGCACTTGTGTGGTGCGAATGTTACTTGCCACTTGTCAGCCCAAGTCTGAATGTTGTCCAGGTCTTGCTGCATATGGACACGGACTGCGTCGGTATCTGACGAGTCTCGAATGGTGCTGAACAGTGTGCAATTTCAGCAAACATCCCCACTTCTGACCTTATGATGGAGGGAAGGTCATTGGTAAAACAGCTGAAATGCGAGGAGCATTTGTAATAAGGTGGATGAATTGGCTGCGCAAATAGAGGTAAACGAATATGATTTGGTTGGGATTACGGAAACATGGGTCAAGGATGGCCAAGACTGGGAACTCAACATCCAGGGGTATTCGATATTCAGGAAAGATAGGCAAAAAGGAAAGGGAGGTGGGGTAGCATTACTGGTTAAAGAAGGGATTTATACAATTGTAATGAAGGACATTAGCTCTGATGATGTGAAATCTGTATGGGTATAATTGAGAAAAACTAAGGGGAAAAAAACATTAGTGGGAGTGGTATATAGACCTCCCAACAGTAAGGCAGAGGTTGGGGATGGCATTAAAAGGGAAATTGAAGAAGCGTGCAATCAGGGCACAGCAGTCATCATGGGTGACTTTAATCTACATATAGATTGGGCCTACCAAATTAGTGACAATACTGTGGAGGAGGAATTCCTGGAGTGTTTACGGGATGGTTTCATGGACCAATATGTCGAGGAACCAACCAGAGATCAGGTCATCTTAGACTGGGTATTATGTAACGAGAAAGGATTAATTAGCAATCTTGTTGTACGAGGCCCCTTGGGTCTGAGCGATCATAATATGATCGAATTCTTCATTAAGATGGAGAATGAAGTAATTGACTCAGAGACTAGGGTCCTCAATTTAAATAAAAGAAACTACGATGGCCTGAGGAGCGAGTTGGGTAGGATTAATTGGGGAATGGCACTCAAAGGGTTGACGGTGGATAGGCAATGGCAAACATTCAAAGACCTAATGGATGAGCTACAGAATTTGCTCATCCCAGTTTGGCATAAAAATAAAACAAAAAAGGTGACTCAACCGTGGCTAACAAGGGACATTAGGAATAGCATAAGATCCAAGGAAACGACATATAAATTGGCCAGAAAAAGCAGTAATCCTGAGGATTGGGAGAAGTTTAGGATTCAACAAAGGAGGGCAAAGGGATTAATTAAGAAAGGGAATATAGAATATGAGAGTAAGCTATCAGGGAACATAAGAACTGACTGTAAAAGCTTTTATAGATTTGTGAAGAGAAAAAGATTGGTGAAGTCAAGCGTAGGTCCCTAACAGTCACAATCAGGGGAATGTATAATGGGAAACAAAGAAATGGCAGACCAACTAAATTCATACTTTGGTTCTGTCTTCACAAAGGAGGACACAAATAACCTCCCAGAGATGCCAGGGAACATAGGGCCTGATGAAAGAGTGGAACTGAAAGAAATCAGTATTTGTAGGGAAATGGTGTTAGGAAAATTGATGGGACTGAAGGCCGATAAATCCCCAGGGCCTGATAATCTACATCCCAGGGTACTTAAGGAAGTGGCCCTAGAAACTGTAGATGCATTGCTGATCATCTTCCAGAAATCGATAGACTCTGGAACAGTACCCATGGATTGGAGGGTAGCTAATTTTACCCAGCTATTCAAAAAAGGTGGTAGAGAAAAAGCGGGGAATTATAGACCAGTAAGCCTGACATCGGTAGTGGGGAAAATGCTAGAATCTATTATAAAACATGAGCAGAGCACTTGGTAAGCAGTGACAGGATCGGACAAAGTCAACATGGATTTACAAAAGGTGAATCGTGCTTGACTAATCTACTGAAAATTTTTGAGGATGTAACTGGTAAAATAGATAAGGGAGAACCAGTGGATGTGGTGTATTTGGACTTTCAGAAGGCTTTCGATAAGGTCCCACATAAGAGATTAGCGTACAAAATTAAGGCACATCGGATTGGGGTCAAGGTATTGACTTGGATAGAGAACTGGTTGGCGGACAGAAAGCAAAGAGTTGGAATAAATGGGTCGTTTTCCGAGTGGCAGGCAGTGACTAGTGGGGTACCGCAAGGATCGGTCCGAGGACCCCAGCTGTTCACAATATATATTAATGATCTGGACGAGGGAATTGGATGTAATATCTCCAAATTTGCAGATGACACAAAGCTGGGTGGGAGGGTAAGCTGTGAGGAGGATGTCGTGAAACTCCAGTACGATTTGGGCAGATTGGGTGATTGGGCAGAAACATGGCAAATGCACTATAATGTGGATAAATGTGAGATTATCCACTTTGGAGGCAAAAACAGGAAGGCAGATTATTATTTGAATGGCAATAGATTGGGAGAAGGGGAAGTGCAAAGAGACCTGAGTGTTCTTGTGCACCAGTCGCTGAAGGTAAGCATGCAGGTGCAGCAGGCGGTTAAGAAGGCAAATGGTATGTTGGCCTTTGTAGCAAGAGGGTTCGAGTACAGGAAGAAGCATGTCTTGCTACAGTTGTACAGGGCCTTGGTGAGACCACACCTTGAGTATTGTGTGCAGTTTTGGTCGCCTTACCTGAGGAAGGACGTTCTTGCCATGGAAGGAGTGCAGCGAAGATTCACCAGGCTGATACCTGGGATGGCAGGAATGACGTATGAGGAGAGATTGTGTCGATTGGGATTATACTCACTGCAGTTTAGAAGATTGAGAGGGGATCTCATCGAAACCTATAAAATTCTGTCAGGCCTGGACAGACTAGATGCAGGAAGGATATTTATGATGGCTGGGGAGTCCAGAACCAGGGGTCATAGTCTAAGCATAAGGGGTAAGCCATTTAGGACTGAAATGAGGAGGAATTTCTTCACCCAGAGAGTGGTGAATCTGTGGAATTCTCTGCCAGAGAGGGCGGTGGAGGCCAGTTCATTAAATATATTCAAAAAATAGTTGGATATATTTCTTAAGGCTAAAGGGATCAAGGGATATGGGGAGAAGGCAGGGACAGGGTACTGAATTTGAATGATCAGCCATGATCTCATTGAATGACGGAGCAGGCTCGATGGGCCGAATGGCCCACTCCTGCTCCTATCTTATACGTTTCTATGTTTCTGTGGATGGGCCTAGGACACTGCCCTGAGGAACTCCTGCAGTGATGTCATGTGATTGAGATGAATGACCTCCAACAACCACGGCCAACTTCCTTTGTGCTAGGTATGATTCCAACCAATGGAGAGTTTTCCCCTTGATTCCCATTGACTTCAGTTTTGCTAGGGCTCCTTGATGCCACACTCGATCAAATGCTGCCTTGATGTCAAGGGCAGTCACTCTCACCTCACCACTTGAGTTCAGCTCTTTTATCCATGTTTGGACCAAGGCTGTAATGAGGTCAGGAGCTGAGTGGCCCTGGCGGAACCCAAACTGGGCGTCGATTAGTAGGTTATTGCTGAGTAAGTGCTGCTTGATAGCACTCTCGACGGCATCTTCCATCACTTTGCTGACGATTGAGAGTAGACTGATGGGACGGTAATTGGCCGGGTCGGATTTGTCCTGCTTTTTGTAGACAGGACATACTTGGGTTGTGAAGGGAGAGACGGGCCGAAGTCCCACTGAGCCGCACTGACCCCGAGCCAAGGTGAAATTAAAGTCAGTTCAATCTTTAGCAGCGGGCAGCTGGAGAGAGAGAAGATTCCGGAATCAAGGAGAGATTTTCTTATTTTGTTGCATCGCATTTATATGAAACATTCATTGACCGAGCAGGGAAACGCCTTAAAAACCAGCCCAAAAATTTAAAACGCAAACACCCCACCATCGGGATGAAGTATCCTAAACTGCAACGACTGGGCTAGCCTGACTGGTCTGTCGCAAGGACCCTGCCTGTGCTCAAGTTTCCTCTCAATTCCCCGGTTTATCAGTAAATCCACCAGCAAAAGCCCGAGGGAAACTTAATATTGATTCATTGTCCAATTACTTGAATAGAAAGCGAGCGGAGGAGAAGGATTGAGAGTTTTTAGTGTGCAACAGAAGTGATGTTGTTTGACGGAGAAGCGACACAATCTCAATCAGTGCAGAGAGGTGAGTCAGCGGGTCACCTTTTCCCTTAACACAGCCTTCTGACTTGCGGCTGACAAACTGAGCAGAGGTTTTGGGACTGTAGCAATTATCACGCTCGCCTTACGCCCGAAATGCCCCCGGTTCCGCTCCAGGACGGGATGAATGATATTGGATCTTGCTCCAGGTGAACCCCCAGGGACGAGTTTCTTTCCCTGTGTGGAAAATTGCCCAAGTATGTCCTGTCTACAAAAAGCAGGACAATTTATATCTGAAGGAATGAGATTCCACACTTATAAAAGTTAATTTTCAGTGCTAGGGAGGTTGCTTGGTGGAAATTAAGACGACTTCGACTGAAATGGGCGGGGTTGATGCGGTGTGTGAAATATGGTGACGATCTATGGTTATTATGGTTATTATCCGAGGCGACGCTGCAGGATCCTTTAAAGATCTCCCGCGGATCCACTGAAACCAGTCGAATGTGCAGCTTTGAGAGGGGCTATCTGCACAATCAGGGCAGGAAACGGGAGGGAGGGAGGGACACTGTCGGTATCTGTGCTGAGGTTGAGTCTGTGAAGAATGGTCCGGGATCAGATAATGTACAGCCTCTATGAAATATTTTATTTTATTCATATTTAATGACAATATGTTTTCTTCCATTGTTCATATTTATTAAATTGCAATAGGAAAGGTTTATTTTCAGTTTGAACCGGGCACCATTTCTAGAACATAATGTTTCCCCCCAGGATCGAGCCGGAGACTTTTCGCCTGTGTGGTGAACATGATAAACCGCTACACTATGGAAACTTCTGCTTAGCTAAACATCCAGAAAGAACTGTTCAGCGAGAAGGTGAAATGCTGAATTCCAGATTCTGGATTTATTTCCTTTCACTAACATTTCTCTGACCGAAACTGCACAAGTCAAAAATGTTCCTTTCAAAGTCATTAAACTCTCGAATTTCCAGGTCGCCCCCGAATCTTCTGAATCAGATGCCTCCAGTTTTGCCACTCAATCAATGTCCCTTTGCAATTTTCTGCTCCTATCCTCACTAATTACTGTGCCACTGTCAGACTTGGTTTACAGTTATCGATCGTAGGATCTGGAAAGCACTGCCTGAAAGGGTGCTGGAGGCAGATTCAATCATGGTTTTCAAAAGGCAGTTGCATAAGTAGCTGTATGATTGTCTGATTCACTGAGATCACCTCTCGTTCTCCTAAACCCCAGGGAGTATAGGCCCAATCTACTCAATCGCTCCTCATAGGACAGCCCTCTCATTGCAGGAATCAGTCGAGTGAACCTTCTCACACCCCATCTAAGGCAAGTATATCCTTCAACAGGTAAGGTGACCAAAACTAAAATACAGTTTTGATCTGCTGGTACTAAGCGAGCAAGGATCTGCGAGATATTGCAGTTTGTACAAATGTTCCCTGGTGGTCTAGTGGTTAGGATTCGGTGCTCGCATCGCCGCGACCCATTGGTTCTTACAAAACTGTTTAATAAAATAATTCATGTCTGTTGGACACTTAATAATTCTCTTAATCGACCCACTGCTTGTTGTTGCACACTGAAGGGAATGCTAACTTGTTTTCCAGGTGATAGTCAAACTTTAGTAACATTTTTGTAGAATCAGACAGCACAGAAGGAACCCATTAAGCCCCATTGTGCCTGTGCCGGCTCTTTGAAAGAACTATTCAATTTGTCCCACTGCCCTTCTCTTTCCCCATAGCCCTGCAAGTGTTTCTTTTTCAACTACATTTCCCATTTGAAAGTTAATGTTGAATCTATGATTCTATGACACTGTTTTTATTTTTACACGGCCTGGTTCACAGTTCTGAATATTGTCCATACGCCGCAAGTTTAATTGTTGTTCAGAAGCTGCTCGACCAGTTGTGTATTTTGAGCAGTTTCCCAGTTTATTTCCCTGTGATGTGATGATTGTGGGGGCTCGGTGTGTGTAACTGGATTTGCTGCAGTCCGCCAGCAGCCGGTGGTGAAAGCGGGCCAGAGACAGTGACTGACAGGTGAGCTAGATTTCCTTACACACCTTGGAATTCAGGAGAACCTGGTTCATGGTTTGCAGAGCAAACTGCTAAAATAAAGTGTGTAAAATGAGAAGGGAAAAAATTCATGACATGCAAAGCATGGAAATTACTGTGTGAAATGGGCCTCGGATAATATTAATGTCAATATGTTTCTCCCTGACATGGTGGTGGAAGCAGATTCAATATTAACTTTCAAAGGGGAAGGAAATTGAAAAAGAAACGCTTCCAGGGCTTTGGGAAAAGAGTAGGCAGTGGGAATAATTGGATCGCTCTTTCAAAGAGGCACAGCCACTATGGGCCGAATGGCCTCCTTCTGTGCTGTCTGATTCTATGATTCTATAATAATTATCGCAGTTTGTCTGTCACCCAGTAAACTTGTTATTAATTCCTGCAGTGAGCAACACAATGTTGTGGGTTGATTAATGATGATTGAATCCATTATGAAGGTTCTCACTGACTTGAATTATCCCTAAATACCTTCGGTTAACAAAATTCTCTCAATCGCAGATTAAAATGAACAAATGATGTTGTACATTTGAAAGAGCTATCCAAATAGTCCCACTCCGCTGCTCTTCCCCCATAGCCCTGTTGACACTCCTGCCAGTGGAAACTGTTTCCCCCATAATTTTGAACAACTCTCTTAAATCTCCCCTGAAATGGGATTAATGGAGGTCAATGTGGGCAAATGTCAAGTCATCCACTAAGAAAGATTGGTCAGTCTATAATCTGAAAACATTGGCAGAGAATATTTTTTTTCTGTGAAATAGCCGGTCCTGTTTAATTTAACAGAAGTTGCCCCAGGTCCCTGCTCTCACAAGCAATGAACATTTGAAAGCATTCTTCTAAAATACGATGTGTAAAATGAGATATGGGTTAAAAGTTCAGCACATGCAAGAGCAAAATAATTCGCTGTATTTCGACTATCCCTCAGTAACCATATTTTAATGTATTTCATTCTGCAAAAGAAAGTTATTGGCTTAAGATCAGTGAGTCAAAACAGGACAGAAGGGGGCCATTTGGACCATTGAGTCCGTGCCGGCCCTCTGTCGAGCAACCCAGTCAGTCTCATTTCCTGCTCTCTCCCCGTAGCCCTGCAAGTTTATTTCCCTCTAGTGCCTATCCAGTCTTCCCTTGAAGACATTGAGTGTCTCCGGTTCCACCACTTTGGGTCGGAAACATTTTGTAAAATATTCCCCATTAAAAATGAATTAACATGAATAAGTTAATTAATTTTGTGGTTAACGATGAATTAAATAAAATCTCTTAAAACACGTATAGTTTCTCTGTGCAATTCTGGGCCATCAGCAGCAGCAGAATTGTATTCAACCACAATCTGGTCGGGCAGATCCATCACTCTACCATTACCCTCAAGCCAAGGGTCCAAACCTGGTTCAGTGAGATGTCTGGAAGAGCAGGACAGGAGCGGAACCAGGCGCACCTAAAAATGAGACCATTCCAAACTGGTGAAACTGGATATGGAACCAAGGCGGGCCAATGCAGCTGAGATACAGATTATCCAGGATCTAATTGAATGAAGTGTGATGAAATATGCCATTCATCAGGCACTCTGTATTCTCTGTGTTTGATTGAGCCTGTGACTGTGACAAGCAGGGGACTTTAGTTTCAGTTTCATTTCCTTACCTGTATTGTATTGTGTGTAGGGCTCCGCCCATTCCTGGCCCCTACTTAAGCAGGCCCCAGCGTGTCTCACAGGCAGTACAGCAGAACTCTGGATGAGAGACACTTCTCCACTGTGTATTACTTTCTGAGTTAATAAAAGCCTTGCTTTGCTCCGTTAACGTTGAGTCTCGGATTCATTGAGGCACATCAATTTTATTAACTCAATTTTCAACACAATGGATCAACTCTTGAAACCCGAACGTTTGGATTTGGACCCGCATGCTTCGGACGCATCGGCACGATTCGGACACTGGTTTAAGTGTATGGAATTCTTCCTGGACAATTCCGCAGCCATCACAGACGCTACGGATGCTGAAAGTATGAAACTCGGAATCCTGCGGAATTGGGTAAGCCACCGGGTTTACCGCCTCAACCAAGATGCCGACACGTACCCGGCCGCCTGCGACATCCTAAAGGTGCATTACCAGCAGCCTACGAACGAGGTGTACGCTAGGCATCTGCTCGCTACTCGCACACAGCGACCTGGGGAATCGCTGGATGAGTTCCTAGTCACCCTGAAAACGCTTGGCAAAGACTGCAAGTGCCAAGATGTAAAAGCTGCAGTGTACACTGACGAGCTTGTTCGTGATGCCTTTATCACAGGCCTCAGCTCCACTTACATCCGGCAGAGACTACTGGAAAAAACGGGATTGGACCTGAAACAGGCTGTGCACACAGCGCGATCCCTGACAGTGGCCCAGAGAAACTCGGGCGCCTACTCTTCAGCCCGCGCCGCCCACGCCACCACGTGTGCACCAAGGGTGCCGCCATCTTGGAAGGCATCTTCCCCGCCCGGCAGCCTGACACCGTCGGGGCCCCGCTCTCCCCCCAGAAGCCCTATGACAGCCGCGACGTGTCGGGGCCCCAACTGCTACTTCTGCGGGCAGCCGAAGCACACCAGAACCTGTGCCCGGCGAAAGGCACCACCTGCTTTAAGTGCGGTAAGAAGGGGCACTTCGGGAAGGTGTGCAGAGGAAACCCCGCTGGAAAACCCGCCACCGCCGCGTTTGCGCCGTGGGAGTGGCCCGACCTCGTGGGGTCCGCCATCTTGTGAGCAGACAGCGTGGACGCCATCTTGTCTCGATCAGGGCCCTATAGTGGCATCGGTCAAAGTGGACCAGACCAGACCGCACCCGCTATCCAAATCAATGGTGGACATCGAGGTAAACGGGTGCGGGGTTAAATGTTTAATTGACAGTGGAAGCACGGAGAGTTTTATCCACCCTGAACTAGCACAACAACTCTCTCTAATGGTGGTCCCTGCTCGGGGCAACATCTCTATGGCTGATAAAACCCAGACATCGACCATTATGGGTTACTGCGCGGTACAATTGTCCGTTAACGGAACTGTATACGATAACTTTAAATTACTAATCATGAAGAGTCTATGTGCGAGCGTGATCTTGGGCCTGGATTTCCAGTGCCACCACCAAAGCATCACGCTCAATTACGGTGGGTCCCAGCTGCCCCTCACAGTGTGCGGTCTGGCTACCCTGAAGGTAAAGCCGCTTTCGCTATTCGCGAAACTTACTCCCAACTGCCGGCCAATAGCGACCAAAAGCAGGAGGTACAGCTGGGAGGACAGGCGGTTTATCGTGATGGAGGTGGACAGGCTGCTGAGGGAGCGCGTTATTGAACATAGCAACAGCCCGTGGCGCGCCCAAGTGGTGGTGGTGAGGGGTAGCGGGAAGAAACGGATGGTGATCGACTATAGCCAAATGATCAACATATACACCCAACTAGACACCTACCCGCTACCCCGCATATCAGAAATGGTGAACCAAATTGCCCAATACCAGGTGTTCTCCACCATCGACCTCAAGTCAGCGTACCACCAGCTCCCTATCAGACCAGAGGACCGCCCGTACACCACCTTCGAGGCGAACGGACGCCTCTACCAAATCCTCAGTGTCCCCTTTGGGGTGACGAATGGGGTCTCGGTCTTCCAGAGGGAGATGGACCGCATGGTCGATGACCACCACTTGCAGGCAACCTTCCCCTACCTCGAAAACGTCACCATCTGTGGTCACAACCAGCAGGATCACGACTCGAACCTCGAGAGGTTCCTGAAAACCGCACAAAAACGCAACCTCACTTACAACGAGGACAAGTGCATTTTCAACACCACGCGCCTCTGCATACTAGGCAGCGTGGTGGAGAATGGGGAAATCGGACCAGACCCCGACCGACTGCGCCCCCTACGGGAGCTGCCCCTGCCCAACACTCCCAAAGCCCTGAAAAGGTGCCTGGGGTTATTTACTTATTATGCCCAATGGGTCCCCAACTACTCCAACAAAGCCTGCCCCCTCTTGAAAGCATCCTCTTTTCCGCTCTCTGCTGAGGCCCATGCCGCCTTCAAAAGCATTAAGCGGGATATTGAGCAGGCCACGCTACAGGCAGTGGACGAGAACACTCCCTTTCAAGTGGAAAGTGATGCGTCTGACTTTGCCTTGGCGGCCACCCTCAACCAGGTGGGGCGGCCCATAGCTTTCTTCTCGAGGACCCTCCAAGGGCCCGAGATCAGATACTCTCCGTGGAAAAGGAGGCCCAAGCCATCGTGGAGGCAGTGTGCCACTGGCGCCACTACCTAGCCGGCAAACGCTTCACCCTACTTACCGACCAGCGGTCGGTAGCATTTATGTTTAATAATAAACAGAAGGGGATGATTAAAAATGATAAGATTCTCAGGTGGCGGATCGAGCTCTCCACCTTCGAGTATGACATCATTTACTGGCCAGGGGCCCTTAACGAATTCCCCGACGCCCTCTCACAAGGGATGTGTGCCAGCGCCACCGGGGATCGGCTACAGACCATCCACAACGACCTCTGCCACCCAGGGGTCACACGGCTGTTCCACTTCATAAAGTCCCGCAACTTACCCTACTCGATTGAGGAAGTTCGGTCTCTGACCAGGAACTGCCGCACTTGCGCTGAATGCAAGCCTCGGTTCTACCACCCAGACAGAGCCCACTTAATCAAAGCTACACGACCCTTTGAGCGGCTCAGCTTAGATTTCAAGGCCCCCTCCCGTCAGTCGACCGCAGTGTTTACTTCCTGAACATTGTGGACGAATACTCCCGGTTCCCATTCGCCTTCCCCTGCCCAGACTTGACCAGCACCACGGTCATTAAATGCCTCAACAGCCTGTTCTGCCTGTTCGGTATGCCGAGCTACATCCATATGGATAGGGGGGCGTCCTTCATGAGTGAAGAGCTATGCCAGTACATGCTGTCCAGGGGGATCGCCACGAGCCGTACCACCAGCTACAACCCCCAGGGTAACGGCCAGGAGGAGCGAGAGAACGGGACAGTATGGAAAGCAGTCACTCTAGCTCTAAGGACCAAGGGCCTCCCTATCTCCCGCTGGCAGGAAGTCCTCCCAGATGTGCTCCATTCGATACAGTCGCTATTGTGTACTGCCACTAATGCCACGCCTCATGAACGATAGTTTGTCTTTCCACGGAAATCCACCTCAGGCGTATCCATGCCATCATGGCTCCCCACCCCAGGTCCGGTGTTTGTACGAAGGCATGTGAGGGGCCACAAGACGGACCCACTCGTGGAGTCAGTGTACCTACTCCACGCCAACCCCCAATACGCGTATGTCCGGCACGCCGACGGAAGGGAGGACACCGTGTCCATAAAAGACGTCGCCCCAGCCGGTAATGACAACAACCACGACAACAACATCAACAACGATCACAGCAACGCTTACCCACCCACTATCCTTTCATCACCCCCGGAAGAACATCGACCTACGGTGCCCCCACCAACTACCCCTTCAACAACCCTGGCGGCGCCACCGGCAGAGACCCAGGAGGCCACCGGGGACACCCAGCCGACACCCGCGGCACCACAACAGCAATGTCGGTCACAGAGGACTCTCAAACCCCCGAACAGACTAAATCTGTAGAAGCGGTGAATCTGATGAAATATGCCATTCATCGGGCACTCTGTATTCTCTGTGTTTGATTGTGCCTGTGACAAGCAGGGGAGTTTAGTTTCAGTTTCATTTCCTTACCTGTATTGTATTGTGTGTAGGGCTCCGCCCATACCTGGCCCCTACTTAAGCAGGCCCCAGCGTGTCTCACAGGCAGTACAGCAGACCTCTGGATGAGAGACACTTCTCCACTGTGTATTACTTTCTGAGTTAATAAAAGCCTTGCTTTGCTCCGTTAACGTTGAGTCTCGGATTCATTGAGGCACATCATGAAGGAACAAGGCTGAGGGGCTGAATGGCCTCCTCATGTTCCTATTAGTCAGTCACCATTAATAAAATGTTACGGAATGGCTTTCTCGGATCCCAATGGATGATCTCATACTCACCGACATTGTACCCAGTGCTGCAGTATATCCCATGATCTTACAGCCAAAATACACATTTTGAAAACCTGGAATAGGTTAACGCACCTTCACTGGGTGGGTTTGAACCACCAACTTTTCGGCTAATAACCGAACATGCTAATCGATTGCGCCACAGAAACTGGCGGAAAAATTGATTACAACATATACTAAAGCCGGAGTTTACGAGATAAAACCTCAGGTCACAGAGCGCAAGATAGCAACTGTCCAGACTTTGTTTACTTGTGCAAATTAAAGAAATGTAACCTTCATTGTCGGAGGGACTGAGGTTGTTATTTCAATGTTTTCAGCTGATTTCACAGGCGATCCCCAGCTCTGAATCCCCCAGCAGAGAATTCAAGGAGAGTTTGATATCAATGAGATTCAACATTAGTATCCGAACATTACTCCTTGATTCAGGACTCTGATCTCACTCCAGCATGTCGCTGCTGAAGATTGAATTTGACATAATTTCACCTTGTCTCGTGATCAGTGCGGCTCAGTGAGACTTCGGCCCGTCTCTCCCTTCACAACCCATCAGTGTGGAGAAAAGAACAGGGAATTTTACACATGTGTTGTGCTCTGTAACTTTATTTGAACATTTCAGTGCATTTCACGCTGTGTCCAACATGGTGAGGTCCCCCGTGCTGTGTCAGCTTTGTATTTTTATCAACACCCCAGCTTTACTTTAACAGAACCTGAGCTCTTAGATCTGGTTGGGTCACATTGACCGAAGTGAGGAATGAGCGAGAGGGGCACTTCCTCCCGGGGTTAGAAAATCCTCCGAAAGAATGACAGAATATTTAATTTGCTGTGAAGCCGAAATAGCTCAGTTGGGAAAGCGTTTTAAAGGTCCCTGTTTCGATCCCGGGTTTCGGCAGGTTTTAAATATATTTTCCTCCTTCACTTTAAGAGGAGCGAATCAGAGTAAGTTTTCCACTCCTGAACAGGCGTCTCCCAAAGGAATGGGAGTAAAACCGTATCGGACCCGCTAGATCCCGCTCCAACCGATTGCTGCCGGTTCGAATCCAGGCAGGGTCCCCCCAGCTGTTTTTATACCGGGACTGAGGGAGGAACTGTTCAGCGATGGTGCGATAATAATTTTTAGAATGAGGTTTGTTAGATTAAAGAGCTCTTTTACTGTTGCTTTCGATTTAAACTCTGCCCAGTTGTATATAGGAACAATGTCTATGCGATGTGGTCTGTTCAATGTTTGTGCAGTAACTCGGTCACCCAGTATGAGCCTGAAAGACAATCTCCCAGCCTGGGTTCGGGCCTGCCCAACGGGTAAATTGTAACCGATTAGCTCAGTTGGTGATGAAAGTGTGCTAATAACGCCAAGGTCGTGGGCTCGATCCCCATACGGGACATGGGAATATTTTCATAATTTTACGCATTTCCCGCACATTTCAAATACAAACTTTATAAGGAAGCCGATGCACACAGAATCTCACGGGGGATTTATTTGGATTAACATTCATTGCACCTTTGCCACCGGGACTGAGAGACACATCTTTCTGTTTATTTGTCTTTCTGGGTTTTCTGATGAATGTTGAACAGGCGGCCTGTTCCCGATAAAGTTCACAAGCAGGTACGAGACAGACAGAGCGGCTCTGACCCCGCGAGATGGGCAAAAGGCTTCAGTTCAGGACAAATGCATCAATGAATTGTTCGCCCGGCACCGAGAGAGACAACATCCAGAGAAAAACACAGGAGGAAATCGATTTCAAGTGGATGCCTACCCGCTCTTGTTGCCGTGCTTTCGCGAGCACGTCTTTTGTGTTCTCATCTAAAAAGTGTCATTTTGTACAAACAGTTTGCCTGGCGCGAAAGAGTTAAAAAGGGGGCTCATACTGAAATGGACGTGGTTGCTGCGGTGGGTGAAATATGGTGACGATCTATCGTTATTATCCGAGGCGACGCTGCAGGATCCTTTCAAGGTTTCCCGCGGATCCACTGAAACCAGTTGAATGTGCAGCTTTGAGAGGGGCTTTCTGCGCCTTCAGGGCAGGAAACGGGAGTGAGGCAGGGACACTGTCGGTATCTGTGCTGAGTGTCAGTCTGTGCAGAATTGTGCAGAGAAAATATACGGGTTCGTTGAGATTTTTAACTTTATTGAAATGTCAGCACATAATTTCTTCCATTTTCTTATATTAATTCAATTTTAATGGGGAAGGTTTTCAAAACGTGATAACCACTACACTACGGGAATCTCTGCCGTAATTAGTTGCAGCAAGAACATCACAGAAGAGAACTGCGATCTGCAAATGCAGGTCCGGGATTAACTTTTGTATTAATACACGTTATTATTTGATTTTCACAAAACTCATTAAACTCTGTAAAAAGATGGACAATTGTTCTAATTGAAGAATCAACTTTCTGTTTCAGACTGAAGGAAATCCAAACATGGTCACCGAGTGACAGGCAAAACTTTCATAAGTGTTTTGTCTTTTGCTTGTGAAGAATTTTCAACAGCAGTTGGTTAAAAATGTTCAGTGTTTGTCACACCGGGAATCTGCTGCAGCCGTTGTTCAGTTTAACAGGGACCGACAATTGTCGCCGCTTTTACACAGGGGAAGAAACTCACCCCTGGAGGTTCAACTGGAGCAAGTTCCAAAATCATTCATCCCGCCCTGGAGCAGAACCGAGGGCATTTCGTGTGTAAGGCGAGCGTGATAATTGCTGCAGTCCCGAAACCTCTGCTCAGTTTGTCAGCCGCGAGTCAGAAGGATGTGTTAAGGGAGAAGGTGACCCGCTGACTCACCTCTCTCTGCACTGATTGAGATTGTGTCGCTTCTCCGTCAAACAACATCACTTCTGTCCCACACTAAAAGCTCTCAATCCTTCTCCTCCGCTCGCTTTCTATTCAAGTAATTGGACAATGAATCAGTAATAAGGTTCCCTCGGGCTTTTGCTGGTGGATTTACTGATAAACCGGGGAATTGAGAGGAAACTGGAGCACAGGCAGGGTCCTTGCGACAGACCAGTCCGGCTAGCCCAGTCGCTGGAGTGTCGGATACTTCATCCCCACGGCGGGGAGTTTGCGTTTTAAATTTTTGGGCTCATTTTAAAGGCGATTCAGAGCTCCGGAATCTTGTCTCCCTCCAGCCGCCCACTGCTAAAGATTGAACTGATTTTAATTTCACCTTGGCTCGGGGTCAGTGCGGCTCAGTGGGACTTCGGCCCGTCTCTCCCTTCACAACCCATCAGGGCCGAGAAAACAACGGGGAATTTTACACATGTGTTGTGTTCTGTAACTTTTTATAAACACTTCAGTGTATTTCACTATGTGTCCAACACTGTGAGGTCTTCCCTGGTGTGTCAGCTTCCGGTGTTTATAAACACTTCAGATTTCCTGATAATGTTGTTGAATCGCATTTTTTGAAAGAGTCATTGACCGAGAGGTGCCGGGGGATTTCGCGCTGGGGATCGCCGGTGAAACCAGCCCAATAATTTGAAACACAAACCGCCCCTGAGATTAAGAGTCTCAGGCTCTACCGACTGAGCTAGCCGGGCCGGTCTGACCCCGCGCACTGCTTGTGTTACAAACCATGAACCAGTTTCCCCTCAATTCCCAGCTTTACCAGTAAATCGGCCAACAAAAGCCCGAGAGAACCTTATTACTGATACTTTATCCAATCACTTTAATATGTGTTTTCTGGTTAGCAACACTTCTGCCGCCAGAAAATGTTCTCCTTGTTTACTTTATTAAAACTCTTCATGATGTTGAACACGTCGACAACATCTCCCCTTATCTTCTCTGCTCTGAGGAGAACAACCTCTTCTTCTCCACTACTCCACGGAACTGAATCTCGCATCCGTCCTAAAGCGCAGTGCCCGAATTACACACAATACTCCAAAGGTTTGGTATAACTTCCTTCCTTTTGCCCTCTATGCCTCTGTCTGTAAAGCCCAGGATTCCGTTTTCTTTTCAAACACAAGACAAAATGCTGCGGATGCTGGAAGTTTGAAATAAAAACAGAATTTGCTGAAAATGCTCAGCAGCTGTGAATGGCAGGTGAGTTGGAAAAAAGCGAATTAGGCTCGGAGTAGTGTGTAAGGGTTCCATGGTGTAATGGTGAGCACTCTGGACTTTGAATCCAGCAATCCGAGTTCAAATTTCGCTTGGAACCTGGTTCCCTCTTATCCCAGCTGTTGTAAAAGTAATTGTGATTGGCTGCTCAGCAGCGGGAAAATGTCGAAGCTGAAGGTTTGGATGAGAAAAGGCCGGAATGGAATGGTGGAGTTAAAATTTTCCAGTTCTTCCAATATTGCTGCTGGGCGAGGTTTGCAAGTAGCCTTGAGAGGGCAGTGATGAATCGCCATTGCAGTGCTGGTCCCCGACACAAACTCCGTTCCCGAGCCACCGACTTCATCCCAATCCCTGGCCACTGAGACTGAACCAGACAGCTTGCAACCTTGGTGCCGCATTTGACACTGAGATGAGCTTCCGCCCAAGACGGTCTACTTCCACCTCTGTAACGTCGCCCGACTCCGCCGCTGATCTGCTGCTGAAACCCTCATCCTTGCCTTTGTCACCTCCAGACTTAACGATTCTAATGTCCACCTGGAAGGCCTCCCATCATCCTCCCTCCATAAACTTCAGCTCATCCAATCCTCTGCTGCCCGTATCCTAACTCGCACCAGGTCCCGTTTACCCATCACCCCGGCTCTCACTCACCTACATTGGCTCCCAACCAGGTGACAACTCAATTTTCAAATTCTCTTCCTTGTTTTGAAATCCCTCCATGGACTCGCCCCTCTCTATCTCTGTAACCTTCTCCAGCCCTACACCCTCTGTGATCACTGCACTCCTCCAATTCTGGGCTCTAACACATCCCCGATTTTAATCCTTCCACGATCTGCCGTGGTGGGATTGTGAGCTCAGGTCTCCAGATCATCATGAAGTCTGCGGCTGAGGAACAGTTTGTGGCGGGACCATCACTGCAATGGCGATTCATCGCTGCCCCCTCAAGGCAAACCTCTCCACCAGCAAGCACTGGACAATTTTCTCACCACCATACCACTTTTCCTCTGGATTACAGGTCGAGTAACATAATCACTATGCCGCCATACCCCATAATTAATTGATTGAAGAATCGTTAATGAGCAGCGCAGAATCTGAACCAGGAAGAGTCAATTAGAATAGGGAATTCAATGTCCAATCAGGCACAGAAAGAGAAATAAAGAGAGGAAAATAAATGTTGGATTAAGAGGGAGAAAAGAAAGAGACAAAAGTAAATACATTTTTATAATATCAAAAATCTTCAACAACAATTTATATCTGAAGGAATGAGATTCCACACTTATAAAAGTTAATTTTCAGTGCTAGGGAGGTTACTTGGTGGAAATTAAGACGACTTCGACTGAAATGGACGGGGTTGATGCGGTATCTGAAATATGGTGACGATTTATGGTTATTAGCTGAGGCGACGCTGCAGGATCCTTTAAAGTTGTCCCGCGGATCCTCTGAAACCGCTCGATTGTGCAGCTTTGAGAGGGGCTTTCTGCACCATCAGGGCAGGAAACGGGAGTGAGGGAGGGACACTGTCGGTATCTGTGCTGGATTTGAGTCTGTGAAGAATGGTCCAGGATCAGATAATGTACAGCCTCTATGAAATATTTTATTTTATTCCTTTATAATTACAATATGATTTCTTCCATTGTTCATTTTTATTAAATTGAAATGGGAAAGGTTTATTTTCAGTTTGAACCACGCACCAATTCTAGAACATAATGTTTCCCCCCAGGATCGAGCCGGAGACTTTTCGCCTGTGGGGTGAACATGATAAACCGCTACACTACGGAAACCTCTGCTTAGCTAACCATCCAGAAAGAACTGTTCAGCGAGAAGGTGAAATGCTGAATTCCAGATTCTGGAATAATTTCCTTTCACTAACATTTCTCTAACCGAAACTGCACAAGTCAAAAATGTTCCTTTCAAAATCATTAAACTCTCGAATTTCCAGGTCGCCCCCGAATCTTCTGAATCAGATGCCTCCAGTTTTCCCACTCAATCAATGTCCCTTTGCAATTTTCTGCGCCTATCCTCACTAATTACTGTGCCACTGTCAGACTTGGTTTACAGTTATCGATCGTAGGATCCGGAATGCACTGCCTGAAAGGGTGCTGGAGGCAGGTTCAATCGTGGTTTTCAAAAGGCAGTTGCATAAGTAGCTGTATGATTGTATGATTCACTGAGATCACCTCTCGTTCTTCTAAACCCCAGCGAGTATAGGCCCAATCTACTCAATCGCTCCTCATAGGACAGCCCTCTCATTGCAGGAATCAGTCTGCTGAACCTTCTCACACCCCATCTAAGGCAAGTATATCCTTCAACAGGTAAGGTGACCAAAACTAAAATACGGTTTTGATCTGCTGGTAGTAAGCGAGCAAGGATCTGCGAGATATTGCAGTTTGTACAAGTGTTCCCTGGTGGTCTAGTGGTTAGGATTCGGCGCTCTCATTGCCGCGACCCATTGGTTCTTACAAAACTGTTTAATAAAATAATTCAAGTCTGTTAGACACTTAATAATTCTCTTAATCGACCCACTGCTTTTTGTTGCACACTGAAGGGAATGCTAACATGTTTTCCAGGTGAGAGTCAAACTTTAGTAACATTTTTGTAGAATCAGACAGCACAGAAGGAACCCATTAAGCCCCATCGTGCCTGTGCCGGCTCTTTGAAAGAACTATTCAATTAGTCCCACTGCCCTGCTCTTTCCCCATAGCCCTGCAAGTGTTTCTTTTTCAACTACATTTCCCATTTGAAAGTTAATGTTGAATCTATGATTCTATGACACTGTTTTTATTTTTACACGGCCTGGTTCACAGTTCTGAATATTGTCCATACGCCGGAAGTTTAATTGTTGTTCAGAAGCTGCTCGACCAGTTGTGTATTTTGAGCAGTTTCCCAGTTTATTTCCCTCTGATGTGATGATTGTGGGGGCTCGGTGTGTGTAACTGGATTTTCTGCAGTCCACCGGCAGCAGGTGGTGAAAGCGGGCCAGAGACAGTGACTGACAGGTGAGCTAGATTTCCTTACACACCTTGGAATTCAGGAGAACCTGGTTCATGGTTTGCAGAGCAAACTGCTAAAATAAAGTGTGTAAAATGAGAAGGGAACAAATTCATGACATGCAAAGCATGGAAATTACTGTGTGAAATGGGCCTCGGATAATATTAACGTCAATATTTTTCTGCCTGACATGGTGGTGGAAGCAGATTCAATATTAACTTTCAAAGGGGAAGGAAATTGAAAAAGAAACACTTGCAGGGCTTTGGGAAAAGAGCAGGGCAGTGGGAATAATTGGATTGCTCTTTCAAAGAGGCACAGGCACTATCGGCCGAATGGCCTCCTTCTGTGCTGTCTGATTCTATGATTCTATAATAAGTTATCGCAGTTTGTCTGTCACCCAGTAAACTTGTTATTAATTCCTGCAGTGAGCAACACAATGTTGTGGGTTGATTAATGATGATTGAAACAATTATGAAGGGTCTCACTGACTTGAATTATCCCTAAATACCTTTGGTTAACAAAAATCTCTCAGTCGCAGATTAAAATGAACAATTGATGTTGTACCTTTGAAAGAGCTATCCAAATAATCCCACTCCGCTGCTCTTCCCCCATAGCCCTGCTGACACTCATGCCAGTGGAAACTGTTTCCCCCATAATTTTGAACAACTCTCTTAAATCTCCCCTGAAATGTGATTAATGGAGTTCAATGTGGGCAAATGTCAAGTCATCCACTAAGAAAGATCGGTCAGTCTATGATCTGAAAACATTGGCAGAGAATTTTTTTTTCTGTGAAATAGCCGGTCCTGTTTAATTTAACAGAAGTTGCCCCAGATCCCTGCTCTCACAAGCAATGAACATTTGAAAGCATTCTCCTAAAATACGATGTGTAAAATGAGATATGGGTTAAAAGTTCAGCACATGCAAGAGCAAAATAATTCACTGTATTTCGACTGTCCCTCAGTAAGCATATTTTAATGTATTTCATTCTGCAAAAGAAAGTTATTGGTTCAATAATGGTTATTAAATCAATTCTTATTTTATCACATTAGATGCATGTTATTAATTTAATAAAATTACTTCACATTAATTAATTAAAAACGGTGATATCAAAATTAATTCCCTAACCGGGAATCGAACCCGGGTCAAAGTGTTGAAAGGAATCGGTTATGAATCGTTTAAAGTTGTCCTAGAAAAATTTCACACTGCTAAATTAAAATCACGGTTACAATGTGTTTCGATGTAAAAGGGGATTGAAACTGACAATACAAACGCTAGGCAGCGCCCGCGGTAAGACAGGTGCTTAAATTTAAACAGGTAGTAGCGAAGTAACCGCTGAGCTAAAGCTGACACCAATAAAAAAAAGTGGGTAACAACTCAATATAAAGGATGAGCTCACATATATCAGGGCCCGTGCAGTCTGCTCAACGTCAAGCCCCTCCTTTCTTAGTCAGAGACGTGAAAGGGAGTCAGAAGCCACAAACTTGAATTAAAGGCAGAAATACGAGTAACACTTACTTCCAAATCTTTTCACTGTAAATTAATTTCACTTTATTTCTCAGCTGATTGCGTTGAATCTGAAATTCAGCACAATGGGATTTTATGTTCACTACTGATTCTATTTTCTGTGCACGGTAGAAATAACCGGTCCTGTTAAATTTGACCAAAGCTCCCCAGATTCCTGGTGTCATCAGCAGTGACCATTTTTAAACCAGACTCCTAAAGTTCAGTGTGTATAATGAGATATGGGCAACGGTACAAATTATTGAACTATCGACTCTACCACTGTTAGCATTTCTTTCATTGTGCAAAAGAAGATTATTGGTTAATTAATGATGCTTTCCCGTGAAAGCAACATAAAGTTTATCAAAATGCTTTCGCCCAACGTGGGGTTCGAACTAACGAACATTGAAATTAAGAGTCTCACACTCTGGCAACTGAGCTCGCCGGGTCTGATCACTTTGAACGTCTTTGTCGCTGCTTGCAGCCAGGTGCCTGGTGGCTCCGCTCCAGGGGTGTAACTTGTCCTGCAAACACATGAACCAGGTTCTCCTGAATTCCAAGGTGTGTAAGAAAATCAAGCATCAAAAGCCCTTTCATTAACCACAGGGCTTCAGGCAATGTTCTGATCGCAAAGCGCTTTTAGACACAAAACTATGGCATCTTTCCAGCAATCTGAGAAGTAGAGTTCTCATCTTCAGTTTCTTCAGGTAATCCACTCCCCAGGTCATTACCTTCTTTATTCAGGGCTATGTGTAGAACCAAGTGCCAAGAGAGGACAGGTGGGCTGGCAATATCAGCAATCTTTATAAACCCAGTATATCCAGCTCTGTGCTGATAGTTTTTGGGACCGGATCCAGTTCTTCATCAATGATGACAGGTTCTGGTCTCGGAAACATCTGCTTGTCAATATCTCTTGCCGATTTCCCGGTGTTTCCCGATTCTGTCTGTCTCTCTGGCTCTGTTTATTCTATGTGTGGCCACCTGCAGGTTGACTTTGAACGAATAACTGTATTTGTGAATAGTAAAATTAAATACATGAGGGCATCAGGCGCTTCACTCCCTGACACTGGGGAAACAGTGAGACAGACTTTAGAGCAAGGGTCTGGTTATCGTGAAACAGCAAAGAAAATATTAATTACGGGATTATCCAAAAAAACGATGACCTCGACGTGATTTGAACACGCAGCCTTCTGATCTGGAGTCAAACACGGTACCGTTGCGCCACGAGCTCCACACTGCAACCAGCGATGTTTCTTTATATACATGTTCATCAAACACTGTTTCATTTCTCCTGCCTTGGATTAATGAACGGGCTTTACAATCCCCGCCCACTCGAGTCCCCCGGGTGTCAGACAGCATCAGAAGCAGCGCTCACCTGTCACTCACCGTCTCACGCCCGCTTTCACCACCTGCTGCTGGCTGACTGCAGCAAATCCAATTACACACACCGAGCCCCCACAATCATCACATCACAGGGAAATAAACTGGGAAACTGCCCAAAATATACAACTGGTCGAGCAGCTTCTGAAAAACAATTAAACTTGTGGCTGGAAGCAATATTCATAACTGCAAACAAGGCCGTGTAAAAATATAAACTGTGTGTGTGAGCCGAGGCCCTAAGCTCTGGAATTCCCTCCCTAAACATCTCCGCCTCTCTTTCCTCCTTTAAGCCGCTCCTTAAAATCTACCACTTTGACCAAGCTTTTGGTCACCTGTCCTAACATCTCCTTATGTGGATCGGTGTACAATTCTGTCTGATAATCGCTCCTGTGAAGCGCCTTTGGACGTTTTACTACTTTAAAGGTGCTACATAAATGCAAGTTGTTGTTGTTGTTATGTATATGTGTGTGGTGTTTATATATAAAATGGGTGTTTATAGAATGAGTACGATGCTGTGCACGTGTGTCAGTTGTAAATAGTGGTGAACGGTTATTTTTCAGACTGGAGGGAAATATACAGTGCTGTTCCCCAGGGGTCGGTATTAGGACCAATGCTCTTTCTCATATACATTAATTACCTGGACTTGGGTATACTGGGCATAATATCAAAGTCTGCAGATGACAGGAAACTCAGAACTGTCGTAAATAATGAAATGGGCAGAGACATAGCAGATGTGTGAAGTGATCCATTTTGGTGGGATGATTGAACTGAGGCAATATAAACTAAATGATACAATTTTAAATCGGGTGCAGGAACAGAGAGACCTGGGGGTGTAAATATCTATCTCTGAATGTGGCGGGACAAGTTAAGAAGGCTGTTAAAAAGCACACGGGATCCTTGGCTTTATTAATAGAGGCATAGAGTACAAAATCAAGGAAGTAATACTGAGCCTTTATATATCATTGGTTAGGCCTCAGCTGGAGGATTCTGGGCACAACATTTCAGGAAGAATGTGAAGGCAGAAAAGATTTACAAGCTTGTTTCAGGGGATGAGGGACTTCAGTTAGGTGTATAGATTGAGACGTTTTCGTTGTTCTCCTCAGAGTAGAGAAGATAGCGATGAGATTTGATAGATATGTTCAAAATCAGGAGGGGTCTAGCATGGTCAAGGAAACCTCCAGCTGATTACCACATACTGCTCTCCCTCAGCTGATGAATCAGTACTCCTCCATGTTGAACATAGATACATAGAAGATAGGAGCAGGTGTAGGCCATTCGGCCTCTCGATCCTGCTCCGCCATTTAATGAGATCATGGCTGATCATCCAAATTCAGTACCATGTCCCTGCTTTATCCCCATATCACTTGATCCCTTTAGCCTGAAGAAATATATCCAACTCCTTCTTGAATATACTTAATGAATTGGCCTCAACTTCCCTGTGTGGCAGAGAATTCCACAGGTTCAACGTTCTCTGGGTGAAGAAATTCCTCCTCAGCTCAGTCCTAAATGGTTTAATCCTTATCCTTAGACTGTGACCCCTGGTTCTGGACTCCCCCGCCATCGGGAACATCCTACCTGCATCTAGTCTGTCTAGTCCTGTTAGAATTTTATAAGTTTCAATGAGATCCCCTCCCATTCTTCTAAACACCAGCAAATGTATGCCTAATCGATCCAATCTCTCCTCATACGTCATTCCTGCCATCCCAGGTATCAGTCTGGTGAATCTTCGCTGCATTCTCTACATGGCAAGAACATCCTTCCTCAGATAAGGCGACCAAAACGGCACAGAATACTCAAGGTGTGGTCTCACCAAGGCCCTGAACAACTACAGCAAGACATCCTTGCTCCTGTACTCAAATTCTCTCGCTATGAAGGCCAACATACCATTTGCCATCTTAACCACCTGCTGCTCCTGCATGCTTACCTTCAGCGACTGGTGCACAAGGACACCCATGTCTCCTTGCACTTCCCCTTCTCCCAATCTATTGCCGGTCTGATAATAATCTGTCTTCCTGTTTTTGCCACCGAAGTGGACAACCCCGCATTTATCCACAATATACTGCAATTGTCATGCATCTGCACAATCACCTAACCTGTCTAAATCATACTGGAGTTTATCTGCATCCTCCACACAGCAGAGACACCCACCCAGCTTTGTGTCGTCTGCAAACCTGGAGATATTACATCTAGTTCCCTTGTCTAGATCATTTATATATATTGTGAATAGCTGGGGTCCTCGCACCGATCCCTGCGGTACCCCACTAGTCACTGCCTGCCACTCAGAAAAAGACCCGTTTATTCCAACTCTTTGCTTCCTGTCTGCCAACCAGTTATCTATCCAAGTCAGTACCTTACCCCCAATCCCAGGTGCTTTAAATTTACACGCTAATCTCTTATGTGGGACCTTATTAAAAGCCTTCTGAAAGTCCAAATACACAACATCCTCTGGTTCTCCCTTATCTATTCTACCAGTTACATCCTCAAAATATTCCACTGGATTAGTCAAGCATGATTTACCTTTGGTAAATCGATGTTGACTTTGTCACTGTTTTCCAAGTGCTCTGCTATTACATCTTTTATAATTGACTCTAGTACTTTCCCCACTACCAATGTCAGGCGTACCATTCTATAATTCCCTGTTTTCTCTCTACCACCCTTTATAAATAGTGGGGTTACATTAGCTATCCTCCAATCCATGGGAACTGTTCCAGAGTCCATAGAATTTTGGAAGATGACCAGCAATGCATCTACTATTTCTAGGGCCACTTCCTTAAGTATACTAGGATGTACATTATCAGGCCCTGGGGATTTATTGGCCTTCAATCCCATCAATTTTGCTAACACCATTTCCCTACAAATACTGATTTCAGTCAATTCCTCCCTCTCATTAGACCCTATGTTGCCCGACATCTCTGGGAGGGTAATTGTGTTCTCATTTGTGAAGCCAGAACAAAAGTATGTATTTAATTGGTCAGCCATTTCCTTGTTCCCCATTATACATTCCCCTGATTCTGACTGCAAGGGACCGATGCTTCACTTCACCAATCTTTTTCTCTGCACATATCTATAGAAGCTTTTACAGTCAGTTTTTATGTTCCCTGTAAGCTTACTCTCATAATCTTTATTCCCCTATTAATTAATCCATTTTCCCTCCTTTGCTGAATCCTAAACTGCTCCTAATCCTCAGGTTTGCTGCTTTTACTGGCCAAAATATATGAACACCACTTGGAAGAAGAAGTGAGTGTATAAGGGCACAGAATGTGCTCTGGGTGGAGGACTTCAATGTCCATCACCAAGAGTGGCTCAGCAGCACCACTACTGACCGAGCTGGCCGAGTCCTGAAGGACATAACTGCCAGTCTGGGACTGTGACAGATGGTGAGGGAAAAACCTCCTTGACCTCTTCCTCTCCAATCTACCTGTCGCAGATGCTTCTGACCATGACAGCATTGGCAGCAGTGACCACCGCAAAAACACTGTGGATACGAAGTCCCGTCTTCACTCTGAGAACACCCACCTTGGTATTGTGTGGCACTACCACTGTGCTAAATGGTATAGGTTCAGAACAGACTAGCAGTTCAAAACTGAGCCTCCAGGAGTCGCTGTGGGCCATCAGAAACAACAGAATTGTATTCCACCACAATCTGTAATCACATGACTAGGCATATCACTCACTCTACAATTACCACCAAGCCAGGGGACCAACCCTGATTCAACAACGAGTGTAGAAGAGCATGCCAGGAGCAGCACCAGGCGTACCTAAGAATGAAGTGCCAACCTGGGGAAGCTGCAAAACAGGACTTAATACCAGACGCAGCATGCAATAGACTGGGCTAAGCGATCCCACAATCAACAGATCAGATCAAAACTCTGCAGTCCTGCCACACCCAGTCGTGAATGTTGGTGGACCATTAAACAACTAATGGGAGGTGGAGGCTCCAAGAATATCCCCATCCTCAATGATGGTGAAGCCCAGCACGTGAGTGCAAAAGACAAGGCTGAAGCGTTTGCAAACAACTTCAGCCAGAAGTGCCGAGTGGTTGATCCATATCGGCCTACTCCCGAGATCCGCACCATCAAAGAAACCAGTCTTCAGCCAATTCCATTCACGCCATGTGATATCAAGAAACGGCTGAGCGCACTGGATACAGCAAAGGATATGGGCCCGGACAACATCCCGGCAATAGTGCTGAAGACTTGTGCTCCAGAACCAGCCGCGCATCTGGCCAAGCTGTTCCAGTACAGCTACAACACTGGCATTTATCCCACAATGGGGAAAACTGCCCACAAAATGTAGGGCAAATCCAACCCGGCACTTTACCGCCCCTTCAGTCTATTCTCAATCATCAAAACATGAAGGAAGGAGTCATCGACAGTGCTATCAAGCAGCACTTACTCACCAATAATATTCTCACTGATGCCCAGTTTGGGTTCCGCCAGGAACACTCGGGTCCAGATCTCATTACAGCCTGGGTCCAAACATGAACAAAGGAGCTGAATTCCAATTGTGAGGTGAGACTGACTGCCCTTGACATCAAGGCAGCATTTGACCGAGTCTGACATCAAGGAGCCCCAGTAAAACTGAAGTGAATGGGAATCAGGGGGAAAACGCTCCACTGGCTGAAGTTATACCTAGCACAAAAGAAGATGGTTGTGGTGGTTGAAGGTCAATCATCACAGCCCCGGAACATTCCTGCAGGCGTTCCTCAGCGCCGTGTCCTAGGCCCAGCCATCTTCAGCTGCTTCATCAATGACCTTCCCTCCAACATAAGGTCAGATTTGTGGATGTTCCCTGATGACTGCACAGTGTTCAGCGCCATTCAGAACCCCTCAGATAATGAAGCCATCCATGCCCGCATGCAACTCGACCTCAGGCTTGGGCTGATACGTGGCAGGTAACATACGCGCCACAGAAGTGCCAAGCAATGACTATCTCCAAGAAGCCAGAGTCTACCCTCCTCCCCTTGACATTTAATGGCATTACCATCGCCGAATCCTCCACTATCAACATCTTGGTGTCCCCATTAACCAGAAACTTAACTGGACCACCACATAAATACTGTGGCAACAAGAGCCGGTCAGAGGCTCGGTATTCTGTGGCGAGTTAATCACCTCCTGACTGCTCAAAGCCTTTCCACCATGTACAAGGCGCAAGTAAGGAATGTGATGGAATAATCTCCAATTGCTTGGATGAGTGCAGCTCCAACAGCACTCAAGATGCTCGACACCAGCCAGTACAAAGCAGCCCGCTTGATTGGCACCCCATCCACCACCTTAAACATTCACTCCCACCACCACTGGTGTACCGTGGCTGCAGTGTGTACCATCTACAAGATATATTGCAGCAACTCGCAAATGCTTCTTCGGCAGCACCTCCCAAACCCGCGATCTCTTCCACCTAGAATGACAAGGGCAGCAGGCACATGAGAACACCACCACTTCTAAGTTCCCCTCCAAGTCACAAACCTTCCTAATGTAGAAGTATATCATCGATCTTTCATCGTCACTGGGTGAAAAACCTAGAACTCCCTGCCGAACAGCACTGTGGGAGCACTATTACCATAGGGACTGCAGCGTTTCAAGTATGCGGCTCCCCACCACCTTCTCAAGGGCAACTAGGGATGAGCAATAAATGCTGGCCTTGCCAGCGACGACCAGATCCCATAAATGCTTAAAAAAGAAATGAATGCAGTGTGCTAGGCCCAACCACCTTCAACTGCTTCATCAATGACCTTCCATCCAAAATAAGGACAGAAATGGGGATGTTCCCTGAAGACTGCACAGAAGGGAATGCAATGGATGTTGTCCACAGGGATTTTAGGAAGGTGTTTGACAAAGTACCACATAGAAGGCTGGTTAACAAAATTGATGTTCATGGAATAGGTGGTCAGTGGCAGCTTGGATAAGGAACTGGCTTAAGGACAGAAAACAGCAAGTTGTGGTAAATAGCTGTTTTTTCACACTGGAGGAGGTTCCCCAAGGGTCAGTGCTGGGGCCATTACTTTTGTGATATTTGTAAATGATCTGGATATTGGAATAAAGAGTAGAATTCCTAAATTTGCCGACGACACCAAACGTGGGTGTGTAGCAAACAGTGAGGATGATACCAATCGACTGCAGCAAGAAATAGAAAGCCTAGCAGAATGGGCAGACAAGTGGCAGATGGAATTTAATACAGAGAAGTGTGAGGTGATGTATTTTGGCAGAAGGAACAGTGAGAGGCAATATACACTTCATGGCACAGTTTTAAGAGTGTGCAGGGACAGAGGAGCCTGGGAGTTAATGAGCATAGGTCGTTGAAGGTGGCAGGACATATGGAGAGAGTGGTTAAAAAAACATATGGGATCTTGGGCTTCATAAATAGAGGTAATGAGTACAAAGGTAGCGAAGTTATGTGGAACCTTTATAAAGCACTGGTTAGGCTACAACTGGAGTACTGCATCCAGATCTGGTCACCACACTTAAGGAAGGATGTGAAGACCCTTGAGAGGGAGCAGAGGAGATTTACCAGAATGGTCACGGTGATGGGGGATCTTAGCTACAAGGACAGGTTGGAGAAGCTGCATTTGTTTTCATTATAACAACAAAAACGTGTATTTATATAGCACCTTTCACGTAGTAAATCCTCCCAAGGCGCTGCACAGGAGTATTTAAAGACAAAGGCGGTTATGGGGTGATTTGATAGAGGTGTACAAGATTATGATGAGCTTGGATAGGTTAGATGGGGAAAGGCTGTTCCCACTAGTTCATGTTAATGGACTCGGGGACACAGATTTAAGGTATTGGGCAAGAGATACAGGGGGGACGTTAGGTAAACCTTTTTTATGCAGTGACTGGTGAGGACCTGGCATTCGCTGCCGACGGAACTGGTGGAAACGGAGACACTCAATGTTTTCAAGTGGAGACTGGATAGGCACTTGAGAGAAATAAACGTACCGGGGTACGGGGATCGAATGCAGGAATGGGACTGACTGGATTGCTCCACTGAGAGCCAGGACAGAATTGATGGAACGAATGTCCTCCTTCTGTGCCGTTTTGACTCTATGACTATGAACTATAGAGTAGTGATAATGGGGGCTTCAACTTCCCTAATATATCTGAGAATCAGGCTAAATATAGAAAGTTCAGAGGAGAAGTGAATAGGAAAATAAGAGGGAAAAGACAGGGTATGAGAATAGAATGACAACGAACATAAAAGGTAATCCAAAAGTCTTCTATATGCATATATTACCAAGGTTAACGACACTAATATAGTGGCAGAGTAAGTAGTGCGGATGGGAGCAGGAAATTGCAAAGGGACATAGATTGTGTGGGTAAAATCAGAGGCATCTGATTCAAAAGATTCGGGAGAAGGAATTTAGGGACTTTAATGAGTTTGAAAGGAACATTTTTGACTTGTGCAGTTTTGTTCAGAGAAATGTTAGTGATGGGAAATTAAACCAGAATCTGGGATTCAGCATTTCACCTTCTCGCTGAACAGATCTTTCTGGAGCAGTTGCGTATCAGTTGTTGTAGGTTAGCGGTTATCACGTTCGCTTAACATGTGAAAGATCCCCGCTTCGAGCCCGAGCGGGCGCATTATGCTCGAGACTATTATTTATGTGAAATTAATTGATACACATTGTGTAAAATCAGATAGGTGATAAAACTTCATCAATGAATAAAGTTTCACAAATTATTAAAGTTTAGTTATTGAAGATTCGACTGTCCCTCAGTGTGAGCATTTCTTTCATTCTGCAAAATCAACGCTATCAGTTAATAAATGGTGTTTAAAGCAATTAAACCACTAAACTACCAGAAAACACTTTGGAGCGTTTATCACAATTGCTGACATTTCTTCTCTTTTTTCTTGTGTTTTTTCAGTTCTTGGTCCTTTTCAGCTCCTGACTGCGGATATTCCTCTGATTTAAAGTGAACAAAATGCAATATCTCGCAGCCCCGGCCTCGGTTAACACCAACAGATCTAAGCCACATTTCAGACACGGAAACAAACCCATTAATTATTCGCTCTTCCCCAGCTCCAGAGCTCAGATTGTTATTGTCCACCCCAGTGACCCGGGCCAAACCTCCCCATACACCGAGCACAGGCTCAGGAAATCCCCAGGGGAGATGATAACACAGTCACTGAGCCTTCGAGAAACATTGAACAAGCACCAGGACTGAAACATTTTAAATGCAGAAGTGAGCAAGTGAGTTTTCTAGCATTGAGGAGCGGTCTAAGGCGTCTGCGTTTAGGTCGCAGTCTCTTCTGGTAGGCGTGTGTGCAAATCCCACTTCTGACATTCTGCATATTTAATTACTAAGTGCAACTCATTTCTTTTGACGCCACTGTGAAGCGCTTTGGGACATCCCTCAAAAGTGGGATTCAGCGGTTCACCTGCTCGCTGAGCATTCCCATCTGACCCGGTATTGAATGTGGAGACGTTTCCGCAGTGTAGGAGCTATCACATACGCGGAATCATTTTGATGGATCTTGCTCCTCATGCATGTCCAGGGGCGAGTTTGCTCTCCTGTGAAAGGACATAAGAAAATAAGAATGAAAGAATTAGGAGCAGGAGTAGGCCCTATGGCTCCCGAGCCTGCTGCGCCATTCAATCAGATAATGGCTGATCATCGACCTTAACTCCACTTTCCTGCCTATCCACATATCCATTGATTCCACTACAGTCCAAAAATCTATCGATCTCTGCCTTGAATATACTCAACGAATGAGCATCAGCAGCAGTTTGGGGCAGAGATTTCCAAGGAAAGCGGCTGAAATCCATTTAAATCTAACAATGGCTGATGTCACAAGCACCGAACATTTTTAAGCAAACTTCTAAATTAGAGTGTGTAAAATCAGAAGTGATAAAAGTTCATGACATGCAAAGCATGGAAATCACTGTGTGAAATGGGACTTGGATAACTTTAATGTCAATATTTTTCTGCCTGACATGGTGGTGGAAACAGATTCAATGTTAACTTTCAAAGGGGAAATAATTGAAAAAGAAACACTTGCAGGGCTTTGGGAAAAGAGCAGGGGAGTGGGAATAATTGGATTGCTCTTTCAAAGAGCTGGCACAGGCACTATGAGCCGAATGGCCTCCTTCTGTGCTGTCTGATTCTATGATTCTATATTAAGTTATTACAGTTTGTCTGTCACCCAGTAAACCTGTTAGCAATTCCTGTAGTGAGCAACACAATGTTGTGGGTTGATTAATGATGATTGAAACAATTATAAAGAGTCTCACTGACTTGAATCATCCCTTATTACCTTTGGTTAACAAAAATCTATCAATCGCAGATTAAAATGAACAATTGATGGAGCATCTTTGAAAGTGCTATCCAATTAGTCCCACTCCGCTGCTCTGCCCCCATAGCCCCGCTGACCCTCCTGCCAGTGGAAACTGTTTCCCCCATAATTTTGAACAACTCTATTAAATCTCCCCTGAACTGTGATTAATGCAGTTCAATGTGGGCACGTGTCAGATCATTCACTTTGGGTCTAAGGAAGATCAGTCAGTGTTTGGTCTGAAAAAACTATGTCAGAGAATATTTTTTCTGTGAAGAAAACGGTCCTGATTAATTTAACAAAAGTTTCCCCAGATCCCTGCTCTCACAAGCAATGAACATTTTAAACTATTCTCCTAAATTACAATGTGTAAAATGAGATATGGGTTAACAGTTCAGCACATGCAAAGAGCAAAATAAATGACTGAAGTTTCGACTGACACTCAGTCACCATATTATAATATTTTTCATTCTGCAAAAGAAGGCTGTCGGTTAATTAATGGCGATTAAAACATTTCTTATTTTTTCACATTAGTTGCATGTTATTTATTTACTCAAATTTCTTCGCTTTAATTAATTAAAACCTGTGATGTCAAAGTTACTTCCCTAACCGGGAATCGAACGCGGTCACACTTACGGATCAGAATAGCTTATTGAATCATATAAAGGTGCCCTCGAAAAATATCACTCTGCTAAATTAAAATCACGGCTGCAATTTGTTTCGGTGTAAAATAAGGAGATTGAAAATGACAAAAAAACGCCAGGCAGCGCCCGCGGTGAAACAGGGCTCGAACTTAGAATTAAGTTGGTGCTGCGAAGTAACCGCTGAGCTAAAGCTGACGCCGATCAAAGAGTGAAAAACCGCTCAATATAAAGGATGAGCTCACAGATACCAGGCGCAGTGTCGTCAAATGTCAAATCCCTTGTTTTTTATTCAACAGAGGAAGAAGAGACATGAGCGGGAATCAGAAGCCACAAACTTTAATTAAAGGCACAAATACTTACTGACAAATCTTTTCACTGTAAAATTCTTTCACTTTACTTCAACGCTGACTGCGTTTAATCTGAATGTCAGCACCATGGGATTTTAAATTCAGAACTGCTTCTATTTTGTGCGCATGGTAGAAATAACTGGTCCTGTTCAATTTGACCAAAGTTCCCCAGATTCCTGGTGTCATCAGCAATGATCATTTTAAACCAGACTCCTAAAGTACAGTGTGTAAAATGAGATATGGGTAACAGTACAAATTATTGAACTGTTGACTCTCCCTCAGTTAGTATTTCTTTCATTGTGACAAAGAAAATTGTCGGTTAATTCATGAGGCTTTACCGTAAAAGCAACAAAGAAAAAGTTTAACAAAAACCTTCAACCAACGTGGGCACGAACCCAGGAGCCTGCTACCGACTGAGCAAGCATGGCCTGATCACTTTGACTATCAATTATCACTGATCAACAGTGGCACAATAATTAGTGTGGATGGGAACAGGGAATTGCAAAGGGACATTGATTGAGTGGAAAAACTGGAGGCATCTGATTCAGAGGATTCGGGGGCGACGCGGAAATTCGAGAGTTTAATGACTTTGAAAGGAACATTCTTGACTTGTGCAGTTTTGGCCAGAAAAATGTTACTGAAAGGTAATGAATCCAGAATCTGGGATCCAGCATTTCACCTTCTCGCTGAACAGTTCTTTCTGGATATTTAGCTAAACAGAGGTTTCCATATTGTAGTGGTTATCACGTTCACCTCACAAGTGCAAACTCCCCGATTCAATCCCGGGCGCAAGCATTATGTTCGATAAATGGTCCCCGGTTCAAAACTGGAAAGAAACCTTCCCCATTTCAATTGAATAAATATGAAATTGGAAAAATTCATATTGTAATTAAATATCAATAAAATAAAATATCTCATAGAGCCCGTATATTATCTGAGCCCACACCATTCTTCACAGTCTCAAATTTAGCACAGATACCGACAGTGTCCCTCCCTCACTCCCGTTTCCTGCCCTGATGGTGCAGAAAGCCCCTCTCAAAGCTGCACATTCGACTGGTTTCAGTGCATCCGCAGGAGATCTTAATATAATCCTGCAGAGTCGCCTCTGCTAATAATGATAGGTCATTACCATATTTCACACACCGCCGCAACTCCGACCAGTTCAGTCTAATTCCCCTTTTTAACAGTCTTAATTACTGCCAAATAACCTCTCTGGCACTGAAAATATATTTTATAAGTGTGGAATCTCATTCCTTCAGATATAAATTGTTGTTGAATATTTTTTATATAATAAAAATGTTTTTACATTTTTCTATTTTTCTTCTCTCTCTCTAAATCCAACCTTTATTTCGCTCTATTTATTTCGCTTTCTGTGCCTGATTTGACATTGAATTCACTGTTCTAACAGATCCTGGTTCAGACTGCGCTGCTCATTAACGAATCTTCAATCAATTATTTATGAGGTGGGGCGGCACAGTGAGTTTGTTAATCGACCAGTATTCCAGAGGAACAGTGGAATGGTGGGGAGAAAATTGTCCAGTGCTTGCTGCTGGAGAGGTTTGCCTTGAGGGGGCAGCGATGAATCGCCATTGCAGTGCTGGTCCCGCCACAAACTGTTCCTCAGCCGCAGACTTCATGATGATCTGGAGACCTGAGCTTACAATCCCACCACGGCAGATGGTGGAAGGATTAAAATCGGGGATGTGTAAGAGCCCAGAATTGGAGGAGTGCAGAGATCTCAGAGGGTGTAGGGCTGGAGAAGGTTACAGAGATAGGGGGAGGCGAGTCCATGGAGGGATTTGAAAACAAGGACGAGAATTTGAAAACTGAACTGTCGCCTGAAGGGAGCCAATGTAGGTGAGTGAGACCCGGGGTGATGGGTGAACGGGACATGGTGCGAGTTAGGATACGGGCAGCAGAGGATTGGATGAGCTGAAGTTTATGGAGGGAGGGTGATGGGAGGCCTTCCAGGAGTACATTAGAATCGTCAAGTCTGGAGGTGACAAAGGCAAGGATGAGGGTTTCAGCAGCAGATCAGCTGAGGCAGAGTCGGGCGATGATACGGAGGTGGAAGTAGACCGTCTTGGGCAGAAGCTCATCTCGGGGACAAATACCAAGGTTGCAAGCTGTCTGGTTCAGTCTCAGTGGCCAGGGATTGGGATGAAGTCGGTGGCTCGGGAACGGAGTATGTGTCGGGGACCAGCACTGCAATGGCGATACATCACTGCCCTCTCAAGGCTACTTGCAAACCCCGTCCAGCAGCAATATTGGAAGAACTGGACAATTTTAACTCCACCATTCCATTTTGGCCCGGCCTTTTCTCATCCACACCTTCAGCGTCTACACTTTGCCACTGCTGAGCAGCCAATCACACAGTTGCGATCAAAATGTGTTTTATTTGTCCCCAGCTGGGACAAGAAGAAACCTGGTTCCACCGAGACTCAGATCGCTGGATTCAAAGTCCAGAATGCTCCCCATTGCAGCATGAAACCCTTATACAGCATTTTTGAGGCCAATTCGCTTTTTTCCAACTCGCCTACCATTCACAGCTGCTGAGTATTTCCAGCGAATTCTGTTTTTATTTCAAACTTCCAGCATCCGCAGCATTTTGTCCTGTGTTAGAATAACAAACGGAATCCTGGGCTTTACAGACAGAGGCATAGAGGGCAAAAGGAACGAAGTTATTTCAAACCTTTGGAGTATTGTGTGTAATTCGGGCACTGCGCTTTAGGATGGATGCGGGACTTCAGTTCCGTGGAGTAGTGGAGAAGAAGAGGTTGTTCTCCTCAGAGCAGAGAAGATAAGGGGAGATTTTGTCGACGTGTTCAATGTCATGAAGAGTTTTAATAAAGTAAACAAGGAGAACATTTTCCGGCGGCAGAAGTGTTGCTAACCAGAAAACACATATTAAAGTGATTGGATAAAGTATCAGTAATAAGGTTCTCTCGGGCTTTTGTTGGCCGATTTACTGGTAAAGCTGGGAATTGAGGGGAAACTGGTTCATGGTTTGTAACACAAGCAGTGCGCGGGGTCAGACCGGCCCGGCTAGCTCAGTCGGTAGAGCCTGAGACTCTTAATCTCAGGGGCGGTTTGTGTTTCAAATTATTGGGCTGGTTTACAGGCGATCCCCAGCTCTAAATCCCCCGTCACCTCTCGGTCAATGACTCTTTCAAAAAATGCTATTCAACAACATTATCAGGAAATCTGAAGTGTTTATAAACACCGGAAGCTGACACACCAGGGAAGACCTCACAATCTTGGACACAAAGTGAAATACACTGAAGTGTTTATAAAAAGTTACAGAACACAACACGTGTGTAAAATTCCCCGTTGTTTTCTCGGCCCTGATGGGTTGTGAAGGGAGAGATGGGCCGAAGTCCCACTGAGCCGCACTGACCCCGAGCCAAGGTGAAATTAAAGTCAGTTCAATCTTTAGCAGCGAGCGGCTGAAGAGAGACAAGATTCCGGAATCAAGGAGAGATTTTCTTATTTTGTTGAACCGCATTAATATGAAACACTCATTGACCGAGCTGGGAATCGCCTTTAAAATCAGCCCAAAAATTTTAAGCGCAAACTCCCCACCGTGGGGATGAAGTATCCGACACTCCACCGACTGGGCTAGCCGGACTGGTCTGTCGCAAGGACCCTGCCTGTGCTCCAGTTTCCTCTCAATTCCCCGGTTTATCAGTAAATCCACCAGCAAAAGCCCGAGGGAACCTTATTACTGATTCATTGTCCAATTACTTGAATAGAAAGCGAGCGGAGGAGAAGGATTGAGAGCTTTCAGTGTGGGACAGAAGTGATGTTGTTTGACGGAGAAGCGACACAATCTCAATCAGTGCAGAGAGAGGTGAGTCAGCGGGTCACCTTCTCCCTTAACACATCCTTCTGACAGGCAGCTGACAAACTGAGCAGAGCTTTCGGGACTGTAGCAATTATCACGCTCGACTTACACACGAAATGCCCCCGGTTCCGCTCCAGGGCGGGATGAATGATTTTGGAACTTGCTCCAGGTGAACCTCCAGGGGCGAGTTTCTTCCCCTGTGTAAAAGCGGCGACAATTGTCGGTCCCTGTTAAACTGAACAACGGCTGCACCAGATTCCCGGTGTGATAAACACTGAACAGTTTTAACCAACTCCTCAAATACCGTCTGTAAAATGAGAACTGGTGAAAATTCATCACAAGCAAAAGACAAAACACTTATGAAAGTTTTGCCTGTCACTCGGTGACCATGTTAGGATTTCCTTCAGTCTGAAACAGAAAGTTGATTCGTCAATTAGAAGAATTGTTCACCTTTTTAAAGAGTTTATTGAGCTTTGTCAAATTCAGATAATAAAGTGTATTAATGCAAAAGTTAATCCCGGACCTGCGTTTGCAGATCGCAGTTCTCTTCTGTGATGTTCTTGGCCCAACCAATGGCAGAGTTTCCGTAGTGTAATGGTTAGCACGGTCGCATAACACGGGAAAATTACCCGGTTTGTAACCGGAAGGAAACATTTTGAAAACGTTCCCCATTAAAATTGAATTAATATATAAAAAAGGAACAACTGATCTTGTGGTTAAATTTCAATAAAGTGAAAAATCTCGCAGAACCCGTATATTTTCTCTGTACAATGCTGCACAGACTCACACTCAGCACAGATGCCGACAGTGTCCCGCCCTCACTCCCGTTTCCTGCCCTGACGGTGCAGAAAGCCACTCTCAAAGCTGCACATTCGGCTGGTTTCAGTGGATCCATGGGAGCTCGTTAAAGGATCCTGCAGCGTTGCCTTGGATAATAACAATAGATCGTCACCATATTTCACCCACCGCAGCAACCCCGTCCATTTCAGTCTAAGTCCACTTTTTAAATATATCACGCCAGGCAAACCGTGTCTACAAAATGACATTTCAGGTGAGAACACAAAAGACATGTTCGCGCAACCACAGCACCAAGTGCGGGTAGGCATCTACCTGAAATGCAGTGAGGTGATCTATTACCACAAGCTCCTGATGTATATGTTTCCATGTCTAAAATGCACACACCGAACAATGCAGCTCCTGGGAAAACTGCAAATCCAGGCAGGGCTGCCCTGCATCATTTGAAACAACAGTCAGACACAAGATTCTGCCAGTTTCCAATGTCTTCTCCTTCTGCTCCTATCACTTCTTTCCCTTCAGCTTCCTCTGCTCCACCAGCCTGCAGGTGAATTAGATGCTTGATGTAAACGCAGCGGGTTCAGGACACAAACCCTTCCCTTTCCCTCCGAGAGGATGACGCACTGTAGGTTGCTCCGTAGCCACAATAGCTCAGTGGGGTGGAGCGACTTGAAGATTTATAAAAGTACAAAAGCAAAATACTGCGGACGCTGGAAATTTGAAATAAAAACAGAAACTGCTGGAAATACTCAGCAGGTCAGGCAGCATCTGTAGAGAGAGAAACAGAGTTACCGTCAGACGAACGGTCATCGACCTGAAACGTTAACTCTGTTTTTCTCTCCACAGATTTAATAATGGTCCCTGATTCAATCCCGGGATTCGACAGTTTTCAATTCATTCGAGTTACTTTCCGCTGCCATTCTCGAACTGAACGATTTAATCAGGAGTTATTTTCTGGCACTGAAGGATTAGCGATTGAATAGACAGACATCAAGTATGGGAATTATTGATAACGTTTTAGATTGATCGATTTCCTCCTGTGTTTTTCTCTGGATGTTGTCTCTCTCGGTGCTGGGCGAACAATTCATTGATGCATTTGTCCTGAACTGAAGCCTTTTGCCCATCTCGCGGGGTCAGAGCTGCTCTGTCTGTCTCTTACCTGCTTGTGACCATTATCGGGAACAGGCCGCCTGTTCAACTTTCAACAGCAAACCCAGAAAGACAAATAAACAGAAAGATGTGTCTCTCAGCCCCGGTGGCAAAGGTGCAATGGATGTTAATCCAATTAAATCCCCCGGGAGATTCTGTGTGCATTGGCGTCCTTATAACGTTTGTATTTTAAATGTGCGGGAAAAGCGTAAAATTATAAAAATGTTCCGATGGCCCGTACGGGGATCGAACGCGCTAACTTGGCGTTATTAGCACCACGCTCTCACCAACTGAGCTAACCGGCCACAATGCTCCCGTTGGCCAGGCTCGAACCCAGGCTGGGAGATTGTCTTTCAAGCTCACACTGGGTGACCGAGTTACGGCACAAACATTGAACACACCACATCGCTTAAACATTGTTAACTGTTCCTTTATACAACTGGGCAGTGTGTTAATCGAAAGTAACAGAAAGAAAGCTCTATGGTCGAACAAACCTCATCTAAAATTTATTATCGCACCACAGCCCCTCCCTCAAACACTGTCCCAGTCTAAAAGGAGGCGGCGGCACCCCGACTGGATTCGAACCTGCAGCGGACGGTTGGAGCCGGATCCAGCATGTCCGATGTGGTTTCACTCCCATTCGTTTGGGAAACGCGGCAGCAGGAGCGTAAAATCTCTCCTGATTCGCTCCTCTCGTCGTGAAGGAGACAGAAAGTAACTAAAATCTGCCAGAAACCCGGGATCGAACCAGGGACCTTTAGATCTTCAGTCTAACGCTCTCCCAACTGAGCTATTTTGGCTTCACATCAAATCCCTATTCTGTCGTTCTTTTGGAGGATTTTCTATCCCCGGGTGGAATTGCCCCTCTCCCTCATTCCTCACTTCGGGCAATGTGACCCGACCAGATCTCGGAGCTCAGGTTGTGTTAAAGTAAAGCTGGAGTGTTGATAAAGATACAAAGCTGACACAGCACGGGGGACCTCACCGTGTTGGACACAGCGTGAAATGCAATGAAATGTTCAAATAAAGTTACAGAGCACAACACATGTGTAAAATTCACTGTTCTTTTCTCCACATTGATGGGTTGTGAAGGGAGAGACGGGCCGAAGTCTCACTGAGCCACACTGATCACGAGCCAAATCAAGTTCAATCTTCAGCTGCAGGTATGGTGCTGAGCCCCACACAGAAGTGAAAATGCCCGTGGTTCTTAGTTCCTCACACAGTGGGCTACTGAGCAATACAGGAAGGGCTAATGAACATCTTAATGCTCAACTTATCACGGACTCTCTGATTCCAGTTTTGCACACGTTGCTAAGTTTCAAGTATTGCATTTTTCACACTGGCAATGAATTGATTGATAGCCGTGCCAGTGATAAGGTAAGTTTGCTCGGGAGATGCAGTGGGCAAGAAGATACACGGAAGACTGATAAAAACCGTGACTGCCCTGACACTGTGAGCTGCAGTTAAATGTTGGCAACATTTAAAGTCAGCCAGTGTAAAAGTTGACAGAAATCAATTCCTACTGACTTTGAAACAGCACGCATTTTACAGAAATCAAGGATGTGTATTTTGTATCGCTGTATGAAGAGTGATATTCAGCAGTGGTGGGGAAAGTTGATTCAGGGGCGAGCATTGCCCCGTACGGGTGCGTTGTGTGGTGGCAATTCAAACAGACCCAAAACGCACTATTCTCTGACCGGGAATCGAACCCGGGCCGCGGCGGTGAGAGCGCCGAATCCTAACCACTAGACCACCAGGGAAGCTGCAGCCAGCCTCCTGCCAGCAACACAGTTTTTCCTGCCTGCTCCTTTGCAATTCAGATCATTTCGCGCCAGGCAAACTGTTCGGACAAAATTATATTTTTACTTATGAACACAACAGACATGTTCGCGAAAGCACGGCACCAACTGTAGGTAGGCATCCACTTGAAATCGATTTCCTCCTGTGTTTTTCTCTGGATGTTGTCTTTCTCGGTGCCGGCGAACATTTCATTGATGCATTTGTCCTGAACTGAAGCCTTTTGCCCATCTCGCGGGGTCAGAGCCGCTCTGTCTGTCTATTACCTGCCTGTGACCTTTATCGGGAACAGGCCGCCTGTTCAACTTTCAACAGCAAACCCAGAAAGACAAATAAACAGAAAGATGTGTCTCTCAGCCCCCGTGGCAAAGGTGCAATGGATGTTAATCCAAATAAATCCCCCGTGAGATTCTGTGTACATTGGCTTCCTTATAAAGTTTGTATTTTATATTTTCGCAAAAACCGTAAAATTAGGCTGATGGCCCGTCCGGTGATCGAACCCGCGCCCTTGGCGTTATTCGCCCCCCCGTGCTCAGTGTTCAAACGCTCAGCAGATTCGGCAGCATGAAGTTGGATAACTGCCTGCAGTCCTCCGAATGGGCCTGGGTTGCGAGCCCATCCCGATCCCCGCACCCATTCGCGGGGAAAGGAATTTCTTGGCCTATCTCCTATTGATAAACTCACGGTCTGCTGGAGCACAGAGCTCTCAGCCTTTACTCACTGATCTTCACACGATGTGATTGTGTTTTGTAAATCTCTCACTCGCTCTCCTCGCGGTCAAACACAACGTTTACCTGCTGTGTTTTCCAGCAGCCAGTAAGTTGATTTGAAAAGGCCATTGTGACAGGGTTTGGGCTCTGAGTCCAGTCACAGGTCGGGTTGTGATGCCTTGTGGCTCAAGCGGTCACCTGACCTGCCAGCTGATGACCTCACTGCTGATGATGACCTCATAATTAACCCCGTCATACAGCTGTGGGCTGATGTTTAAATTGATGTAAAATTATTTCCCTGAAAGCCAATCAAATCTAATCGACATAAACTAGTAGATGTTATGAATTTGTGCTCCCAGTGGGAATTCCTGCAGAGTCTGCTGGTGTTCATCCCCCCAATTCCCCACAGGAAGCTCTGTGCTCAGAGTCTACTCATTACATCGACATTACACGGTATTATTACACGGCCACATCTAAAACTGGTCACATTAATAGGGAGACAACAGTGTGAATCGTAGGGTGGGAGAGAGAGGGAGCGAGAGAGGGAGAGAGAGGGGGGAGAGAGAGAGAGAGAGGGGGAGAGAGAGAGAGAGAGAGGGGGGAGAGAGAGAGAGAGAGGGGGAGGGAGAGAGAGGGGGAGGGAGAGAGGGGGGAGGAGAGAGAGGGGGGAGGAGAGAGGGGGGGAGGGAGAGAGAGGAGTGGGAGAGGGGAGAGATGAGATGAGGGGAGGGAGAGAGAGGGGAGGGAGAGAGAGGGGGAGGGAGAGAGAGTGGAGGGAGAGAGGGGGGAGGGAGAGAGAGGGGAGGGAGAGAGAGGGGAGGGAGAGAGAGAGAGAGAGGGGGAGGGAGAGAGAGGGGAGAGGGAGAGAGAGGGGAGAGGGAGAGAGAGGGGGAGGGAGAGAGAGGGGGGGGGAGAGGGAGAGAGAGGGGGAGGGAGAGAGAGGGGGCGGGAGAGAGAGGGGGGGTGAGGTGGTGATAAACGCGGTGGTAAACGCTTCAGCCTTGTTTTTTGCGCTCATGTACTGGGCACCGCCATCATTGAGGATGGGGATATTCATGGTGCCTCCTCCTCCCGTTAGTTGTTTAATTGTCCACCATCATTCGCGACTGAATGTGGCAGGACTGCAGAGCTTTGATCTGATCCGTTGATTGTGGGATCACTTCACCCTGTCTATAGCATGCTGCTTCCGCTTTTTAGCACTTCATTTTTGGTACGCCTGCTGCTACTCCTGGCATGGTTTTCTGCACTCCTTATTGAACCAGGCCAGGCCTTGGTGTTACAGATTGTGGTTGAATACTATTCTGCTGTTGCTGATGGCCCACTGCGCCGCATGGATGCCCAGTTTTGAGCTGCTAGATCTGTTCTGAATCTGTCCCATTTAGCACGGTGGTAGTGCCACACAACACGATAGAGGGTGTTCTCGGTGTGAAGACGGGCCTCCGTCTCCTCAGTGACTGTGCGGTGGTCACTGATGCCAATGCTGTCATGGAAAGATCCATCTGCGACAGGTAGATTGGTAAGGACGAGGTCAAGTAGGTTTTTCCCTCATGTTGGTTCTCTCACCACCTGCCGCAGGCCCAGACTGGCTGATATGTCTTTCCGGACTCAGCCAGCTCGGTCAGTAGTGGTGCTACCGAACCACTCATGGTGATGGACATTGAAGTCCCCCACCCAGAGTACATTCTGTGCCCTTGCTACTCTCAGTGCTTCTTCCAAGTGGTGTTCAACATGGAGGAGCACTGATTCATCAGCTGAGGGAGGGCGGTAGGTGGTAATCAGCAGGAGGTTTCCTTGCCCATGCGTGACCTGAAGCAACGAGACTTTCATGGGGTCCGGAGTCAATGTTGAGGACTCCCAGGGCCACTCCATCCTGACTGTGTACCACAGTGCCGCCACCCCTGGTGGGTCTGTCCTGCCAGTGAGACAGGACATACTCAGGGATAGTGATGGAGGAGTTTGGGGCATTGGCTGAAAGGTGTGATTCTGTGATTATGACTATGTCAGGCTGTTGCTTGACTCGTCTGTGTCACAGCTCTCCCAATTCTGGCACAATTGCCCAGATGTTGGTGAGGAGGACTTTGCAGGTTCGACGAGGCTGGGTGTGCCGTTGCCGTGTTCTGAGCTGGTGCCGAGTTCGATGCCGGGTCGTCCATCCGGATTGAGCAAGTTTAAAACACACGAGAGAAAGACACACACTGAAAGAGACAGGCTTTTATCACAGCAGGGGGGAGTGTGAAGCAGGAATTTCGACTGCTCGTGTGGAGAAGAGACAAACGTTGTCTTTGTAATAAAGGTTGGAAGCGATCAAACATCCAAGGCTTCCTGAACAAATGAGAACCACTGTATCATCAGGATACATACAGGGAGGGAGTGATGGTTTAGGATTCCCACACGTGTCCCAATATGAAAAATATAAGAAGACAGCAATCTGAAGCTCAGAGTAATAAAAAAGGGAAACTCTTCAAATCGACTCTTTGAGGAGCAAAGCCGGTATCTCTGGGGTGTGTGAGTTTTATTGGTACCGATATCTCATATACACTGCATGGAAGGGGTTATATTTCAGTATCTGATTGACTTCGTTCAATAAAGTTATAATCAAAGGTTTTTTCACTGTTTCCCTTCACCTCGAACTTGTATTGGAGATAAAGGATGGTTGACAATATCCTGTAATACATCCACACGGGAGATAGGAATATATGACAATCTCCTACAGCCAAGGACAAAGTGACTGAGCACGGAGAGAAATGTGAGCTGATTAGAGAGAGGCAATATGGATGTGTAGAGGGCAGGTCATGTCTAACGAACCTCATTGAATTTTGAGGAATTAGCTGAAGTAGTAGACAGAGGAATGTCTGTGGATGTGTTGTATATGGACTTCCAGAATGGATTCAATGAGGTTCCGTAAAAGAGACTGTTAGCTAAAATTAAAGGTCATGGAATTGAAGGCAAATTATTGGGCTCGTTAGGAGATTGGTCAGGTGGTAGAAGACAGAGAGTAGGGATAATGGGAATGTACTCAAATTGGAAGGAAGTGACTTGTGGTGTCCACAAGAATCTGTGCTGGGTTCTCAACTATTTACTATATTTATTAATGACAGGGATAACATAATAGGGAGCCATATATCCAGGTTTGCCAATGACACAAAGATAGGTGGCACAGTAAGTAGTGTAGAGGGGAGCATAAAATTACAAAGAGACATTGATCGATTAACTGAGTGGGCAAAACTGTGGCAGCTGGATTTCAACACAGTTAAGTGTGAGGTCATCCATTCTGGACCAAAGAAAGACAGATGTGAGTATTGTTTAAATGGTGGAAAGCTGGGAGCAGTGAAGGTCCAAAGACATTTAGGGGTTTGTGTAAAGAGATCACTAAAATATAGTGATCAGGTGCAAAAAATAATCAACAAAGCCAATGGAATGTAAGCCTTTATATCGAGAGGGCCAGAATACAAGGGGGATTGCTCGAGCTATACAAAGCCCTGGTTAGATCACATCTGGAGCACTGTGTACAGTTCTGGGCACCGCACCTTGTGAAGGATATCCTGGCCTCGGAGAATGTTACCAGGGCCCAAGGGTTAAATTATAAGGAGAGATTACATAAACCTGGCTTCTATTCCTGGAATATAGAAGGTTAAGGGGTGAGTTGATTGAGGTTTCCAGGATTTTGAAAGGAATTGATCGGATAGATAGAGAAAACCTTTTTCCACTGGTGGAGGAGTCTCGGACAAGGGGACATTACCTTAAAATCAGAGCCAGGCCATTCAGGAGAGAATTTAGGAAACAGGTCTTCACACAAAGGGTGGTAGAAGTGTGGAACCCTCTCCCACAAAAAGCAGTCGATGTCAGCTCAAATAATAATTTCATATCTGAGGTCGAGAGATTTATCAACGCCAAGAGTATTAAGGGATCTGGAGCTAAGTCGGGTGGATGGAGTTAGGACACAGATCAGCCACGATCTCATTGAATGGAGGGACAGGCTCGATGGGCTGAAGGGCCTCCTCCTGTTTCTGTGTCCTGTGTTTCTCATATATCCCTATTGCCCTGATGTGGAGGTATGACAATATCCTCCAATACCTCAATAAGGGCAATAGGGATATATGACAATATCCACTAATACCTCAATAAGGGCAATAGGAATATATGACAATATCCTACAATACCTCAATAAGGGCAATAGGGATATATGACAATATCCACCAATACCTCAATAAGGGCAATGGGGATATATGACAATATCCACCAATACCTCAATAAGGGCAATAGGGATATATGACAACATCCTACAATACCTCAATAAGGGCAATAGGGATATATGACAATATCCTATAATATCTCAATTAGGCAATAGGGATATATGACAATATCCTCCAATACCTCAATATGGGCCATAGGGGATACGTGACAATATCCTCCAATACCTCAATAAGGGCAATAGGGATATATGACAATATCCTCCAATACCTCAATAAGGGCAATGGGGATATATGACAATATCCTCCAATACCTCAATAAGGGCAGTAGGGATATATGACAATATCCTCTAACACCTCAATAAGGGCAATAGGGATATATGACAATATCCTCCAATACCTCAATAAGGGCAATGGGGATATATGACAATATCCTACAATACCTCAATAAGGGCAACAGGGAAATATGACAATATCCTACAATACCTCAATAAGGGCAGTAGGGATATATGACAATATCCTCTAATACCTCAATAAGGGCAATAGGGATATATGACAATATCCTCCAATACCTCAATAAGGGCAATGGGGATATATGACAATATCCTACAATACCTCAATAAGGGCAACAGGGAAATATGACAATATCCTACAATACCTCAATAAGGGCAATAGGGATATATGACAATATCCTCCAATACCTGAATAAGGGCAATAGGGATATATGGCAATATCCTCCAATACCACAATAAGGGCAATGGGGATATATGACAATATTCTACAAAGCTTTGACATGAGGGCAATACAACAACAACTTGTATTTATATAGCGTCTTTAACGTAGTAAAAATGGTAAAAAGTCCCAGGATGATTCACTGGAGCATTTGAGACAAAATTTGACACCGAGCCACATTAGGGTAAATGGTCAAAATGTTGTTCAAAGGTTTAAAGGAGGATAGAGAAGTAGAAAGGTTTAGAGAGGAAATTCAGAGCTTAGGGCCTAGGCAGCTGAAGGTACGGCCACTAATGGAGGAGTGATTAAAATCAGGGATGCTCAAGAGGCCAGAATTAAAGGAGCACAGATACCTCGGAGGGAGTTTTGTGGGGCTGGAAGAGATTACAAAGATAGGGAGAGGCGAGGCCCGGGAGGGATTTGAAAACAAGGATGAGAATTTTAAACTGAGCCGTTGCCTAACCGGGAGTCAATGTAGGTCAGCGAGCACAGGGATGATGGGTGAACAGGACTTGGTGCAATTTGGACATGGGCAGCAGAGTTTTGGATGACCTCAAGTTTATGAAGGGGAGGTGGGACGCTGGCCAGGAGAGCATTGGAATCGTTAAGTCTAGAGGTAATAAAGGCAATGGATGATTGAGGTATATCCCATATCATACAATACCCCCACAGAACAGGGAAAGCAATATGATAATTGACGTAAGAAAACTACTGGGCACTTGGTCTAAGCATTAAACAAAGCTTTAATCAAATGTTTTACAAGATGGAGGTCCAGTTGTGTCCTTCACTAGTTCCTGTTAAGTATGTCCTGCGCAAGTTGGGCCCGTGCCCGAGTTTTCACACTCTCCCTGGACAGCGCCAACCGCAGGCCGCTCAGTTGATTCATGTCAACAATATCCATGTTACCCCCACATACGGCCAATAAGGATGTATGACAATATCCTGCAATGTACCCACAGTAGAAAAACATGTGGAAACAGAAAATGTAATAAAGAATGGTCAGGGTGGATTTCAAAAGGGAAGGTCATGCATGACTAACCTTATTCAATTCTGTGAAGTAATAACAAAGAGAAGACAAGGATAATACAGTAGATGTAATAGATTTGGATTTTCCAAAGGCCTTCGATAAGGTACCGCATCGTAGACTCATGACTATGGTCAGAGCATGTGGAGTCAGGGGACCGGTAGCAGAATGGATAGCAAGCTGGCTGCAGAATGGAAAACAGAGAGTCGGGGTTAAGGGGAGCTACCCTGACTGGAAAATGTTGGGAAGTGGTGTTCCACAAGGATCAGTGCTGGGACCACTGTTCACAATTTACACAAACGATTTGGACTCGGGAAACAGAAATACAATTTCAAAATTTGCAGATGACACCAAATTGGGGGAGTTCAGTTAATACTGAGAAAGACTGCGAGAAAATACAAGAGAACATTAATAAACTTGCAGAATAGACGTGTAATTGTCAAATTAATTTCAATATAGATAAGCGAGAGATTTTACATTTTCAAAGGAAGAATAAGGAGGCCACAGACTGCTTGGAAATTAATAGTCTAACTGGGGCAGATGATCAAAGTGATCTGGGGGACAGATACTCAAATCACTAAAAGTAGCGACCCAGGTTAATAAGGCCAAAAAAAACAAACCAAGCCCTTGAGTTCGTTTCTAAAGGGATCGAATTGAAAAGCAGACAAGGTTTGTTAAACTTGTATTGAACCTTGGTTAGATCACAATTAACTTTAATTTCACAGTTCTGGTCTCCATATTATAAAATGGATGGAGAGACACTGAAGAAGATGTAAAATAGATTTACAAGGATGATCCCAAAACTAAGAGGTTATAATTATCAGGAAAGGCAGAACAGGCCTGTAGAAAAGAGAGGGCTGAGGGGTGAGCTCAGAGTTCTATAAGATTATGAAAGGGTTTGATAGGGTAGACGTGGAGAGATTCTTCCACTTGTGGGGGGAGACCAGGACTAGGCTCCATAAATACAAGCTGGCCATTAATAAATCCCACCGGGAATTCAGGAGAAATTTCTTTGCCCAGAGAGTGGTTAGAATGTGGAACTCGCTCCCACAAGGAGCAGTTGAGGCGAACAGCACAGGCCCATTTGAGGGGCAGCTTGATCAGCAGCTGAGGGTGAAAGGAATAGAAGGAGATGCTGAAAGGTGAGGTGAAGAGGGCTGGGAGGAGGCTTGTGTCAATCACAAACACCGCCATACACCAGTTGGACCCAATGGCCTGTTTCTGTGCTGCAAATTCAATGTAATTCAGGGCAAAAGTGCGACAGGAATATCTGACACTAGTTATAATAACAAAGAAAGTACTTTTGAAGTGGAGTTGCTGTTGTAATGTGGGAAATGCAGCCGCCAATTAGTGCACAGCAAGCTCCCACAAACAGCAACGTGATAATGAGCAGATAATCTGTTTCTGTTATGTTGGTTGAGGGATAAATATTGGCCAGGACCGCTGGTCATCCTTGAAATAGTGCCATGGGATCATTTACATCCACCTGAGAGAGTAGACGGGATCTCGGTTTAACGTCTCATCTGAAAGACTGCACCTCCGACAGTGCAGAACTCCCTCAGCACTGCACTGGAGTGTCAGCATAGCTTTATGTGCTCAATTCTTTGGAATGGGACTTGAAACCACAACCTTCTGAGAGAGACTGTGAGAGAGAGTGAGTCTGAGAGAGACAGTGTGTGAGAGAGTGAGTCTGAGAGATGGTGTGTGAGAGAGTGAGTCTGAGAGAGAGTGAGTCTGAGAGAGACAGTGTGAGAGAGAGTGAGTCTGAGAGAGAGTGAGTCTGAGAGAGACAGTGTGAGAGAGAGTGAGTCTGAGAGAGACAGTGTGTGAGAGAGTGAGTCTGAGAGACGGTGTGAGAGAAAGTGAGACTCAGAGGCAGGTGATGAAGTCCAACTCCACCTTCAGTTTGCCGGTGCAGTTTTCGGTCGCCTGAGGAAGAGTGTGTTTGAAGACCAGGACATCGAACCCGGCACCAAGCTCATGGTCTACAGAGCAGTCGTGATTCCCGCCCTCCTGTATGCTTCAGAGATATGGACCATGTCCAACAGGCAACTCAAAGCCCTGGAGAGGTACCTCCAACGCTGCCTCCGCAAGATCCTGCAAATCCATTGGCAGGATAGGCGCATGAACGTATGTGCTCTCGATCAGGCAACATCCCCAGTATTGAAGCTTTGACCACGCTCGATCAGCTCCGATGGATGGGCCACATCGTCCGCATGCTCGATACGAGACTCCCAAAACAAGCACTCTACTCGGAGCTCCGACACGGCATGAGAGCCCCAGGTGGGCAGAGGAAACGCTACAAGGGCACCCTAAAAACCTCCTTGAAAAAGTGCAACATCCCGACCGACACCTGGGAATCCCTGGCCCAAAACCACACAAAGTGGAGGAGAAGCATCCGGGAAGGCGCCGAACACCTCGAGTCTCTTCGACGGGAGCAAGCGGAAGCCAAGCGCAAACAGTGCAAGGAGTGCACGTCAACCCAGGCACCACACCCACCCACCCCTTCAAGCACTGTCTGCCCCACCTGTGACAGAGACTGTAGGTCCTGCATCGGACTCATCAGTCACTTGAGAACTAATTATCAGTAATGAAGCAAATCATCCTCTGTTCCAAGGGACTGCCTAAGAAGTGAGAGTCTGACAGAGACCGTGTGTGAGAGAGAGACCCAGAGGCTGTGTGTGAGGGAGTAAGTCTGACAGAGACAGTGCGTGAGAGAGAGAGTCTGAGAGAGACAGTGTGTGAGAGAGTGAGTCTGAGAGAGACAGTGTGTGAGAGAGTGAGTCTGAGAGAGACAGTGTGTGAGGGAGTGAGTCTGAGAGAGACAGTGTGTGAGAGAGTGAGTCTGAGAGAGACAGTGTGTGAGAGTGAGTCTGAGAGAGACAGTGTGTGAGAGAGTGAGTCTGAGAGAGAGACTGTGTGAGAGAGAGACCCAGAGGCTGTGTGTGAGAGAGTGAGTCTGACAGAGACAGTGTGTGAGAGAGTGAGTCTCAGAGAGACAGTGTGTGAGAGAGTGAGACTGAGAGAGACAGTGTGTGAGAGAGTGAGACTGAGAGAGACATTGTGTGAGAGAGTGAGTCTGAGAGAGAGTGAGAGTGAGTGAGTCTGAGAGAGACAGTGTGAGAGAGAGTCTGAGAGAGACAGTGTGTGAGAGAGTGAGTCTCAGACAGTGTGAGAGAGAGTGAGACTGAGAGAGACAGTGTGTGTGAGAGTGAGTCAGAGAGACAGTGTGTGTGAGAGTGAGTCTTAGAGCCAGTGTGTGAGAGAGTGAGTCTGAGAGAGACAGTGTGTGTGAGTGAGTCTGAGAGAGACAGTGTGTGAGAGAGTGAGTCTGAGAGAGACAGTGTGTGTGAGAGTGAGTCTGAGAGAGGCAGTGTGTGAGAGACTGAATCTGAGAGAGACAGTGTGTGAGAGAGTGAGTCTGAGAGAGCCAGTGTGTGAGAGAGTGAGTCTGAGAGAGACAGTGTGGGAGAGAGTGAGTCGGAGAGAGACAGTGTTTGAGAGAATGAGTCTGAGAGAGAGAGAGTATGTGAGAGAGTGAGTCTGAGAGAGACAGTGTGAGAGAGAGTGAGTCTGAGATAGACAGTGTGTGAGAGAGAGAGAGTCCGAGAGAGAGAGGGCTAAATATGTAACAACATGTCACAACCTGAGGACTGTTTAAAAGTAAGACTGTTTAAAATTAATATTGAACGTACCAAATGAAGTAGAAAGACTGTTTAAAATTAATATTGTTTAAAAGTAATATTGTATATACCCAACAAATGTCAAATCGATTGACACCTACAGAATGTTGGAAAACTGTACCTTTTTGCTATGTAAGCTTTGGCAATATGGTTCTCTGTAAACTTTCATGCCAATAAAGCATTTGAACTGAACTGAACTGAACTGAGTCCGAGAGAGAGAGAATCCGAGAGAGAGAGTCCGAGAGAGAGAGAGAGAGAGAGAGTCCGAGAGAGAGAGAGAGTCCGAGAGAGAGAGAGAGAGTCCGAGAGAGAGAAAAAGTCCGAGAGAGAGTCCGAGAGAGAGAGTCCGAGAGAGAGAGAGAGTCCGAGAGAGAGAGTCTGAGAGAGAGTCCGAGAGAGAGAGTCTGAGAGAGAGAGAGAGTCTGAGAGAGAGTCCGAGAGAGAGTCCGAGAGAGTCCGAGAGAGTCCGAGAGAGAGAGCCTGAGAGAGAGAGAGTCTGAGAGAGAGAGAGAGAGAGAGAGAGAGAGAGAGTCCGAGAGAGAGTCCGAGAGAGAGAGAGAGTCCGAGAGAGAGAGAGAGAGTCCGAGAGAGAGAGAGAGAGTCCGAGAGAGAGAGAGAGAGAGTCCGAGAGAGAGAGAAAGAGAGTCCGAGAGAGAGAGAGAGAGAGTCCGAGAGAGAGTCCGAGAGAGAGAGTCTGAGAGAGTCCGAGAGAGTCTGAGAGAGAGAGAGAGAGAGAGAGAGAGAGAGAGTCCGAGAGAGAGAGTCCGAGAGAGAGAGAGAGAGAGTCCGAGAGAGAGAGAGAGAGTCCGAGAGAGAGAGAGAGTCCGAGCGAGAGAGAGATAGTCCGAGAGAGAGAGAGATAGTCCGAGAGAGAGAGAGAGAGTCCGAGAGAGAGAGCCCGAGAAAGAGAGAGTCCGAGAGAGTCCGAGAGAGAGAGAGACCGAGAGAGAGAGTCCGAGAGAGAGAGAGTCCGAGAGAGAGAGAGAGAGAGTCCGAGAGAGAGAGAGAGAGAGAGAGTCCGAGAGAGAGAGAGTCCGAGAGAGAGAGAGTCCGAGAGAGAGAGAGTCCGAGAGAGAGAGAGAGAGTCCGAGAGAGAGAGAGAGAGTCCGAGAGAGAGAGAGAGAGTCCGAGAGAGAGAGAGTCCGAGAGAGAGAGAGTCCGAGAGAGAGAGAGTCCGAGAGAGAGAGAGAGAGTCCGAGAGAGAGAGAGTCCGAGAGAGAGAGTCCGAGAGAGAGAGAGTCCGAGAGAGAGAGAGTCCGAGAGAGAGAGAGAGTCCGAGAGAGAGAGAGTCCGAGAGAGAGAGAGAGAGTCCGAGAGAGAGAGAGAGAGTCCGAGAGAGAGAGAGAGTCCGAGAGAGAGAGAGAGTCCGAGAGAGAAAGAGAGTCCGAGAGAGAGAGAGAGTCCGAGAGAGAGAGAGAGTCCGAGAGAGAGAGTCCGAGAGAGAGAGAGTCCGAGAGAGAGAGACTGAGAGAGAGTCCGAGAGAGAGAGAGTCCGAGAGAGAGAGAGTCCGAGAGAGAGTCCGAGAGAGAGTCCGAGAGAGAGACCGAGAGAGAGAGTCCGAGAGAGAGAGAGTGAGAGAGAGAGTCCGAGAGAGAGAGAGTCCGAGAGAGAGAGAGAGAGAGTCCGAGAGAGAGAGAGAGTCCGAGAGAGAGAGAGAGCCCGAGAGAGAGAGAGAGTCCGAGAGAGAGAGAGTCCGAGAGAGAGTGAGTCCGAGAGAGAGTCCAAGAGAGAGTCTGTGAGAAAGAGTCTGAGAGAGGGAGAGTGTGTGAGAGAGTGAGTCTGAGAGAGACAGTGTGTGAGAGAGAGTCTGAGAGAGACAGTGTGCGAGAGTGAGTCTGAGAGAGACAGTGTGTGAGAGAGTGAGTCTGAGAGACAGTGTGTGAGAGAGTGAGTCAGAGAGAGACCGTGTGTGAGAGAGTGAGTCTGAAAGAGACAGTGTGGGAGAGAGTGAGTCGAAGAGAGGCAGTGTCAGAGAGTGAGTCTGAGAGAGACATTGTGTGAGAGCGTGAGTCTGAGAGAGACAGTGTGCGAGAGCGTCTGAGAGAAACCGTGTGTGAGAGAGTGAGTCTGAGAGAGACAGTGTGTGAGAGTGAGTCTGAGTGAGACATTGTGTGAGAGTGAGTCTGAGAGAGAGTGTGTGAGAGAGAATGAGTTTGAGAGACAGTGTGTGAGAGAGTGAGTCTGAGAGAGACCGTGTTTGAGAGAGTGAGTCTGAGAGAGACAGTGTGTGAGAGTGAGTCTGAGAGAGACCGTGTGTGAGAGTGAGTCTGAGAGGCAATGTGTGAGAGAGAGTCTGAGAGAGACAGTGTGTGAGAGAGTGAGTCTGAGAGACAGTGTGTGAGAGAGTCTGAGAGACAGTGTGTGAGTGAGTCTGAGAGACAGTGTGTGAGAGAGTGAGTCTGAGAGAGACAGTGTGTGAGAGAGTGAGTCTGAGAGAGACATTGTGTGAGAGAGTGAGTCTGAGAGAGACATTGTGTGAGAGAGTGAGTCTGAGAGAGACAGTGTGAGAGAGTGAGTCTGAGAGAAACCGTGTGTGAAAGAGTGAGTCTGAGAGAGACAGTGTGTGAGAGACAGAGACAGTGTGTGAGAGTGAGTCTGAGAGAGACAGTGTGTGAGAGAGTGAGTCTGAGAGAGGCAATGTGTGAGAGAGACAGTGTGTGAGAGAGTGAGTCTGAGAGAGACCGTGTGTGAGAGAGTGAGTCTGAGAGAGACAGTGTGTGAGAGAGTGAGTCTGAGAGACAGTGTGTGAGAGAGTGAGTCTGAGAGAGACCGTGTGTGAGAGAGTGAGTCTGAGAGAGACAGTGTGTGAGAGAGAGAGACTGAGAGAGACAGTGTGTGAGAGAGTGAGTCTGAGAGACAGAGTGAGAGAGTGAGTCTGAGAGAGACCGTGTTTGAGAGAGTGAGTCTGAGGGAGACAGTGTTTGAGAGGGTCAGTATGAAAGATACAGAGTGTGAGAGAGTAAGTCGGAGAGGGAACGTGTGAGTGAGACAGTGTGTGAGAGAGAGAGTCTGAGAGAGAAAGTGTGTGAGAGAGTGAGTCTGAGAGAGACAGTGTGTGAGAGAGTGAGTCTGAGAGAGACAGTGTGTGAGAGAGTGAGTCTGAGAGAGACAGTGTGTGAGAGAGAGTCTGAGAGACAGTGTGTGAGAGAGTGAGTCTGAGAGAGACAGTGTGTGAGAGAGTCTGAGCGAGACAGTGTATGAGAGTAAGCATCTGAATGAGGGAGGATCGGAAAGGGAGGGAGTGCGAGAGATGGTGTGGATACAAGAGTGAGAAGGAGCGAGACTAGGGGCGACAAAGGGGAGAAACAGTTTTAATTAAGGACAGAGAAAAGGGGAAAAGTGTCTGTTTGTGTCCGAGAACTAAGTGCTAAAGAACGTGAGAGGTTGGATAGGAGGGAGAGGGAGAGGGAGAGAGAGAGAAACAGAATGGGGAAATAACAAAAAACTGAGTTGTGGTTAACAGCTGTTTTTTGCACTGGAAGGATTTAAACAGTGGTGATCCCCAGGGGTCAGTGTGGGCACCATAGCTTTTCTCAATATATATGGATATGATTGACCTGAATTTGGGTGTTTGGAGCACAATATCAAACATTGCAGCTTCCACAAAGATAAGGAGTGAGGTTAACCATGAAGAGGACTGTAGACAACTTCAGGAGGAGAGAGACAGGTGAGCAGATTGGACAGGTCGATGTCAGATGGAAATTAATGCAGAGATGTGAGGTGAGCAGAATAAGGAGAGGAAATAGACACTATACGGTAAAACTGTAAAAGGAGTGGAGGAGCAGAGAGATTCAGGGATTCAGATACACAAATCTTTAAAAGTGGGAGGCAAGTTGATAAAGCTGTTTTACATAATTCCACACGGTATCTGAGGATTTATAAATAAGGGCACAGAGTATAAATGGAGAGTTAATGCTACACCTGGACAAATCATTGGTTGGTCCACAGTCAGAATATTGTCTCCAGTTTTTGGTGCATTACTTTAGTAAGAATGTCGGGGCCATGGAGAGGTGCAGAAGAGATTCACTGAGATGATCCCAAGGATAGGAATCTTCACAGAACTTTTCTTACGAGAAGAGACGTTGAAAAGGGGGTCAGATAATGGGGTTCAAAATTTTGAGGGGTGTTTTGATCAAGTAACTGATAAAAAAATTATCACCGCTGGTTAGTGAGTCGGTAACCAGAGGATATCAATTTAAGACCAAAATAATTAAGTGCCAGGTTGATTTTTCCTTTTCTACACAATATCTTCCTGAACACATTTACAGTCTCATTACTGTTTGTCAAACCTCCTACTTTTGTGCCATCAGCAAATGTTGAGATTGTGAAAATCCAAACAGTCTCTGTATAGGGAGAAGAAAAGTGGGCCCAGCACTGAGCCCTGGGGTAACCACTTCCAACCCTTCACCAATCTGAGCAACTCCCATTAACACTGAGCCTCTGTTTCCGATCCTCAGCCAACTTTCTCCCCGCACTGTTCCACTTCCTTTTAAACTGCCCACCTGAACAGAGTGGCCATTACCCCGGGGATCCCCAGTTACCTGAACAGAGTGGCCATTACCCTGGGGATCCCCAGTTACCTGAACAGAGTGGCCATTACCCCGGGGATCCCCAGTTACCTGAACAGAGTGGCCATTACCCCAGGGATCCCCAGTTACCTGAACAGAGTGGCCATTACCCTGGGGATCCCCAGTTACCTGAACAGAGTGGCCATTACCCCGGGGATCCCCAGTTACCTGAACAGAGTGGCCATTACCCCGGGGATCCCAATTACCTGAACACCGTTGTTCGCCATGTCCCTGATTTCACTTTACGTCCTTCACAGTCTCATCGAATTGTCTCGGTGCCTCCTGGCCATGTGATCATCCAAAGCGGTTTCCAGTCGGAATTAAGTATTTTCCAGAACATTTCTTCAACACCGGTGAAAATCCCTTCTCAAAATTCCTGGAAGTTCCAGCACGACTTCTCCTGTGGAAAAAAGAGACATTGGGTTAGAGGACGGAACAATTAAGGACCGTTCTGAAGTACTCGGTGTCGGCCTTGGCTCATTGGTAACACTCTCTCGCTTCCAGAATCATAAAGGTTGTGTGTTCAAGCCCCCCTCCAGAGAGTTCAGCACAAAATCCAGGCTGACATTGCAGTGTGGTGCTGAGGGAGTGCCGCACTGTCGCAGCTGCCGTCTTTTGGGTGGGACATTAACCCGAGGCCCTGACTGGCCTCTCAGGTGGATGTAAAAAATCCCCCGGCACCATTTCGAAGAAGGGTGGCCGAGTTCTCCCCGGGGTCCGGGGCCAATATTTCTCCCTTGATCAACATTACTAAAGTGGATTATTTGGCCATTGGCCACAGTGCTGTGTGTGGGATCTTGCTGTGCCCACAGTGCTGTGTGTGTGATCTTGCTGTGCCCACAGTGCTGTGTGTGGGATCTTGCTGTGCCCACAGTGCTGTGTGTGGGATCTTGCTGTGCCCACAGTGCTGTGTGTGGGATTTTGCTGTGCCCACAGTGCTGTGTCTGGGATTTGCTGTGCCCACAGTACCTGCCGCATTTCCTGGAGTGAGCTCCCTTCACAATCCCCCCATTGTGTGTGAGGCTCTGGGCCGGGCTGAGGCTGTGAAAGGCGCTGGTGAAACGCAGGTTGCCCCGGGCTCCCGCTTTCCGGGGATACCCTCTCTCTAATGTCAGCGCCCGCTCGCTCTCTAGCCGGAGACTGGAGCCGCCCCCTCACCCCTGACCCTCGGCCCCGGAGCGAACCGCCAATCAGCGGCCTTCTGACGTCAGCCAGCATTGTGGCGTCACTCGCCGCCCTTTCGCCATCTTGCTGTGACCCAGCTCACTGCGCATGCGCGCTGTTTACGGCCATGAAACCGCGCGATTAAAAGGGAAAGTGTCGTCAATTTCCAGCAAAATCACCGCTCACTGTTAACGGAGAAACTGAAAGTTTGTCCCGCGCCGCAGAGAGAAAGCGGCGGCACATCGGGTGCCTCAGGTGCGCATGTGCGAGCTCAGCCACCAGAGTGCAGTGCGGCCTGTGTCACAGAGATAGGGCCCTTTCGCTGTCGCTCGGCATTGTGGGAGTTGCAGTCCGCCATTGCTGCCCGGCGACAATTCAATTCGATAGCGTTAGAATGAAGATCTAAAGGTCCCTGGTTCAATCCAGGGTCTCGCCAATTTTGTTTAATTTGTTTCTCCTTCACCATAAGGGGCGAGAATCAGGAGAGATTTTCCGATCTTGAACTCGCGCCTCCCAGACCAATAGGATGAGGGGACCAAATGTTGTATACAAAGCTGGATGGGGATGTAAGTTGTATGTAAGCTGATGATACAAAGTTGTTAGGAGGATGCAAGTAGGCTTCAGGGGGGTATAAACAGGCTAAGTGAGTGGGCAAGAACATGGCAAATGAATATAATCTAGAGAAATGTGAAGTTATCCACTTTGGTAGGAAAAACAGAAAAGCAGAGTATTTTTGAAATGGTGAGAGATTGGGAAATGTTGTTGTTCAGAGGGACCTGGGTGTCCTTGTAAACGAATCATGGAAAGTTAAGCAAGCAATTAGGAAAGCAAATGGTATGTTGGCCTTTATTACAAGAGGATTTGAGTATAAGAGTAAAGACTTCTTACTGCAATTATATAGGACCCTGGTGAGACCATACCTGAAGTATTGTGCACAGTTTTGATCTCCTTACCTCAAGAAGGATATACTTGCCATAGAGGGAGTGCAACGAAGGTTCACCAGACTGGTTCCTGGGCTGGGTTTATTGTCCTATGAGGAGAGATTGAGTAGATTAGGCCTATATTCAATTCAATTCAATTCAATTCAAATCAATTTATTGGCATGACAAGGTACATCTTATGTTGCCAAAGCATCGAAAAACATTCATGGTTGTACACAAAAATACAGATCTATCCATAGAGTGCATAAACATATATCCTCTAGAATTTATAAGAATGAGAGGTGATCTCATTGAAACATACAAAATTCTTACAGGGCTTGACTGGTTGGATGCGGTGAGGATGATTCCCGTGGCTGGGGGAGTCTAGAACCAGGGGTAACAGTCTCAGAGTAAGGGGTTGGCCATATAGGACTGAGATGAGGAGACATTTCTTCACTCAGAGGGTGGTGAATCTTTGGAATTCTCTACCCCAGGGGGCTGTGGAAGCTGTTGACTATATTCAAGACAGAGATCGATAGATTTTTGAATATTAAAGGAATCAATTATGTTCTTATGATATGGGGATAGTGCAGGAAAGTGGAGATGAGATAGAAGATCAGCCATGATCTTATTGAATGGCGGAACAGGTTTGAAGGGCCAAATGGACTACTCCTGCTCCTATTTCTTATGTTCTTATATGTAAACCACATCTGACCCTGTGGATCCGGCTTCAGCCGCCGGTTGCAGGTTCGAGTCCGGTTGTGGTGACAGCAGCTCAGGGTCACGCCGGCTAGTTTTATATCGGGACAGTGTTTGAGGGAGGGACTGTTCAGCGGTGGTGTGATAATAACTTTCAGAATTAAGTTTAATAGATTCTTTAATCTTTTTCTGTTACTTTCGATTTACACTCTGCCCAGTTTTATGTACGAAAAGTTAACAATGTTTAAGCGATGTGGTGTGTTGATTGTTTGTGCAGTAACTCTGTCACCCAGTGTGAGCCTGAAATACAATCACCCAGCCTGGGCTCGAACCGATCCGAGGGGCACTTTGTTGCCGGTTACCTCAATTGCTGAGAGTGTGGCGCTAATAACGCCAAGGTCGCGGGTTCGATCCCTGTCCGGGTCATCAGAATATTTTCAGCAACTTACGGTTTTTCATGAAATTTAAAATACAAACTTTATAAGGAAACAAATCCACACCGAATCTCAATGGGGAATTATTTGGATGAACATCCATGGCACATTCGACCCCGGGGCGGAGAGACTCATAGACCATGGAATTATAGATAGATACGGCACCGAAGGAGGTCATTCGGCCTATCAAGTCAGCGCTGGCACATTGAAAGAGCTCTCCAATTAGTCCCAATCCCCTGCTCTTTCCCCACAGCCCTGGAAATTTCTCCTTTTCAATAGTTAACCAATTCTCTTTTGAAAGTTACTATTGAATCTGCTTCCACTGCCCTTTCAGGCAGCACATTCCCAATCACAATAACTCGCAGCGTAAAAAAATTCTCCTGATCTCCCCTCTGGTTCTTTTGCCGGTTATCTTCAATTAGTGTCCTCTGGTTACCGACCCTCCTGCCACTGGATTCTCCTTATTTTGAAAACCTCCATTAAATTTCCTCTTAACCGTCTGAGGAAAAGAATCCCAGCTTCTCCAGTCTCTCCATATACCCGAAATCCCTCATCCCTGGGCCCACTCTGTGAGACGTCAAACTGAGGATCTCGCTCTGCGTGTCCATCTGTCTCTCTTTGTCTCTGTCTCTCTCTTTGTCTCTTTCTCTCTCTATGTCCGTCTCTTCTGTCTCTTTCTCACTCTGTTCACAGCTCGACTGTTGCTCTGACAGATTTTGTATTTGTATTTGTTAGTTCTCCTTAGCAGAGTTGTGAGTATCTTTGCCTGTCATGAGAGAGACCGGGCTTCCTATTCCCCGATGGAAAGGATGCTTTTTAACATCCCCAATTTAAAACCTTTGGGATGCTCCTTGGAATAGTTAACAGAAAAAATGAATAGGGGTCACAGATTTAAGATTTTGGGCAAGAGATATAGGGGGGATGTGAGGGAAAACTTTTTTACGCAGCGAGTGGTGAGGACCTGGAATTCACTGCCGACGGAAGTAGTGGAAGCGGAGACACTCAGTTTTCAAGGGAAGGCTGGATAGGCACTTGAGGGAAATAAACTTGCAGGGATACTGGGATAGAGCGGGGGAATGGGGCTGATTGGATTGCTCTACAGAGAGCCAGCACAGACTCTATGGGCCGAATGGCCTCCTTCTGTGCCGTGTGACTCTGTGACTCTATGATTCTATTACCTGCATTTGTAGACTGCGGTTCTCTTCTGTGATGTTCTAATGACAGCTCATGGAGCAGAGTTTCCATAGTGTAGTGGTTATCACATTCACCTAACACACGAAAGGTCCCATTAGAAACCGGCGGAAACATTTTGTAAAATATTCCCCATTAAAATTGAATCAATATGAAAAAGTTGAAATAATTTTGTGATTAAATAATAATAAAATAAAATATCTCATAAAACACTTGTATTTTCTCTGTACAATTCTGGACCATCAGCAGCAGCAGAATTGTATTCAACCACAATCTGTAGCCTCCTAGCCTGGCAGATCCCTCACTCGACCATTACCGTCAAACCAGGGGACCAGACCTGGTTCAGTGAGATGTGTAGAAGAGCAGGCCAGGAGCGGCACCAGGCGCACCTAAAAATGTGACCATTCCAAACTGGTGAAACTGGATATGGAACCAAGGCGGGCCAATGCAGCTGAGATACAGATTATCCAGGATCTAATTGAATGAAGGAACAGGGCTGGGGGGCTGAATGGCCTCCTCATGTTCCTATTAGTCTGTCACCAATAAGAAAATGTTACGAAACGGTTTTCTCGGATCCCAGTGGATGATCTCATATTCACCGACATTGTACCCAGTGCTACAGTTTATCCCATGATTTTGCAGCCAAAATGCACATTTTGAAAACCTGGAAATATTAAAACACCGTTCCTGGGTGGGCTTGAACCACCAACCTTTTGATTAACAGCCGAACGCACTAACCGATTGCGCCACAGAGACCTACTGAAGTAGCGATTACAACATGTACTAAAGCCCCAGGTCACAGAGACTGTCCAGTCTGTTTACTTGTCCAAATTAAAGAAATGTAACTTTCATTGTCGGAACATGGAAATAGTCGCTGAAAGAAAATCCGTTAAACAAATTGATGTGAAAACCCGCTTTGAGCCATTAGATCGGTTCATCAACCAATGGTGACGGTGAGATATTAACATGGTGTCTGGGTTTCTCACAACTGTTGGAATCTTCCCACGAGTTCTTTTGCTGTTGTATTTGTTCATCAATGTGGAGATCAAATATACACGCGGTCGCTTCACTGGGTGCCCTGGGAACCAGATACCCCAGAGCACAGGCCAATGATGGGACTCTGCCCTGTCTGCTCTATGTGGGGGTCAGTAGAAACTGAATGTAGAACAACGAACCTACCACAGCCCGTAAAGCCGAAAACAGCTTAGTTGGACGAGCGTTCGATTGAAGATTCCAGGTTCGATTCTGGGTGTCGGTAGGTTTTTGTTACTTTTTGCCTCGTTCACTATAAGAGGAGCGAATCAGGAGAGATTTTTCGCACTTGAACCCGCGTTTCCTGAAGGAATAAGCATGAAACCACATCTGAACCGGGAATTCGGTTCCAGCCGCTGGCTGGGGGTTCGAATCCAGTCGGGGTCCCGCCGGCTGTTTTTATACCGGGACTGAGGGAGGGGCTGTTCAGCGGTGGTGCGATAATAGTTTTTAGAATGAGGTTTGTTAAACTAAAGAGCTCTTTTCTGTTACTTTTGATTTACACTCTGACCAGTTGTATATACGAACAGTTAACAATGGTTAAGCGATGTGGTGTGTTCAATGTTTGTGCATTAACTCGGTCACCCAATGTGAGCCTGAACGATAATTCCCTAGCCTGGGTTCAAGCCTGGCCAATGGGTGCTTTGTGGCCGGTTAGCTCAGTTGTGTGAGAGCGTGGTGCTAATAACGCCAAGCTCGCGGGTTCGATCCCCATATAAACCATCAGGATGTTTTCATTATTTTACGCTATTTCTAAATATTTAAAATACAAACTTTATAAGTAAACCAATCCACACAGAATCTCACGGGGGCTTTATTTGGATTAACATCCATTGCACCTTTGTCCCCGGGGCTGAGAGACACATCTTTCTGTTTATTTGTCTTTCTGGGTTTGCTGTTGAAAGTTGAACAGGCGGCCTGTTCCCGATAATGGTCACAAGCAGGTAAGAGACAGACAGAGCGGCTCTGACCCCGCGAGATGGGCAACAGGCTTCAGTTCAGGACAAATGCATCAATGAAATGTTCGCCGGCACCGAGAGACAACATCCAGAGAAAAGCACAGAAGGAAATCAATCAATCTAAAACGTTATAAATATTTCCCGTGCTTGATGTTTCTCTATTAAATCGCCAAACTTTCAGTGCCGGAGAAATAATTCCAGTTTAAATCGTTCAGTTCGAGAATGGCAGCGGAAAGAAACTCAAATGAATTGAAAACTGCCGAATCCCGGGATTGAATCCGGGACCATTATTAAATCTGTGGAGAGAAAAACAGAGTTAACGTTTCAGGTCGATGACCGTTCGTCTGACGTTAACTCTTTTTCTCTCTCTGCAGATGCTGCCTGTCCTGCTGAGTATTTCCAGCAGTTTCTGTTTTTATTTCAAATTTCCAGCATCCGCAGTATTTTGCTTTTGTACTTTTATAAATCTTCAAGTCGCTCCCCCCAACTGAGCTATTGCGGCTACGGAGCAAGCAACAGTGCGTCATCCTCTCGGAGGGAAAGGGAAGGGTTTGTGTCATGAACCCGCTGCGTTTACATCAAGCATCTAATTCACCTGCAGGCTGGAGGAGCAGAGGCAGCTGGAGGGAAAGAAGTGATAGGAGCAGAAGGAGAAGACATTGGAAACTGGCAGAATCTTGTGTCTGACTGTTGTTTCAAGTGATGCAGGGCAGCCCTGCGTGGATTTGCAGGTTTCCCAGGACCTGCATTGTTCGGTGCGTGCATTTTAGACATGGAAACATGTACATCAGGAGCTTGTGGTAATATTTCACCTCATTGTGTATTTCAAGTGGATGCCTACCCGCACTTGGTGCTGTGGTTGCTCGAACATGTCTTTTGTGATCTCACCTAAAATGTAATTTTGTACAAACAGTTTGCCTGGAGCGAAAGAGTTAAAAAGGGGACTTAGACTGAAATGGACCGGGTTGCTGCGGCGTGTGAAATATGGTGACGATCTATTGTTATTATCCGAGGCGACGCTGCAGGATCATTTAAAGATCACCCGCGGATCCACTGAAACTAGTCGAATGTGCAGCTTTGAGAGGGGCTTTCTGCAACGTCAGGGCAGGAAACGGGAGTGAGGGAGGGACACTGTCATCTGTGCTGTGTTTGAGTCTGTGCAGAAATATACTGAGAAAATATACGGGTTCGTTGAGATTTTTACTTGTATTGATATTTAACCACAAAATCAGTTCTTCCATTATTTTATATTCATTCAATTTTAATGGGGAAGGTTTTCTTAATGTTTCCGCCCGGTATCGAACCGCGGACTATTTCGTGCGCGAGGGGAATGTGACAGTCACTACACTGCAGAAACTCTACCGCCGTTGATTGTAGCAAGAGCATCACAGAAGTGAACTGTGGTTTACAAATGCAGGTCGGGATTAACTTTTGTATTCATACACTTTATTATCTGAATTTCACAAAACTCATTAAACTCTGTAAAAAGATGAACAATTGTTCTAAATGATGAATCGACTTTCTGTTTCAGACAGAAGGAAATCCGAACATGGTCACCGAGTGACAGGCAAAACTTTTTTAAGTGTTTTGTCTTTTGCTTGTGATGAATTGTCATCAGTTCTAATTTTACAGACGGTATTTGAGGAGTTGGTTAAAAATGTTCAGTGTTTATCACACCGGGAATCTGGTGCAGCCGTTGTTCAGTTTAACAGGGACCGACAATTGTCGCCGCTTTTACACAGGGGAAGAAACTCACCCCTGGAGGTTCACCTGGAGCAAGTTCCAAATCATTCATCCCGCCCTGGAGCGGAACCGGGGGCATTTCGGGTGTAAGGCGAGCGTGATAATTGGTACAGTCCCGAAACCTCTGCTCAGTTTGTCAGCCGCGAGTCAGAAGGATGTGTTAAGGGAGAAGGTGACCCGCTGACTCACCTCTCTCTGCACTGATTGAGATTGTGTCGCTTCTCCGTCAAACAACATCACTTCTGTCCCACACTAAAAGCTCTCAATTCTTCTCCTCCGCTCGCTTTCTATTCAAGTAATTGGACAATGAATCAGTAATAAGGTTCCCTCGGGCTTTTGCTGGTGGATTTACTGATAAACCGGGGAATTGAGAGGAAACTGGAGCACAGGCAGGGTCCTTGCGACAGACCAGTCCGGCTAGCCCAGTCGGTGGAGTGTCGGATACTTCATCCCCACGGCGGGGAGTTTGCGCTTAAAATTTTTGGGCTGATTTTAAAGCCGATTCCCAGCTCGGTCAATGAGTGTTTCATCAAAATGCGGTTCAACAAAATAAGAAAATCTCTCCTTCATTCCGGAATCTTGTCTCTCTCCAGCCGCCCGCTGCTAAAGATTGAACTGACTTTAATTTCACCTTGGCTCGGGGTCAGTGCGGCTCAGTGGGACTTCGGCCCGTCTCTCCCTTCACAACCCGTCAGGGCCGAGAAAACAACGGGGAATTTTACACACGTGTTGTGTTCTGTAACTTTTTATAAACACTTCAGTGTATTTCACTCTGTGTCCAAGACTGTGAGGTCTTCCCTGGTGTGTCAGCTTCCGGTGTTTATAAACACTTCAGATTTCCTGATAATGTTGTTGAATCACATTTTTTGAAAGAGTCATTGACCGAGAGGTGCCGGGGGATTTAGAGCTTGGGATCGCCTGTGAATCCAGCCCAATAATTTGAAACACAAACCGCCCCTGAGATTAAGAGTCTCAGGCTCTACCGACTGAGCTAGCCGGGCCGGTCTGACCCCGTGCACTGCTTGTGTTACAAACCATGAACCAGTTCCCCTCAATTCCCAGCTTTACCAGTAAATCGGCCAACAAAAGCCCGAGAGAACCTTATTACTGATACTTTATCCAATCACTTAATATGTGTTTTATGGTTAGCAACACTTCTGTCGCTGGAAACTGTTCTCCTTGTTTACTTTATTAAAACTCTTCATGACATTGAACACGTCGACAAAATCTCCCCTTATCTTCTCTGCTCTGGGGAGAACAACCTCTTCTTCTCCACTACTCCACGGAACTGAATCTCGCATCCGTCCTAAAGCGCAGTGCCCGAATTACACACAATACTCCAAAGGTTTGGTATAACTTCCTTCCTTTTGCCCTCTATGCCTCTGTTTATAAAGACCAGGATTCCGTTTGTTTTTCTAACACAGGACAAAATGCTGCGGATGCTGGAAGTTTGAAATAAAAACAGAATTTGCTGAAAAACTCAGCAGCTGTGAATGGTAGGTGAGTTGGAAATGAAGCGAATTGGCCTCAGAAATGCTGTATAAGGGTTTCATGCTGCAATGGGGAGCATTCTGGACTTTGAATCCAGCGATCTGTGTCTCGGTGGAACCAGGTTTCTTCTTGTCCCAGCTGGGGACAAATAAAATAAATTTTGATAGCAACTGTGTGATTGGCTGATCAGCAGCGGGAAAGTGTAGACGCTGAAGGTGTGGATGAGAAATGGCCGGGCCAAAATGGAATGGTGGAGTTAAAATTGTCCAGTTCTTCCAATATTGCTGCTGGACGGGGTTTGCAAGTAGCCTTGAGAGGGCAGTGATGTATTGCCATTGCAGTGCTGGTCCATGCCACAAACTCCGTTCCCGAGCCACCGACTTCATCCCAATCCCTGGTCACTGAGACTGAACCAGACAGTTTTGCAACCTTGGTATTTGACCCCGAGATGAGCTTCTGCCCAAGACGGTCTACTTCCACCTCCGTAACATCGCCCGACTCCGCCTCTGCCTCAGCTGATCTGCTGCTGAAACCCTCATCCTTGCCTTTGTCACCTCCAGACTTGACGATTCTAATGTACTCCTGGAAGGCCTCCCATCTCCCTCCCTCCATAAACTTCAGCTCATCCAATCCTCTGCTGCCCGTATCCTAACTCGCACCATGTCCCGTTCACCCATCACCCCGGGTCTCACTCACCTACATTGGCTCCCTTCAGGCGACAGTTCAGTTTTCAAATTCTCGTCCTTGTTTTCAAATCCCTCCATGGACTCGCCTCCCCCTATCTCTGGAACCTTCTCCAGCCCTACACCCTCTGAGATCTCTGCACTCCTCCAATTCTGGGCTCTTACACATCCCCGATTTTAATCCTTCCACCATCTGCCGTGGTGGGATTGTGAGCTCAGGTCTCCAGATCATCATGAAGTCTGCGGCTGAGGAACAGTTGGTGGCGGGACCAGCACTGCAATGGCGATTCATCGCTGCCCCCTATGGCAAACCTCTCCACCAGCAAGCACCGGACAATTTTCTCCCCACCATTACAATTTTCCTCTGGAATACTGGTCGATTAACAAACTCACTGTGCCGCCCTACCTCATAAATAATTGATTGAAGATTCGTTAATGAACAGCACAGTCTGAACCAGGATCTGTTAGAACAGAACAATGTCAAATCAGGCACAGAAAGCGAAATAAAGAGAGGGAACTAAAGGTTGGATTCAGAGAGAGAGAAAAAAAAATAGAAGAATGTAAAAACATTTTAATTATATAAAAAATATTCAACAACAATTTATATCTGAAGGAATGAGATTCCACACTAATAAAATATATTTTCAGTGCCAGAGAGGTTATTTGGCAGTAATTAAGACTGTTAAAAAGGGGACTTAGACTGAACTGGTCGGAGTTGCGGTGGTGTGTGAAATATGGTGACGACCTATCATTATTAGCAGAGGCGACGCTGCAGGATCCTTTAAAGGTCTCCCGCGGATCCACTGAAACCAGTCGAATGTGCAGCTTTGAGAGGGGCTTTCTGCACCATCAGGGCAGGAAACGGGAGTGAGGGAGGGACACTCTCGGTATCTGTGCTGAGTTTGTGACTGTGAAGAGTGGTGTGGGCTCAGATAATATACGGGCTCTATGAAATATTTTATTTTATTGATATTTCATTACAATATGAATTCTTCCATTTTCATATTTATTCAATTTTAATGGGGAAGGTTTACATTCCAGTTTTGAACCGGGCACCATTCATCGAACATAATGCTTGCACCCGGGATTGAATCGGGGAGTTTGCACTTGTGAGGTGAACGTGATAACCACTACAATATGGAAACCTCTGTTTAGCTAAATATCCAGAAAGAACTGTTCATCGAGAAGGTGAAATGCTGGATCCCAGATTCTGGATTCATTACCTTTCAGTAACATTTCTCTGACCGAAACTGCACAAGTCAAAAATGTTCCTTTCAAAGTCATTAAACTCTCGAATTTCCACGTCGCCCCCGAATCTTCTGAATTAGATGCCTTCAGTTTTTCCAGTCAATCAATGTCCCTTTGCAACTCCCTGTTCCCATCCACACTAATTACTGTGCCACTATTGATCAGTGATAATAGACAGTCAAAGTGATCAGGCCATGCGAGCTCAGTCGGTAGCAGGCTCCTGGGTTCGTGCCCACGTTGGTTGAAGGTTTTTGTTAAACTTTTTGTTTGTTGCTCTAACTGTAAAGCCTCATGAATTAACCGATAATTTTCTTTGTCACAATGAAAGAAATACTAACTGAGGGAGAGTCGACAGTTCAATGATTTGTACTGTTACCCATATCTCATTTTATACACTGTACTTTAGGAGTCTGGTTTAAAATGGTCATTGCTGATGACACCAGGAATCTGGGGAACTTTGTTCAAATTGAACAGGACCGGTTATTTCTACCATGCGCACAAAATAGAAACAGTTCTGAACTTAAAATCCCATGGTGCTGACATTCAGATTAAACGCAGTCAGCGTTGAAATAAAGTGAAAGAATTTTACAGTGAAAAGATTTGTCAGTAAGTATTTGTGTCTTTAATTAAAGTTTGTGGCTTCTGATTCCCGTTCATGTCTCTTCCTCCTCTGTTGAATAAGAAACAAGGGATTTGACATTTGACTGCACTGCGCCTGATATCTGTGAGCTCATCCTTTATATTGAGCGGTGTTTCGCTCTTTGATCGGCGTCAGCTTTAGCTCAGCGGTTACTTCGCAGCACCAACTTAATTCTAAGTTCAAGCCCTGTTTCACCGCGGGTGCTGCCTGGCGTTTTTTTTGACATTTTCAATCCCCTTATTTTACACCGAAACAAATTGCAGCCGTGATTTTAATTTAGCAGAGTGATATTTTTCGAGGGCACCTTTACATGATTCAATAAGCTATACTGATCCGTAAGTGTGACGGGTTCGATTCCCGGTTAGTGGAAGTAACTTTGACATCACCGGTTTTAATTAATTAAAGCGAAGACATTTGAGTAAATAAATAACATGCAACTAATGTGAAAAAATAAGAAATGTTTTAATCACCATTAATTAACCGACAGCCTTCTTTAGCAGAAAGAAAAATATTATAATATGGTGACTGAGTGTCAGTCGAAGCTTCAGTCATTTATTTTGCTCTTTGCATGTGCTGAACTGTTAACCCATATCTCATTTTACACATTGTAATTTAGGAGAATAGTTTAAAATGTTCATTGCTTGTGAGAGCAGGGATTTGGGAAACTCTTGTTAAATTAAACAGGACCGTTTTTTTCACAGAAAAAATATTTTCTGACATAGTTTTTTCAGACCAAACACTGACCGATCTTTCTTAGACCCAAAGTGAATGATCTGACACGTGCCCACATTGAATTGCATTAATCACAGTTCAGGGGAGATTTAATAGGGTTGTTCAAAATTATGGGGGAAACAGTATCCACTGGCAGGAGGGTCAGCGGGGCTATGGGGGAAGAGCAGCGGAGTGGGACAATTGGATAGCTCTTTCAAAGATGTTACATCCATTGTTCATTTTAATCTGCGATTAATGGCCCAGAACTTGGTGTCGGGGGCTTGCCGCGCGTGCAAGCCCCCGATGTGCGCTCACCCTGCGCGCCGACATCTGAAACCTGGACCGCAGTGGATTTCCTGTCAGTGGCCAGGTTCTGATGTCGGCGCGCTGTGCTAACCTGATCCAGTGGCGTAGTTAGTGCGATGTGCCGGCTGGGATCAGGTGAGGACTGTTCAGCCAATCAGGGGAGGGGAAACTTCATTCATAAGTTTGAGAGTAAGAACTGTCAAACTCATGAGAAGTACTGCACTCCAAAACACTACTTAAACTTTAAGTAACATTTTAAAAAACATCCCAATCATTAAATTAAGTATAAATAAGTTAAAAAAAATAATTTAAACAATATTTTTTTTTGGAAAAAAATAAATTTTTAATAAAAAGGTTCTAAAACTAAACTTACCTTATTGTAGATTGTTTAAAATAATAAACCTGTGGGGAAAAAAATTCTAAATTACACTGAAACACCACTTACCTGTAAAAATAAATACTTACGTGTGCTTTTTACAAGCGTAAAGACCGGAGGCCTTTACACATGCGCAAATCCCCCAAAACAGAGGAAATCCAAGACGCACGCGCTGCCCCCTACAGCGCACGCGCTAGCCTCTTCACCTCTTGGGTTAGAGGAGAGGAAATGCCGGTTTTCAGCGCATGCGCTGTGCATACTGAAAACCGGCATTTCCTCCGGCCAGACGCGTGAGTACCCCTTCTGTACTCACGCGTTTGGGGAGGAATTTCTGCCCCAATAGATTTTTGTTAACCAAAGGTAATAAGGGATGATTCAAGTCAGTGAGACTCTTTATAATTGTTTCAATCATCATTAATCAACCCACAACATTGTGTTGCTCACTACAGGAATTGCTAACAAGTTTACTGGGTGTCAGACAAACTGTAATAACTTAATATAGAATCATAGAATCAGACAGCACAGAAGGAGGCCATTCGGCCCATAGTGCCTGTGCCGGCTCTTTGAAAGAGCGATCCAATTATTCCCGCTGCCCTGCTCTTTTCCCAAAGCCCTGCAAGTGTTTCTTATTCAATTTATTTCCCATTTGAAAGTTAACATTGATTCTGCTTCCACCACCATGTCAGGCAGAAAAATATTGATATTAATGTTATCCAAGTCCCATTTCACACAGTGATTTCCATGCTTTGCATGTCATGAACTTTTATCACTTTTGATTTTACACACTCTATTTTAGGAGTTTGCTTAAAAATGTTCAGTGCTTGTGACATCAGCGATTGTTAGATTTAAATATTTGCAGCCACTATCCTTGGAAATCTCTGCCCCAAAGTGCTGTGGATGCTCATTCGTTGAGTATATTCAAGGCTGAGGTCGATTGATTTTTGGGCTGTAGTGGGATCAAGGGATATGGGGATAGGCAGGAAAGTGGAGTTAAGGTCGATGATCAGCCATTATCTGATTGAATGGCGGAGCAGGCTCGGGAGCCATAGGGCCTACTCCTGCTTCTAATTCTTTCGTTTTTATGTTCTTATGTCCTTTCACAGGAGCCCAAACACGCCCCATGACCTGCATGAGGAGCAAGTTCCAACAAAATGTTTCTGCGCACCTGATAGCTCCTACACTGCGGAAACGTCTCCACTTTCAGTACCAGGACAGATGGGAATGTTCAGCGAGCAGGTGAACCGCTGAATCCCACTTTTGAGGGATGTCCCAAAGCGCTTCACAGTGGCGTCAAAAGAAATGAGTTGCACTTAGTAATTAAATATGCACAATGTCAGAAGTGGAATTTGAACACACGCCTACCAGAAGAGACTGCGACCTAAACGCAGACGCCTTAGACCGCTCCTCAATGCTAGAAAACTCGCTCGCAAGTTCTCACTTCCGCATTTAAAATGTTTCAGTCCGGGTGCTTGTTTAATGCTGCTCGAAGGCTCAGTGATCCGGTTATCATCTCCCCCGGGGTTTTCCTGAGCCTGTGTTCGGTGTATGGGGAGGTTTGGCCCGGGTCACTGGGATGGACAATAACAATCTGAGCTCTGGAGCTGGGGAAGAGCGAATAATTAACGGGTTTGTTTCCGCGTCTGAAATGCGGCTTAGATCTGTTGGTGTTAACCGAGGCCGGGGCTGCGAGATATTGCATTTTGTTCACGTTTAATCAGAGGAATATCCGCAGTCAGGAGCTGAAAAGGACCAAGAGCTGAAAAAACACAAGAAAAAAGAGAAGAAATGTCAGCAATTGTGATAAACGCTTTAATGTGTTTTCTGGTAGTTTAGTGGTTTAATTGTTTTGATCACCATTCATTAACCGATAGCGTTGTTTTTGCAGAATGAAAGAAATGCTCACACTGAGGGACAGTCGAACCTTCAATAACTAAACTTTAATAATTTGTGAAACTTTATTCATTGATGAAGTTTCATCACCTATCTGATTTTACACACTGTGTATTAATTAATTTCACATAAATAATACTCTCGAGCATAATGCTTCCGTTCGGGTTCGAACCGGGGATCTTTCGCGTGTTAGGCAAATGTGATAACTGCTAACCTATGGAAACAACTGATACCCAACTCCTCAAGAAAGATCTGTTCAGCGAGAAGGTGAAATGGTGAATCCCAGATCCTGGGTTAATTTCCCATCACTAACATTTCTCTGAACAAAACTGCACAAGTCAAAAATGTTCCTTTCAAACTCATTAACGTCCCTAAATTCCTTCTCCCGAATCTTTTGAATCAGATGCCTTTGATTTTACCCACTCAATCTATGTCCCTTTGCAATTTCCTGCTCCCATCCGCACTACTTACTCTGCCACTATCTTAGTTTGGTAACCTTGGTAAAATATGCATATAGAAGACTTTTGGATTACCTTTTATGTTAGTTGTCATTCTATTCTCATACCCTGTCTTTTCCCTCTTATTTTCCTTTCCACTTCTCCTCTGAACTTTCTATATTTAGCCTGAGTCTCAGATATATTAGGGGAGTTGAAGCCCCCATTATCACTACTCTATAGTTCATCGTCATAGAGTCATAACGGCACAGAAGGAGGCCATTCGGTCCATCAATTCTGTTCCGGCTCTCTGTTTAGCAATCCATTCAGTCCCATTCCCCCACTCTATCCCCGTACCCCGGTACATTTATTTCTCTCAAGTTCCTATCCAGTCTCCCCTTGAAAACATTGAGTGTCTCCATTTCCACCAGTTCCGTCGGCAGCGAATGCCAGGTCCTCACCACTCACTGTATAAAAAAAGTTTACCGAACGTCCCCCCTGTATCTCTTGCCCAATACCTTAAATCTGTGTCCCCGAGTCCATTAACATGAACTAGTGGGAACAGCCTTTCCCCATCTAACCTATCCAAGCTCATTCTAATCTTGTACACCTCTATCAAATCACCCCATAACCGCCTTTGTCTTTAAATACTCCTGTGCAGCGCCTTGGGACGATTTACTACGTGAAAGGTGCTATATAAATACACGTTTTTGTTGTTATAATGAAAACAAATGCAGCTTCTCCAACCTGTCCTTGTAGCTAAGATCCCCCATCACCGTGACCATTCTGGTAAATCTCCTCTGCTCCCTCTCAAGGGCCTTCACATCTTTCCTAAAGTGTGGTGACCAGATCTGGATGCAGTACTCCAGTTGCAGCCTAACCAGTGCTTTATAAAGGTTCCACATAACTTCGCTACCTTTGTACACATTACCTCTATTTATGAAGCCCAAGATCCCATATGTTTTTTTTAACCACTCTCTCCATATGTCCTGCCACCTTCAAGGTCCAAAGCACATTTACCCCCAGGCTCCTCTGTCCCTGCACACTCTTAAAACTGTGTCATTAAGTGTATATTGCCTCTCACTGTTCCTTCTGACAAAATACATCACCTCACACTTCTCTGTATTAAATTCCATCTGCCACTTGTCTGCCCATTCAGCTAGGCTTTCTATTTCCTGCTGCAGTCAATTGGTATCATCCTCACTGTTTGCTATACACCCACGTTTGGTGTCATCGGCAAATTTATAAATTCTACTCTTTATTCCAATATCCAGGTCATTTATAAATATCACAAAAGTAATGGCCCCAGCACTGACCCTTGGTGAACCTCCTCCAGTGTGAAAAAACAGCTATTTACCACAACTTGCTGGTTTCTGTCCTTAAGCCAGTTCCTTATCCAAGCTGCCACTGACTACCTATTCTACGAGCATCAATTTTGTTAACCAGCCTTCTATGTGGTACTTTGTCAAACGCTTTCCTAAAATCCCGGTGGACAACATCCATTGCATTCCCTTCTGTGCAGTCTTCAGGGAACATCCCCATTTCTGTCCTTATTTTGGATGGATATGAGTTGAAGATGGTTGGGCCTAGCAAACTGCCTTTCTTTCTTTTTTAAGAGTTTATGGGATCTGGCCATCGCTGGCAAGGCCAGCATTTATTGCCCATCACTAGTTGCCCTTGAGAAGATGGTGGTGAGCCGCATTCTTGAACCACTGCAGTCCATATGGTGATGGTGCTCCCACAGTGCTGTTCGGCAGGGAGTTCCAGGTTTTTGATCCAGTAACGATGAAAGATCGACGATATTCTTCTACGTTAGGAAGGTTTGTGACTTGGAGGGGAACTTGGAAGTGGTGGTGTTCTCATGTGCCTGCTGCCCTTGTCATTCTAGGTGGAAGAGATCGCGGGTTTGGGAGGTGCTGCCGAAGAAGCATTTGCGAGTTGCGGAAGTATATCTTGTAGATGGTACACACTGCAGCCACGGTACACCAGTGGTGGTGGGAGTGAATGTTTAAGGTGGTGGATGGGGTACCAATCAAGCGGGCTGCTTTGTCCTGGGTGGTGTCGAGCATCTTGAGTGCTGTTGGAGCTGCACTCATCCAAGCAATTGGAGATTATTCCATCACATTCCTTACTTGCACCTTGTACATGATGGAAAGGCTTTGAGCAGTCAGGAGGTGATAAACTCGCCACAGAATACCCAGCCTCTGACCAGCTCTTGTTCCCACAGTATTTATGTGGCTGGTCCAGTTACGTTTCTGGTTAATGGGGACACCAGGATGTTGATAGCGGAGGATTCGGCAATGGTAATGCCATTAAATGTCAAGGGGAGGAGGTTAGACTCTCGATTCTTGGAGATAGTCATTGCCTGGCACTGCTGTGGTGTGAATGTTACCTGCCACTTATCAGCCCAAGCGTGAACGTTGTCCAGGTCGTGTTGCATGCCGGCATGGACGACTTCATTATCTGAGGGGTTGCGAATGGCGCTGAACACTGTGCAGTCATCAGGAAACATCCCCATTTCTGACCTTATGTTGGAGGGAAGGTCATTGATGAAGCAGCTGAAGATGGCTGGGCCTAGGAAACGGCCCTGAGGAACTCCTACAGGAATGTTCCGGAGCTGTGATGATTGACCTTCAACCACCACAACCATCTTCTTTTGTGCTAGGTCTAACTTCAGCCAGTAGAGCGTTTTCCCCCTAATTCCCATTGACTTCAGTTTTACTAGGGCTCCTTGATGTCAGACTCGGTCAAATGCTGCCTTGATGTCAAGGGCAGTCAGTCTCACCTCAGCTCTGGAATCCAGCTCCTTTGTTCATGTTTGGACCCAGGCTGTAATGAGATCTGGAGCCGAGTGTTCCTGGCGGAACCCAAACTGGGCATCAGTGAGAATATTATTGGTGAGTAAGTGCCGCTTGATAGCACTGTCGATGACACCTTCCTTCATGTTCTTGATGATTGAGAATAGACTGAAGGGGCGGTAAAAGGCCGGGTTGGATTTCTCCTACATTTTGTGGGCAGTTTTCCACATTGTGGGATACATGCCAGTGTTGTAGCTGCACTGGAACAGCTTGGCCAGATGGGCGGCTAGTTCTGGAGCACAAGTCTTCAGCACTATAGCCGGGATGTTGTCCGGGCCCATATGCTTTGCTGTATCCAGTGCGCTCAGCCGTTTCTTGATATCACGTGGCGTGAATTGAATTGGCTGAAGACTGGCTTCTGTGATGGTGCGGATCTCGGGAGTAGGCCGATATGAATCAACCACTCGGCACTTCTGGCTGAAGTTGTTTGCAAATGCTTCAACCTTGTCTTTTGCACTCACGTGCTGGGCTTCACCATCATTGAGGATGGGGATATTCTTGGAGCCTCCTCCTCCCATTAGTTGTTTAATGGTCCACCAACATTCACGACTGGGTGTGGCAGGACTGCAGAGTTTTGATCTGATCTGTTGATTATGGGATCGCTTAGCCCAGTCTATTGCATGCTGCGTCTGGTATTAAGTCCTGTTTTGCAGCTTCCCCAGGTTGGCACTTCATTCTTAGGTACGCCTGGTGCTGCTCCTGGCATGCTCTTCTACACTCGTTGTTGAATCAGGGTTGGTCCCCTGGCTTGGTGGTAATTGCAGAATGAGTGATATGCCTAGCCATGTGATTACAGATGGTGGTGGAATACAATTCTGTTGCTTCTGATGGCCCACTGCGACTCCTGGATGCTCAGTTTTGAGCTGCTAGTCTGTTCTGAACCTATACCATTTAGCACAGTGGTAGTGCCACACAACACAAAGGTGGCTGTTCTCAGTGTGAAGAGCGGACTTCGTATCTATAGTGTTTTTGCGGTGGTCACTGCATCTGCGACAGGTAGATTGGAGAGGAAGAGGTCAAGGAGGTTTTTCCCTCACCATCTCTCACAGCCCCAGACTGGCAGTTATGTCCTTCAGGGCTCGGCCAGCTCGGTCAGTAGTGGTGCTGCTGAGCCACTCTTGGTGTTGGACATTGAAGTCCTCCACCCAGAGTACATTCTGTGCCCTTGCACTCTCAGTTCTTCCTCCAAGTGGTGTTCATATATTTTGGCCAGAAAAGGCAGCAAACCTGAGGATTAGGAGCAGTTTAGTATTTAGCAAAGGAGGAGAAAAGGATTAATTAATAGGGGGAATATAGATTATGAGAGTAAGCTTGCAGGGAACATAAAAACTGACTGCAAAAGCTTCTATAGATATGTGAAGAGTAAAAGATTGGTGAAGTCATGCATAGGTCCCTTGCACTCAGAATCAGGGGAATGTATAATGGGGAACAAGGAAATGGCTGACCAATTAAATACATACTTTTGTTCTGTCTTCACAAAGGAGAACACAAGTACCCTCCCAGAGATGTCGGGCAACATAGGGTGTAATGAGAGGGAGGAATTGACTGAAATCAGTATTTGTAGCGAAATGGTATTAGCAAAATTGATGGGATTGAAGGCCAATAAATCCCCAGGGCCTGATAATCTACATCCTAGTATATTTAAGGAAGTGGCCCTAGAAATAGTAGAAGCATTGCTGGTCATCTTCCAAAATTCTATGGACTCTGGAACAGTTCCCATGGATTGGAGGATAGCTAATGTAACCCCACTATTTAAAAAGGGTGGTAGAGGGAAAACAGGGAATTATGGAATGGTACACCTGACATCGGTAGTGGGGAAAATAATAGAGTCAATTATAAAAGATGTAATAGCAGAGCACTTGGAAAACAGTGACAAAGTCAACGTCGATTTACAAAAGGTAAATCATGCTTGACTAATCCAATGGAATTTTTTGAGGATGTAACTGGTAGAATAGATAAGGGAGAACCAGAGGATGTTGTGTATTTGGACTTTCAGAAGGCTTTTGGTAAGGTCCCACATAAGAGATTAGCGTGTAAATTTAAAGCACCTGGGATTGGGGGTAATGTACTGACTTGGATAGATAACTGGTTGGCAGACAGGAAGCAAAGAGTTGGAATAAACGGGTGTTTTTCTGAGTGGCAGGCAGTGACTAGTGGGGTACCGCAGGGATCGGTGCTAGGACCCCAGCTATTCACAAGATATATAAATGATCTAGACAAGGGAACTAGATGTAATATCTCCAAGTTTGCAGACGACACAAAGCTAGGTGAGTGTCTCTGCTGTGTGGAGGATGCAGAGAAACTCCAGTATGATTTAGACAGGTTAGGTGATTTGGCAGATGCATGACAATTGCAGTATATTGTGGATAAATGGGAGGTTATCCACTTCGGTGGCAAAAACAGGAAGACAGATTATTATCAGAACGGCAATAGATTGGGAGAAGGGGAAGTGCAAGGAGACATGGGTGTCCTTGTGCACCAGTCGCTGAAGGTAAGCATGCAGGTGCAGCAGGCGGTTAAGAAGGCAAATGGTAATTTGGCCTTCATAGCGAGAGGATTTGAGTACAGGAGCAAGGATGTGTTGCTGCAGTTGTTCGGGGCCTTGGTGAGACCACAACTTGACTATTGTGTGCCGTTTTGGTCACCTTATCTGAGGAAGGATGTTCTTGCCATGTAGAGAATGCAGCGAAGATTCACCAGATTGATACCTGGGATGGCAGGAATGACGTATGAGGAGAGATTCGATCGATTAGGCATATATTCGCTAGTGTTTGAATGAATGAGAGGGGATCTCATTGAAACTTATAAAATTCTAACAGGACTAGCCAGACTAGATGCAGGTAGGATGTTCCCGATGGCGGGGGAGTCCAGAACCAGGGGTCACAACCTATGGATAAGGGCTAAGCCACTTACGACTGAGATGAGGAGGAATTTCTTCACCCAGAGAGTGTTGAACCTGTGGAATTTTCTGCCACACAGGGAAGTTGAGGCCAATTCATTAAATATATTCAAGAAGGAGTTGGATATATTTCTTGAGGCTAAAGGGATCAAGTGATATGGGGATAAAGCAGGGACAGGGTACTGAATTTGGATGATCAGCCATGATCTCATTATGTGAGAAGTCACACAACACCAGGTTATTGCCCAACAGCTTTATTTGAAATCACAAGCTTTCGGAGCGCTGCTCCTTCGTCAGGTGAAGTGGAGAAATGCATAAAGGCACAGCTTACACCATTCACACCTTTGATTGCTGTGATTATCTCTCTGCCGAGGTGTGATAAATGGCAGTTGGAAAGATTACCTGTAAACATCTGACATTATTCTGTGACTATATAAGCTGTGTCTTTATGCATTTCTCCACTTCACCTGACGAAGGAGCAGCGCTCCGAAAGATTGTGATTTCAAATAAAGCTGTTGGTCTATAACCTGGTGTTGTGTGACTTCTTACATTTGTCCACCCCGTCCAACTCCGGCATCTCCACACCAAGATCTCATTAAATGGCGGAGCGGGCTCGAGGGGCCGAATGGCCGACTCCTGCTCCTATCTTCTATGTATCTATGTTCAACATGGAGGAGTACTGATTCTTCAGCTGAGGGAGGGCGGTAGGTGGTAATCAGCAGGAGGTTTCCTTGCCCATGCAAACCGCTCCTGATTTTGAACACCTCTATCAAATCTCATCGAATACATCTCTACTCTGAGGAGAACAACGAAAACGTCTCAATCCATACACCTAACTGAAGTCTCTCATCCCCCGAAACAAGCTTGTAAATCTTTTCTGCCTTCACATCCTTCCTAAAATGTTGTGCCCAGAATCCTCCAGCTGAGGCCTAACCAATGATGTATAAAGGCTCAGTATTACTTCCTTGCTTTTGTACTCTGTGGCTCTATTAATAAAGCCAAGGATCTCGTGTGCTTTTTAACAGCATTCTCAACTTGTCCCGCCACCTTCAGAGATAGATAAATACACCCCAGGTCTCTCTGTTCCTGTATCCGATTTAAAATTGTATCATTTAGTTTATATTGCCTCAGTTCAATCATCCCACCAAAATGGATCACTTCACACTTCTCTGTGTTACATCTGCTGTGTCTCTGCCCATTTCACAACTCTGTAGATGTCCTCATGAAGTCTGTTACTTTCCGTCTCATTATTTACTATAGTTCTAAGTTTCCTGTCATCTGCAGACTTTGATATTATGCCCAGTATACCCAAGTCCAGGTAATTAATGTATATGAGAAAGAGCATTGGACCTAATACCGATCCCTGGGGAACAGCGCTGTATACTTCCCTCCAGTCTGAAAAATAACCGTTCACCACTATTTACAACTGACACACGTGCACAGCATCGCACTCATTCTATAAACACCCATTTTACATATAAACACCACACACATATACATAACAACAACAACTTGCATTTATGTAGCACCTTTAAAGTAGTATAACGTCCCAAGGCGCTTCACAGGAGCGATTATCAGACAGAATTTGACACCGAGCCACATAAGGAGATATTAGGACAGGTGACCGAAAGCTTGATCAAAGTGGTAGATTTTAAGGAGCGTCTTAAAGGAGGAAAGAGAGGCGGAGATGTTTCGGAGGGAATTCCAGCGCTTCGGGCCTCGGCTCACACACACAGTTTATATTTTTACACAGCCTTGTTTGCAATTCCGAATATTGTTTCCCGCCGCAAGTTTAATTGTTTTTCAGAAGCTGCTCGACCAGTTGTGTATTTTGGGCAGTTTCCCAGTTTATTTCCCTGTGATGTGATGATTGTGGGGGCTCGGTGTGTGTAATTGGATTTGCTGCAGTCCGCCGGCTGCAGGTGATGAAAGCGGGCGTGAGACGGTGAGTGACAGGTGAGCGCTGCTTCTGATGCTGTCTGACACCCGGGGGACTCGAGTGGGCGGGGATTTTAAAGCCCGTTCATTACTCCAAGGCAGGAGAAATGAAACAGTGTTTGTGAAACGTGTATATATACAAACATCGCTGTTTGCACTGTGGAGCTCGGGGCGCAACGGTCCCGTGTCTGACTCCAGATTAGAAGGCTGCGTGTTCAAATCACGTCGAGGTCATCGTTTTTTTGGATAATCCCGGAGTTAATATTTTCTTTGCTGTTTCACAATAACCAGATCCTTGCTCTAAAGTCTGTCTCACTGTTTCCCCACTGTCAGGGAGAGAAGCACCTGATGCCCTCATGTATTTAATTTTGCTATTCACAAATACAGTTATTCGTTCAAAATCAACCGACAGGTGGCCACACATAGAATAAACAGAGCCAGAGAGACAGACAGAATCGGGAAACACCGGGAAATAGGCAAGAGATATTGACAAGCAGATGTTTCCGAGACCAAAACCTGTCATCATTGATGAAGAACTGGAGCCTGTCCCGAAAACTATCAACACAGAGCAGGATATACTGGGGTTTATAAAGATTGCTGCTATTGCCAGCCCACCTGTCCTCTCTCGGCACTTGGTTCCACCCATAGCCCTGAATAAAGAAGGTAATGACCTGGGGAGTGGATTACCTGAAGAAACTGAAGATGAGAACTCTGCTTCTCAGATTGCTGGAAAGATGCCGTAGTTTTGTGTCTAAAAGTGCTTTGCGATCAGAACATTGCCTGAAGCCCTGTGGTTAATGAAAGGGCTTTTGATGCTTGATTTTCTTACACACCTTGGAATTCAGGAGAACCTGGTTCTTGGTCTGCAGAACAAGTTAAACCCCTGGAGCGGAGCCACCAGGCGCCTGGCTGCAATCAGCGACAAAGACGTTCAAAGTGATCAGACCCGGCGAGCTCAGTCGTCAGACTGTTAGACTCTTCATTTCAGTGTTCGTTAGTTCGAGCCCCACGTTGGGCGAAAGCATTTTGTTAAACTTTTATGTTGCTTTCACGGGAAAGCATCATTAATTAACCAATAATCTTCTTTTGCACAATGAAAGAATTGCTAACTGAGGTAGAGACGATCGTTCAATAATTTGTACCGTTGCCCATATCTCATTATACACACTGTACTTTAGGAGTCTGGTTTAAAAATGGTCATTGCTGATGACACCAGGAATCTGGGGAGCTTTGGTCAAATTTAACGAGACCGGTTATTTTTACCGTGCACAGAAAGTAGAATCAGTCTTGAACATAAAATCCCATTTTACTGAATTTCAGATTCAACGCGATCAGCTTTGAAATAAAGTGAAATAATTTTACAGTGAAAAGATTTGGAAGTAAGTGTTACTCGTATTTGTGCTTTTAATTAAAGTTTGTGGCGTCTGACTCCCTTTCACGTCTCTGAATAAGAAAGGAGGGGCTTGACGTTGACCAGACTTCACGGGCCCTGATACCTTTGAGCTCATTCTTTGTCTTACCGCGGGCGCTGCCTAGCGTTTGTATTGTCAGTTTCAATCCTCTGTTACATCGAAACACATTGTAACCGTGATTTTAATTTAGCAGTGTGAAATTTTTCTAGGACAACATTAAACGATTCATAACCGATTCCTTTCAACACTGCGACCCGGGTTCGATTCCCGGTTAGGGAACTAATTCTGTTATCACCGTTTTTAATTAATTAATGCGAAGTAATTTTATTAAATTAATTACATGCATCTAATGCGATAAAATAAGAATTGATTTAATTACCATTATTGAACCAATAACTTCCTTTTGCAGAATGAAATGCATTAAAATATGGTTACTGAGGGACAGTCGAAATACAGTGAATTATTTTGCTCTTGCATGTGCTGAACTTTTAACCCATATCTCATTTTACACATCATATTTTAGGAGAATGCTTTCAAATGTTCATTGCTTGTGAGAGCAGGGATCTGGGGCAACTTCTGTTAAATTAAACAGGACCGGCTATTTCACAGAAAAAAAAATATTCTCTGCCAATGTTTTCAGAGAATCAGTCTCATTCCTGGACACACAAATCTCCATCAAAGACGGACACCTCAGCACTTCACTCTACCGCAAGCCCACGGACAACCTCACGATGCTTCACTTCTCCAGCTTCCACCCTAACCATGTTAAAGAAGCCATCCCCTATGGACAAGCCCTGTGAATACACAGGATCTGCTCAGACGAGGAGGAACGCGATGGACACCTACAGACACTGAAAGACGCCCTTGTAAGAATGGGATATGACGCTCGACTCGTCGATCGACAGTTCCGACGGGCCACAGCGAAAAATCGCATAGACCTCCTCAGAAGACAAACACGGGACACAACCAACAGAGTACCCTTCGTCGTCCAGTACTTCCCCGGAGCAGAGAAACTACGCCATGTTCTTCGCAGCCTTCAACATGTCATCGATGACGATGAACCCCTCGCTAAGGCCATCCCCACGCCTCCACTTCTCGCTTTCAAACAGCCGCCTAACCTCAAACAGACCATCGTTCGCAGCAAATTACCCAGCTTTCAGGGGAACAGCGACCACGACACCACACAACCCTGCCACAGCAACCTCTGCAAGACATGCCAGATCATCAACACAGATACCATCATCATACGTGAGGACACCACCCACCAGGTACATGGTACATACTCATGTGACTCGGCCAACGTTGTCTACCTCATACGTTGCAGGAAAGGATGCCCCGGAGCATGGTACATCGGTGAGACCATGCAGACACTGCGACAACGGATGAACGGACACCGTGCAACAATCACCAGGCAGGAGTGTTCCCTCCCAGTCGGGGAACACTTCAGCAGTCAAGGACATTCAGCCTCCGATCTTCGGGTAAGCATTCTCCAAGGTGGCCTTCGAGACACACGACAACGCAAAATCGTTGAGCAGAAACTGATAGCCAAGTTCCGCACTCATGAGGACGGCCTCAACCGCGATCTTGGGTTCATGTCACGCTACATGTAACCCCACCTGATGCAGGGTCATCCAGACTCGAGTCGACATTGGCTTGTTCTCTCTACACAGATGCGGCCGGACCTGCTGTGATTTCCAGCCAAAAAAAGTGTTTTTTGTCTGTTTTTTTGTTTTTCATACAAACCCCAGCATCTGCAATATTTGACTCCTTGTGACCCAACCTCATTGTTCTTTGATGTAATGTTTCCCTGACTGACCTGTTTGGACACCATTCACACCTTTGACTGCTGTGATTATCTCTCTGCCGAGGTGCGATAAATGGCAGTTGGAAAGGTTACCTGTAAACATCTGACATGATTCTCTGACTATATAAACTGTGTCTTTATGCATTTCTCCACTTCACCTGAAGAAGGAGCAGCGCTCCGAAAGCTTGTGATTTCAAATAAAGCTGTTGGACTATAACCTGGTGTTGTGTGACTTCTTACATTTGTCCACCCCAGTCCAACTCCGGCATCTCCACACCAATGTTTTCAGATCATAGACTGACTGATCTTTCTAAGTGGATGACTGACATTTGCCCACATTGACCTCCATTAATCACATTTCAGGGGAGATTTAAGAGAGTTGTTCAAAATTATAGGGGCAACAGTTTCCACTGGCAGGAGTGTCAGCGGGGTTATGGGGGAAGAGATTTTTGTTAACCGAAGGCGTTAAGCGATAATTCAAGTCAGTCAGACCCTTTATAATTGTTTCAATCATCATTAATCAACCCACAACATTGTGTTGCTCACTGCAGGAATTAATAACAAGTTTACTGGGTGACAGACAAACTGCGATAACTTATTATAGAATCGTAGAATCAGACAGCACAGAAGGCGGCCATTCGGCCCACAGTGCCTGTGCCTCTTTGAAAGAGCGATCCAATTATTCCCACTGCCCTGCTCTTTTCCCAAAGCCCTGCAAGTGTTTCTTTTTCAATTTGCTTCCCCTTTGAAAGTTAATATTGAATCTGCTTCCACCACCACGTCAGGCAGAAAAATATTGACATTAATATTATCCGAGGCCCATTTCACACAGTAATTTCCATGCTTTGCATGTTATGAATTTTTTCCCTTCACATTTTACACACTTTATTTTAGCAGTTTGCTTTGCAAACCATGAACCAGGTTCTCCTGAATTCCAAGGTGTGTAAGGAAATCTAGCTCACCTGTCAGTCACTGTCTCTGGCCCGCTTTCACCACCTGCTGCCGGCGGACTGCAGCAAATCCAGTTACAGGCACCGAGCCCCCACAATCATCACATCACAGGGAAATAAACTGGGAAACTGCTCCAAATACACAACAGGTCGAGCAGCTTCTGAACAACAATTAAACTTGCGGCGTATGGACAATATTCAAAACTGTGAACCAGGCCTTGTAAAAATAAAAACAGTGTCATAGAATCATAGATTCAACATTAACTTTCAAAAGGGAAATGTAGTTGAAAAAGAAACACTTGCAGGGCTATGGGGAAAGAGCACGGCAGTGGGACTCATTGAATAGTTCTTTCAGAGAGCTGGCACAGGCACGATGGGGTTTAATGGGATCCTTCTGTGCTGTCTGATTCTACAAAAATGTTACTAAAGTTTGACTCTCACCTGGAAAACATGTTAGCATTCCCTTCAGTGTGTAACAAAAAGCAGTGGGTCGATTAAGAGAATTATTAAGTGTCTCACAGACTTGAATTATTTTATTAAACAGTTTTGTAAGAACCAATGGGTCGCGGCAATGAGAGCGCCGAATCCTAACCACTAGACCACCAGGGAACACTTGTACAAACTGCAATATCTCGCAGATCCTTGCTCGCTTACTACCAGCAGATAAAACCGTATTTTAGTTTTGGTCACCTTACCTTTTGAAGGATATACTTGCCTTAGATGGGGTGTGAGAAGGTTCACTAGACTGATTCCTGCAATGAGAGGGCTGTCCTATGAGGAGCGAATGAGTAGATTGGGCCTATACTCCCTGGAGTTTAGAAGAACGAGAGGTGATCTCAGTGAATCAGACAATCATACAGCTACTTATGCAACTCCCTTTTGAAAACCACGATTGAATCTGCCTCCAGCACCCTTTCAGGCAGTGCATTCCAGATCCTACGATCGATAACCGTAAACCAAGTCTGACAGGGGCACAGTAATTAGTGAGGATAGGAGCAGAAAATTGCAAAGGGACATTGATTGAGTGGGAAAACTGGAGGCATCTGATTCAGAAGATTCGGGGGCGATCTGGAAATTCCAGAGTTTAATGACTTTGAAAGGAACATTTTTGACTTGTGCAGTTTCGGTCAGAGAAATGTTAGTGAAAGGAAATAAATCCAGACTCTGGAATTCAGCATTTCACCTTCTCGCTGAACAGTTCTTTCTGGATGTTTAGCTAAGCAGAGGTTGCCGTAGTGTAGCGGTTTATCATGTTCACCTCACAGGCGAAAAGTCTCCGGCTCGATCCTGGGGGGAAACTTTATGTTCTAGAAATGGTGCCTGGTTCAAACTGAAAATAAACCTTTCCTATTGCAATTTAATAAATATGAACAATGGAAGAAAACATATTGTAATTAAATATGAATAAAATAAAATATTTCATAGAGGCTGTACATTATGTGATCCCGGACCATTCTTCACAGACTCAACCACAGCACAGATACCGACAGTGTCCCTCCCTCACTCCCGTTTCCTGCCCTGATGGTGCAGAAAGCCCCTCTCAAAGCTACACATTCGACTGGTTTCAGTGGATCCGCGGGAGATCTTTAAAGGAACCTGCAGCGTCATCTCGGATAATAACCATAGATCGTCACCATATTTCACACATCGCATCAACCCCGTCCATTTCAGTCGAAGTCGTCTTAATTTCCACCAAGCAACCTCCCTAGCACTGAAAATTAACTTATATAAGTGTGGAATCTCATTCCTTCAGATATAAATTTTTGTTGAAGATTTTTTATATTATAAAAATGTTTTTGCTTTTGTCTCTATCTTTTCTATCTCTTAATCCAACATTTATTTTCCTCTCTTTATTTCTCTTTCTGTGCCTGATTGGACATTGAATTCACTGTTCCCACTGACTCTTCCTGGTTCAGATTCTGCGCTGCTCATTAACGATTCTTCAATCAATTAATTATGGGGCTTGGCGGCACAGTGATTATGTTACTCGACCTGTAATCCAGAGGAAAGGTGGAATGGTGGGGAGAAAATTGTCCAGTGCTTGCTGCTGGAGAGGTTTGTCTTGAGGGGGCAGCGATGAATCGCCATTGCAGTGCTGGTCCCGCCACAAACTGTTCCTCAGCCGCAGACTTCATGATGATCTGGAGACCTGAGCTCACAATCCCACCACGGCAGATGGTGGAAGGATTAAAATCGGGGATGTGTAAGAGCCCAGAATTGGAGGAGTGCAGAGATCTCAGAGGGTGTAGGGCTGGAGAAGGTTACAGAGATAGGGGGAGGCGAGTCCATGGAGGGATTTGAAAACAAGGACGAGAATTTGAAAACTGAACTGTCGCCTGAAGGGAGCCAATGTAGGTGAGTGAGACCCGGGGTGATTGGTGAACGGGACATGGTGCGAGTTAGGATACGGGCAGCAGAGGATTGGATGAGCTGAAGTTTATGGAGGGAGTGTGATGAAATATTCCATTCATCACCCACTGTGACTGTGGTCGGTTTCAGTGTCATTTCCCTTCCCCCCAGTCCTCATTGTATTGTTTATTGGAATGTGCTGGAATGTGCTGTATGTAGGGCGCCACCCATACCTGGCCCCTTTTGTAAGCTAGCTCTGTCTGGCCTCAGTCTCCAGAAGGAAGATACCTCTCTCTCTTACATGTTACTTTCTAAGTTAATAAAAGCCTTGTTTTGTTTCGCTAACATCGAGTCTCGGAATTATTGAGGCACATCAATTTTATTAACTTATTTTTCAAAACTATGGATCAACTCCTGAAACCCGAACGTTTGGGTTTGGATGAACATGCTCCGGACGCATCAGCACGCTTCGGACACTGGTTTGAGTGTATGGAATTCTTCCTGGACAATTCTGCAGCCATCAAAGACGCTACGGGCGCTGCGAGGATGAGACTCGGAATTCTGCGGAATTGGGTAAGCCACTGGGTTTACCCCCTCATCCAAGATGCCGATACGTACCTGGCCACCTGCGACATCTTAAAGGCGCACTACCAGCAGCCTACGAATGAGGTGTATGCTAGGCATCTGCTCGCTACTCGCGCACAGCGACCTGGGGAATCGGTGGAGGAGTTCCAAAGCACCCTGAAAATGCTTGGGAAAGACTGCAAGTGCCGAGATGTAAAAGCCACAGTGTACACTGACGAGTTTGTTCACGATGCGTTTATCATAGGCCTCAGCTCCACTTACATCCGGCAAAGACTGCTGGAAAAAACGGGGTTGGACCTGAAACAGGCTGCGGACACCGCGCGATCCATGGATGTGGCCCAGAGAAACTCGCACGCCTACTCTTCAGCCCGCACCGTCCACGCCGCCACGTGTGCACCGAGGGCGCTGCCATCTGGGAAGGCATCTTCCCCGCCCGGCAGCCCGACACCGGCGGGGCCCCGCTCTCCCCCCAGAAGCCCTACGACAGCCGCGACGCGTCAGGGACCCAACTGCTACTTCTGCGGGCAGCCAAAACACACCAGAAACCTGTGCCCGGCGAAAGGCACCACCTGCTTTAAGTGCGGTAAGAAGGGGCACTTCGGGAAGGTGTGCAGAGGGAACCCCGCCGGAAAACCAACCGCCGGAAAACCCGCCACCGCCGCGTGTGCGCCGTGGGAGTGGCCATCTTGGACGCCATCTTGCCCGACCTCGTGGGGTCCGCCATCTTATGAGCAGACAGCGTGGACGCCATCTTGTATCGATCAGGGCCCTACAGTGGCATCGGTCACAGTGGACCAGACCAGGCCGATTGCGCTATCCAAATCAATGGTGGACTTCGAGGTAAACGGGTGCCGGGTTAAATGTTTAATTGACAGTGGAAGCACGGAGAGTTTTATCCACCCTGAACTGGCACATCAACTCTCCCTAAAGGTGGTCCCTGCTCAGGGTACCATCTCTATGGCTGATAAAACCCAGACAACCACCATTCTGGGTTACTGCACGGTACAATTGACGTTAACAGAACTGTATACGATAACTTTAATGTATTAATCATGAAGAACCTATGTGCGAGCGTGATCTTGGGCCTGGATTTCCAGTGCAACCACCAAAGCATCACGCTCAAGTACGGTGGGTCCCAGCCGCCCCTCACAGTGTGCGCTCTGGCTACCCTGAAGGTAAAGCCGCCTTCGCTATTCGCGAACCTTACCCCTAACTGCCGGCCAACAGCGACCAAAAGCAGGAGGTACAGCTGGGAGGACAGGCGGTTTATCGCGACCGAGGTAGACAGGCTCCTGAAAGAGCGCATTATTGAACGCAGCAACAGCCCGTGGCGTGCCCAAGTGGTAGTGGTAAGGGGTAGCAAGAAGAAATGGATGGTGATCGACTATAGTCAAACGATCAACAGGTACACCCAACTAGACGCCTACCCGCTACCCCGCATATCAGAAATGGTGAACCAAATCGCCCAATACCGGGTGTTCTCCTCCATCGACCACAAGTCAGTGTACCACCAGCTCCCTATCAGACCAGAGGACAACCCGTACACCGCCTTTGAGGCGAACGGACGCCTCTACCAATTCCTCAGAGTCCCCTTTGGGGTGACGAATGGGGTCTCGGTTTTTCAGAGGGAGATGGACCGCATGGTCGATGACCACCACTTGCAGGCAACCTTCCCCTACCTCGACAATGTCACCATCTGCGGCCACAATCAGCAGGATCACGACTCGAACCTCGAGAGTTTCCTGGAAACCGCACAAAAACTCAACCTCACCTACAACGAGGACAAGTGCGTTTTCAACACCACGCGCCTCTGCATACTAGGCAGCGTGGTGGAGAATGGGGAAATCGGACCAGACCCCGACCGATTGCGCCCCCTACGGGAGCTGCCCCTGCCCAACACTCCCAAAGCCCTGAAAAGGTGCCTGGGGTTATTTTCTTATTATTCCCAATGGGTCCCCAACTACTCCGACAAATCCCGCCCCCTCTTGAAAGCATCCTCTTTTCCGCTCTCTGCTGAGGCCCACGCCACCTTCAAAAGCATTAAGCAGGATATTGAGCGGGCCACGCTACAGGCAGTGGACGAGAACACTCCATTTCAAGTGGAAAGTGATGCGTCTGACTTCGCATTGGCGGCCACCCTCAACCAGGCGGGGCGGCCCATAGCTTTCTTCTCGAGGACCCTCCAAGGGCCCGAGATCAGACACGCCTCCGTGGAAAAGGAGGCCCAAGCCATCGTGGAGGCAGTGCGCCACTGGCGCCAGTACCTAGCCGGCAAACGCTTCACCCTACTTACTGACCAGCGGTCGGTAGCGTTTATGTTCAATAATAAACAGAGGGGGAAGATTAAATGATAAGATTCTTAGGTGGCGGATCGAGCTCTCCACCTTCAAGTACGACATCATTTACCGGCCAGGGGCCCTTACGAATCCCCTGACGCCCTCTCACGAGGGATGTGTGCCAGCGCCACCAGGGATCGGCTACAGACCCTCCACAACGACCTCTGCCACCCAGGGATCACGTGGCTGTTCCACTTCATAAAGTCCCGTAACTTACCCTACTCGATTGAGGAAGTTCGGTCTCTGACCAGGAACTGCCGCACTTGCGCTGAGTGCAAGCCTCGGTTCTACCGCCCAGATAGAGCCCACTTAATCAAAGCTACACGGCCCTTTGAGCGGCTCAGCTTAGATTTCAAGGGCCCCCTCCCGTCCGTCGACCGCAATGTTTACTTCCTGAACATTGTGGACGAATACTCCCGGTTCCCATTCGCCTTCCCCTGCCCAGACATGACCAGCGCCACGGTCATTAAATGCCTCAACAGCCTGTTCTGCCTGTTCGGTATGCCGAGCTACATCCATACGGATAGGGGGGCGTCCTTCATGAGTGAAGAGCTACGCCAGTACATGCTGTCCAAGGGGATCGCCATGAGCCGTACCACCAGCTACAACCCCCGGGGTAATGGCCAAGTGGAGTGAGAGAACGGGACAGTATGGAAAGCAGTCACTCTAGCTCTAAGGACCAAGGGCCTCCCTATCTCCCGCTGGCAGGAAGTCCTTTCGGATGTGCTCCATTCGATACGGTCGCTATTGTGTACGGCCACTAATGCCACGCCTCATGAATGAATGTTTGTCTTTCCCCGGAAATCCACCTGAGGTGTATCCATGCCATCATGGCTCTCCACCCCAGGTCCGGTACTCGTGCGAAGGCATGTGAGGGGCCACAAGACGGACCCTCTCGTGAAGCCAGTACACCTACTCCACGCCAACCCCCAATATGCATATGTCCGGCACGCCGACGGAAGGGAGGACACCGTGTCCATAAAAGACGTCGCCCCAGCCGGCATCGACAACAACCACGGCAATAGCAGCAACAACGATCACAGCAACTCTTACCCACCCACTACTCTTTCAGCACCCCCGGAAGAACATCGACCAACGGCACTCCCACCAACTACCCCTTCAACAACCCTGGCGGCACCCCCGGCAGAGACCCAGGAGGCTACCGGGGGCACCCAGCTGACACCCGCGGCACCACAACAGCCACGTCGGGCGCAGAGGACTATCAAACCCCCGAACAGACTAAATCTATAGAAGGGGTGAATGTGCTGAAATATTCCATTCATCACTGCCTGTGACTGTGGTCGGTTTCAGTGTCATTTCCCTTCCCCCCAGTCCTCATTGTATTGTTTATTGGAATGTGCTGTATGTAGGGCTCCACCCATACCTGGCCCCTTTTGTAAGCTAGCTCAGTCTGGCCTCAGTCTCCATAAGGATGATACCTCTCTCTCTTACGTGTTACTTTCTAAGTTAATAAAAGCCTTGTTTTGTTTCGCTAACATCGAGTCTCGGAATTATTGAGGCACATCAGGGAGGAAGATGGGAGGCCTTCCAGGAGTACATTAGAATCGTCAAGTCTGGAGGTGACAAAGGCAAGGATGAGGGTTCCAGCAGCAGATCAGCTGAGGCAGAGGTGGAGTCGGGCGATGTTACGGAGGTGGAAGTAGACTGTCTTGGGCAGAAGCTCATCTCGGGATCAAATACCAAGGTTGCAAGCTGTCTGGTTCAGTCTCAGTGGCCAGGGATTGGGATGAAGTCGGTGACTCAGGAACGGAGTTTGTGGCGGGGACCAGCACTGCAATGGCGATACATCACTGCCCTCTCAAGGCTACTTGTAAACCCCGTCCAGCAGCAATATTGGAAGAACTGGACAATCTTAACTCCACCATTCCATTTTGGGCCGGACTTTTCTCATCCTTACCTTCAGCATCTACACTTTCCCGCTGCTGAGCAGCCAATCACACAGCTGCCATCAAAATTACTTTTACAACAGCTGGGACAAGAGGGAACCAGGTTCCACCGAGATTTAAACTCGGATCGCTGGATTCAAAGTCCAGAGTGCTCACCATTACACCATGGAACCCTCAGACACTATTTCAAACCCAATTCGCTTTTTTTCAAACTCACCTGCCATTCAGAGCTGCTGAGTATTTTCAGCAAATTCTATTTTTTTTTCAAACTTCCAGCATCCGCAGCATCTTGTCTTGTGTTAGAAAAGCAAATGGAATCCTGGGCTTTATAAACAGAGGCATAGAGGGCAAAAGGAAGGAAGTTATACCAAACCTTTGGAGTATTGAGTGTAATTCGGGCACTGCGCTTTAGGACGGATGCGGGAGTTCAGTTCCGTGGAGTAGTGGAGAAGAAGAGGCTGTTCTCCTCAGAGCAGAGATGATAAGGGAAGATTTTGTCGACGTGTTCAATGTCATGAAGAGTTTTAATAAAGTAAAGGAGAACATTCTCCAGCGGCAGAAGTGTTGCTAACCAGAAAACACATATTAAGGTGATTGGATAAAGTATCAGTAATAAGGTTCTCTCGGGCTATTGTTGGCCGATTTACTGGTAAAGCTGGGAATTGAGGGGAAACTGGTTCATGGTTTGTAACACAAGCAGTGCGCGGGGTCAGACCGGCCCGGCTCGCTCAGTCGGTAGAGCCTGAGACTCTTAATCTCAGGAGCGGTTTGTGTTTCAAATTATTGGGCTGGTTTCACAGTCGATCCCCAGCTCTAAATCCCCCGGCACCCCTCGGTCAATGACTCTTTCAAAAAATGCGATTCAACAATATTATCAGGAAACCTGAAGTGTTTATAAACACCGGAAGCTGACACACCAGGGAAGACCTCACAGTCTTGGACACAGAGTGAAATACACTGAAGTGTTTATAAAAAGTTACAGAACACAACACGTTTGTAAAATTTCCCGTTGTTTTCTCGGCCCTGATGGGTTGTGAAGGGAGAGACGGGCCGAAGGCCCACTGAGCCGCACTGACCCCGAGCCAAGGTGAAATTAAAGTCAGTTCAATCTTTAGCAGCGGGCGGCTGGAGAGAGACAAGATTCCGGAATCAAGGAGAGATTTTCTTATTTTGTTGCATCGCATTTATATGAAACACTCATTGACCGAGCTGGGAATCACCTTTAAAATCAGCCCAAAAATGTAAAACGCAAACTCCCCGCCGTGGGGATGAAGTATCCGACACTCCACCGACTGGGCTAGCCGGACTGGTCTGTCGCAAGGACCCTGCCTGTGCTCAAGTTTCCTATCAATTACCCGGTTTTATCAGTAAATTCACCAGCAAATGCCCGAGGGAAACTTAATATTGATTCATTGTCCAATTACTTGAATAGAAAGCGAGCAGAGGAGAAGGATTGAGAGCTTTCAGTGTGGGACAGAAGTGATGTTGTTTGACGGAGAAGCGACACAATCTCAATCAGTGCAGAGAGGTGAGTCAGCGGGTCATCTTCTCCCTTAAAACATCCTTCTGACTCGCGGCTGACAAACTGAGCAGAGGTTTTGGGACTGTAGCAATTATCACGCTCGCCTTACACCCGAAATGCCCCGGTTCCGCTCCAGGACGGAATGAATGATATTGGATCTTGCTCCAGGTGAACCCCCAGGGGCGAATTTCTTTCCCTGTGTGGAAAATTGCCCAAGCATGTCCTGTCTACTAAAGCAGGACAAATCCGACCCGGCCAATTACCGTCCCATCAGTCTACTCTCAACCGTCAGCAAAGTGATGGAAGGTGTCGTCGAGAGTGCTATCAAGCAGCACTTACTCAGCAATAACCTACTAACTGACGCCCAGTTTGGGTTCCGCCAGGTTCACTCAGCTCCTGACCTCATTACAGCCTTGGTCCAAACATGGACAAAAGAGCTGAACTCAAGTGGTGAGGTGAGAGTGAATGCCCTTGACATCAAGGCAGCATTTGATCGAGTGTGGCATCAAGGAGCCCTAGCAAAACTGAAGTTAATGGGAATCAAGGGGAAAACTCTCCATTGGTTGGAATCATACCTAGCACAAAGGAAGTTGGCCGTGGTTGTTGGAGCTCATTCATCTCAATCACATGACATCACTGCAGGAGTTCCTCAGGCCAGTGTCCTAGGCCCATCCATAGAAACATAGAAACGTATAAGACAGGAGCAGGAGTGGGCCATTCGGCCCTTCGAGCCTCCTCCGCCATTCAATGAGATGATGGCTGATCATTCAAATTCAGTACCCTGTCCCTGCCTTCTCCCCATATCCCTTGAACCCTTTAGCCTTAAGAAATATATCCAACCCTTTTATGAATATATTTAATGAACTGGCCTCCACCGCCCTCTGTGGCAGAGAATTCCATAGGTTCACCACTCTCTGGGTGAAGAAATTCCTCCTCATTTCAGTCCTAAATGGCTTACCCCTTATCCTTAGACTATGACCTCTTGTTCTGGACTCCCCGGCCATCATAAACATCCTTCCTGCATCTAGTCTGTCCAGGCCTGACAGAATTTTATAGGTTTCGATGAGATCCCCTCTCAATCTTCTAAACTCCAGTGAGTATAATCCCAATCGACACAATCTCTCCTCATACGTCATTCCTGCCATCCCAGGTATCTGCCTGGTGAATTTTCGCTGCGCTCCTTCCATGGCAAGAACGTCCATCCTCAGGTAAGGCGACCAAAACTGCACACAATACTCAAGGTGTGGTCTCACCAAGGCCCTGTACAACTGTAGCAAGACATCCTTGTTCCTGTACTCGAACCCTCTTGCTACAAAGGCCAACATACCATTTGCCTTCTTAACTGCCTGCAGCACCTGCATGCTTACCTTCAGCGACTGGTGCACAAGAACACCCAGGTCTCTGTGCACTTCCCCTTCTCCCAATCTATTGCCATTCAAATAATAATCTGCCTTCCTGTTTTTGCCTCCAAAGTGGATAACCTCACATTTATCCACATTATAGTGCATTTGCCATGTTTCTGCCCAATCACCCAATCTGTCCAAATCGTACTGGAGTTTCACGACATCCTCCTCACAGCTTACCCTCCCACCCAGCTTTGTGTCATCTGCAAATTTGGAGATACTACATCCAATTCCCTCACCCAGATCATTAATATATATTGTGAACAGCTGGTTTCCTCGGACCGATCCTTGCGGTACCCCACTAGTCACTGCCTGCCACTCGGAAAACAACCCATTTATTCCAAGTCTTTGCTTTCTGTCCGTCAACCAATTCTCTATCCAAGTCAATACCTTGACCCCAATCCCATGTGCCTTAATTTTGTACGCTAATCTCTTATGTGGGACCTTATCGAAAGTCTTCTGAAAGTCCAAATACACCACATCCACTGGTTCTCCCTTATCTATTTTAACAGTTACATCCTCAAAAATTTCCAGTAGATTAGTCAAGCATGATTTACCTTTTGTAAATCCATGTTGACTTTGTCCGATCCTGTCACTGCTTACCAAGTGCTCTGCTAATACATCTTTTATAATAGATTCTCGCATTTTCCCCACTACCAATGTCAGGCTTCCCGTTCTATAATTCCCCGCATTTTCTCTACCACCTTTTTTGAATAGCTGGGTAAAATTAGCTACCCTCCAATACATGGGTACTGTTCCAGAGTCTATCGATTTCTGGAAGATGATCAGCAATGCATCTATAATTTCTAGGGCCACTTCCTCAAGTACCCTGGGATGTAGATTATCAGGCCCTGGGGATTTATCGGCCTTCAGTCCCATCAATTTTCCTCACACCATTTCCCTACAAATACTGATTTCTTTCAGTTCCACCCTTTCATCAGGCCCTATGATCCCCGGCATCTCAGGGAGGTTATTTGTGTCCTCCTTTGTGAAGACAGAACCAAAGTATGAATTTAGTTGGTCTGCCATTTCTTTGTTTCCCATTATAAATTCCCCTGATTCTGACTGTAAGGGACCTACGCTTGACTTCACCAATCTCTTTCTCTTCACATATCTATAAAAGCTTTTACAGTCAGTTTTTATGTTCCCTGATAGCTTACTCTCATATTCTATTTTCCCTTTCTTAATTAATCCCTTTGTCCTCCTTTGTTGAATCCTAAACTTCTCCCAAACCTCAAGATTGTTGCTTTTTCTGGCCAATTTATATGTTGTCTCCTTGGATCTTATGCTATCGCTAATGTTCATTGTTAGCCACGGTTGAGTCACCTTTTTTGTTTTATTTTTATGCCAAACTGGGATGAACAAATTCTGTAGCTCATCCATTCGGTCTTTGAATGTTTGCCATTGCCTATCCACCGTCAAACCTTTGAGTGCCATTCCCCAATTAATCCTACCCAACTCGCTCCTCAGACCATCGTAGTTTCTTTTATTTAAATTGAGGACCCGAGTCTCTGAGTCAATTACTTCATTCTCCATCTTAATGAAGAATTCGATCATATTATGATCGCTCAGACCCAAGCGGCCTCGTACAACAAGATTGCTAATTAATCATTTCTCGTTACATAATACCCAGTCTAAGATGACCTGATCTCTGGTTGGTTCCTCGATATATTGGTCCATGAAACCATCCTGTAAACACTCCAGGAATTCCTCCTCCACAGTATTGTTACTAATTTGGTTGGCCCAATCTATATGTAGATTAAAGTCACCCATGATGACTACTGTGCCCTTATTGCAGGCTTCTTTAATTTCCCTTTTAATGCCATCCCCAACCTCTGTGTTACTGTTGGGAGGTCTATATACCACTCCCACAAATGTTCTTTCCCCTTAGTATTTCTCAATTATACCCATACAGATTCCACATCATCAGAGCTAATGTCCTTCATTGCAATTGTATTAATCCCTTCTTTAACCAGTAATGCTACCCCACCTCCCTTTCCTTTTTGCCTATCTTTCCTGAATATCGAATACCCCTGGATGTTGAGTTCCCAGTCTTGGCCATCCTTGAGCCACGTTTCCGTAATCCCAACCAAATCATATTCGTTTACCTCTATTTGTGCAGCCAATTCATCCACCTTATTACAAATGCTCCTCGCATTTCAGCTGTTTTAACAATGACCTTCCCTCCATCATAAGGTCAGAAGTGGGGATGTTCGCTGATGATTGCACACTGTTCAGTGCCATTCGAGACTCGTCAGATACTGACGCAGTCCATGTCGATATGCAGCAAGACCTGTACAACATTCAGACTTGGGCTGACAAGTGGCAAGTAACATTCGCACCACACAAGTGCCAGGCAATGACCATCTCCAACAAGCGTGATTCGAACCATCTCCCCTTGACATTCAATGGCATTACCATCGCTGAATCCCCCACTATCAACATCCTGGGGTTACCATTGATCAGAAACTGAACTGGACCAGCCATATAAATACTGTGGCTACAAGAGCAGGCCAGAGGCTACGAATTCTGCAGCGAGTATCTCACCTCCTGACTCCCCAAAGCCTTTCCACCATCTACAAGGCACAAATCAGGAGTGTGATGGAATACTCTCCACTTGCCTGGATGAGTGCAGCACCAACAACACTCAAGAAGCTCGACACCATTCAGGATAAAGCAGCCCGCTTGATTGGCACTCCATCCACTCTACCTTCAACATTCACTCCCTCCATCACCAGCACACTGTGGCTGCAGTGTGTACCATCTACAAGATGCACTGCAGCAACTCACCAAAGCTCCTTCAACAGCACCTTCCAAACCCGCGACCTCTACCACTTAGAAGGACAAGGGCAGCAGACGCATGGGAACATCACCACCTACAAGTTCCCCTCCAAGCCACACACCATCCTGACTTGGACCTGTTTAAGAACATAAGAAATAAGAGCAGGAGTAGGCCAATCGGCCCCTCGAGCCTGCTCCACCATTCAATAAGATCATGGCTGATCTGATCCTGACCTCAAATCTTCTATCACTCTGCATCCACCCGAACCCATGTGATCTCCCGGGAGAGGCGAAAAACCAGATAAAGACCCAATGGTCAATTTGGGAGAAAAAAATCTGGGAAATTCCTCTCCGACCCATCTAGGCGATCGAAATTCTTCCAGGAGATCACTCTGTCCCTATATTTTCTACAGTACTTACCTTCTGTAAAGGCGATCTCCACCCCAGCCAGGAACAGGAATAAAACCATCTCCTGAAATCTAACAGAATTAGAACACAGTAGGAGCAGAACAAGGCTACACGGCCCCTGGGCCCGCTCCACTACCCACAGGGCCATGACCATTCCGAACCCAGACTCATGTCCAATTTCCTGCCCGCTCCCCGTAACCCTTTATTCCCTTTACTTCTAGGAAACTATCTATTTCTGTTTTAAATTTATTTAATGATGTAGCTTCCACAGCTTTCTGGGGCAGCAAATTCCACAAACCTACCACCCTCTGAGTGAAGAAGTTTCTCCTCATCTCAGTTTTGAATGAGCAGCCCCTTATTTTAAGATTATGCCCCCTAGTTCTAGTTTCACCCATCATTGGGAACATCCTCACCGCATCCACCCGATCAAGCCCCTTCACAATCTTATATGTTTCAATAAGATCGCCTCTCATTCTTCTGAACTCCAATGAGTAGAGTCCCAATCTACTCAGCCTCTCCTCATGTGACCACCCCCTCATCCCCGGGATTAACCGAGTGAACCTTCTTTGTACTGACTCGAGAGCAAGTATGTCTTTTCTTAAGTATGGACACCAAAACTGTATGCAGTATTCCAGGTGCGGCCTCACCAATACCTTGTACAACTGCAGCAATACCTCCCTGTTTTTATATTCCAACCCCCTAGCAATAAAAGCCAACATTCCATTGGCCTTCTTGATCATTTGCTGCACCTGCATACTAACTTTTTGAGTTTCGTGCACTAGGACCCCCAGATCCCTTTGTACTACAGTACTTTCCAGTTTCTTGCCATTAAGATAATAACTTGCTCTATGATTTTTCCTGCCAAAGTGCATAACCTCACACTTTCCAGTATTGTATTCCATCTGCCAAATCTCTGCCCACTTACTTAGCCTGTCTATGTCCCTTTGCAGGTTTTTTATGTCCTCCTCACTCACTACTTTCCGTCCCATCTTTGTATCATCTGCAAACTTTGATATGTTACACTCGGTCCCCTCCTCCAAATCGTTAATGTAGATTGTAAAGAGTTGGGGACCCAGCACTGACCCCTGCGGAACACCACTAGTTACTGGTTGCCAATCTGAGAACGAACCATTTATCCCAACTCTCTGCTTTCTGTTAGAGAGCCAATCCTCCGCCGTTCCTTCACTGTCGCTGGGCCAAAATCCTGGCACTCCCTTCCTAACAGCATTTTGGGTGTACTTACACCATATGGACTGCAGCAGTTCAAGAAGGCGGCTCACCACCATCTTCTCAAGGGAAATTAGGGATGGGCACTAAATGCAGGCCTAGCCAGCGACTCCCACATCCCATCAACGTTCATCAGCAAACTCAGAATGACAAATAAATAGAAAGATGTGTTTCTCAGCCCCGGTGGCAAAGATGCAATGGATGTTAATCCAAATAAATCCCCCATGAGATTCAGTGTGCATCGGCTTCCTTATAAAGTTTGTATTTGAAATGTGCGAGAAAAGCCTAAAATTATGAAAATATTCCGATGGCCCGTACAGGGATCGGACCTGCGACCTTGGCGTTATTAGCACCACGCTTTCACCAACTGAGCTAACTGGCCACAATGCGCTCGTGGGCAGGCTCAAACCCAGGCTGCGAGGTTGTCTTTCAGGCTGACACTGGCTGACCAATTTACTGCACAAACTTTGAACACACCACATCGCTTAAACATTGTTCCTATATACAACTTGGCAGTGTGTAAATCGAAAGTAACTGTAAAAGAGCTCTTTAATCTAACAAACCTCATTCTAAAAATGATTATCGCACCACCGCTGAACAGCCCCTCCCTCAGTCCCGGAATAAAAACAGTCGGCGAGACCCCGACTAGATTCGAACCTGCAGCGAGCGGTTGGAGCAGGATCTAATGAGTAAAATGTGGTTTTCACTCCCATTTCCTTTGGGAGATGCCCGTGCGAGAATGGAAAATTGCTCCTGATTCGCTCCTCTTATAGGGAAGGAGGTGAATATAATTAAAACCTGCCGAAACACGGGATCGAAACAGGGTCCTTTAAAACGCTCTCCCAACTGAGCTATTTCGGCTTCACAGCAAATTAAATATTCTGTCATTCTTTCGGAGGATTTTCTAACCCCGGGAGGAATTGCCCCTCTCGCTCATTCCTCACTTCGGGCAATGTGACCCGACCAGGTCTCGGAGCTCAGGTTGTGTTAATGTAAAGCTGGAGTGTTGATAAAGATACAAAGCTGACACAGCACGGGGGACCTCACCGTGTTGTACACAGCGTGAAATGCACTGAAATGTCCAAATAAAGTTACAGAGCAGAACACACGTGTAAAATTCCTTGTTCTTTTCTCCGCACTGATGGGTTGTGAAGGGAGAGATGGCCGAAGTCTCAGTGAGCCGCTCTGATCACGAGACAAGGTGAAATTATATCAAATTCAATCTTCAGCAGCGACATGCTGGAGAGAGATCAGAGTCCCGAATCAAGAGTAATGTTCGGATACTAATGTTGAATCTCATTTATATCAAACTCTCCTTGAATTCTCTGCTGGGGGATTCAGAGCTGGGGATCGCCTGTGAAATCAGCTGAAAACATTGAAATGACAACCTCAGTCCCTCCGACAAGGAAGGTTACATTTTTTAATTTGCACAAGTAAACAGAGTCTGGACAGTTGCTATCTTGCTCTCTGTGACCTGAGGTTTTATCTCGGTAATCTCTGGCTTTAGTATATGTTGTAATCAATATTTCAGCCAGTCTCTGTGGCGCAATTGTGTTAGTGCGTTCGGCTGTTAACTGAAAGGTTGGTGATTCGAGCCCACCCAAGGACGGTGCATTAACTTTTTCCAGGTTTTCAAAATGTGTATTTTGGCTGCAAGATCGTGGGATAAACTGTAACAATGGGTACAATGTCGGTGAGTATGAGATCATCCACTGGGATCCGAGAAAGCCATTCCAAACATTTTCTTAATGGTGACAGACTAATCGGAACATGAGGAGGCCATTCAGCCCCTCAGCCCTGTTCCTTCACTCAATTAGATCCTGGATAATCTGTATCTGAGCTGCATTGGCCCGCCTTGGTTCCATATCCAGTTTCACCAGTTTGGAATGGTCTCATTTTTAGGTGCGCCTGGTGCCGCTCCTGGCCTGCTCTTCTACACATCTCACTGAGCCAGGTTTGGTCCCCTGGATTGAGGGTAATGGTGGAGTGATATGCCCGACGAGATTGTGCTTGAATACAATTATGCTGCTGCTGATGGTCCAGAATTGCACAGAGCAAATATACGTGTTTTAAGAGATTTTATTTTATTCATATTTAACCACAAAACTAATTAACTTTTTCATGTTAATTCATTTTTAATGGGGAATATTTTACAAAATGTTTCCGCCCCAACCTGATGGAACCGGAGACACTCAATGTTTTCAAGGGGTGACTGGATAGGCACTAGAGGGAAATAAACTTGCAGGGCTACGGGGAGAGAGCGGGGAATGGGACTGACTGGGTTGCTCGACAGAGAGCCGTCACGGATTCGATGGGCCGAATGGCCTCCTTCTGTCCTGTTTTGACTCACTGATCTTGAGCCAAGCTAAAATGATGTCAAGTTAAATCTTCAGCAGCAGGTATGGTGCTGAGCCCCACACAGAGCTGAAAATGCCCAGGCTCCATGCCCGGCCTGTTGTCTCTCAGTTCCTCACTCAGTGGGCTACTGAGCAATACAGGAAGGGCTCAGGCCTAATGAATATCTTAATGCTCAGGTTAAGTTATCAGTGCCCAGGCACTCTCTGATTCCAGTCTTGCACACGTTGCTATGTTTCAAATGTTGCATTTTTCTCACTGGCAATAAATTGATTGATAGCCGTGCTCTGATCAGCTAAGTTTGTTAGGGAGATGTAGTGGGAAAGAAGATACATGGAAGACTATTGATAACTGTGACTGTTCTGACACTGTGAGCTGCAGTTAAATGTAGACAACATGTAAAGTGTCTTGTTCCAAATGTTGATAGAAAGTTCTAGTCATTTCCTGATGACTTTGAAACAGCAGGCATTGTGCAGAAGGCAAGGAAGTGTATTTTGTGAAATTCAGATTACTTCCACGCCAGGCAAACCTTTGGTACAAAATGACATTTTTCAGGTGAGAATACAAAAGACGTGTTCAGGAAACCACAGCACCAGTTGCGGGTAGGCATCCACTTGCAATCTATTTCCATCTGCGCTTTTCTAAGAGACAGAGAGAAAAACCTTGAGTATTGTGTGCCATTTTGGTCGCCTTATCTGAGGAAGGATGTTCTTGCCATGGAGAGTGCAGCAACGATTCACCAGACAGATACCTGGGATGGCAGGAAAGACGTATGAGGAGAGATTGGGTTGATTAGGCTCATATTCGCTAGAGTTAAGAAGAATGAGAGGGGATCCCATTGAAACTTATAAAATTTTAACAGGACTAGACAAACTAGATGCAGGAAGCATGTTCCCGATGGCGGGGGATTCCAGAGCCAGTGGTCATAGACTAAGCATAGGGGGTAAGCCAATTAGGACTGAGATGAGGAGGAATTTCTTCACCCAGAGAGTGGTGAATCTGTGGAATTCTCTGCCGCACGGGGCAGTTGAGGCACATTCATTAAATATATTCAAGAAGGAGTTGGATATATTTCTTGAGGCTAAAGGGATCAAGGTATATGGGGAGAAAGCACCGACAGGGTACTGAATTTGGATGATCAGCCATGATCTCATTAAATGACAGAGCGGGCTCGAGGGGCCGAATGGCCTACCCGTGCTCCTATCTTCTATGTTTCTATGAAACATACAGAGAGAAGCTGTCGGGGAATTGAATACTCACCGCTATACTATCAAGGACGTGGTAGAGGAAGTAGTTATGCAGTGTTTGAGACAAATGCTCAAACACACACAGACACAGACATGTGTCTCTTTGTGTGTGTATGTCTCAGATATCCATCTGAGTTTCATTGATTTACGGAGGCTTGCATTACATTGGGAGGCCATTCGGCCCGTCGTGCCTGTGCTGTCTCTTTGAAAGAGAAGTCGTGCTTAGTCCCAAACCCCAGCGATTTGTGCGTAATCTCATTTGCTCTGTCCCTCTCTCCCTCCTCCGTGCCCCACACAAAAGGGAGAGGGAAACTATACTAACGAGGAAATGTTGCAGGAAATTGTTATACATTTCTTCATATGCCAGTACATCTTTTAAAATTCATTTAGTTATTTTTTTCTGTTCAAAAAGGAGCATTTTAAGGTGATGTCCAACGGTTTATAATTGGGGATGTTAAAAATCATCTGCCCTGTCGGGGAATTGAACCATCGGTCTCCCACATGACATCTTTCACAACTATATTAACATACACAGAACCTGTCAGAGCAAAAGTCCAGCTGTGAATAGAGTGAGAAAGAGACGGACATAGAAAGAGCAATAGACAGAGAGAGAGAGACAGATAGAGACAAAGAGAGAGCAACAGACACATAGAGCGAGAGCCTCGGTTTGAAGTCTCAGAGTGGTCCCAGGGATGAGAGACTTCAGTTATGTGGAGAGACAGGAGAAGCTGGGATTCTTTTCCTCAGATGGTTAAGAGGAAGTTTAATAGAGGTTTTCAAAATTTCAAGGGGTTTTGATAGAGTAAATAAGGAGACACTGTTTCCAGTGGCAGGAGGGTCGGTAACCAGAGGACACCAATTGAGGATAACCGGCAAAAGAACCAGAGGGGAGATGAGGAGAATTTTTTTACGCTGTGAATTATTCTGATTGGGAATGCGCTGCCTGAATGGGCGGTGGAAGCAGATTCAATAGTAACTTTCAAAAGGGGAATATTGATAAGGAGAAATTTGGAGGGCTGTGGGGAAAGAGCAGGTGAGTGGGACTAATTGGAGAACTCTTCCAATGTAACAGTGCAGACTTGATGGGCCGAATGGCCTCCATCTGTGCTGTATTAATCTATGATTCTATGGTCTATGTGTCTCTCCACCCTGGTGTCAAAGGTGCAATGGATGTTCATCCAAATAATTCCCCCGTGAGATACGGTATGGATTTGTTCTCTTATAAATTTTATATTTCAAATGTTATGAAAAACCATAAAATGATGAAAATATTCTGATGGCCCATAAGGTGATCGAACCATTGCTGAAGAGTTCATTAGATTCTTTTCTCAAAATCAACAACATTACCGTCTCCACCATTATACTTTGTCTCGGTCTGGTCTCATCCTTAACTTCAGCTTGCCCACTTACCCGTCTGCTAAGCCTCGGTTCTGAGCAAATCACACAGCTGCCTTGATGGCTATCGGTTCACAAATCTCTGCTTCTTTTTCATACTGCTCACAGCAGCTTGTATTGCAGTCCTGCCAGGTAAAATGTGTATAATCTTTGCAAGGCACTGCTGCACGAAAGATAAGCAATTATTAACTTTTTTCGAGAATACGAAGTGCAATGCCTACGTTTCAAGAAGCAGTGCTTTCAATTTCAACAATATGCCAGCCGAATACAGTTTGCAAAGAAAATGTTGAGCAATCTGCTGTGCAGTCAAACGAAGCACTGGACAACACACATTTTGCTTGCCGCGCTTATTTGGAACTGGGAATGAGAGGTTGAGCCTATCATCTGATGTTGAGAACAATTAAATCAGCCGTCATTGATTCAGGCAGCAAACGGTCCAGTAACCGTGGTTGGTATGCAGATGCCAAGCTTGTATGTCCCAAATTTCCAGCAGCTGGGACAACAAGAATTCAGGTTTTACCGAGATTTGAACTCGGATCGCTGGATTCAGAGTGCTCACCATAACACCATGGAACCGTTGCTGAAAAAGTCATTAGATTCTTTTCTCAAAATCAACAACATTACCGTACCACCATTATACTTTGTCTCGGCCTGCTCTCATCCTTAACTTCAGCTTGCTCACTTACCCCTCTGCTAAGCCTCGGTTCTGAGCAAATCACACAGCTGCCTTGATGGCTAGCGGTTCACAAATCTCTGCTTCTTTTTCATACTGCTCATAGCAGCTTGTCTTGCAGTCCTGCCAGGTAAAATGTGTGTAATCTTTGCAAGGCACTGCTGCACGAAAGATAAGCAATTATTAACTTTTTTCGAGAATACGAAGTGCAATGCCTACGTTTCAAGAAGCACTGCTTTCAATTTCAACAAGTATGCCAGCCGAATGCAGCTTGCAAATGTAGGATTCGCAAAATTGGATTTCATATTAATAAGGATCAATGGGCAGAAGAGGCCATGATTTTAAAGACTTTTAAAAGAAGCCCAGAAAAAGGGGCATACAAAATGGCCGCCGTATCATGTGACCCGCTTATTAGGACACTTTAAAATGGTTCCTGCACAACCTCAGACAACTATGTGGATTGAACCCATAGCAAGTTCTGGAAGCTGTTTCTGAGAGGACAAAGCCAGACCCACAGGCTTGCATATGGATTAGATGCAGATCCACTCAAGATCTGGCTGGAGACAGAGGCCATCTAAATGTTGACCCAGATGAAAGAGACAATAACTTATTCATGAGGACAACACCAAGGGCTCGGTAACAGGATCAGCACGAAATTTAACAACAATGAAAGGCATTTCAAACCAGAGATGGGCCTGTTACCAGCCGCTTAAAATGATTTAAAATATAATAACTGCCCCGCTGTGCTCAAAGCCCACCAAAAGTTAAAACAAAGACTCACCTGATTTTGGGGGGGGGAAGTGAAGCCTCGGGAAGAAAGGTATAACTGAAGAGACTTTTCAGCAGTTGAAACAAGCAGAAGCACCGGGTTGGAAGCGACACTCGAGGCAAGCTGAACAAGCAGCTTGGAGGACACGGCAGTGGGACACGACTCGACAGGGGCAACGACCCCAGGGACAGCTTGGACGAGTTGAGACACAGGACCAGGACGCAGCACCCCGGAACGCAGTGTGATGAAATATTCCATTCATCACTGCCTGTGACTGTGGTCGGTTTCAGTGTCATTTCCCTTCCCCCAGTCCTCATTGTATTGTTTATTGGAATGTGCTGGAATGTGCAGTGTGTGTAGGGCTCCGCCCATACCTGGCCCCTTTTGTAAGCTAGCTCAGTCTGGCCTCAGTCTCCAGAAGGAAGATACCTCTCTCTCTTACGTGTTACTTTCTAAGTTAATAAAAGCCTTGTTTTGTTTCGCTAACATCGAGTCCCGGAATTATTGAGGCACATCAATTTTATTAACTTATTTTTCAACACTATGGATCAACTCCTGAAACCCGAATGTTTGGATTTGGATCAACATGCTCTGGACGCATCAGCACGCTTCGGACACTGGTTTGAGTGTATGGAATTCTTCCTGGACAATTCCGCAGCCATCAAAGACGCTACGGACGCTGCGAGGATGAGACTCGGTATTCTGCGGAATTGGGTAAGCCACCGGGTTTACCCCCTCATCCAAGACGCCGATACGTACCTGGCCACCTGCGACATCTTAAAGGCGCATTACCAGCAGCCGACGAATGAGGTGTATGCTAGGCATCTGCTCGCTACTCGCGCACAGCGACCTGGGAATCGGTGGAGGAGTTCCTAAGCACCCTGAAAATGCTTGGCAAAGACTGCAAGTGCCGAGATGTAAAAGCCGCAGTGTACACTGACGATCTTGTTCACGATGCCTTTATCACAGGCCTCAGCTCCACTTACATCCGGCAAAGACTGCTGGAAAAAATGGGGTTGGACCTGAAACAGGCTGCGGACACCACGCGATCCCTGGATGTGGCCCAGAGAAACTCGGACGCCTACTCTTCAGCCCGCGCCGTCTACGCCGCCACGTGTGCACCGAGGGCGCCGCCATCTTGGAAGGCATCTTCCCCGCCCAGCAGCCCGACACCGGCGGGGCCCCGCTCTCCCCCCAGAAGCCCTACGACAGCCGCGACGCGTCAGGGACCCAACTGCTACTTCTGCGGGCAGCCAAAACACACCAGAAACCTGTGCCCAGCGAAAGGCACCACCTGCTTTAAGTGCGGTAAGAAGGGGCACTTCGGGAAGGTGTGCAGAGGGAACCCCGCCGGAAAACCAACCGCCGGAAAACCCACCACCGGCGCGTGTGCGCCGTGGGAGCGGCCATCTTGGACGCCATCTTGCCCGACCTCGTGGGGTCCGCCATCTTATGAGCAGACAGCGTGGACGCCATCTTGTATCGATCAGGGCCCTACAGTGGCATCGGTCACAGTGGACCAGACCAGGCCGCACCCGCTATCCAAATCAATGGTGGACATCGAGGTAAACGGGTGCCGGGTTAAATGTTTAATTGACAGTGGAAGCACGGAGAGTTTTATCCACCCTGAACTGGCACAGCAACTCTCCCTAAAGGTGGTCCCTGCTCAGGGTACCATCTCTATGGCTGATAAAACCCAGACATCGACCATTCTGGGTTACTGCACGGTACAATAGGGCATTAACGGAACTGTATACGATAATTTTAAAGTATTAATCATGAAGAACCTATGTGCGAGCATGATCTTGGGCCTGGATTTCCAGTGCAACCACCAAAGCATCACGCTCAAGTACGGTGGGTCCCAGCCGCCCCTCACAGTGTGCGGTCTGGCTACCCTGAAGGTAAAGCCGCCTTCGCTATTCGCGAACCTTACTCCTAACTGCTGGCCAATAGCGACCAAAAGCAAGAGGTACAGCTGGGAGGACAGGCGGTTTATCGCGACCGAGGTAGACAGGCTCCTGAAAGAGCGCATTATTGAACGCAGCAACAGCCCGTGGCGCGCCCAAGTGGTAGTGGTAAGGGGTAGCGAGAAGAAACGGATGGTGATCGACTATAGTCAAACGATCAACAGGTACACCCAACTAGACGCCTACCCGCTACCCCGCATATCAGAAATGGTGAACCAAATCGCCCAATACCGGGTGTTCTCCACCATCGACCTCAAGTCAGCGTACCACCAGCTCCCTATCAGACCAGAGGACCGCCCGTACACCGCCTTCGAGGCGAACGGACGCCTCTACCAATTCCTCAGAGTCCCCTTTGGGGTGACGAATGGGGCCTCGGTTTTTCAGAGGGAGATGGACCGCATGGTCGATGACCACCACTTGCAGGCAACCATCCCCTACCTCGACAACGTCACCATCTGCGGCCACAATCAGCAGGATCACGACTCGAACCTCGAGAGGTTCCTGGAAACCGCACAAAAACTCAACCTCACCTACAACGAGGACAAGTGCGTTTTCAACACCACGCGACTCTGCATACTAGGCAGCGTGGTGGAGAATGGGGAAATCGGACCAGACCCCGACCGATTGCGCCCCCTACGGGAGCTGCCCCTGCCCAACACTTCCAAAGCCCTGAAAAGGTGCCTGGGGTTATTTTCTTATTATTCCCAATGAGCCCCCAACTACTCCGACAAAGCCCGCCCCCTCTTGAAAGCATCCTCTTTTCCGCTCTCTGCTGAGGCCCACGCCACCTTCAAAAGCATTAAGCAGGATATTGAGCGGGCCACGCTACAGGCAGTGGACGAGAACACTCCATTTCAAGTGGAATGTGATGCGTCTGACTTCGCCTTGGCGGCCACCCTCAACCAGGCGGGGCGGCCCGTAGCTTTCATTCTCGAGGACCCTCCAAGGTCCCGAGATCAGACACTCCTCCATGGAAAAGGAGGCCCAAGCCATCATGGAGGCAGTGCGCCACTGGCGCCACTACCTAGCTGGCAAACGCTTCACCCTACTTACCGACCAGTGGTCGGTAGCGTTTATGTTCAATAATAAACAGAGGGGGAAGATTAAAAATGATAAGATTCTTAGGTGGCGGATCGAGCTCTCCACCTTCGAGTACGACATCATTTACCGGCCAGGGGCCCTTAACTAATCCCCTGACGCCCTCTCACGAGGGATGTGTGCCAGCGCCACCGGGGATCGGCTACAGACCCTCCACAACGACCTCTGCCACCCAGGGGTCACGCGGCTGTTCCACTTCATAAAGTCCCGTGACTTACGCTACTCGATTGAGGAAGTTCGGTCTCTAACTTTCTAAGTTAATAAAAGCCTTGTTTTGTTTCGCTAACATCGAGTCTCGGAATTATTGAGGCACAACACGCAGCTTGAGGAGGAAGACACCGCTTGGGAGAAGACTTTGGAGGAAGCTTGAATCAACAAGCTCGGACAGTCACAAAGAGAGCGGAGAAAAGGACAGTTTAAAATCGGACAGTCGTTGCAGCCCCAGCAGCCTCTTTTTCAAAACCTTGCACTTCCGAGCGGGATTGGTGAGCATGTTTCTGGCCCTTCACAATCAGATCTAGTTAAGTTTAATAAGGGGGTGGATTTAAGTGTACAATTAACATGAGTTGTTGTCCCTCGATGCTCCATGTGTTTCTTTATTTCATGATGATCTTTGTAGAGTATAAGATGCCTATATTTGCCTTAGTTAGTATAATGACGTTATGATTTGTTTGTATTTGTTTTTCCCTCCCATGTACCGTACTCTTGTCTTTGTTGCATTTTGATTTGATATTTTTCCATTTGCAATAAAATTTCATTTTTATTCATCAAACTTGATCTACAAGAGTCTTCTGTGCATTGCAGTTCCTGCACCTAAGTCCAGATTATAGAATCTAAGGGGTGAGTGGGTCGAACCACTCTAAGTTTTACTGTGCAAGAGAGAGAGGCCTCTAGAGAGAGAAACCTCAGGGAAACCTCTCGAAGAAAACCCCTTACAACATTAACACAACCTGAGCTCCGAGATCTGGTCGGGTCACATTGCCCGAAGTGAGGAATGAGCGAGAGGGGCAATTCAACCCGGGGATAGGAAATCCTCCAAAAGAACGACAGAATACTGTATTTGATGTGAAGCCGAAATAGCTCAGTTGGGAGAGCGTTAGATATGAAGATTTAAAGGCCCCTGGTTCGATCCCGAATGTCGGCAGGTTTTAGTTACTTTCTGTCTCCTTCACTACAAAAGGAACGAATCAGGAGAAATTTTACGCTCCTGATGACGCGTTTCCCAAACGAATGGGAGTGAAACCACATCGGACATGCTGGATCCGTATCCAACCGTCTGCTGCAGGTTCGAATCCAGTCGGGGTCCCGCCGCCGGCTTTTATACCGGGACAGTGTTTGTCGGAGGGGCTGTGGTGCGATAATAAATTTTAGAATGATGTTTGTTCGACCACAGAGCTGTCTTTCTGTTACTTTGGATTTACACTCTGCCCAGTTGTATATACGAACAGTTAACAATGTTTAAGGGATGTGGTGTGTTCAATGTTTGTGCAGTAACTCGGTCACCCAGTGTGAGACTGAAAGACAATTTCCCAGCCTAGGTTCGAGCCTGGCCAACTGGAGCATTGTGGCCGGTTATCTCAGTTGGTGAGAGCGTGGTGCTAATAAGACCAGAGGTCGCGGGTTCGATCCCCGTACGGGCCATCAGGATGTTTTCATAATTTTACGCTTTTCCCGCACATTTCCAATACAAACTTTATAAGGAAGCCAATGCACACAGACTGTCACGGGGGATATATTTGGATTAACATCCTTTGTCACCGGGGCTGAGAGACACACCTTTCTGTTCATTTGTCTTTCTGGGTTTGCTGTTGAAAGTTGAACAGGCGGCATGTTGCCGATAAGGGTCACAGGCAGGTAATAGACAGACAGAGCGGCTCTGACCCCGCGAGATGGGCAAAAGGCTTCAGTTCAGGACAAATGCATCAATGAATTGTTCGCCCAGCACCGAGAGAGACAACATCCAGAGAAAAACACAGGAGGAAATCGATTTCAAGTGGATGCCTACCCGCACTTGGTGCCGTGCTTTCGCGAACACGTCTGTTGTGTTCTCATGTAAAAAATATAATTTTGTCCGAACAGTTTGCCTGGCGCGAAAGGATCTGAATTGCAAAGGAGCAAGCATGAAAAGTTGCGTTGATGTGCTTGCTGCCAGGAGGCTGGCTGCAGTTTCCCTGGTGGTCTAGTGGTTAGGATTCGACGCTCTCACCGCCGCGACCTGGGTTCGATTCTCGGTCAGAAAACAGTGCATTTTGGGGCTGTTTGAATGGCCACCATGCAATACACCCTTACGGAACAATGCTCCGCCCCTGATTCAACTTTCCACACCGCTGCTCAACATCACTCTTCATACAGCGATACAAAATACACATTCTTGATTTCTGTGAAATGCGTGCTGTTTCAAAGTCAGCAGGACTTGATTCCTGTCAAATTTAGACTGGCTGACTTTAAATGTTGCCAACATTTAACTGCAGCTCACAGTGTCAGGGCAGTCACGGTTTTTATCAGTCTACCGTATATCTTCTTGCCCACTGCATCTCCCGAACAAACTTAGCTTATCACAGGCACGGCTATCGATTATTTTCATTGCCAGTGTGAAAAATGCAAATTTTGAAACTTACCAACGTGTGCAAGCCTGGAATCAGAGAGTCTGTGGCCCGTGATAACTTGAGCATTAAGATGATCATTAGCCCTTCCTGTATTGCTCAGTAGCCCACTGTGAGAGGAACAAGAACCACGGGCATTTTCACTTCTGTGTGGGGCTCAGCACCATACCTGCAGCTGAAGATTGAACTTGATTTGGCTCGTGATCAGTGCGGCTCAGTGAGACTTCGGCCCGTCTCTCCCTTCACAACCCATCAGTGTGGAGAAAAGAACAGGGAATTTTACACATGTGTTGTGCTCTGCAACTTTATTTGAACATGTCATTGCATTTCACGTTGTGTCCAACACGGTGAGGTCCCCCGTGCTGTGTCAGCTTTGTATCTTTATCAACACTGCAGCTTTACATTAACACAACCTGAGCTCCGAGATCTGGTCGGGTCACATTGCCGAAGTGAGGAATGAGTGAGAGGGGCAATTCCACCCGGGGATAGAAAATCCTCCAAAAGAACGACAGAATACTGCATTTGACATGAAGCAGAAATAGCTCAGTTGGGAGAGCGTTAGACTGAAGATCTAAAGGTCCCGGGTTTCGGCAGGTTTTAGTTACTTTCTGTCTCCTTCACTGCAAAAGGTACGAATCAAGAGAAATTTTACGCTCCTGATGACGCGTTTCCCAAACGAATGGAAGTGAAACCACATCGGACATGCTGGATCCGGCTCCAACCGTTCGCTGCAGGTTCAAATTCAGTCGGGGTCCCGCCGTCTGCTTTTATACCGGGACAGTGTTTGTGGGAGGGGCTGTGGTGCGATAATAAATTTTAGAATGAGGTTTGTTAGACCATAGAGCAGTCTTTCTGTTAGTTTGGATTTACAGTCTGCCCAGTTGTATATACGAACAGTTAACAATGTTTAAGCGATGTGGTGTGTTCAATGCTTGTGCAGTAACTCGGTCACCCACTGTGAGCCTGAAAGACAATTTCCCAGCCTAGATTCGAGCCTGGCCAACTGGAGCATTGTGGCCGGTTATCTCAGTTGGTGAGAGCGTGGTGCTAATAGGACCAGAGGTCGCGGGTTCGATCCCCGTACGGGTCATCAGGATGTTTTCATAATTTTACGCTTTTCCCGCACATTTCCAATACAAACTTTATAAGGAAGCCAATGCACACAGACTGTCACGGGGGATATATTTGGATTAACATCCTTTGTCACCGGGGCTGAGAGACACACCTTTCTGTTCATTTGTCTTTCTGGGTTTGCTGTTGAAAGTTGAACAGGCGGCATGTTGCCGATAAGGGTCACAGGCAGGTAATAGACAGACAGAGCGGCTCTGACCCCGCGAGATGGGCAAAAGGCTTCAGTTCAGGACAAACGCATCAATGAATTGTTCGCCCAGCACCGAGAGAGACAACATCCAGAGAAAAACACAGGAGGAAATCGATTTCAAGTGGATGCCTACCCGCACTTGGTGCCGAGCTTTCGCGAACACGTCTGTTGTGTTCTCATGTAAAAAATATAATTTTGTCCGAACAGTTTGCCTGGCGCGAAAGCATCTGAATTGCAAAGGAGCAAGCATGAAAAGCTGCGTTGATGGATTTGTTGCCAGGCGGCTGGCTGCAGTTTCCCTGGTGGTCTAGTGGATAGGATTCGGCGCTCTCACCGCTGCGGCCCGGGTTCGATTCCCGGTCAGAGAACAGTGCGTTTTGGGGCTGTTTGAATTGCCACCATGCAATGCACCCTTACGGAACAATGCTCCGCCCCTGATTCAACTTTCCACACCGCTGCTCAACATCACTCTTCATACAGCGATACAAAATACACATTCTTGATTTCTGTAAAATGCGTGCTGTTTCAAAGTCAGCAGGACTTGATTTCTGTCAAATTTAGACTGGCTGACTTTAAATGTTGCCAACATCTAACTGCAGCTCACAGTGTCAGGGCTGTCACGGTTTTTATCAGTCTTCCGTATATCTTCTTGCCCACTGCATCTCCCGAACAAACTTAGCTTATCACAGGCACGGCTATCGATTATTTTCATTGCCAGTGTGAAAAATGCAAATTTTGAAACTTACCAACGTGTGCAAGCCTGGAATCAGAGAGTCCGTGGCTCGTGATAACTTGAGCATTAAGATGTTCATTAGCCCTTCCTGTATTGCTCAGTAGCCCACTGTGTGAGGAACTAAGAACCACGGGTATTTTCACTTCTGTGTGGGGCTCAGCACCATACCTGCAGCTGAAGATTGAACTTGATTTGGCTCGTGATCAGTGCGGCTCAGTGAGACTTCGGCCCGTCTCTCCCTTCACAACCCATCAGTGTGGAGAAAAGAACAGGGAATTTTACACATGTGTTGTGCTCTGTAACTTTATTTGAACATGTCATTGCATTTCACGCTGTGTCCAACACAGTGAGGTCCCCCGTGCTGTGTCAGCTTTGTATCTTTATCAACACTGCAGCTTTACATTAACACAACCTGAGCTCCGAGATCTGGTCGGGTCACATTGCCCGAAGTGAGGAATGAGCGAGAGGGGCAATTCCACCCGGGGATAGAAAATCCTCCAAAAGAACGACAGAATACTGTATTTGACGTGAAGCCGAAATTGCTCAGTTGGGAGAGCGTTAGACTGAAGATCTAAAGGTCCCTGGTTCGATCCCGGGTTTCGGCAGGTTTTAGTTACTTTCTGTCTCCTTCACTCCAAAAGGTACGAATCAAGAGAAATTTTACGCTCCTGATGACGCGTTTCCCAAACGAATGGGAGTGAAACCACGTCGGACATGCTGGATCCGGCTCCAACCGTCCGCTGCAGGTTCAAATTCAGTCGGGGTCCCGCCGTCTGCTTTTATACCGGGACAGTGTTTGTGGGAGGGGCTGTGGTGCGGTAATAAATTTTAGAATGAGGTTTGTTAGACCAGTCTTTCTGTTACTTTGGATTTACACTCTGCCCAGTTGTACATACGAACAGTTAACAATGTTTAAGCGATGTGGTGTGTTCAATGTTTGTGCAGTAACTCGGTCACCCAGTGTGAGCCTGAAAGACAATTTCCCAGCCTAGGTTCGAGCCTGGCCAACGGGAGCATTGTGGCCGATTAGCCCAGTTGGTGAGAGCGTGGTGCTAATAACGCTCAAGGTTGCGGGTTCGACCCCCGTACGGGTCATCTGGATGATTTCATAATTTTACGCTTTTCCCGCACATTTCCAATGCAAACTTTATAAGGAAGCCAATGCACACAGACTCTCACGGGGGATATATTTGGATTAACATCCTTTGCCACCGGGGCTGAGAGACACATCTTTCTGTTCATTTGTCTTTCTGGGTTTGCTGTTGAAAGTTGAACAGGCGGCATGTTGCCGATAAGGGTCACAGGCAGGTAATAGACAGACAGAGCGGCTCTGACCCCGCGAGATGGGCAAAAGGCTTCAGTTCAGGACAAATGCATCAATGAATTGTTCGCCCAGCACCGAGAGAGACAACATCCAGAGAAAAACACAGGAGGAAATCGATTTCAAGTGGATGCCTACCCGCACTTGGTGCCGTGCTTTCGCGAACACGTCTGTTGTGTTCTCATGTAAAAAATATAATTTTGTCCGAACAGTTTGCCTGGCACGAAAGGATCTGAATTGCAAAGGAGCAAGCATGAAAAGCTGCGCTGATGTGCTTGCTGCCAGGAGGCTGGCTGCAGCTTCCCTGGTGGTCTAGTGGTTAGGATTTGGCGCTCTCACCGCCGCGGCCCGGGTTCGATTCTCGGTCAGGGAACAGTGCGTTTTGGGGTTGTTTGAATTGCCACCATGCAATGCACCCTTACGGAACAATGCTCCGCCCCTAATTCAACTTTCCACACCGCTGCTCCACATCACTCTTCATACAGTGATACAAAATAAACATCCTTGATTTCTGTAAAATGCGTGCTGTCTCAAAGTCAGCAGGAAATGATTTCTGTCAAATTTAGACTGGCTGACTTTAAATGTTGCCAACATTTAACTGCAGCTCACAGTGTCAGGGCAGTCACGGTTTTCATCAGTCTTCCGTGTATCTTCTTGCCCACTGCACCTCCCAACAAACTTAGCTTATCACAGGCACGGCTATCGATTAATTCATTGCCAGTGTGAAAAATGCAAATTTTGAAACTTATCAACGTGTGCAAGCCTGGAATCAGAGTGTCCGTGGCCCGTGATCACTTGAGCATTAAGATGTTCATTAGCCCTTCCTGTATTGCTCAGTAGCCCACTGTGTGAGGAACTAAGAACCACGGGCATTTTCACTTCTGTGTCGGGCTCAGCACCGTACCTGCAGCTGAAGATTGAACTTGATATGGCTCGTGATCAGTGCGCCTCAGTGAGACATCGGCCCGTCTCTCCCTTCACAACCCATCATTGTGGAGAAAAGAACAGGGAATTTTACACATGTGTTGTGCTCTGTAACTTTATTTGATCATGTCATTGCATTTCACGCTGTGTCCAACACGGTGAGGCCCCCCGTGCTGTGTCAGCTTTGTATCTTTATCAACACTGCAGCTTTACATTAACACAACCTGAGCTCTGCGATCTGGTCGGGTCACATTGCCCGAAGTGAGGAATGAGCGAGAGGGGCAATTCCACCCGGGGATACAAAATCCTCCAAAAGAACGACAGAATACTGCATTTGATGTAAAGCCGAAATAGCTCAGTTGGGAGAGCGTTAGACTGAAGATCTAAAGGTCCCGGATTTCGGCAGGTTTTAGTTACTTTCTGTCTCCTTCACTACAAGAGGAGCGAATGAGGAGAAATTTTACGCTCCTGATGCCGCGTTTCCCAAACGAATGGGAGTGAAACCACATCGGACATGCTATATCCGGCTCCAACCGTCCGCTGTAGGTTCGAATCCAGTCGGGGTCCCGCCGTCTGCTTTTATACAGGAACAGTGTTTGTGGGAGGGGCTGTGGTGCGATAATAAATTTTAGAATGAGGTTTGTTAGACCATAGAGCTGTCTTTCTGTTACTTTCGATTTACACTCTGCCCAGTTGTATATACGAACAGTTAACAATGTTTAACCGATGTGGTGTGTTCAATGATTGTGCAGTAACTCGGTCACCCAGTGTGAGGCTGAAAGACAATCTCGCAGTGTGGGTTCGAGCTTGGACAACTCAGAGTATTGTGGCCGGTTAGCTCAGTTGGCGAAAGCCTGGTGTTAATAACGACAAGGTCGCGAGTTCGATCCCCGTACTGGCCATCAGGATGTTTCCCCAATTTTACGCTTTTCCAGCACATTTCAAATACAAATTTTATAAGGAAGCCAATGCACACAGACTCTCACGGGGGATTTATTTGGATTAACATCCATTGCACCTTTGCCACCGGGGCTGAGAGACACATCTTTCTGTTTATTTGTCTTTCTGGGTTTGCTGTTGAACAGGCGGCCTGTTCCCGATAAGGGTAACAGGCAGGTAATAGACAGACAGAGCAGCTCTGACCCCGCGAGATGGGCAAAAGGCTTCAGTTCAGGACAAATGCATCAATGAAATGTTCGCCGGCACCGAGAGAGACAACATCCAGAGAAAACCACTGAAGGAAATCGATTTCAAGTGGATGCCTACCCGCACTTGGTGCCGTGCTTTCGCGAGCACGTCTTTTGTGTTCTCATGTAAAAAATATCATTTTGTCCGAACAGTTTGCCTGGCGCGAAAGGATCTGAATTGCAAAGGAGCAGGCAGGAAACACTGCGTTGCTGTGCTTGCTGGAGCTTTTCTGGTGTCCAGTGGTTAGGATTCAGGCATTTTCACCGCCGCGGCCCGGTGTTCGATTCCCGGTCAGGAAACAGTGCATTTTGGGGCTGTTTGAATTGCCACCATAGAACGCTGATAATAGCTCAGTTGGAAGATCGATTAGATTTGAACACGCAGACTTTCGGATTTGGAGTCAGATGCGCTACCGTTGCACGATCAGGTCCACAACATAAGCACAGATGTTCGTAGTTTGTATATATACACGTTCCACAAACACTGTTTCATTCCTCCTGCCTTCTCCTGATTCCTCAATGTCATGCGCAGAAGCGCCTGATGCCCTCATTTGTTTAAAGTAACAAGCAGACACAAACACAGGTATTCGTTCAAAATCTACCCGCAGGTGGCCACAAACACAATAAACAGAGCCAGAGAGACAGACAGAATCGGGAATCTCCGGGAAATAGACAAGAGATATTGACAAGGACTAAAGCGATTTGCGATCAGAAATTTGCCTGAACCCCTGTGGTTAATGAAAGGGATTTTGCTGCTTGAGTTCCTTATACATCTTGGGCTTCTGGAGAACTTGTTTCGTAGTTTGCAGAAACGCGGCTCAGACATGCTGTTATGACCGGGCCGGAGCCACAAGGTTCCTGACTGCAATCAGCGACAAGGCAATGCTGTTTCAACAGGCCCGGCTGGCTCAGTCGGTAGAGTATGAGACTCTTAATTTCAGGGTCGTGGGTTCGAGCCCCCAGTTGGTCGGTAGTTATTTTGTTAAACTTTTATGTTGCTTTCAAAGCGTCATTAATTAAGCGATATCCTTGTTTTGCACAATGAAAGAAATGCGAACTGAGAAAATACTGCAGATGCTGGAAATATGAATTGAAACAGAAAATGCTGGAGATACTCAGCAGGTCAGGCAGCATCTGCGAAGAGAGAAACAGAGGTAACGTTTCAGGTCGATAACCTTTCGTCAGAACTGGAAAAAAAAGGTAATGGAACAGATTTTTAAGCAGTGCAGGGGATTCAATGAGATCATGGCTGATCTCCTGCCTCAATTCCATTCACCGGCCCTATCGCCATATCCCTTGATGCCCTTACCAGTCAGAAATCACCCACTTCTGTTTTGAATATACCCAATAACTGAGCCTCCACAGCACTCTGGGGAAGAGAATTCCAAAGATTCACCACTCTCTGTGTGAAGAAATGTCTTCTCTCAGTCCTGAATGGCCTAACCTTTATCCTGAGGCTGTGTCCGCTGGTTCTAGACTCTCCAGCCAAGGGAATCATTCTCCCAGCATCCAACCGATCAAACCCTGTAATAATTTTGCATGCTTCATGTGATCCCCTCTCATTCTTCCGAATTCAAGAGATTACAGGCCTAGTTTACTCAATCTCTTAACACAGCCGCTTCCCCGAGGCGTGGCTAGTTCTGGAGAACACGCTTTGAGTGCTGCAGACGGAGTGTTGTCGGAGCTCATTGCATTTGCTGTAACTAATGAGCTCAGCTGTTTCTTAATATCGCTTGGAATTAATCGAATTGAATGAAGTCTGGCTTCTCTCAGGATGGTTACAGACACTTCAGCTTTGTCTTTTGTATTCATTCATCTTTTCTGTTTATTCACTCTATCTAATCGTTTTCTTGATTTTAAAACCCTCTGTCAAATTTCCTCTTAGCCGTCTATGCTCTAAGGAGAACAGCTCCAGCTTCTCTCGTCTATCCATTTAACGGCAATCATTCATCACTGGAACCAATGAAGTAAATCTCTTCTGTGCTCTCTTCAAACCCTTCATGTCCTTCTGAAAGTGCGGCGCCCAGAATAGGACTCAATACTCCAGCTGCAGCCCAACTAGTATTTTATATTGGTTATCCACAACTTCATGCCGTTTGGACTTTATGTTTCTATTTATATAAACAAGGATCACACATGGTTTATTAACAGCATTCTAAAGCTGTTCTGCCATCTTCAACGAATTGTTCACAAACTCCCCCAGTGATATCTGTCCGTTAACCCTTTTAAAATTATTCAATTTAGCTTGTAATCATATCAACTCACAATTTTCAGCATTGAATTTCATCTAAATGTGTCCGCCCATTACAACAGCCTGTCTATGTCATCCTTTTTAAAAATTATTTCATGGGATGTGGGCGTCACTGGAAAGACCAGCATTTATTTTCCATTCCTAATTACCTTTGGGAAGGTGGTGGCAAGCCGCCTTCTTCAACCGCTGCAGTCCGTGATGTGAAGGTAGTCCCATTGTGCTGTTAGGGATGGAGTTCCAGGATATTAACCCAGCGACGATGCAGGACGGTGTGTGACTTGTAGGGGAACTTGGAGGTGGTGCTGTTCCCATGCACCTGCTGCCCTTGTCCTTCTAGGTGGAATAGGTCGCAGGTTTGGGAGGTGCTGCCGAAGAAGCCTTAGCGGTTGCTGCAAAGCATCTTATAGATGGTACACACTGCAGCCACGGCGCACTGGTAGCGGAGGGAGTGAATGTTTAAGATGGTGAATGGGGTGCCAATCAACGAGCTGCTTTGTCCTGGATGGTGTCGAGATTCTTGCGTGTTGTTTGTGCTGCAATCATCCCGGCAAGTGGAGAGTATTCCATCACACTCCTTGTTTGTCCCTTGTAGATGGTGGAAAGTCTTTGGGGAGTCAGGAGGTGCGACACCCGCCGCAGAATACCGACCCTCTGACCTGCTGTTGTTGCCACAGTATTTATGTGGCTGGTACAATTAAGTTTCTGGTCAATGGTGACATCCAGGATGCTGATGGTAGGTGATTCGGCGATGGTAATACTGGTAAATATCATGGGATGGTGGTTAGACTCTCGGTTTTTGGAAATAGTAATTGCCTGGCACTTCTGTGGCACGAATGTTACCTGCCACATATCAGCCCAATCCTGAATGCCATCCAGGTCATGTTGCATGCGGGCTTGGACTGCTTTCTTATCTGAGAAGTTGTGAATTGCGCTGAACACTGTGCAGTTATCATCAAACATCCCCATTTCTGACATTATCTTGAAGGGAGGGTCATTAATGAAGCAGCTGAAGATGGTTGGGCCTAGGACACTACCATGAGGAAATCCTGCAGCGATGTCCTGGGCTGTGATGATTGACCTTCAATCACCACGAATTGAAGTCTCTTACTATCTTCTTCACTGCTACATATTTTGTATCCTCTGCAATTTTCAAAATTGGGCCTATACCCCCATGTCCATGACGTTAATGTATGCCAAGCACAGCAGTGGTCCGAGTAGTTAACCCGAGGGAACACCAATTTTCACCTCCAAACATTACGCAATAACAGCCCTTCACCACAACTCGCTACTTTCTATCCCTTCGCCCCCTTTATATACATGCTGCTACTTACCCTTTTATTGCATGGGCTTCAAATTTTCTCACATGCCTAATATATGGAGCTTTATCAAAAGATTTGTATTGTCCATATACACAACAGAAAATGCACTGCCCTCACCCACCCTCTCTGTTACCTCAGCAAAACACTCAATACAATATCTCATAAAGCTCTCTTCCGCAAAAAACATTTGATGTGGGGTCAATTGTTAATTTAAAATCTGACATTATTAGATTTCAGTTACCCAAAGTTATCAAGGGATATGGGGCAAAGCCAGGTGAATGGAGTTAGGCAATAGATCAGCCGTGATCCCCTTGAATGGCTCGAGGGGCTGAATGGCTACTACTACTGTTGCTATGCTCCTGTGCTCCTAACAGGTTTATTCGGGATCGCCTGCTTATATTTCTGGGTTTATGACATATTACTAGAATCGACAGACAATATATCTGTGATTATGAGGGCTCATTGAGAACAACTGCCTATATATATATATGGATTAATCGTAATTTACTGTAAACTCCAGCCAAGATATCTGGGTTTATCTGGGTTCACTTGGATTACCAGCTATATTATTGGGTTTGTCGGGATTTACTGGGATCAACAGCCTATATATTTTGCTTTCCAGGGTTTATTAGAATTGCCAGCTTACATGTCCAGTATTTATTGGTAAAATGTTCCTGTGTAACAGCCTCTGTCTGTAGCATAACACATTCTGATGAGTCTCCGAGGTCACCAGCGGCTCTGCATAAGATTTATTTAGGTGCAACCTCCAGAATGATAAATGCTTATTGGGATCAGTGACTTCTGGATAAAGTATCTCTTAGAGAGCACGGTTCAGTGAACATAAGAACATAAGAACAAAAGAAATAGGAGCAGGAGTAGGCCAATCGGCCCCTCGAGCCTGCTCCGCCATTCAATAAGATCATGGCTGATCTGATCCTAACTGCCAATCTACAATCACAGAACCATCTCCTGAATCTAACAGAATTAGACACACGAAATAGGAGCAGGATCAGGCTACACGGCCCCTGGGCCCGCTCCGCTACCCACAGGGCCATGACCGATCCGAACCTAGACTCATGTCCAAATTCCTGCCCGCTCCCCGTAACCCTTAATTCCCTTTACTTCTAGGAAACTGTCTATTTCTGTTTTAAATTTATGTAATGATGTAGCTTCTACAGCTTTTTGGGGCAGCATATTCCATGGACCTACCACCCTCTGACTGAAGTAGTTCCTCCTCATCTCAGTTTTGAAAGAGCAACCCCTTATTCTAAGACTATGCCCCCTAGTTCTAGTTTCGCCCATCATCGGGAACATCCTCCCCGCATCCACTCGATCCAACCTCTTCACAATCTTATATGTTTCAATAAGATCGCCTCTCATTATTCTGAACTCCAATGAGTAGAGTCCCAATCTACTCAACCTCTCCTCATATGTCCATCCCCTCATCCCCGGGATTAACCGAGTGAACCTTATTTGTACTGACTCGAGAGCAAGTATGTCTTTCTTAAGTATAGACACCAAAACCGTATGCAATATTCCAGGTGCGGCCTCGCCAATACCTTGTACAACTGAAGCAATACCTCCCTATTTTTATATTCTATCCCCCTAGCAATGAAAGCCAACATTACATCGGCCTTCTTAATCACTTGCTGCACCTGCATACTAACCTTTTGAGTTTCGTGCACCAGGACCCCCAGATCCCTTTGTACTTCAGTACTTTCCAGTTTCTTGCCATTAAGATAATAACTTGCTCTACGATTTTTCCTGCCAAAGTGCATAACCTCACACTTTCTAGTATTGTATTCCATCTGCAAAATCTCGGCCCACTTATTTAGCCTGTCTATGTCCCCTTGCAGGTTTTTTATGTCCTCCTCACTCACTACTTTCCCTCCCATCTTAGTATCATCTGCAAACTTTGATATGTTACACTCAGTCCCCTCCTCCAAATCGTTAATATAGATTGTAAAGAGTTGGGGACCCAGCACTGACCCCTGCGGAACACCACTAGTTACTGATTGCCAGTCTGAGAATGAACCATTTATCCCAACTCTCTGCCTTCTCTTCGATAGCCAATCCTCTATCCATGCCAGAATATTACCCCCAATCCCGTGATTTTCTATCTTAAGCAATAATCTTATGCGTGGCACCTTGTCAAACGCCTTTTGGATGTCTAAATACACTATGTCCACTGGTTCCCCTTTATCCACCCTATATGTTACTTCCTCAAAGAACTTCAGCAAAATTGTCAAACATGACTTCCCCCTCATATAAAACCATGCTGACTTTGTCCTATTAAATGATGTTTATCCAAATGTCCTGTTACTGTCTCCTTAATAATGGACTCCAAAATTTTACCTACCACAGATGTTAGGCTAACTATAGTTTCCAGCCTTCTGTCTACTGCCCTTTTTAAATAAGGGTGTTACATTAGCAGTTTTCAAGTCTGCCAGGACCTTTGCTGAGTCCAGGGAGTTTTGGAAAATTATTACCAATGCATCCACAATCCCTACCGCCACTTCCCTCAAGACCCTAGGATGTAAGCCATCAGGTCCAGGTGATTTATCCGCCTTGAGTCCCATTAATTTACTGAGTACCACTTCCTTAGTGATTTTGATCGTGTTTAGCTCCTCCCCCCCTATAGCCCCCTGTTTGTCCAGCGTTGGGATATTCTTAGTGTCCTCTACTGTAAAGACTGATACAAAATATTCATTCAGTGTTTTTGCCATCTCCATATTTCCCACAATTAATTTCCCGGTCTTATCCTCTAAGGGACCAACATTTACATTAGCCACCCTTTTTCTTTTTATATAACTATAAAAACTCTTACTATCTGTTTTTATATTTTTTGCTAATTTACTTTCATAATCTATCTTCCCTTTCTTAATCAATCTTTTTGTTATTTTTTGCTTTCTTTTAAAGTTTTCCCAATCCTCTATCCTCCCACTAGATTTGGCTACCTTATATGCCCCTGTTTTTAGTCGAATACTATCCTTAATTTCTTTACTTAGCCACGGATGGCTGTCTTTTCTTTTACACCCTTTTCTTCTCAGTGGAATATATATTTTTTGGAAGTTGTAAAATAACTCCTTAAATGTACACCACTGATCATGTATCGTCTTACCCTTTAATCTATTTTCCCAATCCACTCTACTCAATTCCGCTCTCATACCTTCATAGTCTCCTTTATTCAAGCTTAGCAGGCTTGTTTGAGATCCAACCTTCTCACCCTCTAATTGAATATGGAATTCAACCATGTTATGGTCACTCATTCCAAGAGGATCCTTTACTAGGAGATTTTTAATTAATCCTGTCTCGTTACACAGGACCAGATCTAAGGTTGCTTGCCCCCTGGTCGGTTCAGTTACATACTGCTCAAGAATCCCATCCCTAATACACTCAATGAACTCATCCTCAAGGCAGCCCTGCCCAATTTGATTTCTCCAATTAATATGATAGTTAAAATCCCCCATAATTATAGATGCTCCCTTATTACAAGCCTCAACTATTTGCTGATTGATACTCCGTCCAACAGAGTTGCCACAGTTCGGAGGCCTATAGACTACGCCCACTAGTGTTTTTTTCCCCTTATTATTCCTTACCTCCACCCAAACTGTTTCATTGTCCTGATCTTTTGACCCAATATCATTTCTCTGTATTACAGTGATTCCTTCCTTTATTAACATTGCCACCCCACCTCCCCTTCCTTCCTGCCTGTCCTTCCTGATCGTTAAATAACCTGGTATGTTTAATTCCCAGGCATTGTCACCCTGCAGCCATGTTTCTGTAATGGCCACAAGATCATACCCATATGTAGTTATTTGTGCCATTAACTCGTCTATTTTGTTACGAATGCTACGTGCATTCAGATAGAGAACTTTCAAAGATGTTTTGTGACACTTAGTTCCTGCTTTTGGCCTTTTTATTACTTTACCTTTTACTCCATACCTTCTGCCCCTTCCTGACATTCTCTGGTTTTTAATTTCCCCACTGCTACCTAAGTCTATGACCTTTTCTGTTGTCATTTGTATTATTTGCTCTCTAGGAACCTCCCCCCCACTAGTTACTTTAAAGCCTTCTCTACAGCCCTAGTTATATGATCCACCAGGACTCTAGTCCCAGCACTGGCCAAGTGAAGCCCGTCCCAACGGAACAGCTCCCTCCTGCCCCAGCACTGCTGCCAGTGTCCCAGGAAGCAAAACCCATTTCTCCCACACCAGTCTTTGAGCCACGCATTTAACTCTCTAATTTTATTTGTCCTAGCCAAATTCGCTCGTGGCTCAGGTAGTAATCCAGAGATTATTACCCTTGTTGTTCTGCTTTTTAATTTGGCCCCTAGCTGCTCAAACTCCCTCAGCAGAACCTCCTTCCTTGTCCTATCTATGTCGTTGGTACCAACATGGACCACGACAACTGGATCCTCCCCCTCCCACTCCAAGTTTCTCTCCAGTCCAGAGGAGATGTCCTTAACCCTGGCACCGGGCAGGCAACACAGCCTTCGGGACTCTCGCTCTCGGCTGCAGAGAACTCTATCTATCCCCCTAACGATACTATCCCCTACCACTACAACTTTTCTTTTAACTCCCCCCACTTGAATGGTCCCCCGCTCCACGGTGCTGTGGCCAGGTTTCTCATCCTCCCCACAGTCCCTGTTCCCATCCTCACAGGGAGTAAGAGCCTCGAACCTGTTGGACAAGTGCAAGGGCTGCGGCTCCTCCAACACTACCTCCTGGATCCCCGTACCTGCCTCACTTCTAGTCACACCATCCTGACCCTGGCCACGGACTACATCTGAATTAATTAATCTAATTGGTGTGACTATCTCCTGATACACAGTTCCAGTTTTTTATATAACCTTAGATCGTTACCTTAATACTTATCCCCCATATTTATGTTAATTCTCCCGGGTTCCACTGCTCCTTCCTCTGAGCCCTGGCTTAGAAGCCACTGGCAGGAAGAACAGGGATGCTGAAAAGACCGGGACAGGTTACACTTCTGAGCTCGATTATGGCATTCTGGGAAATTATTTTCTGAACAGTGAGTCTGTCTCATTTACTTTCCACAGTCTGCTATTGTAAAGCGGGTATCAACCCACTTAACGCACCTAGTATTAATCCATTTAACACTTCTGGTAATAACCCATTTAACACACCGGGTATCAACCCATTTAACACACCGGACATTAACCCATTTCACACACCGGGTATCAACTCATTTAACACACCGGGTATTAACCCATTTAACACACCGGGTATCAACCCATTTCACACACCTGGTATCAACCCATTTCACACACCTTGTATCAACCCATTTAACACACCGGGTATCAACTCATTTAACACTCCTGGTATTAACCCATTTAACATGCTGGGTAGTAACCTATTTAACACACCGGGTATCAACCCATTTAACACTCCTGGTATTGACCCATTTAACACACCGGGTATCAACCCATTTAACACACCGGACATTAACCCATTTCACACACCGGGTATTAACCGATTTAACACAACGGACATTAACCCATTTAACACTCCTGGTATTAACCCATTTCACACACCGGGTATTAACCCATTTAACACACCGGGTATCAACCCATTTCACACACCTGGTATCAACCCATTTAACACTCCTGGTATTAACCCATTTAACACACCGGGTATCAACCCATTTCACACACCGGGTATTAACCCATTTCACACACCGGGTATTAACCCATTTAACACACCTGGTATTAACCCATTTAACACACCGGGTATTAACCCATTTAACACACCGGGTATCAACCCATTTCACACACCTGGTATCAACCCATTTAACACACCGGGTATCAACCCATTTAACATGCCGGGTAGTAACCCATTTAACACACCGGGTATTAACCCATTTAACACAACGGACATTAACCCATTTAACACTCCTGGTATTAACCCATTTAACACAACGGACATTAACCCATTTAACACACTGGACATTAACCGATTTAACACACCTGATATTAACCCATTTAACACTCCTGGTATTAACCCATTTAACACTCCTGGTATTAACCCATTTAACACACCTGATATTAACCCATTTAACACACCGGGTATCAACCCATTTCACACACCTGGTATCAACTCATTTAACACTCCTGGTATTAACCCATTTAACATGCCGGGTAGTAACCTATTTCACACACCGGACATTAACCCATTTAACACACCGGGTATTAACCGATTTAACACAATGGACATTAACCCAGTTAACACAACGGACATTAACCCATTTAACACACCTGGTATTAACCCATTTCACACACCGGGTATTAACCCATTTAACACACCGGGTATTAACCCATTTCACACACCGGGTATTAACCCATTTAACACACCGGGTATTAACCCATTTCACACACCGGGTATTAACCCATTTAACACACCGGGTAGTAACCCATTTAACACTCCTGGTATTAACCCATTTAACACACCGGGTATTAACCGATTTAACACAACGGACATTAACCCATTTAACACACCGGACATTAACCCAGTTAACACACTGGACATTAACCCATTTAACACACCTGATATTAACCCATTTAACACGCCGGGTATTAACCCATTTAACACACTGTGTATTAACCCATTTAACACACTGGGTAATAACCATTTAACACACTGGGTAATAACCATTTAACACACTGGGTATTAACCCATTCAACACACCGGGTATGTAGCTATTCAACATAGACAGGTATAATAACAGGCACAGTCTCAAGTCTTGCTGGACTATTGATGCCAACACCGATATTTGAGATTCGGCACAAATAACAACAGGGATGGTGGAATGAGTTTATTCTGGAGAGATTTTTTTAATGAAAATTTTAAAAGATTTCATGATAATGTGTTAACAGTAGTTTAATGAATACACAGACATTATATACATTTTACAGAGAGTATGACGCTTATCTAAATTTGCAAACTCTAGCCAACTCGGGTCTGCTGCAGGTGTCTACTGCTGTTCAGTTAAATTAGTCACTTCCTTAAGAAATCCGGTAACTTGCTTTTTCCGGAGGAGAACTACAAGTGGTTTTCTATTACTGCTGTAGCAGGAGCGGGAAATGTGCAGTAATGTGACCAGGGAATGTGCTGTAACGGTATCCGGGAGTGTGCAGCCTCGGAATCAGGGAGTATGCGGTATTGGGAATGGGGAAGTGCTGTAATGGTAACACTGAATGTGCAGTACGGGACACGGTAGTTTCCCATACTGGGACCAAGGAGTGTGCTGCACAGGAACCCAGTTGTTAAGCAATGTCGGCCCGTATTTTCCAATCAGAGGATTCCTGCATGCGCCCTTACCTGAGGGCTCCGGAGGTCCGGACAGTTCCGCTCCTGAGCCTCTGCTCTACGAAATGCGTAGGGCCCAGGTCTCCCACGGGCACACGCGGTTCGCAAGCGTCCCTGGGATCACGTGCGCCATGGGGAACCAATGAAAGAAGGGAATCCCCCTTCATATATTTGACAGGTCTCTCAGCTTAGACCTGTCAAAATTATGAATGGGCATCAATGAAAAAATATATCAGAACAATAAATATATATTTTTTTAAATCACGTTTTTAAAATTATTTAAAATTACATTAAATTAAATATTTTAAACAAAAATGTAATTATTTCAAAAAGATATATAAATTTTACGGGGTTAAAATAAACTTACCTTTTTTAAATGTATTTTAAATGATAAATGAGTGAAAAAAAATGTTTTTACTTTTTTAAACTCTTTGCTGGTAAAAGCAGGCCTTACGCCTCCTTTTACCAGGCAAAAGGTTTTAAAGAGATTTCAGCGGGCGGAGACATTGCAGAAAGCGGAACGCTCTGCCCGCAGTGGCCCTTCTCTTGTGTAGGCACATGATCAGCCGAGAGGATGCTTGACAGATCGGAAGGGCCGGTTTTCAGGGCATGAGCTTCACATGCGTGAATCCGGCACTTATGAGGTCCCGACAGGTGTGTACACAACTCGTACACACCCGTAGGGATTGGAAAATGCGGGCCATTATTCCCAACTAATTTGGCAAGAACTCTATATGTGGACGAAATTATCACTGGGCAAAATGTCATTTATTTCAGGTCACATTCTGTTTCATTCAACAACAGGTAAAACACACATAACACTGAATGGGATGCAATATGTTCACTTTAATCAGAACGGCACCTGCCCGGAAATGTACAAAATGAAGAACAGGCTTAGACGAACGCACGGGGTTGACTGGAATTTAATATAGATTGATTCCTTTTCAATATCTTTCCCAGTGACGAGGCAGAGATTAATATATATCGCAACCATCCTGCTGCCTTAAATTTTTCTGATCTTTATTTTTAAAACAAGTCTTCCTTTACAGACTAGCACAGATCGGATAAAGCTGTCAACTCTGAGGATCTAAACCCGGTCTGAGTGTCGGGAAATTTCACACGATTTGTCTATTTTTTGGAATCAGTCACAACAAGGACTCATTCCCAAAACACCCTTGTACTGCGACCTCAGCATGAGACTGAGTAAAGCAGCTACCCACTCCTGGGCGAGTATCTACTAAAACCACAGCTGTAGATAGCTTGTGTCCGGGTCCTGTCCTTGCGCAAAAAGGCGAGAAGGTCCCGAACTATGATATTAACTTGCGTTTTAACACTGGACCAGATTGTGAAATGTTTCCGAAAATATAAAGGCCAAATGGAACCCAGTGAAATCTACACATGAAACAAAAATACAGGATATTGTTAAAAAGTGTTAGGCCTTCTCATCTATTTAATTTGTTCATCATTGCGAGGGGATACTTCACTCCTCTCCTCAATTCCTCTCTAAATTTCCTCTGGGTCACAGCATAAATATAAGTGTTGGTGCAGCAACTCAGGAGCTGGAGCATGAAGCCGATTTCAGGTACAAACGTGGGCAGAGGGACAGGATATCCCAAGTAATCCAACCGCCTCAGTATAGAACAGACCATAAACACCACCCATAACAGTATGAAATTCCCTGATATAACGAACAGTACAATCGTGCATTTCCTTTGGCTCTCCATCTCTGGGTCACTGGGACTCTCGCCACTGCTCCGAGCCCGGAGTCTTCTGCGGGCTCTGCTGGCCACTAAAACGTGCCTGACTGTTAAAGCATTGAACAGTAGAATCAAAAGAAATGGCTTGAATGGCGTTAAGATATAATTCATTAATTCAACCACGGCCCAGACCAGTGAACGTGATACAACAAGGGTAACGTGGCAAAACCAGGGAGTGTTAGAAAGCCAATACTGACTTGTATATAGAAAATTCCAGAAAATGTTCTTCAAACAGCTCAGCACAGTCACTGTGCCTAGAATCACAGACGCCATTTTCTCGGTGCAATAATTAGATTTCACATTCTGACAACAAATGGCCACGAATCGATCAAAAGTGAAAGTGACTGTGAACCAGACAGAACAGTCTGTGGCGGCATAAAGCAGGACGGCGTGAATATTATACACTCTAGTGTCCCTGAAAAACAAAAATTATTTCCGATAAACAATAGGAATCTGCCTCAGTATCAGATCGATGATCACGACCATTGGATCTGCCGCTGCCATGGCCACCAGGTAGTGAGTGACACATTTGGAGAGTCCACACTTTCCCCGAGACAGGATCGCAATCATCAGCACGTTAACTGTGTGCAGCAATAAAATACGATAATCATTCACAAGACACGGGGCATTAACAGTAGTTTTTCGTGTTTGCATGGAAGTAACAGTCCGTTATATAACAGGGACATTAACGTTCTTCACAATTACCTGAAACGCTTCGAAAATGTGCAGCTCGGCTTTGCATCCAGTGATGGATCGTGATTATTCTACCTGCGATAGGGCATCCTGGAGATAGGGGTTGTACTCAGAGTGCCAGCGATGAATCGTCATTTAAGTGACACAACGTGATCAAATTACACAGGCTAGTAATGTATTCCCTGGAGTATATAACATTACAGGTGATCCATTTAAGATGATTATAGGATTTGATAGAGTATATAGGGGTAATCTAATATCTCTGTTGGCGGAGTCACTAAAATTAAAGCTAGGCCGTTCAAGGGTTCAAGGAAGCACTTCTTTACTCCAGGCTGAGATAGATTTTTGGATCCAAGGAGAATCAAGGAATATGGAGATCTGGAGGGAAAGTTGAGTTGAGGTCGATGATCAGCTATGTTCATATAGAATGGCCGAGCAGGCTCGAGGGGCCGTATGGCCATCTCCTGCTCTTACTTCTTATTTTCTTATATTCTTACAAGAAGGGAAGTATAAATCGGGACCTCTCTCCCCAAAAATGCTTTTCAGGTTGTGGCTCCAGTAAAATATCAAATTGAAAGTGATAGATTATTGATAGACAAGGGTGTTTAGGCATATGGAACCAAGGCTGGTCGATGGAGCGAAGCTAAAACTCATCCAGTATCTATTTGAATGGCGAAACAGGCTCAAGAAGATTAAAAGTCTGCATCGCATTTGTTAAACAAACCAAGGTTAAAAACAGAAACTAGAGTTTAGTATATATACAAATGCATCCAATTGGGAATTGGGAGCCTCACTTGCAACAGTTGGGACATTTTGAAAGTTGCATTGCAGTGTGTGTGTGAGTTTGTTGTAGTGGTGTTATATTTGAACTAAATGTCCTGAGGTGGGGTGATGCGAAAAAGGGCATGGGAGTAAGAGGAGTGGGTGATTAGTAGGAGCACTCTGAATGGAACAGGTAGCTAGCGACACCCACTCTTTGCTCATGCAATTACTGTGGTCAATTTTGTTCAAACCATTGAGCGCTTGAGTATAATTTCAGAAATCAAACCTTCCCATTCAATGCTTGTAATGTATTTCTTCCACTTTTCTGCTACTGGCCTGACATATTAAATACAGTATCCCTGCTTGTTTTGGATGTGAGACGTGAGGCACAGTCAGATCCTCTGCTCCTGGATTACCAATGGTCAATCATTGGTTCAGACGAGTTACAGTCACACTACGCTCCATGCTCGGTAATTTTATATACAGAATCACTAAATCTACAAAGGCAAAAAATTAACATTTAGTGTAGTTCATGGTAGGTTTTGGAATTGAATTACATGTAACATTTGTAACAATGGTCATTTCTTGTAAATGGTGGCATAATATGAATGATAATATAACACACCATCTTGAGATTTCAGCAAAGAGCTTAATTCTAGACAAATAATGTTAATCTTGTTCTCTCCCTCAGATGCTGTGAAATCAGTCGATTTGCAATTAATGAACAGAGCATGACACAATCATTGATCGAGTGGGTTCAATCGCAAAACATTCCCCTTTCAAACATTGTGGATACAAATGAGAGATACGATGAACAGTACCAAAATGGCAAGTGTCCTACACAGAGATATGAAGAACTTTACCACGGATGCACGGGATTAATTAATAATGCTAATTAATTACTCAAATTAAATCATTAAATGAGTTGAGTAATAATAAACAGTAAATCAATCTTACTATTCTATCGTAACATTTCAGAAACTGTGACATTGACATAGAGCAGGTAACGTTGGAAAGTGAGACAGCTGAATCGTATTGGATCATCGATGCATTTGTGATTTATCTGTTAGGATTGATTTGTACAACGAAATAAATGAAAGTATCCTGCAGAATCCGAAGACTGTGTGAGGTCATAAAGCAATTTATCGTCTGACATTCTGACTCAGTATTTACAGCAAGGAAAGAAAATAATCGCGGGACATGTCTCCTGCTGTAGACTGAAAGAACAATGGGGTCTTAAAGCGATTGGCTGAAATGTAACTATTGTGACAAGTTAGGACGCACCAGTCATTGCATTGAACCAGTGATTGTGAGTTCACATCAGTGGAGCCTGTGCCATTATAAAACACAAACACCAGAGAAAAATAGAAAGATGGAAATAAAGCAATAAAGAAGAAAGGGAGAAAGAGAGTAATAATGTATAAAGAAAGGGAAAAATAGAGGAAAAGTACCAAAAAATGAAGAAAGGAAGAAGGAAAAGAAAGAAAATAAGAGAGAAAGGAAGAAAGAGTGAAAGAGAAAGAGAGAAATGAAGAAAAAAATAAAAAGGAAGAAAGAAAGGAAGGAAAGAAGAAATAAATTAAGAAAGAGAGAAAGAAATAAAGAAAGAAAGAAAGAAAGAAAGAACGAAATGAAGAAAGAAATGCAGGAAGGAAAGGAGAAAGAATGAAAGAAATTAAGAAAGAAGAGAGGGAAAGAGTGATAGAATGTAATAAAGGAAGGAATAAAGAATGAAAAGAAAGCAAGACATAAGAAAGGATAGAAGAAATAAAAATAAATTAAATAAGAAGAAAGAGAAAGAACAAAAGAATAAAATAAAGAATGGAAGAAAGAAAGAAAGACAGAAAGAAAAAAGAAAGAAAGGTTAAAAGAAAGAAACAAAGAAATTAAGTAAGGAGGAGAGAAAGAGTGAAAGAATTAAATAAAGAACGGAATAAGGTAAGAGTGAAATACAGAAAGAATGAAAAAATGAAAGAATCAAACAAAAAAATGAAATTAAGTGAGATGAAAGGTAAAGAGCAAATGAATGAAATAAAGAACAGAATAAGGACAGAAAGAAAGAAAGAAAGAAAGAAAGAAAGAAGGAAGGAAATAGTTTGCGAGCATTGCTAAAGTTTCTTCACCACAATAAAAGGAACCTGGGTCAGCATTAAACACACAGCATCAACACAGCTGGAAATCTACAACAGAAGGAAAGATGGGAAAAAGTGAAGGAAAGGAAAGAAAGGAAGAAAGAGTGAATGAAATAAGAAAGAAAGAACGCAAGAAAATAAGGAAGAAAGCAAAAAGGAAAGAGAGTTAGAAAGAAAGAAAGAAATAAGGAAGGAAGCAATGAAGGAAGGGAGGAATTAAGTATGAAAGAAAAAATAAAGAGAGAAAACAGAAAGAAAAGGAAGAAATAAAGAATGAAGGAAAAATTTCGTGAAAATTGCAAGATTTTCTTTGACAACAATAAAAGAAACGTGAGTCAACATTAAACACACAACATAAAGAAAGTTGGAAATCTATAAAAGGAAAGAATGGAAAAAGTAAAAGAAAGGAAGAGTGAAAGAAAGAAAGAAAGAAAGAAAGTTGGAAAGAAAGACAGAAAGAAGGAAAGAAAGAAAGAAAGAAAGAATGACTGAAAGTTGGAAAGAAAGAAGAGTTCTCATTTCTATCGGATCTTTCACAACCTCCGGATGTCCAATAGTGCTATACTGCCTGAGCAGTAATTTGAAGTGTAGTTACTGCTGTCATATAAGGAAAGTAATAAAACAAAGAGCTGCCCACACAGAATAAGATGTCACATACTTTTATTCTCCAGTTCCTGAAGTACCTGACCCAGGTAGTAACTTACCTGGGACACCGACTGCAGCCAGGAAGGGGTAATAAATCATTTGTATCTCATTAATCACCCACAGAATCTTGAGCTTGATTAGAAAACCAAGAGACATTTTATCCCTTTCTGTTAGATTCGATGATTCGATGGTTGGTGGTGATGCTGGGAGCGATTCTCCAATTGACACGTTGAAAAAAAAGCCCCTTATTTATTGAAGAGGAATTCCATCCAGTCAGAAAGTCGGCTCCCCTGCTGATTGGGTTTAATTGCAATCATTGAACAAACAGATGACGCCAGCAAATTTCAGAACAAGAATGTTAACAAGAAGAGCGGAATTCCCAATCCATTCAAACCCATAAGGTCAGGAGACAGGCTGCACATTCATATATTCATACAAGTCTTAGAATTCTAACAAGAACTTCCATAGATGCCTTTCCTTAGTAAAGCTACAAGGAAAGACCGGGATGTCCCAGTGTCAAACAAAAAAACACAATTGCGCCTTTTTAGAGGTAAAAACTAACAAAGAACATTAGCACAAAGCTAAACAAAGGAAACTTATGAACTTAAATAATAATGTTAATCCCAGTGTGCAGCACACCCTCCAGTCCCTGCGCTGCAGTTTCCACAGATGCTGCCTGACCTGTTGACTGTTTACTACATGTTCTCCCCTTATTTCAGATTTCCAGCACTGCAACATTCTCCTTCTGTTCTAAGAATTTATAAAACATAGCCTGAGCATTTATTCTGGGCCCCATCTAACATAAAATCCATTCACCGCAGAACATATCTATTCCAGTTGATGACATCCATCACAATGGCCCTGAAATTAGGATCGGGAGCTTGCTCTCTTGGAACCTCCCCCCCACTAGTTACTTTAAAGCCTTCTCTACAGCCCTAGTTATATGATCCACCAGGACTCTAGTCCCAGCACTGGCCAAGTGAAGCCCGTCCCAACGGAACAGCTCCCTCCTGCCCCAGCACTGCTGCCAGTGTCCCAGGAAGCAAAACCCATTTCTCCCACACCAGTCTTTGAGCCACGCATTTAACTCTCTAATTTTATTTGTCCTAGCCAAATTCGCTCGTGGCTCAGGTAGTAATCCAGAGATTATTACCCTTGTTGTTCTGCTTTTTAATTTGGCCCCTTGCTGCTCAAACACCCTCAGCAGAACCTCCTTCCTTGTCCTATCTATGTCGTTGGTACCAACATGGACCACGACAACTGGATCCTCCCCCTCCCACTCCAAGTTTCTCTCCAGTCCAGAGGAGATGTCCTTAACCCTGGCACCGGGCAGGCAACACAGCCTTCGGGACTCTCGCTCTCGGCTGCAGAGAACTCTATCTATCCCCCTAACGATACTATCCCCTACCACTACAACTTTTCTTTTAACTCCCCCCACTTGAATGGTCCCCCGCTCCACGGTGCTGTGGCCAGGTTTCTTTTTCTCCCCACAGTCCCTGTTCCCATCCTCACAGGGAGTAAGAGCCTCGAACCTGTTGGACAAGTGCAAGGGCTGCGGCTCCTCCAACACTACCTCCTGGATCCCCGTACCTGCCTCACTTCTAGTCACACCATCCTGACCCTGGCCACGGACTACATCTGAATTAATTAATCTAATTGGTGTGACTATCTCCTGATACACAGTTCCAGTTTTTTATATAACCTTAGATCGTTACCTTAATACTTATCCCCCATATTTATGTTAATTCTCCCGGGTTCCACTGCTCCTTCCTCTGAGCCCTGGCTTAGAAGCCACTGGCAGGAAGAACAGGGATGCTGAAAAGACCGGGACAGGTTACACTTCTGAGCTCGATTATGGCATTCTGGGAAATTATTTTCTGAACAGTGAGTCTGTCTCATTTACTTTCCACAGTCTGCTATTGTAAAGCGGGTATCAAACCACTTAACGCACCTAGTATTAATCCATTTAACACTCCTGGTAATAACCCATTTAACACACCGGGTATCAACCCATTTAACACACCTGGTATTAACCCATTTAACACTGCTGGTATTAACACGTTTCACACACCGGGTATCAACTCATTTAACACACCGGGTATTAACCCATTTAACACACCGGGTATCAACCCATTTCACACACCTGGTATCAACCCATTTCACACACCTTGTATCAACCCATTTAACACACCGGGTATCAACTCATTTAACACTCCTGGTATTAACCCATTTAACATGCTGGGTAGTAACCTATTTAACACACCGGGTATCAACCCATTTAACACTCCTGGTATTGACCCATTTAACACACCGGGTATCAACCCATTTAACACACCGGACATTAACCCATTTCACACACCAGGTATTAACCGATTTAACACAACGGACATTAACCCATTTAACACTCCTGGTATTAACCCATTTCACACACCGGGTATTAACCCATTTAACACACCGGGTATCAACCCATTTCACACACCTGGTATCAACCCATTTAACACTCCTGGTATTAACCCATTTAACACACCGGGTATCAACCCATTTCACACACCGGGTATTAACCCATTTCACACACCGGGTATTAACCCATTTAACACACCTGGTATTAACCCATTTAACACACCGGGTATTAACCCATTTAACACACCGGGTATCAACCCATTTCACACACCTGGTATCAACCCATTTAACACACCGGGTATCAACCCATTTAACACTCCTGGTGTTAACCCATTTCACACACCTGGTATCAACTCATTTAACACTCCTGGTATTAACCCATTTAACATGCCGGGTAGTAACCCATTTCACACACCGGGTATTAACCCATTTAACACAATGGACATTAACCCATTTAACACACTGGACATTAACCGATTTAACACACCTGATATTAACCCATTTAACACTCCTGGTATTAACCCATTGAACACTCCTGGTATTAACCCATTTAACACACCTGTTATTAACCCATTTAACACACCGGGTATCAACCCATTTCACACACCTGGTATCAACTCATTTAACACTCCTAGTATTAACCCATTTAACATGCCGGGTAGTAACCTATTCCACACACCGGACATTAACCCATTTAACACACCGGGTATTAACCGATTTAACACAACGGACATTAACCCAGTTGTCTAATTAACCCAGTAAACTAATTAGTGGGGGGGAGGTTTCTAGAGAGCAAATAATAGAAATGACAACAGAGAAGGTCATAGACTTTGGTAGCAGTGGGGGAATTAAAAAACAGAATGTGTCAGGAAGGGACAGAAGGTATGGAGTAAAAAGTAAAGTACTAAAAAGGGAAAAAACAGGAACTAAGTGTTACAAAACATATTTGAAAGTTCTTTATCTGAATGCACGTAGCATTCGTAACAAAATGAATGAGTTAACGGCACAAATAATGACATATGGGTATGATCTTGTGGCCATTACAGAAACATGGCTGCAGGTTGACCATGACTGGGAATTAAACATACCAGGTTATTTAACAATCAGGAAGGACAGGCAGGAAGGGAGAGGAGGTGGGGTGGCTATGTTAATAAAGGAAGGAATCACTATAATACAGAGAAATGATATTGGGTCAAAGGAGCAGGATAGTGAAACAGTTTGGGTGGAGGTAAGGAATAATAAGGGGAAAAAAACACTAGTGGGTGTAGTCTATAGGCCTCCGAACAGTTGCAACTCTGTTGGACGGAGTATTAATCAGGAAATAGTTGAGGCTTGTAATGAGGGAACAGTTATAATTATGGGGGATTTTAATTATCATATTAACTGGACAAATCAAATTGGGCAGAGCAGCCTTGAGGAAGAGTTCATTGAGTGTATTAGGGATGGGTTTCTTGAGCAGTATGTAACTGAACCGACCAGGGGGCAAGCAACCTTAGATTTGGTCCTGTGTAATGAGACAGGATTAATTAAAAATGTCCTAGTAAAGGATCCCCTTGGAATGAGTGACCATAACATGGTTGAGTTCCATATTCAATTAGAGGGTGAGAAGGTTGGATCTCAAACAAGCGTGCTGAGCTTGAATAAAGGAGACTATGAAGGTATGAGAGCGGAATTAATTAGAGTGGACTGGGAAAATAGATTAAAGGGTAAGACGGTACATGACCAGTGGTGTACATTTAAGGAGTTATTTTACAACTTCCAAAAAAAATATATTCCACTGAGGAAAAAAGGGTGTAAAAGAAAAGATAGCCATCCGTGGCTAAGTAAAGTAATTAAGGATAGTATCCGACTAAAAACAAGGGCATATAAGGTAGCCAAATCTAGTGGGAGGATGGAAGATTGGGAAGTCTTTAAAAGACAGCAAAAAATAACAAAAAGATTGATTAAGAAAGGGAAGATAGATTATGAAAGTAAATTAGCAAAAAATATAAAAACAGACAGTAAAAGTTTCTATAGTTATATAAAAAGAAAAAGGGTGGCTAAAGTAAATGTTGGTCCCTTAGAGGATGAGACCGGGAAATTAATGGTGGGAAACATGGAGATGGCAAAAACACTGAACAATTATTTTGTATCAGTCTTTACAGTAGAGGACACTAAGAATATCCCAACACTGGACAAACAGGGGGCTCTAGGGGGGGAGGAACTAAATACGATTAAAATCACTAAGGAAGTGGTACTTGGTAAAATAATGGGACTCAAGGCGGATAAATCCCCTGGACCTGATGGCTTGCATCCCAGGGTCTTGAGGGAAGTAGCGGTAGGGATTGTGGATGCATTGGTAATAATTTTCCAAAACTCACTGGACTCAGCAAAGGTCCCGGCAGATTGGAAAACTGCTAATGTAACACCCTTATTTAAAAAGGGTAGTAGGCAGAAGGCTGGAAACTATAGACCTGTTAGCCTAACATCTGTGGTTGGTAAAATGTTAGAGTCCATTATTAAGGAGACAGTAACGGGACATTTGGATAAACATAATTTAATAGGGCAAACTCAGCATGGTTTCATGAAGGGGAAGTCATGTTTAACAAATTTGCTTGAGTTTTTTGAGGAAGTAACATACAGGGTGGATAAAGGGGAACCAGTGGACGTAGTGTATTTAGACTTCCAAAAGAGATTTGACAAGGTGCCACACAAAAGATTATTGCTCAAGATAAAAAATCACGGGATTGGGGGTAATATTCTGGCGTGGGTGGAGGATTGGCTCTCTAACAGAAAGCAGAGAGTTGGGATAAATGGTTCGTTCTCAGATTGGCAACCAGTAACTAGTGGTGTTCCGCAGGGGTCAGTGCTGGGTCCCCAACTCTTTACAATCTATATTAACGATTTGGAGGAGGGGACCGAGTGTAACATATCAAAGTTTGCAGATGATACAAAGATGGGAGGGAAAGTAGTGAGTGAGGAGGACATAAAAAACCTGCAAAGGGACATAGACAGGCTAAGTAAGTGGGCAGAGATTTGGCAGATGGAATACAATACTGGAAAGTGTGAGGTTATGCACTTTGGCAGGAAAAATCATAGAGCAAGTTATTATCTTAATGGCAAGAAACTGGAAAGTACTGTAGTACAAAGGGATCTGGGGGTCCTGGTGCACGAAACTCAAAAAGTTAGTATGCAGGTGCAGCAAGTGATTAAGAAGGCCAATGGAATGTTGGCTTTTATTGCTAGGGGGTTGGAATATAAAAACAGGGAGGTATTGCTGCAGTTGTACAAGGTATTGGTGAGGCCGCACCTGGAATACTGCATACAGTTTTGGTGTCCATACTTAAGAAAAGACATACTTGCTCTCGAGTCAGTACAAAGAAGGTTCACTCGGTTAATCCCGGGGATGAGGGGGTGGTCATATGAGGAGAGGTTGAGTAGATTGGGACTCTACTCATTGGAGTTCAGAAGAATGAGAGGCGATCTTATTGAAACATATAAGATTGTGAAGGGGCTTGATCGGGTGGATGCGGTGAGGATGTTCCCAATGATGGGTGAAACTAGAACTAGGGGGCATAATCTTAAAATAAGGGGCTGCTCATTCAAAACTGAGATGAGGAGAAACTTCTTCACTCAGAGGGTGGTAGGTTTGTGGAATTTGCTGCCCCAGAAAGCTGTGGAAGCTACATCATTAAATAAATTTAAAACAGAAATAGATAGTTTCCTAGAAGTAAAGGGAATAAAGGGTTACGGGGAGCGGGCAGGAAATTGGACATGAGTCTGGGTTCGGAATGGTCATGGCCCTGTGGGTAGTGGAGCGGGCCCAGGGGCCGTGTAGCCTTGTTCTGCTCCTACTGTGTTCTAATTCTGTTAGATTTCAGGAGATGGTTTTATTCCTGTTCCTGGCTGGGGTGGAGATCGCCTTTACAGAAGGTAAGTACTGTAGAAAATATAGGGACAGAGTGATCTCCTGGAAGAATTTCGATCGCCTAGATGGGTCGGAGAGGAATTTCCCAGATTTTTTTCTCCCAAATTGGCCATTGGGTCTTTATCTGGTTTTTCGCCTCTCCCGGGAGATCACATGGGTTCGGGTTGTTGCAGAGTGATAGAAGATTTGAGGTTAGGATCAGATCAGCCATGATCTTATTGAATGGTGGAGCAGGCTCGAGGGGCCGATTGGCCTACTCCTGCTCCTATTTCTTATGTTCTTATGTTCTTAACACAACGGACATTAACCCATTTAACACACCTGGTATTAACCCATTTCACACACCGGGTATTAACCCATTTAACACACCGGGTATTAACCCATTTCACACACCGGGTATTAACCCATTTAACACACCGGGTATTAACCCATTTCACACACCGGGTATTAACCCATTTAACACACCGGGTAGTAACCCATTTAACACTCCTGGTATTAACCCATTTAACACACCGGGTATTAACCGATTTAACACAACGGACATTAACCCATTTAACACACCGGACATTAACCCAGTTAACACATTGGACATTAACCCATTTAACACACCTGATATTAACCCATTTAACACGCCGGGTATTAACCCATTTAACACACTGTGTATTAACCCATTTAACACACTGGGTATTAACCCATTCAACACACCGGGTATGTAGCTATTCAACATAGACAGGTATAATAACAGGCACAGTCTCAAGTCTTGCTGGACTATTGATGCCAACACCGATATTTGAGATTCGGCACAAATAACAACAGGGATGGTGGAATGAGTTTATTCTGGAGAGATTTTTTTAATGAAAATTTAAAAAGATTTCATGATAATGTGTTAACAGTAGTTTAATGAATACACAGACATTATATACATTTTACAGAGAGTATGACGCTTATCTAAATTTGCAAACTCTAGCCAACTCGGGTCTGCTGCAGGTGTCTACTGCTGTTCAGTTAAATTAGTCACTTCCTTAAGAAATCCGGTAACTTGCTTTTTCCGGAGGAGAACTACAAGTGGTTTTCTATTACTGCTGTAGCAGGAGCGGGAAATGTGCAGTAATGTGACCAGGGAATGTGCTGTAACGGTATCCGGGAGTGTGCAGCCTCGGAATCAGGGAGTATGCGGTATTGGGAATGGGGAAGTGCTGTAATGGTAACACTGAATGTGCAGTACGGGACACGGTAGTTTCCCATACTGGGACCAAGGAGTGTGCTGCACAGGAACCCAGTTGTTAAGCAATGTCGGCCCGTATTTTCCAATTAGAGGATTCCTGCATGCGCCCTTACCTGAGGGCTCCGGAGGTCCGGACAGTTCCGCTCCTGAGCCTCTGCTCTACGAAATGCGTAGGGCCCAGGTCTCCCACGGGCACACGCGGTTCGCAAGCGTCCCTGGGATCACGTGCGCCATGGGGAACCAATGAAAGAAGGGAATCCCCCTTCATATATTTGACAGGTCTCTCAGCTTAGACCTGTCAAAATTATGAATGGGCATCAATGAAAAAATATATCAGAACAATAAATATATATTTTTTTAAATCACGTTTTTAAAATTATTTAAAATTACATTAAATTAAATATTTTAAACAAAAATGTAATTATTTCAAAAAGATATATAAATTTTACGGGGTTAAAATAAACTTACCTTTTTTAAATGTATTTTAAATGATAAATGAGTGAAAAAAAATGTTTTTACTTTTTTAAACTCTTTGCTGGTAAAAGCAGGCCTTACGCCTCCTTTTACCAGGCAAAAGATTTTAAAGAGATTTCAGCGGGCGGAGACATTGCAGAAAGCGGAACGCTCTGCCCGCAGTGGCCCTTCTCTTGTGTAGGCACATGATCAGCCGAGAGGATGCTTGACAGATCGGAAGGGCCGGTTTTCAGGGCATGAGCTTCACATGCGTGAATCCGGCACTTATGAGGTCCCGACAGGTGTGTACACAACTCGTACACACCCGTAGGGATTGGAAAATGCGGGCCATTATTCCCAACTAATTTGGCAAGAACTCTATATGTGGACGAAATTATCACTGGGCAAAATGTCATTTATTTCAGGTCACATTCTGTTTCATTCAACAACAGGTAAAACACACATAACACTGAATGGGATGCAATATGTTCACTTTAATCAGAACGGCACCTGCCCGGAAATGTACAAAATGAAGAACAGGCTTAGACGAACGCACGGGGTTGACTGGAATTTAATATAGATTGATTCCTTTTCAATATCTTTCCCAGTGACGAGGCAGAGATTAATATATATCGCAACCATCCTGCTGCCTTAAATTTTTCTGATCTTTATTTTTAAAACAAGTCTTCCTTTACAGACTAGCACAGATCGGATAAAGCTGTCAACTCTGAGGATCTAAACCCGGTCTGAGTGTCGGGAAATTTCACACGATTTGTCTATTTTTTGGAATCAGTCACAACAAGGACTCATTCCCAAAACACCCTTGTACTGCGACCTCAGCATGAGACTGAGTAAAGCAGCTACCCACTCCTGGGCGAGTATCTGCTAAAACCACAGCTGTAGATAGCTTGTGTCCGGGTCCTGTCCTTGCGCAAAAAGGCGAGAAGGTCCCGAACTATGATATTAACTTGCGTTTTAACACTGGACCAGATTGTGAAATGTTTCCGAAAATATAAAGGCCAAATGGAACCCAGTGAAATCTACACATGAAACAAAAATACAGGATATTGTTAAAAAGTGTTAGGCCTTCTCATCTATTTAATTTGTTCATCATTGCGAGGGGATACTTCACTCCTCTCCTCAATTCCTCTCTAAATTTCCTCTGGGTCACAGCATAAATAAAGGTGTTGGTGCAGCAACTCAGGAGCTGGAGCATGAAGCCGATTTCAGGTACAAACGTGGGCAGAGGGACAGGATATCCCAAGTAATCCAACCGCCTCAGTATAGAACAGACCATAAACACCACCCATAACAGTATGAAATTCCCTGATATAACGAACAGTACAATCGTGCATTTCCTTTGGCTCTCCATCTCTGGGTCACTGGGACTCTCGCCACTGCTCCGAGCCCGGAGTCTTCTGCGGGCTCTGCTGGCCACTAAAACGTGCCTGACTGTTAAAGCATTGAACAGTAGAATCAAAAGAAATGGCTTGAATGGCGTTAAGATATAATTCATTAATTCAACCACGGCCCAGACCAGTGAACGTGATACAACAAGGGTAACGTGGCAAAACCAGGGAGTGTTAGAAAGCCAATACTGACTTGTATATAGAAAATTCCAGAAAATGTTCTTCAAACAGCTCAGCACAGTCACTGTGCCTAGAATCACAGACGCCATTTTCTCGGTGCAATAATTAGATTTCACATTCTGACAACAAATGGCCACGAATCGATCAAAAGTGAAAGTGACTGTGAACCAGACAGAACAGTCTGTGGCGGCATAAAGCAGGACGGCGTGAATATTATACACTCTAGTATCCCTGAAAAACAAAAATTATTTCCGATAAACAATAGGAATCTGCCTCAGTATCAGATCGATGATCACGACCATTGGATCTGCCGCTGCCATGGCCACCAGGTAGTGAGTGACACATTTGGAGAGTCCACACTTTCCCCGAGACAGGATCGCAATCATCAGCACGTTAACTGTGTGCAGCAATAAAATACGATAATCATTCACAAGACACGGGGCATTAACAGTAGTTTTTCGTGTTTGCATGGAAGTAACAGTCCGTTATATAACAGGGACATTAACGTTCTTCACAATTACCTGAAACGCTTCGAAAATGTGCAGCTCGGCTTTGCATCCAGTGATGGATCGTGATTATTCTACCTGCGATAGGGCATCCTGGAGATAGGGGTTGTACTCAGAGTGCCAGCGATGAATCGTCATTTAAGTGACACAACGTGATCAAATTACACAGGCTAGTAATGTATTCCCTGGAGTATATAACATTACAGGTGATCCATTTAAGATGATTATAGGATTTGATAGAGTATATAGGGGTAATCTAATATCTCTGTTGGCGGAGTCACTAAAATTAAAGCTAGGCCGTTCAAGGGTTCAAGGAAGCACTTCTTTACTCCAGGCTGAGATAGATTTTTGGATCCAAGGAGAATCAAGGAATATGGAGATCTGGAGGGAAAGTTGAGTTGAGGTCGATGATCAGCTATGTTCATATAGAATGGCCGAGCAGGCTCGAGGGGCCGTATGGCCATCTCCTGCTCTTACTTCTTATTTTCTTATATTCTTACAAGAAGGGAAGTATAAATCGGGACCTCTCTCCCCAAAAATGCTTTTCAGGTTGTGGCTCCAGTAAAATATCAAATTGAAAGTGATAGATTATTGATAGACAAGGGTGTTTAGGCATATGGAACCAAGGCTGGTCGATGGAGCGAAGCTAAAACTCATCCAGTATCTATTTGAATGGCGAAACAGGCTCAAGAAGATTAAAAGTCTGCATCGCATTTGTTAAACAAACCAAGGTTAAAAACAGAAACTAGAGTTTAGTATATATACAAATGCATCCAATTGGGAATTGGGAGCCTCACTTGCAACAGTTGGGACATTTTGAAAGTTGCATTGCAGTGTGTGTGTGAGTTTGTTGTAGTGGTGTTATATTTGAACTAAATGTCCTGAGGTGGGGTGATGCGAAAAAGGGCATGGGAGTAAGAGGAGTGGGTGATTAGTAGGAGCACTCTGAATGGAACAGGTAGCTAGCGACACCCACTCTTTGCTCATGCAATTACTGTGGTCAATTTTGTTCAAACCATTGAGCGCTTGAGTATAATTTCAGAAATCAAACCTTCCCATTCAATGCTTGTAATGTATTTCTTCCACTTTTCTGCTACTGGCCTGACATATTAAATACAGTATCCCTGCTTGTTTTGGATGTGAGACGTGAGGCACAGTCAGATCCTCTGCTCCTGGATTACCAATGGTCAATCATTGGTTCAGACGAGTTATAGTCACACTACGCTCCATGCTCGGTAATTGTATATACAGAATCACTAAATCTACAAAGGCAAAAAATTAACATTTAGTGTAGTTCATGGTAGGTTTTGGAATTGAATTACATGTAACATTTGTAACAATGGTCATTTCTTGTAAATGGTGGCATAATATGAATGATAATATAACACACCATCTTGAGATTTCAGCAAAGAGCTTAATTCTAGACAAATAATGTTAATCTTGTTCTCTCCCTCAGATGCTGTGAAATCAGTCGATTTGCAATTAATGAACAGAGCATGACACAATCATTGATCGAGTGGGTTCAATCGCAAAACATTCCCCTTTCAAACATTGTGGATACAAATGAGAGATACGATGAACAGTACCAAAATGGCAAGTGTCCTACACAGAGATATGAAGAACTTTACCACGGATGCACGGGATTAATTAATAATGCTAATTAATTACTCAAATTAAATCATTAAATGAGTTGAGTAATAATAAACAGTAAATCAATCTTACTATTCTATCGTAACATTTCAGAAACTGTGACACTGACATAGAGCAGGTAACGTTGGAAAGTGAGACAGCTGAATCATATTGGATCATCGATGCATTTGTGATTTATCTGTTAGGATTGATTTGTACAACGAAATAAATGAAAGTATCCTGCAGAATCCGAAGACTGTGTGAGGTCATAAAGCAATTTATCGTCTGACATTCTGACTCAGTATTTACAGCAAGGAAAGAAAATAATCACGGGACATGTCTCCTGCTGTAGACTGAAAGAACAATGGGGTCTTAAAGCGATTGGCTGAAATGTAACTATTGTGACAAGTTAGGACGCACCAGTCATTGCATTGAACCAGTGATTGTGAGTTCACATCAGTGGAGCCTGTGCCATTATAAAACACAAACACCAGAGAAAAATAGAAAGATGGAAATAAAGCAATAAAGAAGAAAGGGAGAAAGAGAGTAATAATGTATAAAGAAAGGGAAAAATAGAGGAAAAGTACCAAAAAATGAAGAAAGGAAGAAGGAAAAGAAAGAAAATAAGAGAGAAAGGAAGAAAGAGTGAAAGAGAAAGAGAGAAATGAAGAAAAAAATAAAAAGGAAGAAAGAAAGGAAGGAAAGAAGAAATAAATTAAGAAAGAGAGAAAGAAAGAAAGAAAGAAAGAAAGAACGAAATGAAGAAAGAAATGCAGGAAGGAAAGGAGAAAGAATGAAAGAAATTAAGAAAGAAGAGAGGGAAAGAGTGATAGAATGTAATAAAGGAAGGAATAAAGAATGAAAAGAAAGCAAGACATAAGAAAGGATAGAAGAAATAAAAATAAATTAAATAAGAAGAAAGAGAAAGAACAAAAGAATAAAATAAAGAATGGAAGAAAGAAAGAAAGACAGAAAGAAAAAAGAAAGAAAGGTTAAAAGAAAGAAACAAAGAAATTAAGTAAGGAGGAGAGAAAGAGTGAAAGAATTAAATAAAGAACGGAATAAGGTAAGAGTGAAAGACAGAAAGAATGAAAAAATGAAAGAACCAAACAAAAAAATGAAATTAAGTGAGATGAAAGGTAAAGAGCAAATGAATGAAATAAAGAACAGAATAAGGACAGAAAGAAAGAAAGAAAGAAAGAAAGAAAGAAGGAAGGAAATAGTTTGCGAGCATTGCTAAAGTTTCTTCACCACAATAAAAGGAACCTGGGTCAGCATTAAACACACAGCATCAACACAGCTGGAAATCTACAACAGAAGGAAAGATGGGAAAAAGTGAAGGAAAGGAAAGAAAGGAAGAAAGAGTGAATGAAATAAGAAAGAAAGAACGCAAGAAAATAAGGAAGAAAGCAAAAAGGAAAGAGAGTTAGAAAGAAAGAAAGAAATAAGGAAGGAAGCAATGAAGGAAGGGAGGAATTAAGTATGAAAGAAAAAATAAAGAGAGAAAACAGAAAGAAAAGGAAGAAATAAAGAATGAAGGAAAAATTTCGTGAAAATTGCAAGATTTTCTTTGACAACAATAAAAGAAACGTGAGTCAACATTAAACACACAACATAAAGAAAGTTGGAAATCTATAAAAGGAAAGAATGGAAAAAGTAAAAGAAAGGAAGAGTGAAAGAAAGAAAGAAAGAAAGAAAGTTGGAAAGAAAGACAGAAAGAAGGAAAGAAAGAAAGAAAGAAAGAATGACTGAAAGTTGGAAAGAAAGAAGAGTTCTCATTTCTATCGGATCTTTCACAACCTCCGGATGTCCAATAGTGCTATACTGCCTGAGCAGTAATTTGAAGTGTAGTTACTGCTGTCATATAAGGAAAGTAATAAAACAAAGAGCTGCCCACACAGAATAAGATGTCACATACTTTTATTCTCCAGTTCCTGAAGTACCTGACCCAGGTAGTAACTTACCTGGGACACCGACTGCAGCCAGGAAGGGGTAATAAATCATTTGTATCTCATTAATCACCCACAGAATCTTGAGCTTGATTAGAAAACCAAGAGACATTTTATCCCTTTCTGTTAGATTCGATGATTCGATGGTTGGTGGTGATGCTGGGAGCGATTCTCCAATTGACACGTTGAAAAAAAAGCCCCTTATTTATTGAAGAGGAATTCCATCCAGTCAGAAAGTCGGCTCCCCTGCTGATTGGGTTTAATTGCAGTCATTGAACAAACAGATGACGCCAGCAAATTTCAGAACAAGAATGTTAACAAGAAGAGCGGAATTCCCAATCCATTCAAACCCATAAGGTCAGGAGACAGGCTGCACATTCATATATTCATACAAGTCTTAGAATTCTAACAAGAACTTCCATAGATGCCTTTCCTTAGTAAAGCTACAAGGAAAGACCAGGATGTCCCAGTGTCAAACAAAAAAACACAATTGCGCCTTTTTAGAGGTAAAAACTAACAAAGAACATTAGCACAAAGCTAAACAAAGGAAACTTATGAACTTAAATAATAATGTTAATCCCAGTGTGCAGCACACCCTCCAGTCCCTGCGCTGCAGTTTCCACAGATGCTGCCTGACCTGTTGACTGTTTACTACATGTTCTCCCCTTATTTCAGATTTCCAGCACTGCAACATTCTCCTTCTGTTCTAAGAATTTATAAAACATAGCCTGAGCATTTATTCTGGGCCCCATCTAACATAAAATCCATTCACCGCAGAACATATCTATTCCAGTTGATGACATCCATCACAATGGCCCTGAAATTAGGATCGGGAGCTTGCCGCGCGTGCAAGCCCCCGATGTGCACTTACCCGGCGCGCTGACATTTCAATCCTGGCCCGCATTGCATTTCCTCTCACTGACCCGCTGTGCGTGCGTGACCCAGCGGCGTACTTAGTGCGATGAGCCGGCTGGGATCACGTGAGCACAGGACAACCAATGGGAGGTTGCAAAAGTTCATTCATGAGTTTGAAAGTAAGAGCTGTCAAACTCATGAAAACTCCTGGCCCCAAAACACTACTTAAACTTGAAAGAAAATTTAAAAAAAGCATTGCACTACTTAAATGAACCATAAATAACTGTAAAAAAACTATTTTAAACAATAATTTTAAAATTTGAAAAAAATTATTATATAAAAAATCGGGGCTAAAACTAAACTTACCTCACTGTAAATTCTTTAAAAATATTAAACCTGTGGACATTTTTTTAATAAATTGTATTAATAGACCACTTACCTGTAAAACTAAGTACTTACGTGTGGTTTTTCAATGTGTAAAAACCGGAGGTTTTACACTTGCGCAACTCTCTAAAAATAAAGGAAATCCAAGTCGCACGTGCTGCCTGTGTAGTCGCACGCGTTCAGCCTCTTAACCCCTTGGGTCAGAGGAGAGGAAATGCCGGTTTTCCCTGCATGCGCTGTGCATGCTGAAAACTGGCAATTCCTCCGGGCACACACGTGAGTACCCCGTCCGTACTCACACGTTGAGAGAGGAATTACTGGGCCAATATGTATGTTGTGCAGAAAGAAAGAAAAATAGTTATAAAGAAAGAAAAATAAATGTAAGAAAGCAAGAAAGAAAGACAGAAACTACTCACTGTTGTAATGTAGGCAACTTTGGAACAAGCACTGACCAGATTTAAATGCAGAAATGCGAGAGATCGTTTATTATTGATTGATATAAGATGTAATATTTTTGATTAATTAACAGGGAGAGGGATTTGAGACCAGCTGATCAAGCGTTTGTTCTCCACCATATTACTGCCACATTTTAGTGTTTTTTTGATATTGGACAGAGATTATCTGAACAAGCGTGCCACCCACACCTTCAGCAACTTCCGACCTGGTGATATGGTTTAGCTGCAAAAGCGGCACTCTGCCACTCACTCCGTCTACTCACTGATGCCCTGTGTTTTACCCACTTCTTACCATGAAAGACCAACAGTCGCCTTTCAGTTCTGCTCATGCAATTGTCTCTTTGGCCTGTGGGGTATCAATTAGTTCACCAAATATATAACCACAACTTGACCCCTTCACTGAGCAGTGGGTTTTACAGTACAGTACAGGTCAATGCAATATACCTTCAGCATTCTGACGCGCCTAATGCTAGTTCCTTTACTCGGTGTTCATCTCAATCATCTGCAGCTATTCACCCACTGAACCTAAAAGCACCTACTGTTCCAGTACATCTCCATCTCACTAACCAACATTGATTCACCTATAGACCCTCGTACTGCACTTCGCACGACTCCCTCGATTTCACTGACCAACATTTTTTTGCCTGTTGTGGCCAGTACTGCCCTTTACACTACCCCTCCATCTTAATGACCAGCATTAATTCACCTATTTAGCCCACCCTCGCTCTAACTCACTGACCAGCATTGACTTATCCACTGAGCCTCATACCTGCAGTTCCACTACCCGATCTATCTCAGTAACCTGCACTGACTCGCCAATTGAGCCTGCAATATCGGTACCACTAACCCCATCTCACTGACCTGTAATGAGTCAATTGTTTAACCTTGTACCATTCAGCCCTCTATCCCCTCCTTCCCACTGACCAGCACTGAGTTGCCTGTTGAGCTCAGCACTACCCTTTTAACTGGCCATCTATCACATTGAAGCGCACCTGTTGATTCTAATTCGGCCCATGCACTTGCCACGCCATCTCACTGACCAGCACTGAATCACCACTACCATATAATATTAACCATTGCATTGTGGGACTGACTAATCTGTGCAAACGGCCATGATACGATATTAATTCTAGGAATTCATATTTCATCAGCAAAAAGACCTTATTTTTTATATATCACATTTAATGGAGAAAACGCTCTCTCGATGCTTCCACCAGACAAGAGGGACACCTCATAGCAAAGAAGGAGGAAATAAGAGAACTGACCATATTCTCAGTCAAAGTGGGAAGTTTGTTAAGCAATGTATTAAACGGTCAGAGGGAGGGGCCAAGAGTACGTTTAAGCCCTAGGCTCTACAAATCGCTCCGTAAACCTCCGAATCTCTACACTCTCTCCTCATAAAACGCCCCTTAAATTCTAACTTTTGACGAAGCTTTTAGTCTTGTGTCCTACTATCTCTTTATGTTACTGGGTGTCAAATTCTGTGTGATTCCGTTCCTGTGAAGCGCCTTGTGACATTGTTCCACGTTTATGGTGCTATGTAAATACAAGTTGTTGCTGCTGTTGTTTTTAATGAGAGAATTTCATACGTGAATCCCAGATAGCTGAAAGGAAAGGGAGTGGACAGCAGACGGGTAGTATAGAATGGGAAATTTATGGGGAAAGTTGCAGCACCTGAATAGTCTATAGGGCAATGATGGAGATAAATACAATAATATGAATTATAAATTTGAGACGTTTGCATACCAGAATACAGTTTAGTAACGACGGAGGTGCTAGGCAGTGTGCCTTGGTCTGTGCTATGATATGCGTTGCAGATATGAGAATGCTCTTAATTTCATGGATGGTAGATGATGGGGGGCCGCCTGGAAGATTATTGGAAGTCTTGACATCGGAGATGAAAAGAAACGGATGAGTTTTTCAGTGGTGGTTGGGATGTGGTCAAAATTAAGGCGGGAGATGTGCCAGTGGTAGATATGGAATTGTTTTCTGATTAAGCTGGTGGTACGACACCGAGTTGGAATGGGGTCAAAGAGCGGTAGGCAGATGGGAGAAATTTAAGAGAGGCCGATGTTCAGGGGTAGAGTGTAGATGCGGCAGTCTTGCATTGGTGGGTAATCACTGATAATGAGAAAAGGGATGCAGAACTGGCAGCTGAATGGATTGTCTTTAGCTCAATGACTTAGAAACCCGTGAGCTCCTCGCATTGCTTAAAAATATAACGATGTTCATTGAACGATGTGCACTTCACTGAACCGTGCTCTGTAAGAGCCACCTTATCTAGAAGTCACTGATCTCAATAAGCATTTATCATTCTGGAGGTTGCACCTAAATATATCTTATTGTGAGGCTCTGGTTATCTCGGAGACTCGGCAGAATGTGTTATGCTACAGACAGAGGCTGTTACACAGGAACACTTTCCCAATAAATACTGAACATGTAAGCTGGCAATTCTAATAAACTATGGACAGCAAAATATATAGGCTGTTGATCCCAGTAAATCCCGAAAAACTCAATAATATAGCTGGTAATCCAAGTGAACCCTGATAACCCCAGATATAACGGCTGTAGTTTGCAGTAAATTATGATAAACCCATATATATATAGGCAGTTGGTCACAATAAACCCTCCTAATCACAGATATATTGGCTGTCGACCCAGTAATCCGTCATAACCTCAGAAATATAAGCTGGCGATCCCCAATAAACCTGTTAGGAACACAGGAGCATAGCAACATAGGAACAGTAGTAGTAGCCATTCAGCCCCTCGTGCCATTCAAGGTGATCACGGCTGATCTATTACCTAACTCCATTTACCAGGCTTTGCCCCATGTCCCTTGATTGCTTTGGGTAACATAAATCTATCAATATCAGATTTAAAATTAACAATTGACCCAGCGTCAAATGATTTTTGCGCAAGAGAGTTATGTGGGATACATGATTGAGTTTTTTGCTGAGATAAAAAAGAGGGTGGGTGAGGGCAGTGATTGTGTTATTGTGAATATTGACTTTAAAATGTCGTTTGATAATGCTCCATATATTAGGCATCTGAGTAAATTTGAAGCCCATGCAATAAAAGGGGGAGTAGCAGCATGGATATAAAGGGGGGCAAAGGGATAGAAAACAGCGATTTGTCGTGAATGGCTGTTATTGCAGAATGTATAGAGGTGTAAATTGGTGTTCCCTAGGGTTCACTACTCGGACCACTGCTGTGCTTGGCATACATTAACGACATGGATTTGGGGGTATAGGCAAAATTTTGAAATTTGCAGAGGATACGAAACATGTAACAGTGAGGAAGAGAGTAAGAGACTTCAATTCGTGGTGGTTGAAGTTCAATCATCACAGCCCAGGACATCACTGCAGGATTTCCTCATGGTAGTGTCCTAGGCCCATACATATTCAGCTGCTTCATCAATGACCCTCCCTTCAAGATAAGGTCAGAAATGGGGATGTTCGATGATAACTGCACAGTGTTCAGCGCAATTCACAACTTCTCAGATAAAGAAGCAGTCCTAGCCCGCATGCAACATGACCAGGGCGGCATTCAGGATTGGGCTGATATGTGACAGGTAACATTTGCGCCGCAGAAGTGCGAGGCAATTACTATCTCCAACAACCGAGAGTCTAACCACCGTTCCATGACAATTAACGGTATTACCATCGGCGAATTCCCCAGCATATGTATCCTGGGGGTCACCATTGAACATAAACTTAACTGTACCAGCCATATAAATAGTGTATCAAGAAGAGAAGGTCAGAGGGTTGGTATTCTGCGGCGAGTGTCTCACCTCCTTACTCCCCAAACACTTTCCACCATCTACAAGGGACAGACAAGATGTGTGATGGAATAATCTCCACTTGCCTGGATGAGTGCAGCTCCAACAATACGCAAGAATCTAGACACCATCCAGGACAAAGCAGCTTGCTTCATTGGCACCCCATTCACCACCTTAAACATTCACTCCCTCCACCACCGGTGTACCATGGCTGCAGTGAGTACCATCTACAAGATGCACTGCAGCAACTCGCCAAGACTTTTTCGGCAGCACCTCCCAAACCCGTGAATTCTTCCACCTAGAAGGACAAGGGCAGCAGGTGCATGGGAACAGCACCACCTCCAAGTTCCCCTCCAAGTCACACACCATCCTTCATCGTCGCTGGGTTAAAATCCTGGAACTCCATCCCTAACAGCACAATGGGACTACCTTCACAACACGGACTGCAGCGGTTGAAGAAGACGGCTCGCCACCACCTTCCCAAAGGCAATTAGGAATGGAAAATAAATGCTGGCCTTTCCAGCGACGCCCACATCCCATGAACGAATTTTAAAAAAGGAGGACATAGACAGGCTGTTGTAATGGGCGGACACATTTAGATGAAATTCAACACTGAAAATTGTGAGTTGATATGATTTGGTAGGAAGAATAAGACGAGATTACAAGCTAAATTGAATAATTTTAAAAGGGTTAACGGACAGACATAACTGGGGGTGTTTGTGAACAATTCGTTGAAGGTGGCAGAACAGCTTTAGAACGCTGTTAATAAACCATGTATGATCCTTGTCTATATAAATAGAAGCATAATGTCCAAATGGCATGAAGTTGTGGATAACCAATATAAAATACTAGTTTGGCAGCAGGTGGAGTATTGAGTCCTATTCTGGGCGCCGCACTTTCAGAAGGACATGAAGGATTTGAAGAGAGCACAGAAGAGATTTACTTCATTGGTTCCAGTGATGAACGATTGCCGTTACGCGGATAGACCAGAGAAGCTGGAGCTGTTCTCCTTAGAGCATAGACGACTAAGAGGAAATTTGACAGAGGTTTTTAAAATCAAGAAAATGATTAGATGGAGTAAATAAACAGAAAAGATGAATGAATGCAAAAGACAAAGCTGAAGTGTCTGTATCCATCCTGAGAGAAGCCAGTCATCATTCAATTCGATTAATTCCAAGCGATATTAAGAAACAGTTGAGCTCATTAGTTACAGCAAATGCAATGTGCTCCGACAACACTCCGTCTGCAGCACTATAACCTTGTGCTCCAGAAATAGCCACGCCTCGGGGAAGCTGTTCTAGTACAGCTAAAACACTGGTATCTACCCGACAAAGTGGAAAATTGCCCAGGTATATCCTGTCCACAAGAAGTGGGACAAATGTAAAGCGGACAATTACTGCCGAATCACTCCACTCTCAATCATCACCACAAGTGATGGATGGTGTGGCTTACATACCAATTACCTGCTCCAATATTCTCAAATTGGATTCCCCCAGGACCGCTCAGCTTCAGACCTCATTACAGCCTCTGTTGCACCATCGATTAAAGAGCTCAATTCCAATGGTGAGTTGAAGGTGACTGCCCTTGATATCATTGCATCATTTGACCGACTGTGGCATCAAGGAGCCTTCGGAAAATTGAAGTCAATGGGAATCACAGGGGCTCTCTCAACTGGCAGGATTTACACCTAGATCAAATTACGATGGTTGTGGTTGGTGGAGGCCAATCATCTCAGCTCCAGGACATCGCTGCAGGAGTACCTCAGGGCAGTGTTCTAGGCCCAACATATTCAGCTGCTTCATCAAAGACCTTCCCTCCGTTGTAAGGTCAGAAGTTGGGATGCTCAGTTCAATTCACAACTCCTCAGATAATGAAGCAGTCTGTGCCCGCATGATGGAAATCCTGGACAGCATTCAGTCGGGCTGATAAGTGGAAAGCAACATCCATGCCCAACCAGGGAGGGGGCGGTTCTGGACTTAGTTTTAGGGAATGAAGCTGGGCAGGTAAAAGAGCTCTTTAAGCTAACAAACCTCATTCCAACAGTTTGCCTGGCGCGAAATTCAAAGGAGCAAGCAGGAAAGACTGTGTTGCTGTGCTTGCTGGCAGCTTCCCTGCTGGTCTACTGATTAGGATTCGGCGCTCTCACCGCACTGATCAAGTGCCAAACTGAAATCAAGTTCAATCTTCAGCTGCAGGTATGGTGCTGTGCCCCACACAGACCTGAAAATGACTAAGCTCCATGCCCGGCCTGTGGTCTCTTCGTTCCTCACTCAGTGGGGTTCTGAGCAATACAGGAAGGGCTGATGAATATCTTAATGCTCAGGTTAAGTTTTCATGGCCCACAGACTCTCTGATTCCAGTCTTGCACACGTTGCTAAGTTTCAAATGATGCATTTTTCAAACTGGCAACGAATTGATTGATAGTCGTGCCTCTGATAAGGTAAGTGTGTTAGGGAGATGCAGTGGGCAAGAAGATTCACGGAAGACTGATAAAAACCGTGACTCTCCTGACACTGTTTAAAGTTTCAATCAGTCAGTCTTAATGATGACAGAAATCAATTCCTGCTGACTTTGAAACAGCACACATTTTACAGAAGTCAAGGAAATTCATTTTGTATTGCTGTATGAAGAATTATGTTGAGCAGTGGTGTGGAAAGCTGAATCAGGGGAGAGCATTATTTTATAAGTGTGCTTTGTATGGTGGCAATTCAAACAGCCCCAAAACACACTGTTCTCTGACCAGGAATTGAACCCGGGCTGCAGCAGTGAGAGCGCCGAATCCTAACCACTAGACCACCAGGGAAGCTGCAGCAAGTCTCCAGCCCCGGTGGCAAAGTTGCAATGGATGTTAATCCAAATAAATCCCCCGTGAGAATTTGTGTGCATTGGCTTCCTTATAATGTTTGTATTTTAAATGTGCGGGAAAAGCGTAAAATTATAAAAAATTTCAGATAGTCCGCACGGGGATGGAACCTGCGACTTTGCCGTTAGTATCACCACGCTCTCACCAGCTGAGCTAACCAACCGCAATGCTCTGGTTGGTCAGGCTTGACGCCAGGCTGGAAGATTGTCTTTTAGGCTTACACTGGGTGACCGAGTTACGGCACAAACATTGAACACACCACATCGCTTAAACATTGTTAGCTGTTCGTATATACAACTGGGCAGTGTGAAAATCGAAAGTAATAGAAAGAGAGCTCGATGGTCTAACAAACCTCATCCTAAAATGTATTATCGCACCACAGCCCCTCCCTCAAACACTGACCCGGTATAAAAGCAGACGGCAGGACCCCGACTGGATTCGAACCTGCAGCGGACGGTCGGAGCCGCATCCAGCATATCCGATGTGGTTTCACTCCCATTCCTTTGGGAAGCGTGATATCAGGCGCATAAAATCTCTCCTGATTTGCTCGTCTTGTAGTGAAGGACACAAAAAGTAACCAGAACTTGCCGAAACCTGGGATCTTTAGATCTTCAGTCTAACGGTCGCCCAACTGAGCTATTTCCGGATCACATCAAATGCAGTATTCTGTCGTTCTTTTGGAGCATTCTCTAACCCTGGGCGGCATTGCCCCTCTCGCTCATTCCTCACTTCGGGCAATGTGACCAGACCAGATCTCGGAGCTCAGGTTGTGTTAATGTAAAGCTGGAGTGTTGATAAAGATACAAAGCTGATACAGCACGGGGGACCTCACCGTGTTGGACAAAGCGTGAAATGCAATGACATGTTCAAATAAAGCTACAGAGCACAACACATGTGTAATATTCCCTGTTCTTTACTCCACACTGATGGGTTGTGAAGGGAGAGACGGGCCGAAGTCCCACTGAGCCGCACTGATCATGAGCCAAATCAAGTTCAATCTTCAGCAGCAGGTAGGGTGCTGAGCCCCACACAGAACTGAAAATGCCCGTGGTTCGTAGTTCCTCACACAGTGGGCTACTGAGCAATACAGGAAGGGCTAATGAACATCTTAATGCTCAAGTTATCACGGGCCACGGACTCTCTGATTCCAGTCTTGCACACGTTGCTAAGTTTCAAATAGTGCATTTTTCATACTGGCAATGAATTGATTGATAGCCGTGCCTGTGATAAGGTAAGTTTGTTAGGGAGATGCAGTACATAAGAAGATACACGGAAGACTGATAAAAACCTTGACTGCCCTGAAACTGTGAGCTGCAGTTAAATGTTGGCAACATTTAAAGTCAGCCAGTCTAAAAGTTGACAGAAACCAATTCCTGCTGACTTTGAGAAAGTTGAATCAGGGGCGAGCATTGCTCTGTAAGGGTGCGTTGTATGGTAGCAATTCAAACAGCCCCAAATGCACTGTTTCCTGAGTGGGAATCAAACCCGGGCCACAGCAGTGAAAGTGTCAAATCCTAACCACTAGACCACCAGGGAAGCTGCAGCAGGTTGCCTGCCAGCAAGCACAGCAATGCAGTTTATCCTGCCTGCTCCTTTGCAATTCAGATCCTTTCGCGCCAGGCAAAATGTTCGCACAAATGACACTTTTTACATGAGAACACAAAAGACGTGTTCGTGAAAGCACGGCACCAAGTGCGGGTAGGCATCCACTTGAAATCGATTTCCTCCTGTGTTTTTCTCTAGATGTTTTCTCTCTCAGTGCTGGGCAAACAATTCATTGATGCATTTGTCCTGAACTGAAGCCTTTTGCCCATCTCGCGGGGTCAGAGCCGCTCTGTCTGTCTCTTACCTGCTTGTGACCATTATCGGGAACATGCCGCCTGTTCAACTTTCAACAGCAAACCCAGAAAGAAAAACAACCAGAAAGATGTGTCTCTCAGCCCCGGTGGCAAAGGTGCAATGGATGTTAATCCAAATAAATTCCCTGTGAGATTCTGTGTGCATTGGCTTCCTTATAAAGTTTGTATTTTAAATGTGCGGGAAAAGAGTAAAATTATAAAAATATTCTGATGGCCCGTACGGGGATCGAACCTGCGACCTTGGCGTTATTAGCACCACCCTCTCACCAACTGAGCTAACCAGCCACAATGCTTCCGTTGGGCAGGCTCGAACCCAGGCTGGGAGATTGTCTTTCAGGCTCACACTGGGTGACCGAGTTACGGCACAAACTTTGAACACACCACATCGCTTAAACATTGTTAACTGTTCGTATATACAACTGGGCAGTGTGTAACTCGAAAGTAACAGAAAGAGAGCTCTATGGTCTAACAAACCTCATTCTAAAATTTATTATCGCACCACAGCCACTCCCTCAAAAACTGTCCCGGCATAAAAGCAGACGGCGAGACCCCGACCGGATTCAAACCTGCACCGGACGCTTGAAGCCGGATCCAGCATGTCCGATGTGGTTTCACCCCCATTCATTTGGGAAACGCGGCATCAGGCGTGTAAAATCTCTGCTGATTCGCTCCTCTTGTAGTGAAGGAGAAAAAAGTAACTAAAACCTGCTGAAACCCGGGACCTTTAGTCTAACGTTCTCCCAACTGAGCTATTTCGGCTTCACTTCAAAGATAGCTTTCTGTCATTCTTTTGGAGCATTTTCTAACCCCGGGTGGCATTGCCCCTGTCGCTCATTCCTCACTTCGGGCAATATGACCAGACCAGATCGCGGAGCTCAGGTTGTGTTAATGTAAAGCTGGAGTGTTGATAAAAATACAAAGCTGACACAGCACGGGGGACCTCACCGTGTTGGACACAGCGTGAAATGCAATGAAATGTCCAAATAAATTTACCGAGCACATGTAGGGAGTCATGGAGGGAGTGCAGCAAAGATTCACCAGGGATGGCAGGAATGACGTACGAGGAGAGATTGTGTCAATTGGGCTTATACTCACTGGAGTTTAGAAGTTTGAGAGGGGATCTCATCGAAACCTATAAAATTCTGTCAGGTCTGGACAGACTAGATGCAGAAAGGATGTTTCTGATGGCCAGGGAGTCCAGAACCAGGGGTTATAGTCTAAGGATACGGGGTAAGCCATTTAGGACTGAAATGAGGAGGAATTTCTTCACCCAGAGAGTGGTGAACCTGTGGAATACTCTGCCACAGAGGGCGGAGGAGGCCAGTTCATTAAATATATTCAAGAAAGAGTTGGATATATTTCTTGAGGCTAAAGGGATCAAGGGATATGGGGAGAAGGCAGGGACAGGCTACTGAATTTGGATGATCAGCCATGATCTCATTGAATGGCGGAGCAGGCTCGAAAGGCCGAATGTCCTTTTCCTGCTCCTATCTTCTATGTTTCTATGTTCAACATGTGTAAAATTCCCTGTTCTTTTCTCCACACTGATGAGTTGTGAAGGGAGAGTCTGGCCGAAGTCTCACTGAGCCGCACTGATCACGAGCCAAATCAAGTTCAATCTTCAGCTGCAGGTACGGTGCTGAGCCCCACACAGAACTGAAAATGCCCGTGGTTCGTAGTTCCTCACAAGGTGGGCTACTGAGCAATACAGGAAGGGCTAATGAACATCTTAATGCTCAAGTTAGCACGGGCCACGGAGTCTCTGATTCCAGTCTTGCACACGTTGCTAACCTTCAAATATTGCATTTTTGATACTGGCAATTAATTGATTGATAGCCGTGCCTGTGATTATTATGTCTGTGTATAATTGAGACACGGACTGCAGGAGTTGATTATAACAAGTCTTTACTGAATGGAGACAACATGGAAACTGAAACTACAGAAGCCTGCTAGGGCCTTTTATACAGGGGTGGTCACTGCCGGTTCTGCAGTCTGAGAGCAGTTTTTCCCTTAAAGGTACATACACAATAATTCCTCCCCTTTTAGATAAACAGTACATAACATTCATTTAACAACTAAATAATAACTAATTACAATTACAATTACGGTTGCTAGATATATTCTCGAAATAATTTAACAATTGCTTTTCCTTCGTGCAGCAGTGCCTTGCAAAGATTATACACATTTTACCTGGCAGGACTGCAATACAAGATGATATGAGCAGTGTGAAAAGAAGCAGAGATTTGAGAACCGACAGCCATCAAGGCAGCTGTGTGATTTGCTCAGAACCGAGGCTTAGCAGAGGGGCAAGTGGGCAAGCTGAAGTTAAGGATGAGACCAGGCCGAGACAAAGTATAATGGTGGAGGCGGTAATGTTGTTGATTTTGAGAAAGAATGTAAAGAATGAATCAACAACGGTTCCATGGTGTAATGGTGAGCACACTGGACTGTGAAACCAGCGATCCGAGATCAAATCTTGGTGGAACTTGAATTCTTGTTGACCCAGCTGCTGGAAATTTGGGACATCCAAGGTTGGCATCTGCATACCAACCACGGTTAGTGGACCGTTTGCTGCCTGAATCAATGGCGGTTGATTTATTGTTCTCGACATCAGATAATAAGCTCAACCTCTCATTCCCAGTTCCAAATAAGCGGGGCAGAATGATGTGTGTTGTCCAGTGCTCCGTTTGACTGCACAGCAGATTGCTCAACATTTTCTTTGCAAGCTGCATTCGGCTGGCATAATTATTGAAATTGAAAGCAGTGCTTCTTGAAACGTAGGCGTTGCACTTCGAATTCTCGAAAAAAGTTAACAATTGCTTTTCTTTCATGCAGCATTGCCTTGCAAAGATTATACACATTTTACCTGGCAGGACTGCAATACAATCTGCTCTGAGCTGTGTGAAAAAGAAGCAGAGATTTGTGAACCGATAGCCATCAAGGCAGCTGTGTGAATTGTTCAGAACCGAGGCTTAGCAGAGGGGCAAGTGGGCAAGCTAAAGTTAAGGATGCGCCCAGGCCAGGACAAAGTATAATGGTGGAGACGGTAATGTTGTTGATTTTGAGAAAATAATCTAATGAAATCTGCAGCAACGGTTCCATGGTGTAATGGTGAGCACTCTGGAATTTGAAACCAGCGATCCGAGTTCAAATTTCGGTGGAACATGAATTCTTTTTGTCCCAGCTGCTGGAAATTTGGGACATACAAGGTGGCATCTGCATACCAACCACGGTTAGTGGACCGTTTGCTGCCTGAATCAATGGCGGTTGATTTATTGTTCTCGACATCAGATGATAGGTTCAATCTCTCATTCCCAGTTCCAAATAAGCAGGGCAGAAAGATGTGTGTTGTCCAGTGCTTCGTTTGACAGCACAGCAGATTGCTCAACATTTTCTTTGCAAGCTGCATTCGGCTTGCATAATTGTTGAAATTGAAAGCAGTGCTTCTTGAAACGTAGGCATTGCGCTTCGAATTCTCGAAAAAAGTTAACAATTGCTTTTCTTTCGTGCAGCATTGCCTTGCAAAGATTATACACATTTTACCTGGCAGGACTGCAATACCATCTGCTCCAAGCAGTGTGAAAAAGAAGCTGAGATTTGTGAACCGATAGCCATCAAGGAAGCTGTGTGATTTGCTCAGAACCGAGGCTTAGCAGAGGGGTAAGTGGGCAAGCTGAAGTTAAGGATGAGACCAGGCCGAGACAAAGTATAATGGTGGAGACGGTAATGTTGTTGATTTTGAGAAAAGAACCTAAGGAATCCTCCAGCAACGGTTCCATGGTGTAATGGTGAGCTTTCTGTGCTTTGAATCCAGTGATCCGAGTTCAAATCGCGGTATAACCTGAATTCTTGTTGTCCCAGCTGCTGGAAATTTGGGACGTACAAGGTGGCATCTGCATACCAACCACGGTTACTGGACCGTTTGCTGCCTGAATCAATGACGGTTGGTTTATTGTTCTCGACATCAGATGATAAGCTCAACCTCTCATTCCAAGTTCCAAATAAGCAGGGCAGAAAGATGTGTGTTGTCCAGTGCTTCGTTTGACTGCACAGCAGATTGCTCAACATTTTCTTTGCAAGCTGCATTCGGCTGGCATAATTGTTGAAATTGAAAGCAGTGCTTCTTGAAACGTAGGCATTGCACTTCGTATTCTCGAAAATAGTTAACAATTGCTTTTCTTTCGTGCAGCAGTGCTGTTGTATCCGTGTTTTAATGGAGACACAGAAGGCAGGAGTTGGTTTCACAGGTGTTTACTGAACAAAGTCTGGAGGTGAACTAACAGATACAAGACCATATACAGGCTTATATAGCCCGAGTGGCCATTACCAGCATTACAATACACAGGGGGCACTTAAAGGCACATACACCACAATTCCTCCCCTTTTAGACAACCAGTACATAATATTTTAAGAAATCATTAATTAATATGTTACAAGAACAATAATCTACACATTTGCTGCAGTTAATCAATTATAAGTCAGCCTCTCTGGAGGCTTCCTGACTCGGTCCGGATAAAGCCTCGGTGGTGTAGTAGTTTCTGGTGGTGTAGTAGGTTCTTTTGGCAAGGCTGATTTGGCTTGAATGCCAGTGTCAGGTTCATCTGGTTCCAGTATCACCGGATCGGAGGTAGATACTATGGGTATCTCTGCTTCATCATTAGGCGTATAGAGTTGTGGTGTAGGTTGTCCCTTTTCGGATGACTCTATGATCTGGTCAGCATGGCGCCTTATTATGCTTTCTCCAATGTCCACGGTATACTTCAGTGGTCCTAGTCATGTGCAAATAGTTCCAGGCTGCCATTTCTCGGTACGGTACTCCCGGGCCAAAGCTTGTTGACCTATCTGGAAGGTTGTAGTTGGCCTTTCATTCAAGCCTTGAAATTGTCCGTTCTCCACGTCCCTTCTGATGTTTGGCTTGATCAAATCCAGCCGGCATCTTAGGCTTCTATTGAAGAACATCAGAGTGGGAGTTTGGTTTGTAACCACATGTGTTGCATTCCTGTATGCAAACAAGAAGTTATCTACCTTATGCTGAAGTTTTATGTCTTCATTACCCATGGCCTTTATGGCCTTCTTGAAGGTCTGGACAAACCTTTCAGCCAATCCATTGGTGGCGGGATGGTATGGGGCGGACGTGTAATGCTTAACCCCATTGTTTTTTAAGAAATTCCTGAATTCTTCGGACACAAATTGCGGTCCATTATCAGAACAAATCTGTTCAGGCAGCCCATTCCTGGCAAATATGGTCCTTAATACTGTGATGGTTTTTTCCGTGGTGGTGGAGGACATCTTTATTACCTCCGGCCATTTGGAGTGTGCATCAACCGTGATTAAGAACATTGAGCCCATAAATGGACCAGCAAAGTCGATGTGTACCCTTGGCCATGGAGATGAGGGCCTCTCCCATGGATGTAGAGGGACTTGTGGTGGGGCGTTTTGGACCTTCTGGCATCCTAGGCAGCTCTTGGTCACTTCTTCGATGTCTCTATCGATACCTGGCCACCACACAAACGCTCTGGCTTGGTTCTTCATTTTCACTCCACCCAGATGCCCCTCGTGAAGCTCCTTTAGCACTTTATCCTGGAGTTTGGGTGGAATCACCACTCTGGATCCACACATCAAGGTTCCTCGGCACACTGACAGCTGTTCTCTTCTTTGCGAGAATGCTGGCAACAGTGGTTCGCCATGTGCTGGCCATCCCTTCACCGTTAAATCGTAGACTCGTGAGAGAGTCGGGTCATTTCTCGTTTCCTTTTCAATGGCAGAATTTGTTACTGGTAGACATTCCACTATGGTTGAGTGGAACACCTCCACTGGGTCTACTGTAGGTGCCTCTTCTACCATTGGCAATGGTAGGCGCGATAAACCGTCAGCATTCCCATGCTGTTTTGATCCTTTGTATTCTATGTCATATTGGTGTGCCCCTAGGAAAAGGGACCACCTCTGTAGCCTTTGCACTGTCATAATGGGAACACCCTTTTTAGGGTTGAATATGGAGATGAGGGGTTGATGGTCAGTCAACAAGGTAAATTTGTGTCTGTGTAGGTAATGGTTGAATTTCTTCACTCCCCATACCAGGCTGAGTGCTTCCCTGTCGATCTGGGAATAGTTACGCTCAGCTGAGTTCAATGAGCGTGACGCAAACGCTATCGGCCGCTCCGAGCCATCAGGGAATCTATGCGATAATACCGCTCCTACGCCATAAGGGGGTGCATCGCACGCCAGTCTGATTGGCAGTGATGGGTTGTAATGAGCCAAAAATTCCTTGGACGTGATCAAGCCTTTGCATTTATGGAAGGCACGTTTCCAGTCTTCGCTCCATTTCCAAATTACTCCCGTATGTAGCAGTTCGTTAAGAGGGTGCAGAAGAGTTGACAAGTTCGGTAAAAATTTATGATAGTAATTTATCAATCCCAGGAACGACCTTAATTGTGAGACATTTTCAGGTGCTGGGGCTTTTATGACAGCTTCAATTTTTTCAGGTGACTTATGCAACCCTTCCTCGTTAATTATGTGGCCACAATATGATATTTGTTTCTGGAAAAATTCGCACTTGGGGCGATTTGCTCGTAGGCCCCGTTCTCTCAGCCTAGTGAGCACCTGCTCCAAATTGGCAAGGTGCTCGTTGTCGTTTTCTCCTGTTACAAGGATGTCGTCTAGGTAGCATTGAGCCCCCGGAATCTCTTGGATGACTTGCTCCATATCTGTTTGCCAGATAGCTGGAGCTGATGCTACTCCGAAAACCAGTCGATTGTACTGGTACAGGCCTTTTTGTGTATTTATCGTGAGATTCTTTTTAGAGGCCTCTTCAACCTCCATCTGTAGATATGCCTGTGCCAAGTCAATTTTGGTAAAACGTTTCCCTCCGGATAGTGAGGCAAAAATATTGTCTATCCTCGGAAGAGGATACTGTACCATGTGAAGGACCGGGTTTACAGTCACCTTGAAGTCCCCACAGATGCGAATTTTTCTCTGTTCTTCAGATTTATCATTATTCAACGTTTTCTTCATGACCGGGATGATGGGTGTTGCCCACTCGCTACAATCTATCTTGGACAATACGCCTGCCTTTTCCAAATTCTCCAGCTCTGCCTCGACTGCTGGCCGAATTGCGTATGGCACCGGCCTTGCCTTAAAAAACTTGGGAATTGCCGCATCTTCCACTTCTTTTGAGGCGGTGATGCCTTTCAAGGTTCCTAGTATCTGTGGAAACACTTCCTTGGCGTTGGCCAAGATGTCTTTTAATCGTTCAGGTATGACATCATCGTCATTTTTTTTCTTACTGGTCACCTTCAGTGCCTGAATGGAGTGCCAGTCTAAACATATCTTCCTGATCCATTCACGTCCCAACAGCGGTGGATCACCATCTTGCAGAACGTATAAATACAACTTCTGTATTTCCTTGCCATTGTATACAACAGGCACCCTTATTTTCCCTTTGGGGTATACTTTCTACCCCGTATATGTTATCAAGATAATGGATGTGTCTTTCAAAGGTATATGCGGAAATAGCCGCTCGTAATCCCGTCGACTTATGATGTTCAGAGCTGATCCTGTATCTAGCTCCATTTTAACTGGGGACCCCGCTATCGTGAGGGTAACCCAAATCGTCTGGTAATCTTCTTTGGCAATTACATTATGTAATTTGAGACAGATTAGTCTCTTGTTTCCAGAGTTGCTATCGCTCTTCTGGTCTTCGGAGCTACTGTCCGTCATCATTTGTACCTTTCTTTACTTTTCCTTATTGACTTTTTTCCTGTCCGTGGATTTTTTTTGTGTCCAGATCGACATACACGTGCAATGTGTCCAATCTTTCCGCATTGCCTGCATGCTTTGTCCTTGAACCAGCAGTCCCTCTGGTCATGGGTGGATCTGCCGCAGCGATAACATCTCTCAAAACCCTGTGTCATTTCATGGGTGCCGAAGTCCTGTGGCTTTTGCTGTATCTCTGCAGCTCCTCTTGCGGCTGCTTCGTATGATACAGCCATACTGAAAGCCTTGTCCAGTGTCAAATCTTTTTCAGAAAGTAGCCTTTTCTGTTTTCCTTCACTTAGGAGACCGCAGACGAATTTGTCTCGAAGAGAATCTACCAGTCCTGCACCGAATTGGCAGTGCTTTGATAGCTTCCTTAATTCGGTGAGGTAATCAGCGTTACTTTGATTCTTGTGCTGATTCCTCTTGAAGAATTTGAATCGTTCCGCTATCAGCAGCGGTGTTGGGTTTGAGTGCTCCTGTAGGGTATCAACAATGTCCTTAAAATTCTTGTCCTTTGGTTTGGCTGGAGTGACTAAGGATCGTAACAGCCCGTATGTCCTTGCGCCCATTAGATTTAGAAGTACTGATGCCTTTTTATCATCTTCTATATCATTTGCTGTGCAATATACCTCCACTCTTTCCACATATGTGGTCCAATCCTCTGTATCGTTATCGATAGCATTAATATTGACAGCCTTAGGCATCCTGAAAAAAAAATGGCGCCTTCCGCCCTTTCCTTTCTCCCCTGCAGAAAAAAAATGGCGCTTCCCGCGCTTTCCCGCCGCTGCTGCTGCTGACAACGCTGTTTTCCGCGCTTTTTATTTGCAGGTGGAGACTCGTTCCCGCCAGACTCTCTGGGACATTTCCCTCCCTCTGCTTGGTCCAAACACCGACCTGCTTTGCAGCGCCGGCCGTCTCCCGAGTGCTCCCCCCCTCTCTCTCTGTTTGCCTCTGCATTCGCTGCTCGGCCCCGCTGCAGAGCCAGCCGATGGAGCCCCAGCCCGCCGCCCAGGAAGGATTATTGCAGTACCTGCCACCAGCTCGGCTAGCTGGTGAAACCAGAGATTGTTTTTTTTTTTCTTTCTTGCCTTTCTTCGACTTTCGTCTGAGGATTCGATCTCCTTGAGGTGCTGCCGAACTGCAGGTAAGTCCGTTTCCAATTCGTCACCACTGTTGTATCCGTGTGTTAATGGAGACATGGAAGCCAGTATTTGGTTTCACAGGTGGTTACTGAACAAAGTCTGGAGGTGAACTAACAGATACAAGACAATATACAGGCTTATATTGCCCGAGTGGCCATTACCGGCATTACAGTACACAGGGGGCTCTTAAAGGCACATACACCACAAGTACCTTGCAAAGATTGTACACATTTTACCTGGCAGGACTGCAATACAAGCTGCTGTGAGCAGTGTGAAAAAGAAGCAGAGATTTGTGAACCGATAGCCATCAAGGCAGCTGTGTGATTTGCTCAGAACCGAGGCTTAGCAGAGGGGCAAGTGGGCAAGCTGAATTAAGGATGAGACCAGGCCGAGACAAAGTATAATGGTGGAGACGGTGATGTTGTTGATTTTGAGAAAAGAATCTAATGAACTCTTCAGCAACGGTTCCATGGTGTAATGGTGAGCACTCTGGACATTAAATCCAGCGATCTGAGTTTAAATCTCCGTGGAACCTGAATTCTTGTTGTCCCAGCTGCTGGAAATTTGGGACATACAAGCTTGGCATCTGCATACCAACCACGGTTACTGGACGGTTTGCTGCCTGAATCAATTGTAAGGGTTGGGGCTTCTTTAAACTGGTTTAAAGTAATTTTCCTGGTCTTGCAGCCTTTGCCTGCTCCTAGACCAATTCCAATTAAACCAATTTTAATACAGCGGTTTCGAATCGCTACCCCACCTTCCAGTTCTGACTGCAGGGCTTATAATTATTGATATTAAAACAGACACGTAGTTTGGATGAGAGAAAAAAATCAAGTTTTATTAACTAAAAGATCTACAATCAAAATATCAAACTATACCACACGAACACAGTAATTACAGTAAATAAAACTATATAACAGGGGGTGGCAGACGGCGAAAACGAGGGATACGATGGCTACAATGTTATTTAAACAATCTTAGCAATACCCTTAAATCATCACCACTTAACTCCTGCTAGGTTGCCTTGTTGAGGAGTCAGAAACTCTGCTCACCTGTGATCCAGCGAAGTAAGAGGCCAGATAGCTTGTCAGCAGCTATCTTTATACCTGGTCAGGTACTGCTGTACTGCCCTGCAAGGGCTGTGTGCAAAATTCCCCGCCCAAAGAGTCCAATACACAAGAGAAAGCTGTGATTGGCTAACTCAAAGTGGTTAGACTGGGTTAATGTGTCTTCCGGAGCTCCCTGGGCTGAAACAAAAGAGAATACAACAGCCCTATTGACCAGAATGCTAAGTGATTTAGACCCATTCAATTGTTCAACGTTTCCCATTCAAGGTACAAAAGTCTCTCCTGCAGTTTAGATGTATGCACTCGATATACAAACAAATGCTAATAGCATTCAATTGCTTTGTAAACAAAGCATTGTCCTTTGTCTTCGGCCATGTAGTGACAGCCATTTTTATTCCTGGAAATTTAAAAGCAAAACGCCCAGGGATTCTTTAATCAAAAGAATTGATCTTGAGAACTGTAAATTATTGCAAATTCTTACAGTCCGCCCTTGGATACTTCCAGCTTGCTTGTAGTATCCTCTTGAAGAAATGAGCAATAATTTCTGACCCCTCACAAACAACCATCCCCTGTATTTACCTAATAGCTATCTGCCACTGATCCCCGTCCCGTCTATTCCCCTTAAAATCAAGAAAAAATCTATGGTACGGTGGGCATCTTACAGATACTTCAGTTCTCAATAAGGGGTCTCATACCCCTACACGCTTGTAAAATTATACAATGTAAACCAAATTTACAGTCACTTTTTTTCATCATAAGTTATTACAAAATGTTGCAATCTTAGTTATGCAATGTAATCAAAATGATCCCAAGCACGGAGAGGGTCCTACGCCTCTGCTCAACTTGGAGTTGTCACAAACTGGTCCCAAGCACGGAGAGGAGCCTACGCCTCTGCTCAACTTGGGGCTGCAACACAAAATACAAAAAGTCATTAAACAACATGCTTAAATGAAGCCCGATCATCACGTGCCGATGATGGGTCACGAGATTCGAGTGGGCATTGCTCCTCTCACTCGGGCAGTCAAAGTTCCTTCCACCCCGCTTTGATCGTCTTAAACTTTAAAACAGGCAGAATGGATTTACCGACCAGCTTGCTCCGCCAGCCCCGAACCGTTCCCTTGTCCCTTTGTGGAGGCGGGGTACTCCTCACGTTTAAAATTAACTTGGCACTGTCCGAGACCGGGGTGTATGGGATCTCATGACTCCCAGTCCCTCCCCCTCCCATCTTCCCTCCACTGGCTGCAGAAAATGATGGGTGGCTGTGTGGCGGCTCTCCCTGGCCCCACACTGATCCGGCCACCCACTAATCCTTCCCAGCCACACTTATCCTCTTTGCCTGTGGGCCTCCGGGTGAGTTCCTCCCTCTCCCGACCGCACCCACGTGACTCTTGGGTCTCCCCCTCCTCTATACGATCTTTAGCGGGCCATCACCACCCAACACCGAGGAACGCGTCGCTGTCACCAGGTGCCCACGCTTCCCCATCAGGACTCCTCAACAGCGAGGTCTCCCACAAGTGAACTTCGGTCAGGATAGTGCTGGGTTGGGGGCCGTGCCCCACCCAGCTGGGGCCATCTCCTCCCCGTAGGGGGAGTAGGTATATTCCTCCGGACTCTGTCCGGTTTTTCCCGAAGATCGCTGCAGGGTCTCCTGGATGATCCCCAACATTCCGTATCTTCATTCGATGTCCAGCTTGGGCTGGGCGAACATGGCTGCTTTATTTTCCCATCTCCTGCAAAAACTTAAAAGGGACATGCAGCCAGGTCTCACTGACTACTGCCTTAGCTGGAGACATGGTCGGGTCCCTCGACCTCGAACCAAAAATACAAACATTTGGCACACATGTAAACTTAAACTCTTTGCACTTTAACTTAAAACTAGTTAAATCAACAAAACTTAAAATACACCTTAAAAGCACGATATATACACACACATAGCTATAATACAGATGCCGCCCATCTCCGAACGGCCAGACTAATCTCTGACACTGTCACAGATTGCTGCTGGCTGCAGCGAAACTGGACTGCCTCCTGTCTCTGGTCCCTCGCAGCTTATGGCTGTTGAGTGTGGGCCTCTGTTCTCTGGCTACTCCCTTGCTCGGGAGACCACCCTACTCCACTGTAATGTGCGTGACCATGCTTTCTTAGGCTGGGGCACCCGCTGAGACCTTCTGAGGGGTGTCTCTCTGGGGGAAACATTGGCTGGCGGGCCCTGAGCTTGGGTCACAGCCCCAGCTGGCTGGGAACCTTCTCCCCCATGTCCAAATAGCCCGCACTGTATAATGTACCTGGCAGCCTGCCGGTGCAAATCTCTCTCTGGGTTTGTCTGCTCTTCCCTGCCTACTCCTGCGCTGGGGGCAGGTATACTCTCACCACCCGCTGCTGATGGCTGGAAAGTTTCCTCCCCATGTTTAAAACCTGGTGTCAGCTCCCTCCCTATGTCTCCTGCAAGAGGGATTGCTATCCCTGCCCCCGCAGGGTCCCACTTCATGGGGGGGACAACTCTAGAAGCGGGCTGGGAAGCTGGTCCCTTTAAACAGGCCACAGTGCCTGTCTTTACAGGCGGTGAACTTGAACTTGCATGGACAGCAAACTCATGTTTCCTCACCCAGGTGGCTTTAACTGGGAAATTTTGGACCTGCTTTTTTTCTGAGGCCAAAACTATCCCCTGTGTGCCTCCCTTGTCCCGGATTTCTGCCACTGGACCTGCTCTACAGGGGTCCCAGAACTCTCCTTCCCTGTTCCCTGGCTTAAGCAGCTTACTCTGAACATGAATGGCTCCTCCCCCCACACAAGCCACAGTGCTTGCCTGTGAACTCGAACTTGGTGTGGGCTGAGGATTCCTATTCTCAGGCTCACTCCTCACGGGTGGACCGCACCTCCATTGTTGGAGGGGGTACACTGGTCCTGGTCCCCGCCTGCCTAGCGGGACCTGCTGGTATTCTCCTACCACCCCATTGTCCACCCCTCCTCGCTGCCAGGGCTCCTCAGAACTCGGAGCTGTGGGCTGCAGGCTTGGGATCTCTAAATCCCTATCCAGCCCCGTTATGGATGCTGCCTGTGGTATGGTTTCACTAAACCTTTGGGCGCAGGCCAGCTTATAAGCTGTCCTTACTTCCCTAAACCTTTCCTCCTGCTCTTTTACTTCTGAGATGAGGCGGGCATTCTATTTCCGCAGTCTCATCTCACTTTCCCTGGTCTCAGTGACTTCCTGCACCAGGCGCTCTATAAATGCCTGGCATGTCTCAAACTGGGACTCCCGCTTCTTGGCCTCTTTAAGCTCCTCCTGCTCTCCCATCTCACCCTTTCTAGCCCAGTCACCTATACCCCGATAGGTCAGCTTACACACTGCCACTACCTTCCGTAGGGCTGCCCACAGACTGAAAGCAAGAAAGACAATAACTGATGCTTTCTCTAGATCCAGACCACTCATCATATCAAAAACGGCCTGCAGTCCTGCCCGCGGTCGCGATTGTAAGGGTTGGGGCTTCTTTAAACTGGATTAAAGTAATTTTCCTGGTCTTGCAGCCTATGCCTGCACTCAACCAACTCCAATAAAACTAATTTTAAAACAGCGGTTTCGAATCGCTACCCCATCTTCCAGTTCTGACTGCAGGGCTTATAATTATTGATATTAAAACAGACACGTAGTTTGGATGAGAGAAAAAAATCAAGTTTTATTAACTAAAAGAAACTATAATCAAAATATCAAACGATACCGCACGAACACAGTAATTACAGTAAAACTATATAACAGGGGGTTGCAGACAGCGAAAACAAGGGATACGATGGCTACAATGTTATTTAAACGATCTTAGCAATGCCCTTAAATCACCACCCCTTAACTCCTGCTAGGTTGCCTTGTTGAGGAGTCAGAAACACTGCTCACCAGTGGTCCAGCGAAGTAAGAGAGAGAGATAGCTTCTCAGCAGCTATCTTTATACCTGGTCAGGTCCAGCTGTTCTGCCCTGCAAGGGCTGTGTGCAAAATTCCCCGCCCAAAGAGTCCAATACACAAGAGAAAGCTGTGATTGGCTAACTCAAAGTGGTTAGACTAGGTTAATGTGTCTGCCGGAGCTCCCTGGGCTGAACCAAAAGAGAATGCAACAGCCCTATTGTCCAGAATGCTAAGTGATTTAGACCCATTCAATTGTTAAACGTTTCCAATTCAAGGTACAAAAGTCTCTTCTGCAGTTTAGATGTATCCACTCGATATACAAACAAATGCTAATAGCATTCAATTGCTTTGTAAACAAAGCATTGTCCTTTGTCTTCGGCCATGTGGTGACAGCCATTTTTATCCCTGGAAATTTAAATGCACAACGCCCAGGGATTATTTAATCAAAAAAATTGATCGTCAGAACTGTAAATTATTGCGAATTCTTACACAATGACGGTTGATTTATTGTTCTCGACATCAGATGATAGGCTCAACCTCTCATTCCCAGTTCCAAGTAAGCGGGGCAGAAAGATGTGTGTTGTCCAGTGCTTCGTTTGACTGCACAGCAGATTGCTCAACATTTTCTTTGCAAGCTGCATTCGGCTGGCATAATTGTTGAAATTGAAAGCAGTGCTTCTTGAAACGTAGGCATTGCACTTCGTATTCTCGACAAAAGTTAACAATTGCTTTTCTTTCGTGCAGCAGTGCCTTGCAAAGATTATACACATTTTACCTGGTAGGACTGCAATACAAGCTGCTATGAGCAGTGTGAAAAAGAAGCAGAGATTTGTGAACCGACAGCCATCAAGGCAGCTGTGTGATTTGCTCAGAACCGAGGCTTAGCAGAGGGGCAAATGGGCAAGCTGAAGTTAAGAATGAGACCAGGCCGAGACAAAGTATAATGGTGGAGACGGTAATGTTGTTGATTTTGAGAAAAGAATCAAATTAATTCTTCAGCAACCGTTCCATGGTGTAATGGTGAGCACTCTGGACTCTGAATCCAGTGATCTGAGTGCATATCTCGGTGGAATCTGAATTCTTGTTGTCCCAGCTGCTGGAAATTTGGGACATACAAGGTGGCATCTGCATACCAACCACGGTTACTGGACCGTTTGCTGCCTGAATCAATGGCGGTTGATTTATTGTTCTCGACATCAGATGATAGGCTCAACCTCTCATTCTCAGTTCCAAATTAGCGGAGCAGAAAGATGTGTGTTGTCCAGTGCTTCGTTTGACTGCACAGCAGATTGCTCAACATTTTCTTTGCAAGCTGCATTCGGCTGTCTTCATTGTTGAAATTGAAAGCAGTGCTTCTTGAAACGTAGGCATTGCCCTTCGTATTCACGAAAAAAGTTAACAATTGCTTTTCTTTCGTGCAGCATTGCCTTGCAAAGATTATACACATTTTACCTGGCAGGACTGCAATACAATCTGCTCTGAGCAGTGTGAAAAAGAAGCAGAGATTTGTGAACAGATATCCATCAAGGCAGCTGTGTGATTTGCTCAGAACCGAGGCTTAGCAGAGGGGCAAGTGGGCAAGCTGAAGTTAAGGATGAGACCAGGCCGAGACAAAGTATAATGGTGGAGACGGTAATGTTGTTGATTTTGAGAAAATAATCTAATGACTGGTTCAGCAACGGTTCCATGGTGTAATGGTGAGCACTCTGGCCTCTGAATCCAGCGATCTGAGTTCAAATTACGATGAAGCCTGTATTCTTGTTGTCCCAGCTGCTGGAAATTTGGGACATACTGTAAGAATTCGCAATAATTTACAGTTCTGAAGATCAATTTTTTTTGATTAAAGAATCCCTGGGCGTTGTGCTTATAAATTTCCAGGGATAAAATTGGCGGTCACCACATGGCTGAAGACAAAGGACAATGCTTTGTTTACAACGCAATTGAATGCTATTAGCATTTGTTTGTATATCGAGTGGATACATCTAAACTGCAAAAGAGACTTTTGTACCTTGAATGGGAAATGTTTAACAATTGAATGGGTTTTAAATCACCCAGCACTGGACAATAGGGCTGTTGCATTCTTTTGTACCAGCCCAGGGAGCTCCGGAAGACACATTAACCTAGTCTAACCACGTTGAATTAGCCAATCACAGCTTTCTCTTGTGTATTGGACCCTTTGGGTGGGGAAGTTTGCTCACAGCCCTTGCAAGGCAGAACAGCAGGGGCCTCACCAGGTATAAAGATAGCGGCTGAGAAACTATCTCTCTCTCTTACTTCGCTGGACCAAAGGTGAGCAGGGTGTTCTGACTCCTCAACAAGGTAACCTAGCAGGAGTTTGGGGTGCTGATTTGAGGGTAATTGCTAAGCTTGTTTAAATAACATTGTAGTTATCTTATCCCTTGTTTTCGCCGTCTGCAACCCCCCTGTTATATAGTTTTAATGTAATTAATGTGTTCGTGTGGTATAGTTTATTCTTTGGATTGTAGTTTATTTAGTTAATAAAACTTGATTTTTTTCACTCATCCAAACGACATGTTCCGTTTTAATATCATTAATTATCAGTTCCTCCACTCAGAACTAAAGGAGGGTTAGCGATTCGGAACCGTTGTTTTAAAATTGGTTTTATTGGAATTGGACTGATGGCAGGCAAAGGCTGCAAGACCAGGAAATTTACTTTAAACCAGTTTAAAGAAGCCCCCAACACTTCCAGTACAAGCTTGGCATCTGCATACCAACCACGGTTACTGGATTGTTTGCTGCCTGAATCAATGATGGTTGATTTATTGTTGTCCCAGCTGCTGGAAATTTGGGACATACGAGCTTGGCATCTGCATACCAACCACGGTTACTGGACCGTTTGCTTCCTGAATCAATGATGGTTGATTTATTGTTCTCGACATCAGATGATAGGCTTACCCTCTCATTCCCAGTTCCAAATAAGCGGGGCAGAAAGATGTGTGTTGTCCAGTGCGTCGTTTGACAGAAAAGCAGATTGCTCAACATTTTCTTTGCAAGCTGCATTCGGCTGGCATAATTGTTGAAATTGAAAGCAGTGCTTTTTGAAATGTAGGCATTGCACTTCGTGTTCTCGAAAAAAGTTAACAATAGCTTTTCTTTCGTGCAGCAGTGCCTTGCAAAGATTATACACATTTTACCTGGCAGGACTGCAATACAAGCTGCTGTGAACAGTGTGAAAAAGAAGCAGAGATTTGTGAACCGATAGCCATCAAGGCAGCTGTGTGATTTGCTCAGAACCGAGGTTTAGCAGAGGGGCAAGTGGGCAAGCTGAATTAAGGATGTGACCAGGCCGAGACAAAGTATAATGGTGGAGACGGTAACTTTGTTGATTTTGAGAAAAGAATCTAATGAATTCTTCAGCAAAGGTTCCATGGTGTAACGGTGAGCACTCTAGACTCTGAATCCAGCGATCCGAGTTCAAATGTCGGTGGAACCTAAGTTCTTGTCCCAGCTGCTGGAAATTTGGGACATACGAGCTTTGGCATCTGCATACCAACCACGGTTACTGGACCGTTTGCTGCCTGAATCAATGATGGTTGATTTATTGTGCTCGACATCAGATGATAGGCTTAATCTCTCATTCCCAGTTCCCAATAAGCGGGGCAAGAAAGATGTGTGTTGTCCAGTGCTTCGTTTGACTGCACAGCAGATTGCTCAACATTTTCTTTGCAAGCTGCATTCGGCTGGCATACTTGTTGAAATTGAAAGCAGTTCTTCTTGAAATGTAGGCATTGCACTTCGTATTCCCGAAAAAAGTTAACAATAGCTTTACTTTCCTGCAGCAGTGCCTTGCAAAGATTATACTCATTTTACCTGGCAGGACAGCAATACAAGCTGCTATGAGCAGTGTGAAAAAGAAGCAGAGATTTGTGAACCGATAGCCATCAAGGCAGCTGTGTGATTTGCTCAGAACCGAGGTTTAGCAGAGGGGCAAGTGGGCAAGCTGAAGTTAAGGATGAGACCAGGCCGAGACAAAGTGTAATGGTGGAGAAGGTAATGTTGTTGATTTTGAGAAAAGAATCTGATGAATTTGTCAGCAATGGTTCCATGGTGTAATGGTGAGCACTCTGGACTCTGAATCTAGTGATCTGAGTTCGCATCTCGATGGAACCTGAATTCTTGTCCCAGCTGCTGGAAATTTGGAACATACGAGCTTGGTATCTGCATACCAACCACGGTTACTGGACCGTTTGCTGCCTGAATCAATGATGGTTGATTTATTCTTCTCGACATCAGATGATAGGCTCAATCTCTCATTCCCAGTTCCAAATAAGCGGGGCAGAATAGATGTGTATTGTCCAGTGCTTCGATTGACTGCACAGCAGATTGCTCAACATTGTCTTTGCAAGCTGCATTCGGCTGGCAAAATATCTGAAATTGAAAGCAGTGTTTCTTGAAACGTACGCATTGCACTTCGTACTCTCGAAAAAAGTTAACAATTGCTTTTCTTTCGTGCAGCAGTGCCTTGCAAAGATTATACACATTTTACCTGGCAGGACTGCAATACAAGCTGCTATGAGCAGTGTGAAAAAGAAGCAGAGATTTGTGAACCGATTGCCATCAAGGCAGCTGTGTGATTTGCTCAGAACCGAGGCTTAGCAGAGGGGTTAGTGGGCAAGCTGAAGTTAAGGATGAGACCAAGCCGAGACAAAGTATAATGGTGGAGACGGTAATATTGTTGATTTTGAGAAAAGAATCTAATGAACTCTTCAGCAACGTTTTGATCACCGCATGGGCCATCAGAATATTTTCATCATTTTACGGTGTTTCATAACATTTGAAATATAAAATTTATAAGGGAACAAATCCAAACCGTATCTCACGGGGGAATTATTTGGATGAACATCCATTGCACCTTTGACACCAGGGTGGAGAGACACATAGACCATAGAATCATAGATTGATACGGCACAGAAGGAGGCCATTCGGCCCATCAAGTCTGCACTGTTACATTGAAAGAGCTCTCCAATTAGTCCCACTCACCTGCTCTTTCCTCACAGCCCTCCAAATTTCTCCTTATCAATATTCCCCTTTTGAAAGTTACTATTGAATCTGCTTCCACCGCCCATTCAGGCAGCGCATTCCCAATCAGAATAACTCACAGCGTAAAAAAATTCTCCTCATCTCCCCTCTGGTTCTTTTGCTGGTTATCCTCAATTGGTGTCCTCTGGTTACCGACCCTCCTGCCACTGGAAACAGTGTCTCCTTATTTACTCTATCAAAACCCCTTGTAATTTTGAAAACCTCTATTAAACTTCCTCTTAACCGTCTGAGGAAAAGAATCCCAGCTTCTCCAGTCTCTCCACATAACTGAAGTCTCTCATCCCTGGGACCACTCTGAGACTTCAAACCGAGGCTCCCGCTCTGTGTATCTGTTGCTCTCTCTTTGTCTCTATCTGTCTCTCTCTCTGTCTATTGCTCTTTCTATGCCCGTCTCTTTCTCACTCTATTCACAGCTGGACTGTTGCTCTGACAGATTCTGTATATGTTAATATAGTTGTGAAAGATGTCATGCGTGAGACCGATGGTTCAATTCCCCGACAGGGCAGATGATTTTTAACATCCCCCATTATAAACCGTTGGACATCACCTTAAAATGCTCCTTTTTGAACAGAAAAAAATAACTAAATGAATTTTAAAAGATGTACTGGCATATGAAGAAATGTATAACAATTTCCTGCAACATTTCCTCATTAGCATAGTTTCCCTCTCCCTTTTGTGTGGGGCACGGAGGAGGGAGAGAGGGACAGCGCAAATGAGATTAACAGGGTTACGCACAAATCGCTGGGGTTTGGGACTAAGCACGACTTCTCTTTCAAAGAGACAGCACAGGCACGACGGGCAGAATGGCCTTCCAATGTAATGCAAGCCTCCGTAAGTCAATGGAACTCAGATGGATATCTGAGACATACACACACAAAGAGACACATGTCTGTGTCTGTGTGTGTTTGAGCATTTGTCACAAACACTGCATAACTACTTCCTCTACCACGTCCTTGATAGTATAATGGTGAGTATTCAATACCCCGACAGCTTCTCTCTGTATGTTTCATAGAAACATAGAAGATCGGAGCACGAGTAGGCCATTCGGCCCCTCGAGCCGGCTCTGTCATTTAATGAGATCATGGCTGATCATCCAAATTCAGTACCCTGTCGCTGCTTTCTCCCCATATACCTTGATCCCTTTAGCCTCAAGAAATATATCCAACTCCTTCTTGAATATATTTAATGAATGTGCCTCAACTGCCCCGTGTGGCAGAGAATTCCACAGGTTCACCACTCTCTGGGTGAAGAAATTCCTCCTCATCTCAGTCCTAATTGGCTTACCCCCTATGCTTAGTCTATGACCACTGGCTCTGGAATCCCCCGCCATCGGGAACATGCTTCCTGCATCTAGTTTGTCTAGTCCTGTTAGAATTTTATAAGTTTCAGTGAGATCCCCTCATTCTTCTTAACTCTAGCGAATATAAGCCTAATCAACCCAATCTCTCCTCATACGTCTTTCCTGCCATCCCAGGTATCTGTCTGGTGAATCGTTGCTGCACTCTCCATGGCAAGAACATCCTTCCTCAGATAAGGCGACCAAAATGGCACACAATACTCAAGGTTTTTCTCTCTCTCTCTTACAAAAGCACAGACGGAAATAGATTTCAAGTGGATGCCTACCCGCAACTGGTGCTGTGGTTTCCTGAACACGTCTTTTGTATTCTCACCTGAAAAATGTCATTTTGTACCAAAAGTTTGCCTGGCGTGGAAGTAATCTGAATTTCACAAAATACACTTCCTTGCCTGCTGCACAATGCCTGCTGTTTCAAAGTCATCAGGAAATGACTAGACCTTTCTATCAACATTTGGAACAAGACACTTTACATGTTGCCTACATTTAACTGCAGCTCACAGTGTCAGAACAGTCACAGTTATCAATAGTCTTCCATGTATCTTCTTTCCCACTACATCTCCCTAACAAACTTAGCTGATCAGAGCACGGCTATCAATCAATTTATTGCCAGTGAGAAAAATGCAACATTTGAAACTTAGCAACGTGTGCAAGACTGGAATCAGAGAGTGCCTGGGCAGTGATAACTAAACCTGAGCATTAAGATATTCATTAGGCCTGAGCCCTTCCTGTATTGCTCAGTAGCCCACTGAGTGAGAAACTGGGAGACAACAGGCCGGGCATGGAGCCTGGGCATTTTCAGTTCTGTGTGGGGCTCAGCACCATACCTGCTGCTGAAGATTTAACTTGACATCATTTCAGCTTGGCTCAAGATCAGTGAGTCAAAACAGGACAGAAGGAGGCCATTCGGCCCATCGAGTCCGTGCTGGCTCTCTGTCGAGCAACCCAGTCAGTCCCATTCCCCGCTCTCTCCCCGTAGCCCTGCAAGTTTATTTCCCTCTAGTGCCTATCCAGTCACCCCTTGAAAACATTGAGTGTCTCCGGTTCCACCAGGTTGGGGCGGAAACATTTTGTAAAATATTCCCCATTAAAAATGAATTAACATGAAAAAGTTAATTAGTTTTGTGGTTAAATATGAATAAAATAAAATCTCTTAAAACACGTATATTTGCTCTGTGCAATTCTGGGCCATCAGCAGCAGCATAATTGTATTCAACCACAATCTCGTCGGGCATATCACTCCACCATTACCCTCAAACCAGGGGACCAAACCTGGCTCAGTGAGATGTGTAGAAGAGCAGGCCAGGAGCGGCACCAGGCGCACCTAAAAATGAGACCATTCCGAACTGGTGAAACTGGATATGGAACCAAGGCGGGCCAATGCAGCTCAGATACAGATTATCCAGGATCTAATTGAGTGAAGGAACAGGGCTGAGGGGCTGAATGGCCTCCTCATGTTCCGATTAGTCTGTCACCATTAAGAAAATGTTATGGAATGGCTTTCTTGGATCCCAGTGGATGATCTCATACTCACCGACATTGTACCCAGTGCTACAGTTTAACCCACGATCTTGCAGCCAAAATACACATTTTGAAAAACTGGAAAAAGTTAATGCACCGCCTTTGGGGAGGCTTGAATCACCAACCAATTCGGTTAACAGCCAAACACGCTAACCAATTGCGCCACAGAGACTGGCTGAAAAATTGATTACAACATATACTAGAGCCAGAGATTACCGAGATAAAACCTCAGGTCACAGAGAGCAAGATAGCAACTGTCCAGACTCTGTTTACTTGTGTAAATTAAAAAATGTAACTTTCATTGTCGGAGGGACTGAGGTTGTCATTTCAATGTTTTCAGCTGATTTCACAGGCGATCCCCACCTCTGAATCCCCCAGCAGAGAATTCAAGGAGAGTTTGATATAAATGAGATTCAACATTAGTATCCGAACATTACTCTTGATTCGGGACTCTGATCAATTCAATTCAATTCAATTCAATTCAAATGCTTTATTGGCATGAAAGTTTACAGAGAACCATATTGCCAAAGCTTACATAGCAAAAAGGTACAGTTTTCCAACATTCTGTAGGTGTCAATCGATTTGACATTTGTTGGGCACATACAATATTACTTTTTAAACAATATTAATTTTAAACAGTCTTTGTACTTCATTTGGTACGTTCAATATTAATTTTAAACAATCTTAATTTTAAACAGTCCTCAGGTTGTGACACGTTGTTACATATTTGGCCCCAAGGTATGGTCTGTCTCCTTCTCCTAGGACTAATCTCAATTTTGACAGGTCATCCAATTCCTTGAAATCTGGGGTTGTTTGGCTTAGCTTGTTGAATAATATGTTTCTTGATGTGTTGAATCTCTCTCCAGCATGTCGCTGCTGAAGATTGAATTTGATATAATTTCTCCTTGTCTCGTGATCAGAGCGGCTCAGTGAGACTTCGGCCGTCTCTCCCTTCACAACCCATCAGTGCGGAGAAAAGAACAAGGAATTTTACACATGTGTTCTGCTCTGTAACTTTATTTGAACATTTCAGTGCATTTCACGCTGTGTACAACACGGTGAGGTCCCCCGTGCTGTGTCAGCTTTGTATCTTTATCAACACTCCAGCTTTACATTAACACAACCTGAGCTCCGAGAGCTGGTCGGGTCACATTGCCCGAAGTGAGGAATGAGCGAGAGGGGCAATTCCTCCCGGGGTTAGAAAATCCTCCAAAAGAATGACAGAATATTTAATTTGCTGTGAAGCCGAAATAGCTCAGTTGGGAGAGCGTTTTAAATGTCCCTGTTTCGATCCCGTGTTTTGGCAGGTTTTAATCATAGTCACCTCCTTCACTATAAGAGGAGCGAATCAGGGGAGATTTTCCATTCTCGCACGGGCGTCTTCCAAAGGAAATGCAAGTCAAAACCACATTTTACTCGTTAGATCCTGCTCCAACCGCTCGCTGCAGGTTCGAATCTAGTCGGGGTCTCGCCGACTGTTTTTATTCCGGGACTGAGGGAGGGGCTGTTCAGCGGTGGTGCGATAATCATTTTTAGAATGAGGTTTGTTAGATTAATGAGCTCTTTTACAGTTACTTTCGATTTACACACTGCCCAGTTGTATATAGGAACAATGTTTAAGCGATGTGGTGTGTTCAAAGTTTGTGCAGTAAATTGGTCAGCCAGTCTAAGCCTGAACCGACACATTTCCCAGCCTGGGTTCGAGCCTGCCCCTGAGCGCATTGTGGCCGGTAAGTTCAGTTGGTGAGAGCGTGATGCTAATAACGCCAAGGTCGCAGGTCCGATCCCTGTACGGGCCATCGGAATATTTTCATAATTTTACGCTTTCCTCACACATTTCAAATACAAACTTTATAAGGAAGCCGATGCAAACTGAATCTCACGGGGGATTTATTTGGATTAACATCCATTGCACCTTTGCCACCAGGGCTGAGAAACACATCTTTCTATTTATTTGTCTTTCTGAGATTGCTGATGAACGTTGATGGGATGTGGACGTCGCTGGCTAGGCCTGCATTTAGTGCCCATCCCTAATTGCCCTTGAGAAGATGGTGGTGAGCCGCCTTCTTGAACTGCTGCAGTCCATATGGTACACCCACAATGCTGTTAGGAAGGGAGTTCCAGGATTTTGGCCCAGCGACAGTGAAGGAACGGTGAAACAGGTCCAAGTCAGGATGGTGTGTGGCTTGGAGGGGAACTTGTAGGTGGTGATCTTCCCATGCGTCTGCTGCCCTTGTCCTTCTAAGTGGTAGAGGTCACGGGTTTGGAAGGTGCTGTTGAAGGAGCTTTGGTGAGTTGCTGCAGTGCATCTTGTAGATGGTACACACTGCAGCCACAGTGTGCTGGTGATGGAGGGAGTGAATGTTGAAGGTAGTGGATGGAGTGCCAATCAAGCGGGCTGCTTTATCCTGAATGTTGTCGAGCTTCTTGAGTGTTGTTGGAGCTCCACTCATCCAGGCAAGTGGAGATTATTCCATCACACTCCTGACTTGTGCCTTGTAGATGGTGGAAAGGCTTTGGGGAGTCAGGAGGTGAGACACTCGCTGCAGAATTCGTAGCCTCTGGCCTGCTCTTGTAGCCACAGTATTTATATGGCTGGTCCAGTTCAGTTCCTGATCAATGGTAACCCCCAGGATGTTGATAGTGGGGGATTCAGCGATGGTAATGCCATTGAATGTCAAGGGGAGATGGTTAGAGTCTCGCTTGTTGGAGATGGTCATTGCCTGGCACTTGTGTGGTGTGAATGTTACTTGCCACTTGTCAGCCCAAGTCTGAATGTTGTCCAGGTCTTGCTGCATATGGACACGGACTGCGTCAGTGTCTGACGAGTCTCGAATGGTGCTGAACAGTGTGCAATTTCAGCAAACATCCCCACTTCTGACCTTATGATGGAGGGAAGGTCATTGGTAAAACAGCTGAAATGCGAGGAGCATTTGTAATAAGGTGGATGAATTGGCTGCGCAAATAGAGGTAAACAAATATGATTTGGTTGGGATTATGGAAACGTGGGTGAAGGATGGCCAAGACTGGGAACTCAACATCCAGGGGTATTCGATATTCAGGAAAGATAGGCAAAAAGGGAAGGGAGGTGGGGTAGCATTACTGGTTAAAGAAGGGATTTATACAATTGTAATGAAGGACATTAGCTCTGATGATGTGGAATCTGTATGGGTATAATTGAGAAAAACTAAGGGGAAAAAAACATTAGTGGGAGTGGTATATAGACCTCCCAACAGTAAGGCAGAGGTTGGGGATGGCATTAAAAGGGAAATTAAAGAAGCGTGCAATCAGGGCACAGCAGTCATCATGGGTGACTTTAATCTACATATAGATTGGGCCTACCAAATTAGTGACAATACTGTGGAGGAGGAATTCCTGGAGTGTTTACGGGATGGTTTCATGGACCAATATGTCGAGGAACCAACCAGAGATCAGGTCATCTTAGATTGGGTATTATGAAACGAGAAAGGATTAATTAGCAATCTTGTTGTACGAGGCCCCTTGGGTCTGAGCGATCATAATATGATCGAATTCTTCATTAAGATGGAGAATGAAGTAATTGACTCAGAGACTAGGGTCCTCAATTTAAATAAAAGAAACTACGATGGTCTGAGGAGCGGGTTGGGTAGGATTAATTGGGGAATGTCACTCAAAGGGTTGACGGTGGATAGGCAATGGCAAACATTTAAAGACCGAATGGATGAGCTACAGAATTTGCTCATCCCAGTTTGGCATAAAAATAAAACAAAAAAGGTGACTCAACCGTGGCTAACAAGGGACATTAGGGATAGCATAAGGTCCAAGGAGACGACATATAAATTGGCCAGAAAAAGCAGTAATCCTGAGGATTGTGAGAAGTTTAGGATTCAACAAAGGAGGACAAAGGGATTAATTAAGAAAGGGAAAATAGAATATGAGAGTAAGCTATCAGGGAACATAAAAACTGACTGTAAAAGATTTTATAGATATGTGAAGAGAAAAAGATTGGTGAAGTCAAGCGTAGGTCCCTAACAGTCAGAATCATGGGAATGTATAATGGGAAACAAAGAAATGGCAGACCAACTAAATTCATACTTTGGTTCTGTCTTCACAAAGGAGGACACAAATAACCTCCCAGAGATGCCAGGGAACATAGGGCCTGATGAAAGGGTGGAACTGAAAGAAATCAGTATTTGTAGGGAAATGGTGTTAGGAAAATTGATGGGACTGAAGGCCGATAAATCCCCAGGGCCTGATAATCTACATCCCAGGGTACTTAAGGAAGTGGCCCTAGAAATTGTAGATGCATTGCTGATCATCTTCCAGAAATCGATAGACTCTGGAACAGTACCGATGGATTGGAGGGTATAGCAGAGCACTTGGTAAGCAGTGACTGGATCGGACAAAGTCAACATGGATTTCCAAAAGGTAAATCATGCTTGACTAATCTACTGGAAATTTTTGAGGATGTAACTGGTAAAATAGATAAGGGAGAACCAGTGGATGTGGTGTATTTGGACTTTCAGAAGGCTTTCGATAAGGTCCCACATAAGAGATTAGCGTACAAAATTAAGGCACATGGGATTGGGGTCAAGGTATTGACTTGGATAGAGAACTGGTTGGCGGACAGAAAGCAAAGAGTTGGAATAAATGGGTCGTTTTCTGAGTGGCAGGCAGTGACTAGTGGGGTACCGCAAGGATCGGTCCGAGGACCCCAGCTGTTCACAATATATATTAATGATCTGGACGAGGGAATTGGATGTAATATCTCCAAATTTGCAGATGACGCAAAGCTGGGTGGGAGGGTAAGCTGTGAGGAGAATGTCGTGAAACTCCAGTACGATTTGGGCAGATTGGGTGATTGGGCAGAAACATGGCAAATGCACTATAATGTGGATAAATGTGAGGTTATCCACTTTGGAGGCAAAAACAGGAAGGCAGATTATTATTTGAATGGCAATAGATTGGGAGAAGGGGAAGTGCACAGAGACCTGGGTGTTCTTGTGCACCAGTCGCTGAAGGTAAGCATGCAGGTGCAGCAGGCGGTTATGAAGGCAAATGGTATGTTGGCCTTTGTAGCAAGAGGGTTCGAGTACAGGAACAAGCATGTCTTGCTACAGTTGTACAGGGCCTTGGTGAGACCACACCTTGAGTATTGTGTGCAGTTTTGGTCGCCTTACCTGAGGAAGGACATTCTTGCCATGGAAGGAGTGCAGCGAAGATTCACCAGGCTGATACCTGGGATGGCAGGAATGACGTATGAGGAGAGATTGCGTCGATTGGGATTATACTCACTGCAGTTTAGAAGATTGAGAGGGGATCTCATCGAAATCTATAAAATTCTGTCAGGCCTGGACAGACTAGATGCAGGAAGGATATTTATGATGGCCGGGGAGTCCAGAACCAGGGGTCATAGTCTAAGCATAAGGGGTAAGCCATTTAGGACTGAAATGAGGAGGAATTTCTTCACGCAGAGAGTGGTGAATCTGTGGAATTCTCTGCCACAGAGGGCGGTGGAGGCCAGTTCATTAAATATATTCAAAAAATAGTTGGATATATCTCTTAAGGCTAAAGGGATCAAGGGATATGGGGAGAAGGCAGGGACAGGGTACTGAATTTGAATGATCAGCCATGATCTCATTGAATGGCGGAGCAGGCTCGAAGGGTCGAATGGCCTACTCCTGCTCCTATCTTATATGTTTCTATGTTTCTATGGATGGGCCTAGGACACTGCCCTGAGGAACTCCTGCAGTGATGTCATGTGATTGAGATGAATGACCTCCAACAACCACGGCCAACTTCCTTTGTGCTAGGTATGATTCCAACCAATGGAGAGTTTTCCCCTTTGATTCCCATTGACTTCAGTTTTGCTAGGGCTCCTTGATGCCACACTCGATCAAATGCTGCCTTGATGTCAAGGGCAGTCACTCTCACCTCACCACTTGAGTTCAGCTCTTTTGTCCATGTTTGGAACAAGGCTGCAATGAGGTCAGGAGTTGAGTCACCCTGGCGGAACCCAAACTGGGCATCGGTTAGTAGGTTATTGCTGAGTAAGTGCTGCTTGATAGCACTGTCGACGGCACCTTCCATCACTTTGCTGACGATTGAGAGTAGACTGATGGGACGGTAATTGGCCGGGTCGGATTTGTCCTGCTTTTTGTAGACAGGACATACTTGGGTTGTGAAGGGAGAGGCGGGCCGAAGTCCCACTGAGCCGCACTGACCCCGAGCCAAGGTGAAATTAAAGTCAGTTCAATCTTTAGCAGCGGGCGGCTGGAGAGAGAGAAGATTCCGGAATCAAGGAGAGATTTTCTTATTTTGTTGCATCGCATTTATATGAAACACTCATTGACCGAGCTGGGAATCGCCTTTAAAATCAGCCCAAAAATTTAAAACGCAAACTCCCCACCATTGGGATGAAGTATCCTACACTCCACCGACTGGGCTAGCCGGACTGGTCTGTCGCAAGAACCCTGCCTGTGCTCCAGTTTCCTCTCAATTCCCCGGTTTATCAGTAAATCCACCAGCAAAAGCCCGAGGGAAACTTAATATTGATTCATTGTCCAATTACTTGAATAGAAAGCGAGCGGAGGAGAAGGATTGAGAGCTTTTCGTGTGGATCAGAAGTGATGTTGTTTGACGGAGAAGCGACACAATCTCAATCAGTGCAGAGAGGTGAGTCAGCGGGTCACCTTCTCCCTTAACACATCCTTCTGACTTGCGGCTGACAAACTGAGCAGAGGTTTTGGGACTGTAGCAATTATCACGCTCGCCTTACGCCCGAAATGCCCCCGGTTCCGCTCCAGGACGGGATGAATGATATTGGATCTTGCTCCAGGTGAACCCCCAGGGATCAGTTTCTTTCCCTGTGTGGAAAATTGCCCAAGTATGTCCTGTCTACAAAAAGCAGGACAATTTATATCTGAAGGAATGAGATTCCACACTTATAAAAGTTAATTTTCAGTGCTAGGGAGGTTGCTTGGTGGAAATTAAGACGACTTCGACTGAAATGGGCGGGGTTGATGCGGTGTGTGAAATATGGTGACGATCTATGGTTATTATGGTTATTATCCGAGGCGACGCTGCAGGATCCTTTAAAGATCTCCCGCGGATCCACTGAAACCAGTCGAATGTGCAGCTTTGAGAGGGGCTTTCTGCACCATCAGGGCAGGAAACGGGAGTGAGGGAGGAACACTGTCAGTATCTGTGCTGTGGTTGAGTCTGTGAAGAATGGTCCGGGATCAGATAATGTACAGCCTCTGTGAAATATTTTATTTTATTCATATTTAATTACAATATGTTTTCTTTCATTGTTCATATTTATTAAATTGCAATAGGAAAGTTTTATTTTCAGTTTGAACCGGGCACCATTTCTAGAACATAATGTTTCCCCCCAGGATCGAGCCGGAGACTTTTCGCCTGTGCGGTGAACATGAAAAACCGCTACACTACGGAAACCTCTGCTTAGCTATACATCCAGAAAGAACTGTTCAGCGAGAAGGTGAAATGCTGAATTCCAGATTCTGGATTTATTTCCTTTCACTAACATTTCTCTGACCGAAACAGCACAAGTCAAAAATATTCCTTTTAAAGTCATTAAACTGTCGAATTTCCAGGTCGCCCCCGAATCTTCTGAATCAGATGCCTCCAGTTTTCCCACTCAATCAATGTCCCTTTGCAATTTTCTGCTCCTATCCTCACTAATTACTGTGCCACTGTCAGACTTGGTTTACAGTTATCGATCGTAGGATCCGGAATGCACTGCCTGAAAGGGTGCTGGAGGCAGATTCAATCGTGGTTTTCAAAAAGGAGTTGCAAAAGTAGCTGTATGATTGTCTGATTCACTGAGATCACCTCTCGTTCTTCTAAACTCCGGAGAGTAGAGGCCCAATCTATTCAATCGCTCCTCATAGGACAGCCCTCTCATTGCAGGAATCCGTCTAGTGAACCTTCTCACACCCCATCTAAGGCAAGTATATGCTTCAACAGGTAAGGTGACCAAAACTAAAATACGGTTTTGATCTGCTGGTAGTAAGCGAGCAAGGATCTGCGAGATATTGCAGTTTGTACAAGTGTTCCCTGGTGGTCTAGTGGTTAGGATTCGGCGCTCTCATCGCCGCGACCCATTGGATCTTACAAAACTGTTTAATAAAATAATCCAAGTCTGTTAGACACTTAATAATTCTCTTAATCGACCCACTGCTTGTTGTTGCACACTGAAGGGAATGCTAACATGTTTTCCAGGTGAGAGTCAAACTTTCGTAACATTTTTGTAGAATCAGACAGCACAGAAGGAACCCATTAAGCCCCATCGTGCCTGTGCCGGCTCTTTGAAAGAACTATTCAATGAGTCCCACTGCCCTGCTCTTTCCCCATAGCCCTGCAAGTGTTTCTTTTTCAACTACATTTCCCTTTTGAAAGTTAATGTTGAATCTATGATTCTATGACACTGTTTTTATTTTTACACGGCCTGGTTCACAGTTCTGAATATTGTCCATACGCAGCAAGTTGAATTGTTGTTCAGAAGCTGCTCGACCTGTTGTGTATTTTGAGCAGTTTCCCAGTTTATTTCCCTGTGATGTGATGATTGTGGGGGCTCGGTGTGTGTAATTGGTTTTGCTGCAGTCCGCCGGCAGCAGGTGGTGAAAGCGGGCCAGAGACAGTGACTGACAGGTGAGCTAGATTTCCTTACACACCTTGGAATTCAGGAGAACCTGGTTCATGGTTTGCAGAGCAAACTGCTAAAATAAAGTGTGTAAAATGAGAAGGGAACAAATTCATGACATGCAAAGCATGGAAATTACTGTGTGAAATGGGCCTCGGATAATATTAATGTCAAAAATAACAACAGAAAATGCTTTTAAAAACTCAGCAAGTCAGGCAACATCCGTGGAGAGAAATTTGAGTTGACAATTAATGTCAATATGTTTCTGCCTGACATGGTGGTGGAAGCAGATTCAATATTAACTTTCAAAGGGGAAGGAAATTGAAAAAGAAACGCTTGCAGGGCTTTGGGAAAAGAGTAGGCAGTGGGAATAATTGGATCGCTCTTTCAAAGAGGCACAGCCACTATGGGCCGAATGGCCTCCTTCTGTGCTGTCTGATTCTATGATTCTATAATAATTATCGCAGTTTGTCTGTCACCCAGTAAACTTGTTATTAATTCCTGCAGTGAGCAACACAATGTTGTGGGTTGATTAATGATGATTGAATCAATTATGAAGGTTCTCACTGACTTGAATTATCCCTAAAAACCTTCGGTTAACAAAATTCTCTCAATCGCAGATTAAAATGAACAAATGATGTTGTACCTTTGAAAGAGCTATCCAAATAGTCCCACTCCGCTGCTCTTCCCCCATAGCCCTGCTGACACTCCTGCCAGTGGAAACTATTTCCCCCATAATTTTGAACAACTCTCTTAAATCTCCCCTGAAATGGGATTAATGGAGGTCAATGTGGGCAAATGTCAAGTCATCCACTAAGAAAGATTGATCAGTCTATAATCTGAAAACATTGGCAGAGAATATTTTTTTTCTGTGAAATAGCCGGTCCTGTTTAATTTAACAGAAGTTGCCCCAGATCCCTGCTCTCACAAGCAATGAACATTTGAAAGCATTCTCCTAAAATACGATGTGTAAAATGAGATATGGGTTAAAAGTTCAGCACATGCAAGAGCAAAATAATCCGCTGTATTTCGACTATCCCTCAGTAACCATATTTTAATGTATTTCATTCTGCAAAAGAAAGTTATTGGCTCAAGATCAGTGAGTCAAAACAGGACAGAAGGGGGCCATTCAGACCATTGAGTCCGTGCCGGCTCTCTGTCGAGCAACCCAGTCAGTCTCATTTCCTGCTTTCTCCCCGGAGCCCTGCAAGTTTATTTCCCTGTAGTGCCTATCCAGTCTTCCCTTGAAAACATTGAGTGTCTCCGGTTCCACCACTTTGGGTCAGAAACATTTTGTAAAATATTCCCCATTAAAAATGAATTAACATGAATAAGTTAATTAAGTTTGTGGTTAACGATGAATAAAATAAAATCTCTTAAAGCACGTATAGTTTCTCTGTGCAATTCTGGGCCATCAGCAGCAGCAGAATTGTATTCAACCACAATCTGGTCGGGCAGATCCATCACTCTACCATTACCCTCAAGCCAAGGGTCCAAACCTGGTTCAGTGAGATGTGTAGAAGAGCAGGACAGGAGCGGCACCAGGCGCACCGAAAAATGAGACCATTCCAAACTGGTGAAACTGGATATGGAACCAAGGCGGGCCAATGCAGCTGAGATACAGATTATCCAGGATCTAATTGAATGAAGTGTGATGAAATATGCCATTCATCAGGCACTCTGTATTCTCTGTGTTTGATTGAGCCTGTGACTGTGACAAGCAGGGGAGTTTAGTTTCAGTTTCATTTCCTTACCTGTATTGTATTGTGTGTAGGGCTCCGCCCATTCCTGGCCCCTACTTAAGCAGGCCCCAGCGTGTCTCACAGGCAGTACAGCAGAACTCTGGATGAGAGACACTTCTCCACTTTGTATTACTTTCTGAGTTAATAAAAGCCTTGCTTTGCTCCGTTAACGTTGAGTCTCGGATTCATTGAGGCACATCAATTTTATTAACTCAATTTTCAACGCAATGGATCAACTCTTGAAACCCGAACATTTGGATTTGGACCCGCATGCTTCAGACGCATCGGCACGATTCGGACACTGGTTTAAGTGTATGGAATTCTTCCTGGACAATTCCACAGCCATCACAGACGCTACGGATGCTGAAAGTATGAAACTCGGAATCCTGCGGAATTGGGTAAGCCACCGGGTTTACCCCCTCATCCAAGACGCCGACACGTACCCGGCCGCCTGCAACATCCTAAAGGTGCATTACCAGCAGCCTACGAACGAGGTGTACGCTAGGCATCTGCTCGCTACTCGCACACAGCGACCTGGGGAATCGCTGGATGAGTTCCTAGTCACCCTGAAAATGCTTGGCAAAGACTGCAAGTGCCAAGATGTAAAAGCCGCAGTGTACACTAACGAGCTTGTTCGTGATGCCTTTATCACAGGCCTCAGCTCCACTTACATCCGGCAGAGACTACTGGAAAAAACGGGATTGGACCTGAAACAGGCTGTGGACACAGCGCGATCCCTGGCTGTGGCCCACAGAAACTCGGGCGCCTACTCTTCAGCCCGCGCCGCCCACGCCACCATGTGTGCACCAAGGGCACCGCCATCTTGGAAGGCATCTTCCCCGCCCGGCAGCCCGACACCGTCGGGGCCCCGCTCTCCCCCCAGAAGCCCTACGACAGCCGCGACGTGTCGGGGCCCCAACTGCTACTTCTGCGGGCAGCCGAAGCACACCAGAAACCTGTGCCCGGCGAAAGGCACCACCTGCTTTAAGTGCGGTAAGAAGGGGCACTTCAGGAAGGTGTGCAGAGGAAACCCCGCTGGAAAACCCGCCACCGCTGCGTGTGCGCCGTGGGATCGGCCCGACCTCGTGGGGTCTGCCATCTTGTGAGCAGACAGCGTGGACGCCATCTTGTCTCGATCAGGGCCCTACAGTGGCATCGGTCAAAGTGGACCAGACCAGACCGCACCCGCTATCCAAATCAATGGTGGACATCGAGGTAAACGGGTGCGGGGTTAAATGTTTAATTGACAGTGGAAGCACGGAGAGTTTTATCCACCCTGAACTAGCACAACAACTCTCTCTAATGGTGGTCCCTGCTCGGGGCACCATCTCTATGGCTGATAAAACCCAGACATCGACCATTATGGGTTACTGCTCGGTACAATTGTCCGTTAACGGAACTGTATACGATAATTTTAAATTACTAATCATGAAGAGTCTATGTGCGAGCGTGATCTTGTGCCTGGATTTCCAGTGCCACCACCAAAGCATCACGCTCAATTACGGTGGGTCCCAGCCGCCCCTCACAGTGTGCGGTCTGGCTACCCTGAAGGTAAAGCCGCTTTCGCTATTCGCGAACCTTACTCCCAACTGCCGGCCAATAGCGACCAAAAGCAGGAGGTACAGCTGGGAGGACAGGCGGTTTATCGTGACGGAGGTGGACAGGCTGCTGAGGGAGCACGTTATTGAACATAGCATCAGCCCGTGGCACGCCCAAGTGGTGGTGGTGAGGGGTAGCGGGAAGAAACGGATGGTGATCGACTATAGCCAAACGATCAACATATACACCCAACTAGACAACTACCCGCTACCCCGCATATCAGAAATGGTGAACCAAATTGCCCAATACCGGGTGTTCTCCACCATCGACCTCAAGTCAGCGTACCACCAGCTCCCTATCAGATCAGAGGACCGCCCGTACAACGCCTTCGAGGCAAACGGACGCCTCTACCAATTCCTCAGAGTCCCCTTTGGGGTGACGAATGGGGTCTCGGCCTTCCAGAGGGAGATGGACCGCATGGTCGATGACCACCACTTGCAGGCAACCTTCCCCTACCTCGACAACGTCACCATCTGTGGTCACAACCAGCAGGATCACGACTCGAACCTCGAGAGGTTCCTGAAAACCGCACAAAAACGCAACCTCACTTACAACGAGGACAAGTGCATTTTCAACACCACGCGCCTCTGCATACTAGGCAGCGTGGTGGAGAATGTGGAAATCGGACCAGACCCCGACCGACTGCGCCCCCTACGGGAGCTGCCCCTGCCCAACACTCCCAAAGCCCTGAAAAGGTGCCTGGGGTAATTTTCTTATTATGCCCAATGGGTCCCCAACTACTCCAACAAAGCCCGCCCCCTCTTGAAAGCATCCTCTTTTCCGCTCTCTGCTGAGGCCCATGCCACCTTCAAAAGCATTAAGCGGGATATTGAGCGGGCCACGCTACAGGCAGTGGACGAGAACACTCCCTTTCAAGTGGAAAGTGATGCGTCTGACTTTGCCTTGGCGGCCACCCTCAACCAGGTGGGGCGGCCCAAAGCTTTCTTCTCGAGGACCCTCCAAGGGCCCGAGATCAGACACTCCTCCGTGGAAAAGGAGGCCCAAGCCATCGTGGAGGCAGTGCGCTACTGGCGCCACTACCTAGCCGGCAAACGCTTCACCCTACTTACCGACCAGCGTTTATGTTTCATAATAAACAGAAGGGGAAGATTAAAAATGATACACGGCCCTTTGAGCGGCTCAGCTTAGATTTCAAGGGCCCCCTCCCGTCAGTCGACCGCAGTGTTTACTTCCTGAACATTGTGGACGAATACTCCCGTTTCCCATTCGCCTTCCCCTGCCCAGACATGACCAGCGCCACGGTCATTAAATGCCTCAACAGCCTGTTCTGCCTGTTCGGTATGCCGAGCTACATCCATACGGATAGGGGGGCGTCCTTCATGAGTGAAGAGCTACGCCAGTACATGCTGTCCAGGGGGATCGCCACGAGCCGTACCACCAGCTACAACCCCCAGGGTAACGGCCAGGAGGAGCGAGAGAACGGGACAGTATAGAAAGCAGTCACTCTAGCTCTAAGGACCAAGGGCCTCCCTATCTCCCGCTGGCAGGAAGTCCTCCCAGATGTGCTCCATTTGATACAGTCGCTATTGTGTACTGCCACTAATGCCACGCCTCATGAACGAATGTTTGTCTTTCCACGGAAATCCACCTCAGGCGTATCCATGCTGTCATGGCTCTCCACCCCAGGTCCGGTGTTTGTACGAAGGCATGTGAGGGGCCACAAGACGGACCCTCTCGTGGAGTCAGTGTACCTACTCCACGCCAACCCCCAATACGCGTATGTCCAGCACGCCGACGGAAGGGAGGACACCGTGTCCATAAAAGACGTCGCCCCAGCCGGTAATGACAACAACCACGACAACAACAGCAACAACGATCACAGCAACTCTTACCCACCCACTATCCTTTCATCACCCCCGGAAGAACATCGACCAAGGGTGCCCCCACCAACTACCCCTTCAACAAACCTAGCGGCACCACCGGCAGAGACCCAGGAGGCCACCGATGACACCCAGCCGACACCCGCGGCACCACAACAGCAATGTCGGTCACAGAGGACTATCAAACCCCCGAACAGACTAAATCTGTAGAAGGGGTGAATGTGATGAAATATGCCATTCATCAGGCACTCTGTATTCTCTGTGTTTGAGTGTGCCTGTGACTGTGACAAGCAGGGGAGTTTAGTTTCAGTTTCATTTCCTTACCTGTATTGTATTGTGTGTAGGGCTCCGCCCATACCTGGCCCCTACTTAAGCAGGCCCCAGTGTGTCTCACAGGCAGTACAGCAGATCTCTGGATGAGAGACACTTCTCCACTGTGTATTACTTTCTGAGTTAATAAAAGCCTTGCTTTGCTCCGTTAACGTTGAGTCTCGGATTCATTGAGGCACATCATGAAGGAACAAGGCTGAGGGGCTGAATGGCCTCCTCATGTTCCTATTAGTCAGTCACCGTTAATCAAATGTTACAGAATGGCTTTCTCGGATCCCAATGGATGATCTCATACTCACCGACATTGTACCCAGTGCTACAGTTTATCCCATGATCTTGCAGCCAAAATACACATTTTGAAAACCTGGAAAAGGTTAACGCACCTTCACTGGGTGGGTGCGAACCACCAACTTTTCAGCTAATAACCGAACATGCTAATCGATTGCGCCACAGAGACTGGCGGAAAAATCGATTACAACATATACTAAAGCCGGAGTTTACGAGATAAAACCTCAGGTCACAGACAGCAAGATAGCAACTGTCCAGACTCTGTTTACTTGTGCAAATTAAAGAAATGTAACCTTCATTGTCGGAGGGACTGAGGTTGTTATTTCAATGTTTTCAGCTGTTTTCACAGGCGATCCCCAGCTCTGACTCCCCCAGCAGAAAATTCAAGGAGAGTTTGATATAAATGAGATTCAACATTAGTATCCGAACATTACTCCTTGATTCGGGACTCTGATCTCTCTCCAGCATGTCGCTGCTGAAGATTGAATTTGACATAATTTCACCTTGTCTCGTGATCAGTCCGGCTCAGTGAGACTTCGGCCCGTCTCTCCCTTCACAACCCATCAGTGCGGAGAAAAGAACAGGGAATTTTACACATGTGTTGTGCTCTGTAACTTTATTTGAACATTTCAGTGCATTTCACGCTGTGCCCAACATGGTGAGGTCCCCCGTGCTGTGTCAGCTTTGTATTTTTATCAACACCCCAGCTTTACATTAACAGAACCTGAGCTCCTAGATCTGGTCGGGTCACATTGGCCGAAGTGAGGAATGAGTGAGAGGGGCAATTCCTCCCGGGGTTAGAAAATCCTCCGAAAGAATGACAGAATATTTAATTTGCTGTGAAGCCGAAATAGCTCAGTTGGGAAAGCGTTTTAAAGGTCCCTGTTTCAATCCCGGGTTTCGGCAGGTTTTAATTATATTTTCCTCCTTCACTTTAAGAGGAGCGAATCAGAGCAAATTTTCCACTCCTGAACAGGCGTCTCCCAAAGGAATGGGAGTAAAACCGTATCGGACCCGTTAGATCCCGCTCCAACCGATTGCTGCCGGTTCGAATCCAGGCAGCGTCCCCCCAACTGTTTTTATACCGGGACTGAGGGAGGAACTGTTCAGCGATGGTGCGATAATAATTTTTAGAATGAGGTTTGTTAGATTAAAGAGCTCTTTTACTGTTACTTTCGATTTAAACTCTGCCCAGTTGTATATAGGAACAATGTCTATGCGATGTGGTCTATTCAATGTTTGTGCAGTAACTCGGTCACCCAGTGTGAGCCTGAAAGACAATCTCCCAGCCTGGGTTCGGGCCTGGCCAACGGGTAAATTGTGACCGGTGAGCTTCAGTTGGTGAGAAAGTGTACTAATAACGCCAAGGTCGTGGGCTCGATCCCCGTACGGGACATGGGAATATTTTCATAATTTTACGCATTTCCCGCACATTTCAAATACAAACTTTATAAGGAAGCCGATGCACACAGAATCTCACGGGGGATTTATTTGGATTAACATTCATTGCACCTTTGCCACCGGGGCTGAGAGACACATCTTTCTGTTTATTTGTCTTTCTGGGTTTTCTGATGAACGTTGAACAGGCGGCCTGTTCCCGATAAAGTTCACAAGCAGGTACGAGACAGACAGAGCGGCTCTGACCCCGCGAGATGGGCAAAAGGCTTCAGTTCAGGACAAATGCATCAATGAATTGTTCGCCCAGCGCCGAGAGAGACAACATCTAGAGAAAAACACAGGAGGAAATCGATTTCAAGTGGATGCCTACCCGCTCTTGGTGTCGTGCTTTCGCGAACACGTCTGTTGTGTTCTCATCTAAAAAGTGTCATTTTGTACAAACAGTTTGCTTGGCGCGAAAGAGTTAAAAAGGGGACTTAGACTGAAATGGACGTGGTTGCTGCGGTGGGTGAAATATGGTGACGATCTATCGTTATTATCCGAGGCGACGCTGCAGGATCCTTTCAAGGTTTCCCGCGGATCCACTGAAACCAGTTGAATGTGCAGCTTTGAGAGGGGCTTTCTGCGCCTTCAGGGCAGGAAACGGGAGTGAGGCAGGGACACTGTCGATATCTGTGCTGAGTGTCAGTCTGTGCAGAATTGTGCAGAGAAAATATACGGGTTCGTTGAGATTTTTAACTTTATTGAAATGTCAGCACATAATTTCTTCCATTTTCTTATATTAATTCAATTTTAATGGGGAAGGTTTTCAAAACGTGATAACCACTACACTACGGGAATCTCTGCCGTAATTAGTTGCAGCAAGAACATCACAGAAGACAACTGCGATCTGCAAATGCAGGTCCGGGATTAACTTTTGTATTAATACACGTTATTATTTGATTTTCACAAAACTCATTAAACTCTGTAAAAAGATGGACAATTGTTCGAATTGAAGAATCAACTTTCTGTTTCAGACTGAAGGAAATCCAAACATGGTCACCGAGTGACAGGCAAAACTTTCATAAGTGTTTTGTCTTTTGCTTGTGAAGAATTTTCAACAGCAGTTGGTTAAAAATGTTCAGTGTTTGTCACACTGGGAATCTGCTGCAGCCGTTGTTCAGTTTAAGAGGAACCGACAATTGTCGCCGCTTTTACACAGCGGAAGAAACTCGCCCCTGGAGGTTCAACTGGAGCAAGTTCCAAAATCATTCATCCCGCCCTGGAGCAGAACCGAGGGCATTTCGTGTGTAAGGCGAGCGTGATAATTGCTGCAGTCCCGAAACCTCTGCTCAGTTTGTCAGCCGCGAGTCAGAAGCATGTGTTAAGGGAGAAGGTGACCCGCTGACTCACCTCTCTCTGCACTGATTGAGATTGTGTCGCTTCTCCGTCAAACAACATCACTTCTGTCCCACACTGAAGGCTCTCAATCCTTCTCCTCCGCTAGCTTTCTATTCAAGTAATTGGACAATGAATCAGTAATAAGGTTACCTCGTGTTTTGCTGGTGGATTTACTGATAAACCGGGGAATTGAGAGGAAACTGGAGCACAGGCAGGGTCCTTGCGACAGACCAGTCCGGCTAGCCCAGTCGGTGGAGTGTCGGATACTTCATCCCCACGGCGGGGAGTTTGCGTTTTAAATTTTTGGGCTCATTTTAAAGGCGACTCCGAGCTCCGGAATCTTGTCTCTCTCCAGCCGCTCGCTGCTAAAGATTGAACTGACTTTAATTTCACCTTGGCTCGGGGTCAGTGCGGCTCAGTGGGACTTCGGCCCGTCTCTCCCTTCACAACCCATCAGGGCCGAGAAAACAACGGGGAATTTTACACACGTGTTGTGTTCTGTAACTTTTTATAAACACTTCAGTGTATTTCACTCTGTGTCCAAGACTGTGAGGTCTTTCCTGGTGTGTCAGCTTCCGGTGTTTATAAACACTTCAGATTTCCTGATAATGTTGTTGAATCGCATTTTTTGAAAGAGTCATTGACCGAGAGGTGCCGGGGGATTTCGCGCTGGGGATCGCCGGTGAAGCCAGCCCAATAATTTGAATCACAAACGGCCCCTGAGATTAAGAATCTCAGGCTCTACCGACTGAGCTAGCCGGGCCGGTCTGACCCCGCGCACTGCTTGTGTTACAAACCATGAACCAGTTTCCCCTCAATTCCCAGGTTTACCAGTAAATCGGCCAACAAAAGCCCGAGAGAACCTTATTACTGATACTTTATCCAATCACTTTAATATGTGTTATCTGGTTAGCAACACTTCTGCCGCCGGAAAATGTTCTCCTTGTTTACTTTATTAAAACTCTTCATGATATTGAACACGTCGAGAAAATCTGCCCTTATCTTCTCTGCTCTGAGGAGAACAACCTCTTCTTCTCTAGTACTCCACAGAACTGAACTCCCGCATCCGTCCTAAAGCGCAGTGCCCGAATTACACACAATACTCCAAAGGTTTGGCATAACTTCCTTCCTTTTGCCCTCTATGCCTCTGTCTGTAAAGCCCAGGATTCCGTTTTCTTTTCTAACACAAGACAAAATGCTGCGGATGCTGGAAGTTTGAAATAAAAACAGAATTTGCTGAAAATACTCAGCCGCTGTGAATGGCAGGTGAGTTGGAAAAAAGCGAATTAGGCTCGGAATAGTGTGTAAGGGTTCCATGGTGTAATGGTAAGCACTCTGGACTTTGAATCCAGCAATCCGAGTTCAAATCTCGGTGGAACCTGGTTCCCTCTTGTCCCAGCTTTTGTAAAAGTAATTTTGATGGCAGCTGTGTGATTGGCTGCTCAGCAGCGGGAAAATGTCGAAGCTGAAGGTTTGGATGAGATAAGGCCGGAATAAAATTTGTCCAGTTCTTCCAATATTGCTGCTGGACGGGGTTTGCAAGTAGCCTTGAGAGGGCAGTGATGTATCACCATTGCAGTGCTGGTCCCCACCACAAACTCCGTTCCCGAGCCACCGACTTCATCCCGAGCCACCGACTTCATCCCAATCCTTGGCCACTGAGACTGAACCAGACAGCTTGCAACCTTGGTGCCGCATTTGACACTGAGATGAGCTTCCGCCCAAGACGGTCTACTTCCACCTCTGTAACGTCGCCCGACTCCGCCGCTGATCTGCTGCTGAAACCCTCATCCTTGCCTTTGTCACGTCTAGACTTGACGATTCTAATGTACTCCTGGAAGGCCTCCCATCATCCTCCCTCCATAAACTTCAGCTCATCCAATCCTCTGCTGCCCGTATCCTAACTCGCACCATGTCCCGTTCACCCATCACCCCGGCTCTCACTCACCTACATTGGCTCCCAAACAGGCGACAACTCAATTTTCAAATTCTCTTCCTTGTTTTGAAATCCCTCCATGGACTCGCCCCTCTCTATCTCTGTAACCTTCTCCAGCCCTACACCCTCTGTGATCTCTGCACTCCTCCAATTCTGGGCTCTTACACATCCCCGATTTTAATCCTTCCACGATCTGCCGTGGTGGGATTGTGAGCTCAGGTCTCCAGATCATCATGAAGTCTGCGGCTGAGGAACAGTTTGTGGCGGGACCAGCACTGCAATGGCGATTCATCGCTGCCCCCTCAAGGCAAACCTCTCCACCAGCAAGCACTGGACAATTTTCTCCCCACCATTCCACTTTTCCTCTGGATTACAGGTCGAGTAACATAATCACTATGCCGCCATACCCCATAATTAATTGATTGAAGAATCGTTAATGAGCAGCGCAAAATCTGAACCAGGAAGAGTCAATTAGAACAGGGAATTCAATGTCCAATCAGGCACAGAAAGAGAAATAAAGAGAGGAAAATAAATGTTGGATTAAGAGGGAGAAAAGAAAGAGACAAAAGTAAAAACATTTTTATAATATCAAAAATCTTCAACAACAATTTATATCTGAAGGAATGAGATTCCACACTTATAAAAGTTAATTTTCAGTGCTAGGGAGGTTACTTGGTGGAAATTAAGACGACTTCGACTGAAATGGACGGGGTTGATGCGGTGTGTGAAATATGGTGACGATCTATGTTTATTAGCTGAGGCGACGCTGCAGGATCCTTTAAAGTTGTCCCGCGGATCCCCTGAAACCGGTCGATTGTGCAGCTTTGAGAGGGGCTTTCTGCACCATCAGGGCAGGAAACGGGAGTGAGGGAGGGACACTGTCGGTATCTGTGCTGAGTTTGAGTCTGTGAAGAATGGTCCAGGATCAGATAATGTACAGCCTCTATGAAATATTTTATTTTATTCCTTTATAATTACAATATGATTTCTTCCATTGTTCATTTTTATTAAATTGAAATAGGAAAGGTTTATTTTCAGTTTGAACCACGCACCAATTCTAGAACATAATGTTTCCCCCCAGGATCGAGCCGGAGACTTTTCGCCTGTGAGGTGAACATGATAAACCGCTACACTACGGAAACCTCTGCTTAGCTAAACATCCAGAAAGAACTGTTCAGCGAGAAGGTGAAATGCTGAATTCCAGATTCTGGAATAATTTCCTTTCACTAACATTTCTCTAACCGAAACTGCACAAGTCAAAAATGTTCCTTTCAAAATCATTAAACTCTCGAATTTCCAGGTCGCCCCCGAATCTTCTGAATCAGATGCCTCCAGTTTTCCCACTCAATCAATGTCCCTTTGCAATTTTCTGCTCCTATCCTCACTAATTACAGTGCCACTGTCAGACTTGGTTTACAGTTATCGATCGTAGGATCCGGAATGCACTGCCTGAAAGGGTGCTGGAGGCAGATTCAATCGTGGTTTTCAAAAGGCAGTTGCATAAGTAGCTGTATGATTGTCTGATTCACTGAGATCACCTCTCGTTCTTCTCAACTCGAGAGAGTATAGGCCCAATCTACTCAATCGCTCCTCATAGGACAGCCCTCTCATTGCAGGAATCAGTCTGCTGAACCTTCTCACACCCCAACTAAGGCAAGTATATCCTTCAACAGGTAAGGTGACCAAAACTAAAATACGGTTTTAATCTGCTGGTAGTAAGCGAGCAAGGATCTGCGAGATATTGCAGTTTGTACAAGTGTTCCCTGATGGTCTAGTGGTTAGGATTCGGCGCTCTCATCGCCGCGACCCATTGGTTCTTACAAAACTGTTTAATAAAATAATTCAAGTCTGTTAGACACTTAATAATTCTCTTAATCGACCCATTGCTTTTTGTTGCACACTGAAGGGAATGCTAACATGTTTTCCAGGTGAGAGTCAAACTTTAGTAACATTTTTGCAGAATCAGACAGCACAGAAGGAGCCCATTAAGCCCCATCGTGCCTGTGCCGGCTCTTTGAAAGAACTATTCAATGAGTCCCACTGCCCTGCTCTTTCCCCATAGCCCTGCAAGTGTTTCTTTTTCAACTACATTTCCCATTTGAAAGTTAATGTTGAATCTATGATTCTATGACACTGTTTTTATTTTTACACGGCCTGGTTCACAGTTCTGAATATTGTCCATACGCCGCAAGTTTAATTGTTGTTCAGAAGCTGCTCGAACAGTTCTGTATTTTGAGCAGTTTCCCAGTTTATTTCCCTGTGATGTGATGATTGTGGGGGCTCGGTGTGTGTAACTGGATTTGCTGCAGTCCGCCGGCAGCAGGTGGTGAAAGCGGACCAGAGACAGTGACTGACAGGTGAGCTAGATTTCCTTACACACCTTGGAATTCAGGAGAACCTGGTTCATGGTTTGCAGAGCAAACTGCTAAAATAAAGTGTGTAAAATGAGAAGGGAACAAATTCATGACATGCAAAGCATGGAAATTAATGTGTGAAACGGGCCTCGGATAATATTAACGTCAATATTTTTCTGCCTGACATGGTGGTGGAAGCAGATTCAATATTAACTTTCAAAGGGGAAAGAAATTGAAAAAGAAACACTTGCAGGGCTTTGGGAAAAGAGCAGGGCAGTGGGAATAATTGGATCGCTCTTTCAAAGAGGCACAGGCACTATGGGCCGAATGGCCTCCGTCTGTGCTGTCTGATTCTATGATTCTATAATAAGTTACCGCAGTTTGTCTGTCACCCAGTAAACTTGTTATTAATTCCTGCAGTGAGCAACACAATGTTGTGGGTTGATTAATGATGATTGAAACAATTATGAAGGGTCTCACTGACTTGAATTATCCCTAAATACCTTTGGTTAACAAAAATCTCTCAGTCGCAGATTAAAATGAACAATTGATGTTGTACCTTTGAAAGAGCTATCCAAATAGTCCCACTCCGCTGCTCTTCCCCCATAGCGCTGCTGACACTCATGCCAGTGGAAACTGTTTCCCCCATAATTTTGAACAACTCTCTAAAATCTCCCCTGAAATGTGATTAATGGAGGTCAATGTGGGCAAATGTCAAGTCATCCACTAAGAAAGATCGGTCAGTCTATGATCTGAAAACATTGGCAGATAATTTTTTTTTCTGTGAAATAGCTGGTCCTGTTTAATTTAACAGAAGTTGCCCCAGATCCCTGCACTCACAAGCAATGAACATTTGAAAGCATTCTCCTAAAATACGATGTGTAAAATGAGATATGGGTTAAAAGTTCAGCACATGCAAGAGCAAAATAATTCACTGTATTTCGACTGTCCCTCAGTAAGCATATTTTAATGTATTTCATTCTGCAAAAGGAAGTTATTGGTTCAATAATGGTTATTAAATCAATTCTTATTTTATCACATTAGATGCATGTTATTAATTTAATAAAATTACTTCGCATTAATTAATTAAAAACGGTGATATCAAAATTAATTCCCTAACCGGGAATCGAACCCGGGTCAAAGTGTTGAAAGGAATCGGTTATGAATCGTTTAAAGTTGTCCTAGAAAAATTTCACACTGCTAAATTAAAATCACGGTTACAATGTGTTTCGATGTAAAAGGGGATTGAAACTGACAATACAAACGCTCGGCAGCGCCCGCGGTAAGACAGTGCTTAAATTTAAACATGTAGTAGCGAAGTAACCGCTGAGCTAAAGCTGACACCAATAAAAAAAAGTGGGAAACAACTCAATATAAAGGATGAGCTCACATATATCAGGGCCGTCTGGTCAACGTCAAGCCCCTCCTTTCTTAGTCAGAGACGTGAAAGGGAGTCAAACGCCACAAACTTGAATTAAAGGCACAAATACGAGTAACACTTACTTCCAAATCTTTTCACTGTAAATTAATTTCACTTTATTTCTCAGCTGATTGCGTTGAATCTGAAATTCAGCACAATGGGATTTTATGTTCACTACTGATTCTATTTTCTGTGCACGGTAGAAATAACCGGTCCTGTTAAATTTGACCAAAGCTCCCCAGATTCCTGGTGTCATCAGCAGTGACCATTTTTAAATCAGACTCCTAAAGTTCAGTGTGTATAATGAGATATGGGCAACGGTACAAATTATTGAACTATCGACTCTACCACTGTTAGCATTTCTTTCATTGTGCAAAAGAAGATTATTGGTTAATTAATTATGCTTTCCCGTGAAAGCAACATAAAGTTTATCAAAATGCTTTCGCCCAACGTGGGGTTCGAACTAACGAACATTGAAATTAAGAGTCTCACACTCTGGCAACTGAGCTCGCCGGGTCTGATCACTTTGAACGTCTTTGTCGCTGCTTGCAGCCAGGTGCCTGGTGGCTCCGCTCCAGGGGTTTAACTTGTCCTGCAAACCATGAACCAGGTTCTCCTGAATTCCAAGGTGTGTAAGAAAATCAAGCATCAAAAGCCCTTTCATTAACCACAGGGCTTCAGGCAATGTTCTGATCGCAAAGCGCTTTTAGACACAAAACTATGGCTTCTTTCCAGCAATCTGAGAAGTAGAGTTCTCATCTTCAGTTTCTTCAGGTAATCCACTCCCCAGGTCATTACCTTCTTTATTCAGGGCTATGGGTAGAACCAAGTGCCAAGAGAGGACAGGTGGGCTGTCAATATCAGCAATCTTTATAAACCCAGTATATCCAGCTCTGTGCTGATAGTTTTTGGGACCGGATCCAGTTCTTCATCAATGATGACAGGTTCTGGTCTCGGAAACATCTGCTTGTCAATATCTCTTGCCGATTTCCCGGTGTTTCCCGATTCTGTCTGTCTCTCTGGCTCTGTTTATTCTATGTGTGGCCACCTGCAGGTTGACTTTGAACGAATAACTGTATTTGTGAATAGTAAAATTAAATACATGAGGGCATCAGGCGCTTCACTCCCTGACACTGGGGAAACAGTGAGACAGACTTTAGAGCAAGGGTCTGGTTATCGTGAAACAGCAAAGAAAATATTAATTACGGGATTATCCAAAAAAACGATGACCTCGACGTGATTTGAACACGCAGCCTTCATGATCTGGAGTCAGACACGGTACCGTTGCGCCACGAGCTCCACACTGCAACCAGCGATGTTTGTATATATACACGTTCATCAAACACTGTTTCATTTCTCCTGCCTTGGAGTAATGAACGGGCTTTATAATCCCCGCCCACTCGAGTCCCCCGGGTGTCAGACAGCATCAGAAGCAGCGCTCACCTGTCACTCACCGTCTCACGCCCGCTTTCACCACCTGCTGCTGGCTGACTGCAGCAAATCCAATTACACACACCGAGCCCCCACAATCATCACATCACAGGGAAATAAACTGGGAAACTGCTCCAAATACACAACTGGTCGAGCAGCTTCTGAAAAACAATTAAACTTGCGGCTGGAAGCAATATTCATAACTGCAAACAAGGCCGTGTAAAAATATAAACTGTGTGTGTGAGCCGAGGCCCTAAGCTCTGGAATTCCCTCCCTAAACATCTCCGCCTCTCTTTCCTCCTTTAAGGCGCTCCTTAAAATCTACCACTTTGACCAAGCTTTTGGTCACCTGTCCTAATATCTCCTTATGTGGATCGGTGTACAATTCTGTCTGATAATCGCTCCTGTGAAGCGCCTTTGGACGTTTTACTACTTTAAAGGTGCTACATAAATGCAAGTTGTTGTTGTTGTTATGTATATGTGTGTGGTGTTTATATATAAAATGGGTGTTTATAGAATGAGTACGATGCTGTGCACGTGTGTCAGTTGTAAATAGTGGTGAACGGTTATTTTTCAGACTGGAGGGAAATGTACAGTGCTGTTCCCCAGGGGTCGGTATTAGGACCAATGCTCTTTCTCATATACATTAATTACCTGGACTTGGGTATACTGGGCAAAATATCAAAGTCTGCAGATGACAGGAAACTCAGAACTGTCGTAAATAATGAAATGGGCAGAGACATAGCAGATGTGTGAAGTGATCCATTTTGGTGGGATGATTGAACTGAGGCAATATAAACTAAATGAAACAATTTTAAATCGGGTGCAGGAACAGAGAGACCTGGGGGTGTAAATATCTATCTCTGAATGTGGCGGGACAAGTTAAGAAGGCTGTTAAAAAGCACACGGGATCCTTGGCTTTATTAATAGAGGCATAGAGTACAAAATCAAGGAAGTAATACTGAGCCTTTATATATCATTGGTTAGGCCTCAGCTGGAGGATTCTGGGCACAACATTTCAGGAAGAATGTGAAGGCAGAAAAGATTTACAAGCTTGTTTCAGGGGATGAGGGACTTCAGTTAGGTGTATAGATTGAGACGTTTTCGTTGTTCTCCTCAGAGTAGAGAAGATAGCGATGAGATTTGATAGATGTGTTCAAAATCAGGAGGGGTCTAGCATGGTCAAGGAAACCTCCAGCTGATTACCACATACTGCTCTCCCTCAGCTGATGAATCAGTACTCCTCCATGTTGAACATAGATACATAGAAGATAGGAGCAGGTGTAGGCCATTCGGCCTCTCGATCCTGCTCCGCCATTTAATGAGATCATGGCTGATCATCCAAATTCAGTACCCTGTCCCTGCTTTATCCCCATATCACTTGATCCCTTTAGCCTGAAGAAATATATCCAACTCCTTCTTGAATATACTTAATGAATTGGCCTCAACTTCCCTGTGTGGCAGAGAATTCCACAGGTTCAACGTTCTCTGGGTGAAGAAATTCCTCCTCAGCTCAGTCCTAAATGGCTTAGTCCTTATCCTTAGACTGTGACCCCTGGTTCTGGACCCCCCCGCCATCGGGAACATCCTACCTGCATCTAGTCTGTCTAGTCCTGTTAGAATTTTATAAGTTTCAATGAGATCCCCTCCCATTCTTCTAAACACCAGCAAATGTATGCCTAATCGATCCAATCTCTCCTCATACGTCATTCCTGCCATCCCAGGTATCAGTCTGGTGAATCTTCGCTGCATTCTATACATGGCAAGAACATCCTTCCTCAGATAAGGCGACCAAAACGGCACAGAATACTCAAGGTGTGGTCTCACCAAGGCCCTGAACAACTACAGCAAGACATCCTTGCTCCTGTACTCAAATTCTCTCGCTATGAAGGCCAACATACCATTTGCCATCTTAACCACTTGCTGCACCTGCATGCTTACCTTCAGCGACTGGTGCACAAGGACACCCATGTCTCCTTGCACTTCCCCTTCTCCCAATCTATTGCCGGTCTGATAATAATCTGTCTTCCTGTTTTTGCCACCGAAGTGGACAACCTCGCATTTATCCACAATATACTGCAATTGTCATGCATCTGCACAATCACCTAACCTGTCTAAATCATACTGGAGTTTATCTGCATCCTCCACACAGCAGAGACACCCACCCAGCTTTGTGTCGTCTGCAAACCTGGAGATATTACATCTAGTTCCCTTGTCTAGATCATTTATATATATTGTGAATAGCTGGGGTCCTCGCACCGATCCCTGTGGTACCCCACTAGTCACTGCCTGCCACTCAGAAAAAGACCCGTTTATTCCAACTCTTTGCTTCCTGTCTGCCAACCAGTTATCTATCCAAGTCAGTACCTTACCCCCAATCCCAGGTGCTTTAAATTTACACGCTAATCTCTTATGTGGGACCTTATTAAAAGCCTTCTGAAAGTCCAAATACACAACATCCTCTGGTTCTCCCTTATCTATTCTACCAGTTACATCCTCAAAATATTCCACTGGATTAGTCAAGCATGATTTACCTTTGGTAAATCGATGTTGACTTTGTCACTGTTTTCCAAGTGCTCTGCTATTACATCTTTTATAATTGACTCTAGTACTTTCCCCACTACCAATGTCAGGTGTACCATTCTATAATTCCCTGTTTTCTCTCTACCACCCTTTATAAATAGTGGGGTTACATTAGCTATCCTCCAATCCATGGGATCTGTTCCAGAGTCCATAGAATTTTGGAAGATGACCAGCAATGCATCTACTATTTCTAGGGCCACTTCCTTAAGTATACTAGGATGTACATTATCAGGCCCTGGGGATTTATTGGCCTTCAATCCCATCAATTTTGCTAACACCATTTCCCTACAAATACTGATTTCAATCAATTCCTCCCTCTCATTAGACCCTATGTTGCCCGACATCTCTGGGAGGGTAATTGTGTTCTCATTTGTGAAGCCAGAACAAAAGTATGTATTTAATTGGTCAGCCATTTCCTTGTTCCCCATTATACATTCCCCTGATTCTGACTGCAAGGGACCGATGCTTGACTTCACCAATCTTTTTCACTGCACATATCTATAGAAGCTTTTACAGTCAGTTTTTATGTTCCCTGTAAGCTTACTCTCATAATCTTTATTCCCCTATTAATTAATCCATTTTTCCTCCTTTGCTGAATCCTAAACTGCTCCTAATCCTCAGGTTTGCTGCTTTTACTGGCCAAAATATATGAACACCACTTGGAAGAAGAACTGAGTGTATAAGGGCACAGATTGTACTCTGGGTGGAGGACTTCAATGTCCATCACCAAGAGTGGCTCAGCAGCACCACTACTGACCGAGCTGGCCGAGCCCTGAAGGACATAACTGCCAGTCTGGGACTGTGACAGATGGTGAGGGAAAAACCTCCTTGACCTCTTCCTCTCCAATCTACCTGTCGCAGATGCTTCTGACCATGGCAGCATTGGCAGCAGTGACCACCGCAAAAACACTGTGGATACGAAGTCCCGTCTTCACTCTGAGAACACCCACCTTGGTGTTGTGTGGCACTACCACTGTGCTAAATGGTATAGGTTCAGAACAGACTAGCAGTTCAAAACTGAGCCTCCAGGAGTCGCTGTGGGCCATCAGAAGCAACAGAATTGTATTCCACCACAATCTGTAATCACATGACTAGGCATATCACTCACTCTACAATTACCACCAAGCCAGGGGACCAACCCTGATGCAACAACGAGTGTAGAAGAGCATGCCAGGAGCAGCACAAGGCGTACCTGAGAATGAAGTGCCAACCTGGGGAATCTGCAAAACAGGACTTAATACCAGACGCAGCATGCAATAGGCTGGGCTAAGCGATCCCACAATCAACAGATCAGATCAAAACTCTGCAGTCCTGCCACACTCAGTCGTGAATGTTGGTGGACCATTAAACAACTAATGGGAGGTGGAGGCTCCAAGAATATCCCCATCCTCAATGATGGTGAAGCCCAGCACGTGAGTGCAAAAGACAAGGCTGAAGCGTTTGCAAACAACTTCAGCCAGAAGTGTCGAGTGGTTGATCCATATCGGCCTACTCCCGAGATCCGCACCATCAAAGAAACCAGTCTTCAGCCAATTCCATTCACGCCATGTGATATCAAGAAACGGCTGAGCGCACTGGATACAGCAAAGGATATGGGCCCGGACAACATCCCGGCAATAGTGCTGAAGACTTGTGCTCCAGAACTAGCCGCGCATCTGGCCAAGCTGTTCCAGTACAGCTACAACACTGGCATCTATCCCACAATGTGGAAAACTGCCCACAAAATGTAGGGCAAATCCAACCCGGCACTTTACCGCCCCTTCAGTCTATTCTCAATCATCAAAACATGAAGGAAGGAGTCATCGACAGTGCTATCAAGCAGCACTTACTCACCAATAATATTCTTATTGATGCCCAGTTTGGGTTCCGCCAGGAACACTCGGGTCCAGATCTCATTACAGCCTGGGTCCAAACATGAACAAAAGAGCTGAATTCCAATTGTGAGGTGAGACTGACTGCCCTTGACATCAAGGCAGCATTTGACCGAGTCTGACATCAAGGAGCACGAGTAAAACTGAAGTGAATGGGAATCAGGGGGAAAACGCTCCACTGGCTGAAGTTATACCTAGCACAAAAGAAGATGGTTGTGGTGGTTGAAGGTCAATCATCACAGCCCCGGAACATTCCTGCAGGAGTTCCTCAGCGCCGTGTCCTAGGCCCAGCCATCTTCAGCTGCTTCATCAATGACCTTCCCTCCAACATAAGGTCAGATTTGTGGATGTTCCCTGATGACTGCACAGTGTTCAGCGCCATTCAGAACCCCTCAGATAATGAAGCCGTCCATGCCCGCATGCAACTCGACCTGGACGACGTTCAGGCTTGGGCTGATACGTGGCAGGTAACATATGCGCCACAGAAGTGCCAAGCAATGACTATCTCCAAGAAGCCAGAGTCTACCCTCCTCCCCTTGACATTTAATGGCATTACCATCGCCGAATCCTCCACTATCAACATCTTGGTGTCCCCATTAACCAGAAACTTAACTGGACCAGCCACATAAATACTGTGGCAACAAGAGCAGGTCAGAGGCTGGGTATTCTGTGGCGAGTTAATCACCTCCTGACTGCTCAAAGCCTTTCCACCATGTACAAGGCGCAAGTAGGGAATGTGATGGAATAATCTCCAATTGCTTGGATGAGTGCAGCTCCAACAGCACTCAAGATGCTCGACACCAGCCAGTACAAAGCAGCCCGCTTGATTGGCACCACATCCACCACCTTAAACATTCACTCCCACCACCACTGGTGTACCGTGGCTGCAGTGTGTACCATCTACAAGATATACTGCAGCAACTCGCAAATGCTTCTTCGGCAGCACCTCCCAAACCCGCGATCTCTTCCACCTAGAATGACAAGGGCAGCAGGCACATGAGAACACCACCACTTCTAAGTTCCCCTCCAAGTCACAAACCTTCCTAATGTAGAAGTATATCATCGATCTTTCATCGTCACTGGGTGAAAAACCTAGAACTCCCGACCGAACAGCACTGTGGGAGCACTATTACCATACGGACTGCAGCGGTTCAAGAATGCGGCTCACCACCACCTTCTCAAGGGCAACTAGGGATGGGCAATAAATGCTGGCCTTGCCAGCGACGACCAGATCCCATAAATGCTTAAAAAAGAAAGAAATGCAGTGTGCTAGGCCCAACCACCTTCAACTGCTTCATCAATGACCTTCCATCCAAAATAAGGACAGAAATGGGGATGTTCCCTGAAGACTGCACAGAAGGGAATGCAATGGATGTTGTCCACAGGGATTTTAGGAAGGTGTTTGACAAAGTACCACATAGAAGGCTGGTTAACAAAATTGATGCTCATGGAATAGGTGGTCAGTGGCAGCTTGGATAAGGAACTGGCTTAAGGACAGAAAACAGCAAGTTGTGGTAAATAGCTGTTTTTTCACACTGGAGGAGGTTCCCCAAGGGTCAGTGCTGGGGCCATTACTTTTGTGATATTTGTAAATGATCTGGATATTGGAATAAAGAGTAGAATGTCTAAATTTGCCGACGACACCAAACGTGGGTGTGTAGCAAACAGTGAGGATGATACCAATCGACTGCAGCAAGAAATAGAAAGCCTAGCAGAATGGGCAGACAAGTGGCAGATGGAATTTAATACAGAGAAGTGTGAGGTGATGTATTTTGGCAGAAGGAACAGTGAGAGGCAATATACACTTAATGGCACAGTTTTAAGTGTGTGCAGGGACAGAGGAGCCTGGGAGTTAATGTGCATAGGTCCTTGAAGGTGGCAGGACATATGGAGAGAGTGGTTAAAAAAAACATATGGGATCTTGGGCTTCATAAATAAAGGTAATGAGTACAAAGGTAGCGAAGTTATGTGGAACCTTTATAAAGCACTGGTTAGGCTACAACTGGAGTACTGCATCCAGATCTGGTCACTGCACTTTAGGAAGGATGTGAAGGCCCTTGAGAGGGAGCAGAGGAGATTTACCAGAATGTTCACGGTGATGAGGGATCTTAGCTACAAGGACAGGTTGGAGAAGCTGCATTTGTTTTCATTATAACAACAAAAACGTGTATTTATATAGCACCTTTCACGTAGTAAATCGTCCCAAGGCGCTGCACAGGAGTATTTAAAGACAAAGGCGGTTATGGGGTGATTTGATAGAGGTGTACAAGATTATGATGAGCTTGGATAGGTTAGATGGGGAAAGGCTGTTCCCACTAGTTCATGTTAATGGACTCGGGGACACAGATTTAAGGTATTGGGCAAGAGATACAGGGGGGACGTTAGGTAAACTTTTTTTACGCAGTGACTGGTGTGGACCTGGCATTCGCTGCCGACGGAACTGGTGGAAACGGAGACACTCAATGTTTTCAAGCGGAGACTGGATAAGCACTTGAGAGAAATAAACGTACCGGGGTACGGGGATAGAGTGGGGGAATGGGACTGAATGGATTGCTCCACTGAGAGCCAGGACAGAATTGATGGAACGAATGTCCTCCTTCTGTGCCGTTTTGACTCTATGACTATGAACTATAGAGTAGTGATAATGGGGGCTTCAACTACCCTAACATATCTGAGAATCAGTCTAAATATAGAAAGTTCAGAGGAGAAGTGAAAAGGAAAATAAGAGGGAAAAGACAGGGTATGAGAATAGTATGACAACGAACATAAAAGGTAATCCAAAAGTCTTCTATATGCATATATCACCAAGGTTAACGACACTAATATAGTGGCAGAGTAAGTAGTGCGGATGGGAGCAGGAAATTGCAAAGGGACATAGATTGTGTGGGTAAAATCGGAGGCATCTGATTCAAAAGATTCGGGAGAAGGAATTTAGGGACTTTAATGAGTTTGAAAGGAACATTTTTGACTTGTGCAGTTTTGTTCAGAGAAATGTTAGTGATGGGAAATTAAACCAGAATCTGGGATTCAGCATTTCACCTTCTCGCTGAACAGATCTTTCTGGAGAAGTTGTGTATCAGTTGTTGTAGGTTAACGGTTATCACGTTCGCTTAACACGTGAAAGATCCCCGCTTCGAGCCCGAGCGGGCGCATTATGCTCGAGACTATTATTTATGTGAAATTAATTGATACACAGTGTGTAAAATCAGATAGGTGATAAAACTTCATCAATGAATAAAGTTTCACAAATTATTAAAGTTTAGTTATTGAAGATTCGACTGTCCCTCAGTGTGAGCATTTCTTTCATTCTGCAAAATCAACGCTATCAGTTAATAAATGGTGATTAAAGCAATTGAACCACTAAACTACCAGAAAACACTTTGAAGAGTTTATCACAATTGCTGACATTTCTTCTCTTTTTTCTTGTGTTTTTTCAGCTCTTGGTCCTTTTCAGCTCCTGACTGCGGATATTCCTCTGATTTAAAGTGAACAAAATGCAATATCTCGCAGCCCCGGCCTCGGTTAACACCAACAGATCTAAGCCACATTTCAGACACGGAAACAAACCCATTAATTATTCGCTCTTCCCCAGCTCCAGAGCTCAGATTGTTATTGTCCACCCCAGTGACCCGGGCCAAACCTCCCCATACACCGAGCACAGGCTCAGGAAATCCCCAGGGGAGATGATAACACAGTCACTGAGCCTTCGAGAAACATTGAACAAGCACCAGGACTGAAACATTTTAAATGCAGAAGTGAGCAAGTGAGTTTTCTAGCATTGAGGAGCGGTCTAAGGCGTCTGCGTTTAGGTCGCAGTCTCTTCTGGTAGGCGTGTGTGCAAATTCCACTTCTGACATTCTGCATATTTAATTACTAAGTGCAACTCATTTCTTTTGACGCCACTGTGAAGCGCTTTGGGACATCCCTCAAAAGTGGGATTCAGCGGTTCACCTGCTCGCTGAACATTCCCATCTGACCCGGTACTGAATGTGGAGACGTTTCCGCAGTGTGGGAGCTATCACATACGCGGAATCATTTTGATGGATCTTGCTCCGCATGCATGTCCAGGGGCGAGTTTGCTCTCCTGTGAAAGGACATAAGAAAATAAGAATGAAATAATTAGAAGCAGGAGTAGGCCCTATGGCTCCCGAGCCTGCTCCGCCATTCAATCAGATAATGGCTGATCATCGACCTTAACTCCACTTTCCTGCCTATCCACATATCCATTGATTCCACTACAGTCCAAAAATCTATCGATCTCTGCCTTGAATATACTCAACGAATGAGCATCAGCAGCAGTTTGGGGCAGAGATTTCCAAGGAAAGCGGCTGAAATCCATTTAAATCTAACAATGGCTGATGTCACAAGCACCGAACATTTTTAAGCAAACTTCTAAATTAGAGTGTGTAAAATCAGAAGTGATAAAAGTTCATGGCATGCAAAGCATGGAAAGTACTGTGTGAAATGGGACTTGGATAATATTAATGTCAATATTTTTCTGCCTGACATGGTGGTGGAAGCAGATTCAATGTTAACTTTCAAAGGGGAAATAATTGAAAAAGAAACACTTGCAGGGCTTTGGGAAAAGAGCAGGGAAGTGGGAATAATTGGATTGCTCTTTCAAAGAGCCGGCACAGGCACTATGGGCCGAATGGCCTCCTTCTGTGCTGTCTGTTTCTATGATTCTATATTAAGTTATTACAGTTTGTCTGTCACCCAGTAAACCTGTTAGCAATTCCTGTAGTGAGCAACACAATGTTGTGGGTTGATTAATGATGATTGAAACAATTATAAAGAGTCTCACTGGCTTGAATCATCCCTTATTACCTTTGATTAACAAAAATCTATCAATCGCAGATTAAAATGAACAATTGATGGAGCATTTTTGAAAGAGCTATCCAATTTTGAACAACTCTATTAAATCTCCCCTGAACTGTGATTAATGCAGTTCAATGTGGGCACGTGTCAGATCATTCACTTTGGGTCTAAGGAAGATCGGTCAGTGTTTGGTCTGAAAAAACTATGTCAGAGAATATTTTTTCTGTGAAGAAAACGGTCCTGATTAATTTAACAAAAGTTTCCCCAGATCCCTGCTCTCACAAGCAATGAGCATTTTAAACTATTCTCCTAAATTACAATGTGTAAAATGAGATATGGGTTAACAGTTCAGCACATGCAAAGAGCAAAATAAATGACTGAAGTTTCGACTGACACTCAGTCACCATATTATAATATTTTTCATTCTGCAAAAGAAGGCTGTTGGTTAATTAATGGTGATTAACACATTTCTTATTTTTTCACATTAGTTGCATGTTATTTATTTACTCAAATTTCTTCGCTTTAATTAATTAAAACCTGTGATGTCAAAGTTACTTCCCTAACCGGGAATCGAACGCGGTCACACTGACGGATCAGAATAGCTTATTGAATCATATAAAGGTGCCCTCGAAAAATATCACTCTGCTAAATTAAAATCACGGCTGCAATTTGTTTCGGTGTAAAATAAGGAGATTGAAAATGACAAAAAAACGCCAGGCAGCGCCCCCGGTGAAACAGGGCTCGAACTTAGAATTAAGTTGGTGCTGCGAAGTAGCCGCTGAGCTAAAGCTGACGCCGATCAAAGAGTGAAAAACCGCTCAATATAAAGGATGAGCGCACAGATATCAGGCGCAGTGCAGTCAAATGTCAAATCCCTTGTTTTTTATTCAACAGAGGAAGAAGAGACATGAGCGGGAATCAGAAGCCACAAACTTTAATTAAAGGCACAAATACTTCCTGACAAATCTTTTCACTGTAAAATTCTTTCACTTTATTTCAACGCTGACTGCGTTTAACCTGAATGTCAGCACCATGGGATTTTAAATTCAGAACTGCTTCTATTTTGTGCGCATGGTAGAAATAACTGGTCCTGTTCAATTTGACCAAAGTTCCCCAGATTCCTGGTGTCATCAGCAATGACCATTTTAAACCAGACTCCTAAAGTACAGTGTGTAAAATGAGATATGGGTAACAGTACAAATTATTGAACTGTTGATTCTCCCTCAGTTAATATTTATTTCATTGTGACAAAGAAAATTGTCGGTTAATTCATGAGGCTTTACCGTAAAAGCAACAAAGAAAAAGTTTAACAAAAACCTTCAACCAACGTGGGCACGAACCCAGGAGCCTGCTACCGACTGAGCAAGCATGGCCTGATCACTTTGACTATCAATTATCACTGATCGACAGTGGAACAATAATTAGAGTGGATGGGAACAGGGAATTGCAAAGGGACATTGATTGAGTGGAAAAACTGGAGGCATCTGATTCAGAGGATTCGGGGGCGACGCGGAAATTCGAGAGTTTAATGACTTTGAAAGGAACATTCTTGACTTGTGCAGTTTCGGCCAGAGAAATGTTACTGAAAGGTAATGAATCCAGAATCTGGGATCCAGCATTTCACCTTCTCGCTGAACAGTTCTTTCTGGATATTTAGCTAAACAGAGGTTTCCATATTGTAGTGGTTATCACGTTCACCTCACAAGTGCAAACTCCCCGATTCAATCCCGGGCGCAAGCATTATGTTCGATAAATGGTCCCCGGTTCAAAACTGGAAAGAAACCTTCCCCATTTCAATTGAATAAATATGAAATTGGAAAAATTCATATTGTAATTAAATATCAATAAAATAAAATATCTCATAGAGCCCGTATATTATCTGAGCCCACACCATTCTTCACAGTCTCAAATTTAGCACAGATACCGACAGTGTCCCTCCCTCACTCCCGTTTCCTGCCCTGATGATGCAGAAAGCCCCTCTAAAAGCTGCACATGCGACTGGTTTCAGTGGATCCGCAGGAGATCTTAATATAATCCTGCAGAGTCGCCTCTGCTAATAATGATAGGTCATTACCATATTTCACACACCGCCGCAACTCCGACCAGTTCAGTCTAAGTCCCCTTTTTAACAGTCTTAATTACTGCCAAATAACCTCTCTGGCACTGAAAATATATTTTATAAGTGTGGAATCTCATTCTTTCAGATATAAATTGTTGTTGAATACTTTTTATATAATAAAAATGTTTTTACATTCTTCTATTTTTTTTCTCTCTCTCTGAATCCAACCTTTATTTCCCTCTCTTTATTTCGCTTTCTGTGCCTGATTTGACATTGAATTCACTGTTCTAACAGATCCTGGTTCAGACTGCGCTGCTCATTAACGAATCTTCAATCAATTATTTATGAGGTAGGGCGGCACAGTGAGTTTGTTAATCGATCAGTATTCCAGAGGAATAGTGGAATGGTGGGGAGAAAATTGTCCAGTGCTTGCTGCTGGAGAGGTTTGCCTTGAGGGGGCAGCGATGAATCGCCATTGCAGTGCTGGTCCCGCCACAGACTGTTCCTCAGCCGCAGACTTCATGATGATCTGGAGACCTGAGCTCACAATCCCACCACGGCAGGTCGTGGAAGGATTAAAATCGGGGATGTGTAAGAGCCCAGAATTGGAGGAGTGCAGAGATCACAGAGGGTGTAGGGCTGGAGAAGGTTACAGAGATAGAGAGGGGCGAGTCCATGGAGGGATTTGAAAACAAGGACGAGAATTTGAAAACTGAACTGTCGCCTGAAGGGAGCCAATGGAGGCGAGTGAGACCCGGGGTGATGGGTGAACGGGACATGGTGCGAGTTAGGATACGGGCAGCAGAGGATTGGATGAGCTGAAGTTTATGGAGGGAGGGTGATGGGAGGCCTTCCAGGAGTACATTAGAATCGTCAAGTCTGGAGGTGACAAAGGCAAGGATGAGGGTTTCAGCAGCAGATCAGCTGAGGCGGAGTCGGGCGATGATACGGAGGTGGAAGTAGACTGTCTTGGGCAGAAGCTCATCTCGGGGACAAATACCAAGGTTGCAAGCTGTCTGGTTCAGTCTCAGTGGCCAGGGATTGGGATGAAGTCGGTGGCTCGGGAACGGAGTATGTGTCGGGGACCAGCACTGCAATGGCGATACATCACTGCCCTCTCAAGGCTACTTGCAAACCCCGTCCAGCAGCAATATTGGAAGAACTGGACAATTTTAACTCCACCATTCCATTTTGGCCCGGCCTTTTCTCATCCACACCTTCAGCGTCTACACTTTGCCACTGCTGAGCAGCCAATCACACAGTTGCGATCAAAATTTGTTTTATTTGTCCCCAGCTGGGACAAGAAGAAACCTGGTTCCACCGAGACTCAGATCGCTGGATTCAAAGTCCAGAATGCTCCCCATTGCAGCATGAAACCCTTATACAGCATTTTTGAGGCCAATTCGCTTTTTTCCAACTCGCCTACCATTCACAGCTGCTGAGTATTTCCAGCGAATTCTGTTTTTATTTCAAACTTCCAGCATCCGCAGCATTTTGTCTTGTGTTAGAAAAACAAACGGAATCCTGGGCTTTACAGACAGAGGCATAGAGGGCAAAAGGAAGGAAGTTATACCAAACCTTTGGAGTATTGTGTGTAATTCGGGCACTGCGCTTTAGGACGGATGCGGGACTTCAGTTCCGTGGAGCAGTGGAGAAGAAGAGATTGTTCTCCTCAGAGCAGAGAAGATAAGGGCAGATTTTGTCGACGTGTTCAACATCATGAAGAGTTTTAATAAAGTAAACAAGGAGAACATTTTCCAGCGGCAGAAGTGTTGCTAACCAGAAAACACATATTAAAGTGATTGGATAAAGTATCAGTAATAAGGTTCTCTCGGGCTTTTGTTGGCCGATTTACTGGTAAACCTGGGAATTGAGGGGAAACTGGTTCATGGTTTGTAACACAAGCAGTGCGCGGGGTCAGACCGGCCCGGCTAGCTCAGTCGGTAGAGCCTGAGACTCTTAATCTCAGGGGCGGTTTGTGTTTCAAATTATTGGGCTGGTTTCACAGTCGATCCCCAGCTCTAAATCCCCCGGCACCTCTCGGTCAATGACTCTTTCAAAAAATGCGATTCAACAACATTATCAGGAAATCTGAAGTGTTTCTAAACACCGGAAGCTGACACACCAGGGAAGACCTCACAGTCTTGGACACAGAGTGAAATACACTGAAGTGTTTATAAAAAGTTACAGAACACAACACGTGTGTAAAATCCCCCGTTGTTTTCTCGGCCCTGATGGGTTTTGAAGGGAGAGACGGGCCGAAGTCCCACTGAGCCGCACTGACCCCGAGCCAAGGTGAAATTAAAGTCAGTTCAATCTTTAGCAGCGAGCGGCTGAAGAGAGATAAGATTCCGGAATCAAGGAGAGATTTTCTTATTTTGTTGAACCACATTTAGATGAAACACTCATTGACCGAGCTGGGAATCGCCATTAAAATCAGCCCAAAAATTTTAAACGCAAACTCCCCACCGTGGGGATGAAGTATCCTACACTCCACCGACTGGGCTAGCCGGACTGGTCTGTCGCAAGGACCCTGCCTGTGCTCCAGTTTCCTCTCAGTTCCCCGGTTTATCAGTAAATCCACCAGCAAAAGCCCGAGGGAACCTTATTACTGATTCATTGTCCAATTACTTGAACAGGAAGCGAGCGGAGGAGAAGGATTGAGAGCCTTCAGTGTGGGACAGAAGTGATGTTGTTTGACGGAGAAGCGACACAATCTCAATCAGTGCAGAGAGAGGTGAGTCAGCGGGTCACCTTCTCCCTGGACACATCTTTCTGACAGGCAGCTGACAAACTGAGCAGAGCTTTCGGGACTGTAGCAATTATCCCGCTCGCCTTACACACGAAATGCCCCCGGTTCCGGTCCAGGGCGGGATGAATGATTTTGGAACTTGCTCCAGGTGAACCTCCAGGGGCGAGTTTCTCCCCCTGTGTAAAAGCGGTGACAATTGTCGGTCCCTGTTAAACTGAACAACGGCTGCACCAGATTCCCGGTGTGATAAACACTGAACATTTTTAACCAACTCCTCAAATACCGTCTGTAAAATGAGAACTGGTGAAAATTCATCACAAGCAAAAGACAAAACACTTATGAAAGTTTTGCCTGTCACTCGGTGACCATGTTAGGATTTCCTTCAGTCTGAAACAGAAAGTTGATTCGTCAATTAGAAGAATTGTTCACCTTTTTTAAGAGTTTATTGAGCTTTGTCAAATTCAGATAATAAAGTGTATTAATGCAAAAGTTAATCCCGGACCTGCGTTTGCAGATCGCAGTTCTCTTCTGTGATGTTCTTGGCCTAACCAATGGCAGAGTTTCCGTAGTGTAATGGTTAGCACGGTCGCATAACACGGGAAAATTACCCGGTTTGTAACCGGAAGGAAACATTTTGAAAACGTTCCCCATTAAAATTGAATTAATATATAAAAAAGGAACAACTGATCTTGTGGTTAAATTTCAATAAAGTGAAAAATCTCGCAGAACCCGTATATTTTCTCTGTACAATGCTGCACAGACTCACACTCAGCACAGATACCGACAGTGTCCCGCCCTCACTCCCGTTTCCTGCCCTGACGGTGCAGAAAGCCCCTCTCAAAGCTGCACATTCGACTGGTTTCAGCGGATCCATGGGAGCTCGTTAAAGGATCCTGCAGCGTTGCCTTGGATAATAACAATAGATCGTCACCATATTTCACCCACCGCAGCAACCCCGTCCATTTCAGTCCAAGTCCACTTTTTAAATATATCACGCCAGGCAAACTGTGTCTACAAAATGACATTTCAGGTGAGAACACAAAAGACATGTTCGCGCAACCACAGCACCAAGTGCGGGTAGGCATCTACCTGAAATGCAGTGAGGTGAACTATTAGCACAAGCTCCAGATGTATATGTTTCCATGTCTAAAATGCACGCACCGAACAATGCAGCTCCTGGGAAAACTGCAAATCCACGCAGGGTTGCCCTGCATCATTTGAAACAACAGTCAGACACAAGATTCTGCCAGTTTCCAATGTCTTCTCCTTCTGCTCCTATCACTTCTTTCCCTCCAGCTTCCTCTGCTCCTCCAGCCTGCAGGTGAATTAGATGCTTGATGTAAACGCAGCGGGTTCATGACACAAACCCTTCCCTTTCCCTCCGAGAGGATGACACACTGTAGGTTGCTCCGTAACCGCAATAGCTCAGTGGGGAGGAGCGACTTGAAGAGTTATAGAAGTACAAAACTAAAATACTGCGGATGCTGGAAATTGGAAATAAAAACAGAAACTGCTGGAAATACTCAGCAGGTCAGGCAGCATCTGTAGAGAGAGAAACAGAGTTAACGTCAGACGAACGGTCATCGACCTGAAACGTTAACTCTGTTTTTCTCTCCACAGATTTAATAATGGTCCCTGATTCAATCCCGGGATTCGACAGTTTTCAATTCATTCCAGTTACTTTCCGCTGCCATTCTCGAACTGAACGATTTAATCAGGAGTTATTTTCTGGCACTGAAGGATTAGCGATTGAATAGACAGACATCAAGTATGGGAATTATTTATAACGTTTTAGATTGATCGATTTCCTCCTGTGTTTTTCTCTGGATGTTGTCTCTCTCGATGCTGGGCGAACAATTCATTGATTCATTTGTCCTGAACTGAAGCCTTTTGCCCATCTCGCGGGGTCAGAGCCGCTCTGTCTGTCTCTTACCTGCTTGTGACCATTATCGGGAACAGGCCGCCTGTTCCACTTTCAACAGCAAACCCAGAAAGACAAATAAACAGAAAGATGTGTCTCTCAGCCCCGGTGGCAAAGGTGCAATTGATGTTAATCCAATTAAATCCCCCGGGAGATTCTGTGTGCATTGGCGTCCTTATAACGTTTGTATTTTAAATGTGCGGGAAAAGCGTAAAATTATAAAAATGTTCCGATGGCCCGTACGGGGATCGAACGCGCTAACTTGGCGTTATTAGCACCACGCTCTCACCAACTGAGTTAACCGGCCACAATGCTCTGCTTGGGCAGGCTCGAGCCCAGGCTGGGAGATTGTCTTTCAAGCTCACACTGGGTGACCGAGTTACGGCACAAACATTGAACACACCACATCGCTTAAACATTGTTAACTGTTCCTTTATACAACTGGGCAGTGTGTTAATCGAAAGTAACAGAAAGAGAGCTCTATGGTCGAACAAACCTCATCTAAAATTTATTATCGCACCACAGCCCCTCCCTCAAACACTGTCCCAGTATAAAAGGAGACGGCGGGACCCCGACTGGATTCGAACCTGCAGCGGACGGTTGGAGCCGGATCCAGCATGTCCGATGTGGTTTCACTCCCATTCGTTTGGGAAACGCGGCAGCAGGAGCGTAAAATCTCTCCTGATTCGCTCCTCTCGTCGTGAAGGAGACAGAAAGTAACTAAAATCTGCCGAAACCCGGGATCGAACCAGGGACCTTTATGATCTTCAGTCTAACGCTCTCCCAACTGAGCTATTTCGGCTTCACGTCGAACGCAGTATTCTGTCGTTCTTTTGGAGCATTTTCTAACCCCGGGTGGAATTGCCCCTCTCGCTCATTCCTCACTTCGGGCAATGTGACCCGGCCAGATCTCGGAGCTCAGGTTGTGTTAAAGTAAAGCTGGAGTGTTGATAAAGATACAAAGCTGACACAGCACGGGGGCCTCACCGTGTTGGACACAGCGTGAAATGTTCAAATAAAGTTACAGAGCACAACACATGTGTAAAATTCCCTGTTCTTTTCTCCACACTGATGGGTTGTGAAGGGAGAGACGGGCCGAAGTCTCACTGAGCCGCACTGATCATGAGCCAAATCAAGTTCAATCTTCAGCTGCAGGTATGGTGCTGAGCCCCACACAGAACTGAAAATGCCCGTGGCTCTTAGTTCCTCACACAGTGGGCTACTGAGCAATACAGGAAGGGCTAATGAACATCTTAATGCTCAAGTTATCACGGGCCACGGACTCTCTCATTCCAGGCTTGCACACGTTGGTAAGTTTCAAATATTGCATTTTTCACACTGGCAATGAATTGATTGATAGCCGTGCCTGTGATAAGGTAAGTTTGTTAGGGAGATGCAGTGGGCAAGAAGATACACGGAAGACTGATAAAAACCGTGACTGCCCTGACACTGTGAGCTGCAGTTAAATGTTGGCAACATTTAAAGTCAGCCAGTGTAAAAGTTGACAGAAATCAATTCCTGCTGACTTTGAAACCGGTGTATTTGGTATCGCTGCATGAAGAGTGATATTCAGCAGTGGTGTGGAAAGTTGTGTGGAGGCAATTCAAACAGACCCAAAACGCACTGTTCCCTGACCGGGAATCGAAGCGGCGGTGAGAGCGCCGAATCCTAACCACTAGACCACCAGGGAAGCTGCAGCCAGCCTCCTGCCAGCAACACAGTGTTTCCTGCCTGCTCCTTTGCAATTCAGATCATTTCGCGCCAGGCAAACTGTTCGGACAAAATTATATTTTTTACTTATGAACACAACAGACATGTTCGCGAAAGCACGGCAACAACTGCAGGTAGGCATCCACTTGAAATCGATTTCCTCCTGTGTTTTTCTCTGGATGTTGTCTCTCTCGGTGCCGGCGAACATTTCATTGATGCATTTGTCCTGAACTGAAGCCTTTTGCCCATCTCGCGGGGTCAGAGCCGCTCTGTTTGTCTATTACCTGCCTGTGACCCTTATCGGGAACAGGCCGCCTGTTCAACTTTCAACAGCAAACCCAGAAAGACAAATAAACAGAAAGATGTGTCTCTCAGCCCCGGTGGCAAAGGTGCAATGGATGTTAATCCAAATAAATCCCCCGTGAGAGTCTGTGTACATTGGCTTCCTTATAAAGTTTGTATTTTATATTTTCGCAAAAACCGTAAAATTAGGCTGATGGCCCGTCCGGTGATCGAACCCGCGCCCTTGGCGTTATTCGCCCCCCGTGCTCAGTGTTCAGACGCTCAGCAGAGTCGGCAGCATGAAGTTGGCAAACTGCCTGCAGTCCTCCGAACGGGTTGCGAGCCCATCTCGATCCCCGCACCCATTCTCGTGGAAAGGAATCTCTCGGCCTAGCTCCTATTGATAAACTCACGGTCTGCTGGAGCACAGAGCTCTCAGTCTTTACTCACTGATCTTCACACGATGTGATTGTGTTTTGTAAATCTCTCACTAGCTCTCCTCGTGGTCAAACACAAAGTTTACCTGTTGTGTTTTCCAGCAGCCAGTAAGTTGATTTGAAAAGGCCATTGTGACAGGGTTTGGGCTCTGAGTCCAGTCACAGGTCGGGTTGTGATGCCTTGTGGCTCAAGCGGTCACCTGACCTGCCAGCTGATGACCTCACTGCTGATGATGACCTCATAATTAACCCCGTCATACAGCTGTGGGCTGATGTTTAAATTGATGTAAAATTATTTCCCTGAAAGCCAATCAAATCTAATCGACATAAACTAGTAGAAGTTATGAATTTGTGCTCCCAGTGGGAATACCTGCAGAGTCTGCTGGTGTTCATCTCCCCAATTCCCCACAGGAAGCTCTGTGTTCAGAGTCTGTACTCATTACATCGACATTACACAGTATTAATACACGGCCACATCTAAAACTGAGAGAGAGTGTGGGAGGGAGAGGGGGAGGGAGAGAGAGAGGGGGGGAGGGAGAGAGAGAGGGGGGGAGGGAGAGAGAGGGTGGGAGGAGGGAGAGAGAGGGGGGAGGGGGATGGAGAGAGAGGGTGGGAGGGGGAGGGAGAGAGAGGGTGGGAGGGGGATGGAGAGAGAGGGTGGGAGGGGGATGGAGAGAGAGGGTGGGAGGGGGAGGGAGAGAGATGGTGGGAGGGAGAGGGGGAGGGAGAGAGAGAGGGGGGGAGGGAGAGAGAGAGGGGGGGGGGAGAGAGAGGGGGGAGGGAGGGAGAGAGGGGGAGGGAGAGAGGGGGGAGAGAGGGGGGGAGGGAGAGAGAGGGGGGGGGAGAGAGGAGAGGGGGGGAGGGGGGGAGAGAGAAGGGGGAGAGGGAGAGAGAGGGGGAGGGAGAGAGGAGAGGGGGGAGGGGGGGAGAGAGAAGGGGGAGAGGGAGAGAGAGGGGGAGGGAGAGAGGGGGGGAGGGGGAGAGAGGAGGGGGGGGAGGTAGAGAGAGGGGGGAGGGAGAGAGAGGGAGGGGAGGAGAGAGAGAGGGGGGGAGGGGGAGAGAGGGGGGGGAGGGAGAGAGAGGAGGGGGGGAGGTAGAGAGAGGGGGGGGAGGGAGAGAGAGGGAGGAGAGAGAGAGGGGAGGAGAGAGAGAGGGGGGGGAGGGAGAGAGAGGGGGGGGAGGGAGAGAGAGGGGAGGAGCGAGAGAGAGGGGGGAGGGAGTGAGAGGGGGGGAGGGGGGTGGAGAGTGGGAGGGAGAGGGGGTGGAGGGGGGGAGAGTGGGAGGTGGAGGGGGTGGAGGGGGGAGAGTGGGAGGGAGAGGGAGTTGAGAGGGAGGGAGAGGGGAGAGGGAGAGGGAGGGAGAGGGGGAGGGGGAGGTGGAGGGGGAGGGAGAGGGGGACAGAGGGGGAGGGAGGGGAGGAGGAGAGGGGGAGGGAGAGAGAGGGGGAGGGACAGAGAGGGGGAGGGAGAGAGAGGGGGAGGGGGGAGGAGAGGGGAGGGGAGGGAGAGAGAGGGGGAGGGAGAGAGAGGGGGGGAGAGAGAGGGGGAGGGGGAGGGAGGGGAGGGAGAGAGGGGGGAGGGAGAGAGAGGGGAGGGGGAGAGAGAGAGGGGGAGAGAGAGAGGGGGTGGGAGAGAGAGGGGGTGGGGAGAGAGAGGGGGAGGAGAGAGGGAGGGGAGGGAAGAGAGAGAGAGGAGAGGGAGAGGAGGGAGAGAGAGGGGAGGGAGAGAGGGGGAGGGAGGGAGAGAGAGGGGGTGGGAGAGAGAGAGGGGGAGGGAGAGAGAGGGGAGGGGGGAGGGAGAGAGAGGGGGGAGGGAGAGAGGGGGGAGGGAGAGGGGAGGGGGAGGAGAGGAGGGGGAGGAGAGAGAGGGGGAGGGAGACGAGAGGGGGGAGGGAGGGAGAGACAGAGAGAGGGGAGGGAGAGAGAGGGGGAGGATGCGAGAGGGGGGTGCGGTGGTGATAACGCGGTGGTAACACTTCAGCCTTGTTTCTTTGCGCTCATGTACTGGGCACCGCCATCATTGAGGATGGGGATATCATGGTGTCTCCACCTCCCGTTAGCTGTTTCATTGTCCACCATCATTCGCGACGAGAATGTGGCAGGACTGCAGAGCTATGATCTGATCCATTGATTGTGGGATCACTTCACCCTGTCTATAGCATGCTGCTTCCGCTTTTTAGCACTTCATTTTTGGTACGCCTGCTGCTACTCCTGGCATGGTTTTCTGCACTCCTTATTGAACCAGGCCAGGCCTTGGTGTTACAGATTGTGGTTGAATACTATTCTGCTGTTGCTGATGGCCCACAGCGCCGCATGGATGCCCAGTTTTGAGCTGCTAGATCTGTTCTGAATCTGTCCCAATTAGCACGGTGGTCGTGCCACACAACACGATGGAGGGTGTTCTCGGTGTGAAGATGGGACTTCGTCTCCTCAGTGACTGTGCGGTGGTCACTGATGCCAATGCTGTCATGGAAAGATCCATCTGCGACAGGTAGATTGGTGAGGACGAGGTCAAGTAGGTTTTTCCCTCATGTTGGTTCTCTCACCACCTGCTGCAGGCCCAGACTGGCTATATGTCTTTCAGACTCGGCCAGCTCGGTCAGTGGTGGTGCTACCGAACCACTCATGGTGATGGACATTGAAGTCCCCCACCCAGAGTACATTCTGTGCCCTTGTTACTCTCAGTGCTTCTTCCAAGTGGTGTTCAACATGGAGGAGCACTGATTCATCAGCTGAGGGAGGGCGGGAGGTTGTAATCAGCAGGAGGTTTCCTTGCCCATGCTTGACCTGAAGCAACGAGACTTTTATGGGGTCCAGAGTCAATGTTGAGGGCTCCCAGGGCCACTCCCTCCCGACTGTATACCACAGTGCCGCCACCCCTGGTGGGTCTGTCCTGCCAGTGGGACAGGACATACCCAGGGATAGTGATGGAGGAGTTTGGGTCATTGGCTGAAAGGTATGATTCTGTGATGATGTCTATGTCAGGCTGTTGCTTGACTAGTCTGTGTCACAGCTCTCCCAATTCTGGCACAATTCCCCAGATGTTGGTGAGGAGGACCTTGCAGGGCCGACGGGGCTGGGTGTGTCATTGCCGTGTTCTTAGCTGGTGCCGAGTTCGATGCCGGGTGGTCCCTCCGGATGGAGCAAGTTTAAAACACAGGAGAGAAAGACACACACTGAAAGGGACAGACTTTTATCACAGCAGGGGGGAGTGTGAAGCAGGAATTTCGACTGCTCGTGTGGAGAAGAGACAAACGTCGTCTTTGCAATAAAGGTTGGAAGCGATCAAACATCCAAGGCTTCCCAAACAAATGAGAACCACTGTATCATCAGGATACACACAGGGAGGGAGTGATGGTTTATGATTCCCACACGTGTCCCAATATGAAAAATATAAGAATACAGCAATCTGAAGCTCAGAGTAATAAAAAAGGGGAACTCTTCAAATCGACTTTTTGAGGAGCAAAGCCGGTATCTCTGGGGTGTGTGAGTTTTATTGGTACCGATATCTCATATACACTGCATGGAAGGGGTTATATTTCAGTATCTGATTGACTTCGTTCAATAAAGTTATAATCAAAGGTTTTTTCACTGTTTCCCTTCACCTCGAACTTGTATTGGAGATAAAGGATGTTTGACAATATCCTGTAATACATCCACACGGGAGATAGGAATACATGACAATCTCCTACAGCCAAGGACAAAGTGACTGAGCACTGAGAGAAATGTGAGTTGATTAGAGAGAGGCAATATGGATTTGTAGAGGGCAGGTCATGTCTAATGAACCTCATTTAATTTTGAGGAATTAGCTGAAGTAGTAGACAGGGGAATGTCTGTGGATATGTTGTATATGGACTTCCAGAATGGATTCAATGAGGTTCCGTATAAGAGACTGTTAGCTAAAATTAAAGGTCATGGAATTGAAGGAAAATTATTGGCCTGGTTGGGAGATTGGTTAGGCGGTGGGAGACAGAGAGTAGGGATAATGGGAATGTACTTGAATTGGAAGGAAGTGACTTGTGGTGTCCACAAGAATCTGTGCTGGGTTCTCAACTATTCACTATATTTATTAATGACAGGGATAACATAATAGAGAGCCATATATCCAGGTTTGCCGATGACACAAAGATAGGTGGCACAGTAAGTAGTGTAGAGGGGAGCATAAAATTACAAAGAGACATTGATAGATTAACTGAGTGGGCAAAACTGAGGCAGGTGGATTTCAACACAGTTAAATGTGAGGTCATCCATTCTGGACCAAAGAGAGACAGATGTGAGTATTGTTTAAATGGTGGAAAGCTGGGAACAGTGAAGGTCCAAAGACATTTAGGGGTTTGTGTAAAGAGATCACTAAAATATAGTGATCAGGTACAAAAAATAATCAACAAAGCCAATGGAATGTGAGCCTTTATATCGAGGGCCAGAATACAAGGGGGATTGCTCGAGCTATACAAAGCCCTGGTTAGATCACATCTGGAGCACTGTGTACAGTTCTGGGCACCGCACCTTGTGAAGGATATCCTGGCCTCGGAGAATGTTACCAGGGCCCAAAGGTTAAATTATACGGAGAGATTACATAAACCTGGCTTCTATTCCTGGAATATAGAAGGTTAAGGGGCGAGTTGATTGAGGTTTCCAGGATTTTGAAAGGAATTGATCGGATAGATAGAGAAAACCTTTTTCCACTGGTGGAGGAGTCTCGGACAAGGGGTCAAAACCTTAAAATCAGAGCCAGGCCATTCAGGAGAGAATTTAGGAAACACTTCTTCACACAAAGGGTGGTAGAAGTGTGGAATCCTCTCCCACAAAAAGCAGTCGATGTCGGCTCAAATAATAATTTCATATCTGAGGTCGATAGATTTATCATCGCCAAGAGTATTAAGGGATCTGGAGCTAAGTCGGGTGGATGGAGTTAGGACACAGATCAGCCTCGATCTCATTGAATGGAGGGACAGGCTCGATGGGCTGAAGGGCCTCTTCCTGTTTCTATGTCCTGTGTTTCTCATATTGCACATCAGGGCAATAGGGATATATGACAATATCCTCCAATACCTCAATAAGGGCAATAGGGATATATGACAATATCCTCCAATACCTCAATAAGGGCAATGGGGATATATGACAATATCCTACAATACCTCAATAAGAGGAATAGGGATATATGACAATATCCACCAATACCTCAATAAGGGCAATGGGGATATATGAAATATCCTACAATACCTCAATAAGGGCAACAGGGATATATGACAATATCCTACAATACCTCAATAAGGGCAATAGGGATATATGACAATATCCTCCAATACCTCAATAAGGGCAATAGGGATATATGACAATATCCTCCAATACCTGAATAAGGGCAATAGGGATATATGGCAATATCCTCCAATACCACAATAAGGGCAATGGGGATATATGACAATATTCTACAAAGCTTTGACATGAGGGCAATACAACAACAACTTGTATTTATATAGCGTCTTTAACGTAGTAAAAATGGTAAAAAGTCCCAGGATGATTCACTGGAGCATTTCAGACAAAATTTGACACCGAGCCACATTAGGGTAAGTGGCCAAAATGTTGTTCAAAGGTTTAAAGGAGGATAGAGAAGTAGAAAGGTTTACAGAGGAAATTCAGTGCTTCGGGCCTAGGCAGCTGAAGGCACGACCACGAATGGAGGAGTGATTAAAATCAGGGATGCTCAAGAGGCCAGAATTAGAGGAGCACAGATACCTCGGAGGGAGTTTTGTGGGGCTGCAAGAGATTACAAAGATAGGGAGGGGGTGAGGCCCGGGAGGGATTTGAAAACAAGGATGAGAATTTTAAACTGAGCCGTTGCCTAACCGGGAGTCAATGTAGGTCAGCGAGCACAGGGATGATGGGTGAACGGGACTTGGTGCAATTTGGACATGGGCAGCAGAGTTTTGGATGACCTCAAGTTTACGGAGGGGAGGTGGGACGCTGGCCAGGAGAGCATTGGAATCGTTAAGTCTAGAGGTAATAAAGGCAATGGATGATTGAGGTACATCCCATATCATACAATACCCCCACAGAACAGGGAAAGCAATATGATAATTGACGTAAGAAAACTACTGGGCACTTGGTCTAAGCATTAAACAAAGCTTTAATCAAATGTTTTACAAGATGGAGGTCCAGTTGTGTCCTTCACTAGTTCCTGCTAAGTATGTCCTGCGCAAGTTGGGCCCGTGCCCGAGTTTTCATACTCTCCCTGGACAGCGCCAACCGCAGGCCGCTCAGTTGATTCATGTCAACAATATCTATGTTACCCCCACATACGGCCAATAAGGATGTATGACAATATCCTGCAATGTACCCACAGTAGAAAAACATGTGGAAACAGAAAATGTAATAAAGAATGGTCAGGATGGATTTCAAAAGGGAAGGTCATGCATGACTAACCTTATTCAATTCTGTGAAGTAATAACAAAGAGAAGACAAGGATAATACAGTAGATGTAATAGATTTGGATTTTCCAAAGGCCTTCGATAAGGTACCGCATCGTAGACTCATGACTATGGTCAGAGCATGTGGAGTCAGGGGACCGGTAGCAGAATGGATAGCAAGCTGGCTGCAGAATGGAAAACAGAGAGTCGGGGTTAAGGGGAGCTACCCTGACTGGAAAATGTTGGGAAGTGGTGTTCTAAAAGGATCAGTGCTGGGACCACTGTTCACAATTTACACAAACGATTTGGACTCGGGAAACAGAAATACAATTTCAAAATTTGCAGATGACACCAAATTGGGGGAGTTTAGTTAATACTGAGAAAGACTGCGAGAAAATACAAGAGAACATTAATAAACTTGCAGAATAGACGTGTAATTGTCAAATTAATTTCAATATAGATAAGCGAGAGATTTTACATTTTCAAAGGAAGAATAAGGAGGCCACAGACTGCTTGGAAATTAATAGTCTAACTGGGGCAGATGATCAAAGTGATCTGGGGGACCGATACTCAAATCACTAAAAGTAGCGACCCAGGTTAATAAGGTCAAAAAAAACAAACCAAGCCCTTGAGTTTGTTTCTAAAGGGATCGAATTGAAAAGCAGACAAGGTTTGTTAAACTTGTATTGAACCTTGGTTAGACCACATTTTACCTTAATTTCACAGTTCTGGTCTCCATATTATAAAATGGATGGAGAGACACTGAAGAAGATGCAAAATAGATTTACAAGGATCATCCCAAAACTAAGAGGCTATAATTATCAGGAAAGGCAGAACAGGCCTGTAGAAAAGAGAGGGCTGAGGGGTGAGCTCAGAGTTCTATAAGATTATGAAAGGGTTTGATAGGGTAGCCGTGGAGAGATTCTTCCACTTGTGGGGGGAGACCAGAACTAGGCTCCATAAATACAAGCTGGCCATTAATAAATCCCACCGGGAAATCAGGAGAAACTTCTTTGCCCAGAGCGTGGTTAGAATGTGGAACTCGCTCCCACAAGGAGCAGTTGAGGCGAACAGCACAGGCCCATTTGAGGGGCAGCTTGATCAGCAGCTGAGGGTGCAAGGAATAGAAGGAGATGCTGAAAGGTGAGGTGAAGAGGGCTGGGAGGAGGCTTGTGTCAATCACAAACACCGCCATAGACCAGTTGGACCCAATGGCCTGTTTCTGTGCTGTAAATTCAATGTAATTCAGGGCAAAAGTGCGATAGGAATATCTGACAATAGCTATAATAACAAAGAAAGTACTTTGAAGTACTTTTGAATTGGAGTTGCTGTTGTAATGTGGGAAACGCAGCCGCCAATTAGTGCACAGCAAGCTCCCACAAACAGCAACGTGATAATGACGAGATAATCTGTTTCTGTTATGTTGGTTGAGGGATAAATATTGGCCAGGACCGCTGGTCATCCTCGAAATAGTGCCATGGGATCATTTACATCCACCTGAGAGAGTAGACGGGATCTCGGTTTAACGTCTCATCTGAAAGACTGCACCTCCGACAGTGCAGAACTCCCTCAGCACTGCACTGGAGTGTCAGCATAGCTTTATGTGCTCAAGTCTTTGGAATGGGACTTGAAATCACAACCTTCTGAGAGAGACTGTGAGAGAGAGTGAGTCTGAGAGAGACAGTGTGTGAGAGAGTGAGTCTAAAAGAGACAGTGCATGAGAGAGTGAGTCTGAGAGATGGTGTGTGAGAGAGTGAGTCTGAGAGAGACTGTGAGAGAGAGTGAGTCTGAGAGAGAGTGAGTCTGAGAGAGACAGTGTGAGAGAGAGTGAGTCTGAGACAGTGTGTGAGAGAGTGAGTCTAAAAGAGACAGTGTGTGAGAGAGTGACTCTGAGAGACGGTGTGTGAGAGAGTGAGACTCAGAGGCAGGTGATGAAGTCCAACTCCACCTTCAGTTTGCCAGTGCAGTTTTCGGTCGCCTGAGGAAGAGAGTGTTTGAAGACCAGGACGTCGAACCCGGCACCAAGCTCATGGTCTACAGAGCAGTCATGATTCCCGCCCTCCTGTATGCTTCAGAGATATGGACCATGTCCAACAGGCAACTCAAAGCCCTGGAGAGGTACCTCCAACGCTGCCTCCGCAAGATCCTGCAAATCCATTGGCAGGGTAGGCGCATGAATGTATATGTTCTCGATCAGGCAACATCCCCAGTATTGAAGCTTTGACCACGCTCGATCATCTCCGATGGATGGGCCACATCGTCCGCATGCTCGATACGAGACTCCCAAAACAAGCGCTCTACTCGGAGCTCCGACACGGCATGAGAGACCGAGGTGGGCAGAGGAAACGCTTCAAGGGCACCCTAAAAACCTCCTTGAAAAAGTGCAACATCCCCACCGACACCTGGGAATCCCTGGCCCAAAACCACACAAAGTGGAGGAGAAGCATCTGGGAAGGCGCCGAACACCTCGAGTCTCTTCGACGGGAGCAAGCGGAAGCCAAGCGCAAACAGTGGAAGGAGTGCACGTCAACCCAGGCACCACACCCACCCACCCCTTCAAGCACTATCTGCCCCACCTGTGACAGAGACTGTAGGTCCTGCATTGGACTCATCAGTCACTTGAGAACTAATTATCAGTAATGAAGCAAATCATCCTCTGCTCCAAGGGACTGCCTAAGAAGTGAGAGTCTGACAGAGACCGTGTGTGAGAGAGAGACCCAGAGGCTGTGTGTGAGGGAGTAAGTCTGACAGAGACAGTGTGTGAGAGAGTGAGTCTGAGAGAGACAGTGTGAGAGAGAGACAGTGTGTGAGAGAGTGAGTCTGAGAGAGACAGTGTGTGAGAGAGTGAGTCTCAGAGAGACAGTGTGTGAGAGTGTGAGTCTGAGAGAGAGTGTGAGAGAGAGTCTGAGAGAGACAGTGTGTGAGAGAGAGACCCAGAGACAGTGTGTGAGAGAGTGAGTCTCAGAGAGACAGTGTGTGAGAGAGTGAGTCTGAGAGAGACAGTGTGTGAGAGAGTGAGTCTGAGAGAGAGACTGTGTGAGAGAGTGAGTCTGAGAGAGACCGTGAGAGACCAGCTATTCACAATATATATAAATGAGCTAGACGAGGGAACTAGATGTATTATCTCCAAGTTTGCAGACGACACAAAGCTGGGTGGGCATGTGTGCTGTGAGGAGGATGCCGAGAATCTCCAGTATGATTTGGACAGGTTGGGTGATTGGGCAGAAGCATGGCAGATGCAGTACAACGTGGATAAAAGCGAGGTTATCCACTTTGGTGGCAAAAACAGGAAGTCAGATTATTATCTGAATGGCAATAGATTGGGAGAAGGGGAAGTGCAAGGAGACCTGGGTGTCCTTTTGCACCCGTCGCTGAAGGTAAGCATGCAGGTGCAGCATGCGGTTAAGAAGGCAAATGGTATGTTGGCCTTCGTAGTGAGAGGATTCGAGTACAGGAACAAGGATGTCTTGCTGCAGTTGTACCGGGCCTTGGTGAGACCTCGCCTTGAGTATTGTGTGCAGTTTTGGTCGTCTTATCTGAGGAAGGATGTTCTTGCCATGGAGGGAGCGCAGTGAAGATTCACCAGACTGATACCGGGGATGGCAGGAATGACGTATGAGGAGAGATTGGATCGATTGGGCTTATACTCGCTGCAGTTTAGAAGAACGAGAGGGGATCTCATTGAAACATATAAAATTCTAACAGGACCGGACAGACTAGATGCAGGAAGATGATCCCGATGGCCAAGGACTCCAGAACCAGGGGTCACAGTCGAAGGATAAGGGGTAAGCCATTTAGGACTGAGATGAGGAGGAATTTCTTCACCCAGAAAGTGGTGAACCTGTGGAATTCTCTACCACAGAATGCAGTGGAGGCTAATTCATTAAATATATTCAAGAGGGAGTTGGATATATTTCTTAAGGCTAAAGGCATCAAGGGATATGGGGAGAAAGCAGGGACAGGGTACTGAATTTGGATGATCAGCCATGATCTCATTTAATGGCGGAGCAGTCTCGAAGGGCCGAATGGTTTACTCCTGCTCCTATCTTCTATATGTGTGAGAGAGTGAGTCTGAGTGAGACAGAGTGAGAGATTGAGGCTGAGAGACAGTGCGAGAGAGTGAGACTGAGAGAGACAGTGTGTGTGAGAGTGAGTCTGAGAGCCAGTGTGTGAGAGAGTGTGTCTGAGAGAGACAGTGTGTGTGAGTGAGTCTGAGAGACAGTGTGTGAGAGAGTGAGTCTGAGAGAGAGTGTGAGAGAGAGTGAGTCTGAGAGAGACAGTGTGTGTGAGAGTGAGTCTGAGAGAGGCAGTGTGTGAGAGACTGAATCTGAGAGA